>NC_045954.1:7766253-8366253 GCF_004382195.2 Drosophila sechellia
CATTTTTTGCAAATTTGAAATGCTCCTTATGAAACAATGTTTTCAATCACTACCTTAAGGTTTATCCGACACAAAGCTTCACGAGATCTACCTGGACGACAAGGAGATTAAGCTGAGCTGGATGGTGGACTGGTACAAGCAGGAGGTGCTTTTCCACTTGCAGAATGCTTTTAACGAACAACACCGCTGGTTCTATCTGGGGTTCTCCAAGCGCGGCGCTTTGGCGGATGCGGATATTTGCTTCTTTGAGAATCAGAATGGGTTCTTCAACGCAGTAACCGATACGTACACCAGTCCGGATGGGCAGTGGGTGAGGCGGGACTACCAGCAGGACTGTGAGGTCTTCAAGATGGATGAGTTCACGCTGGCCTTTAGGCGCAAGTTCGATACCTGTGACCCTTTGGATCTGCGACTCCATGTGAGTTGAGCATCGGACAGTCAGTAATCGGGGATAATGATGTGTCTATTTTGCAGGAGGGCACAATGTACGTGGTTTGGGCCCGTGGTGAAACGGAGCTGGCCCTGGAGGATCACCAGTTCGCCCTGCCCAATGTGACGGCTCCGCACGAGGCGGGTGTTAAGATGGTACAGCTGCTCCGGGCCGACAAGATACTTATACCCGAGACGTAAGTGGTTGTGATATATGTAGAGGTTGGTATATAACGTAAATACTTATCCCACCAGCGAGCTGGATCACATGGAGATCACCCTGCAGGAGGCGGCAATTCCCAGCCAGGAGACCACCTACTGGTGTCACGTTCAGCGACTGGAGGGCAATCTCCGGCGTCGCCATCACATCGTCCAGTTCGAGCCGCTCATCCGGACGCCGGGCATCGTGCACCACATGGAAGTCTTCCACTGCGAGGCCGGCGAGCACGAGGAGATTCCCCTGTACAACGGCGACTGCGAACAATTGCCGCCACGGGCCAAGATCTGCTCTAAAGTGATGGTCCTGTGGGCCATGGGAGCCGGCACCTTTACCTATCCTCCGGAGGCCGGCCTGCCAATCGGTGGACCCGGCTTCAATCCGTATGTTCGGCTGGAGGTTCATTTCAATAATCCGGAAAAGCAGTCTGGTGAGTAGTAGGGCGAAATGAAAGTGGGCGATTCTATGAAGATTACACAGCATTATTACAGCATCGCTTGTGTTTGAGAGAAAAACGTTGGCTTATCAATCAATTGATAATATATATCCACAGCGAAATGAAACAATAATGTGAAACTTGCATACCGTTTAACTAATCATATACGCAATATTGTTTCCAATATTAATCATCCGCCCCAATTGTCTGCCTGCCAATTCTCTTTTCAGGCTTGGTGGACAACTCCGGCTTCCGCATCAAGATGTCAAAGACACTGCGTCAGTATGACGCCGCCGTAATGGAACTGGGCCTGGAGTACACTGACAAAATGGCCATTCCGCCTGGTCAAACCGCTTTTCCGCTGAGCGGCTACTGTGTGGCGGACTGCACTCGAGCCGCTCTGCCGGCGACGGGCATCATCATCTTTGGCTCTCAGCTGCATACCCATCTGCGTGGCGTCCGCGTCCTTACCCGCCACTTTCGCGGCGAGCAGGAACTGCGCGAGGTGAACCGCGATGACTTCTACTCGAATCACTTCCAGGAGATGCGCACCTTGCACTACAAGCCACGTGTCCTGCCCGTAAGATCCTTTATCCAGATCATAGTTATTTATAAACATTAATATTGTATAATTATATGTATATGTATATGTATAATTATGTGCAATCTATCCGTTGGTTTTTTGTAGGGCGACGCTTTGGTAACCACTTGCTACTACAACACTAAGGATGACAAGACCGCCGCCCTCGGCGGATTCTCCATCAGCGACGAGATGTGCGTCAACTACATCCACTACTATCCGGCCACCAAACTGGAGGTCTGCAAGAGTTCCGTTTCCGAGGAGACGCTCGAGAATTACTTTATTTACATGAAGCGGTGAGCTCTTTCTTTATTATATACTTATAATATATTTAATAGATGTACATTTGTACCGAAAACTGTGACTAAATTTTAGGCAATCAATATTTGGCATCTGCGTGCCGTTGCTTAGCTAGCCGTTTAAGTGATGAGCTATTTCTCTAGTTTTATTCAATTAGGATTGAACGAAAACCCTTTGATTTGGAAAAGTGCCGCAGGCTCATTCCCTCTGTTTTGGCATATCCTTTCCATTTTGTGCCTCTTTTTTTGTTTTTTTTTTTTTTTTGCTGCCCTGCCTTTTTTCAACAATTATAACACCCATGCACATTCATCGCATTCTATGCATCCGTCCCGCGGGCGTTTTGCGGCGTTAATGGAAGGAATATTTTTTAATCTACGCAGCGAAGGCGACGACGGGCGACGTCACAATGGGGGGCAGTGGCGGGTATCCAACGAGGGGCATTGTGGGTTTTCATTAAGGGGGTTCTTCCGCTCGGCTCCTTCTGCATCAAAGGGAAACTTTTTGGCATTCCCTTTCGAGGCTCGATTCCGTCGGCGCATTCATAACGGCGAAATGCTCTTTGTTCGCCTCCTGTGACCGCGCCCCCTGACCCCCATCGCCTCCCAGCCCTTTCCCCTATTCCAAGATCCCATTTCCTGGTTTTGGGCCCCAAAAAGGTGTTCGCTAATTGCCAACTTTAAGCAGTCGAGCATCGGTTGATGGCAAAGTTTACATTAGATTAGGGCCACCGCATCGTGGAAACTTGGAATGCGGCCTGTTGGGGAGCATTGTGTTCAGCCACATCCGCATCCGCATCCACCAGGTGGTGGGAGTCGGAAATGGAAATTGCCGGCCAAAGTTAAAGTTATTGTTGCGGTTATACTTTGGCCCCTTAGCAGGCGTTTGGCCTCAACTCTTGTGATCATATTATGTTCTGCAAGTCTACAATAAACTTAGTATTATTAAAGGCCAAGTAATAAAGGATTAAATTATTCACCCAAATTGGATACGTGCATTTTTTGCATTCAAATTGTGTTTGTTTCATGAAAAAAAACATACCAAACTGATTATAAATGATGAGCTTAGCTTAGAAAAGTTATAATGGGATAACAAGGAATTTTGAGGCATTATTTAGTAAACAATCTTAATTGTTGCCAGTTCGATTTGTGTTAAGATTAAACTTATATATCTGCTTATACATACAATCCTAATCATCGGTTTGTATACTTGCAGCACGGAGCATCAGCACGGCGTGCATCTGAATGGAGCCAGGTCGTCCAATTACCGGAGCATCGAGTGGACCCAGCCGCGGATCGATCAGCTGTACACCATGTACATGCAGGAGCCGCTGAGCATGCAGTGCAACAGGTCCGATGGCACTCGCTTCGAGGGGCGCGCCAGCTGGGAGGGCGTGGCAGCGACGCCCGTCCAAATCCGCATACCCATTCACCGCAAACTGTGCCCCAACTACAATCCGCTGTGGCTGAAGCCATTGGAGAAGGGCGAGTGCGATTTGCTGGGGGAGTGCATCTATTAGGGGCGCCGTACATTAGGCATTAGGCGAATAGGCGAATGGGGGCGTGGCATAGCACACACTCACACCCACACCCACACCCACACACACACACATACAGCACATGCACACGCACACGGCATGGATAATATGAGGATTTGGATTTCAACAGTCGCCTATGCAAAAGCTGAACTCATTCACCATTCACGTCGAATTGGCAGGCGCATATTCTATTTTGAAAGCTTAACTCATGAATACTTTTGAATATTTAGCTAAAATAGCTTGAATTTAGATCTAACAGCATTGGAAAAAGGTTATTTTACTCCTATTTGGTTAGTTAGTTCAGTGCGATGGCTTATTAACAGTAACAAACTGATAGCCTAAATGTTTTTGTTGACCTTACTTTGAAATTCGCAGGGAAATCAGAGGAATCACTGTAATTTGTATAGCCCTGAGTGGTTTTTTCGCCTTATGGAAGTTAGACTGTAGTCGCTTTGTATTTTACCCTTTATCCACATGGTCATTAGCATTATCATCGTGTTTGTGTGTGTTTTTTTTTATTGTTTGTGTGTAATGGGCAACAGGGCAAAACAAATGTTTTCACTCTTTAAATAACTAATGCATTTACCAATCCTGCCCATGTTGTTCACCCTTTTACTTTCACTTTGCTTTTGCTTTTGCTTTCGCCTTTGACTTGGCTCGTGTCCTTTGCCCTTGTTGTTTTGGCCAGCCTTTGAAATTTGCCGACTGACAGCGCCGCCAGGCTAGAACGTTTAATACGAAACAGCTTACAAAGCATGGCCCACACACACACACACACGCGCACACACACAAGCGCACTGAACTTGGCTGAGAAGAAACTGTAGCAACTTCTCAGCGCCAGCTGAAAAATTAAATGGCCAACTGACTGAATGAAACGGAGGAGCGTACTTAAACGGACAAACTGGCCGGAAACAAGAAGGCCAAGAAATGGGAGGCGAACTCTCACTGTTTATAATATAAATGAGCAAACTTTTGATGCAACCCGACGTTGCCAAGTCTAATTACCAAGAAGCTCGGGGAAAGACGGCAGGCGAAAAGGCGGACAAAAATCGAAAGAAAAAACAAAATTAAATTGGTATGAGATCTTATTGGAAATGTGAAAAGTTGGCGCGGAGGGGATCATGGGACATGGTAGATGGGCTACCAGCAGCCAGGAGCTTACCACATGCACCCATGTGTTTCTTTCACAAAAGGGGAATCCCCCAGTCGCCTCATTCCATTCCCTGTTAATCCAACCCTATCAGTCCTTCACGCTTTTCTTACTTTTCACTACCGTTTCCCTATCGACATAAATGCACCCACACATACACTTACACGTCCGCACACACACACACCCACACCGACATACATTTGAGTAAACATGTAATGGATACGTTTAAGTGTAGCCAACATACATATGTAAGATGTGATAATTGTTCTATGGCTATAAATGAAATATATATACACATGAATATATAAACTATGTAGATGAAATATTTATAAAAAACAAAAACCAAGCGAAGGCGAAACCAAAAAAAAAGTAAAATGTATAATTATCTAATAAAAACTGACCACCATACCAGAACCATGCATTTTTCATTGACTGTATAGGGGAAGTCAAATATGTAAGTATTGTTCAATTAGTGACTGCTATGGGATGCATTAACACTTAGCAAGTACTTGTTACAATGCCAAATATTTATCAATTAATTACATTGACGAATCAAGTAATTCGCTTGAGTCTCCTTTCATTTGATTTTTACGCAATAGAATACCGGAATTCGCAGAGTGTTCGAGGGCTTAATTCCCGCCAATAATGGACTCTCGTTTCTCATTGTCCTTATTGGAAATTTTTGATCCTTCAGCGCGCTGACTGACGAGCGGCCATTTTAATTGATTTTTCAGTTTTGTGCACAATTTTTGTGTGAAAAGGGGCAAGGACGTGGCGATGGGGGAGTCATGAGAGTATTAAAAACGCTGCAATCCAATTTAAAGTTTTTAACGAAACAACAAATATTTTAATATTCATTGGCGCCGGGCGTACACGCACACCCAAAAAAAAAAAAAAAACACCGAAGTGTGGGCGTGGTGGGGCGTGGGAATGAGACAAACTACATTACAGAAACCAAAGTGCTGCACAGAGAACAAATCATGTAAATTGCCATCAATTACAATGTTCTGTCATAGTTTTCGATTTCCCACATTTCTACAGCATTATATTTTAGGCAAATTTATTTGCCTGATTTATTTTGGCAGTCGAAATACAACAGCTTCCATTCCATTAGCATTAATTCATCAGACATGGAAGCCTTCAAGCAGATGACAGACTTCGCACACATACACATACGCTTTTCCATTCCCCGCCACTGGAAAATCTAGCGAAAATAAGATGTAAGCGAGGGGAAGGAAGAGACAAACAGAATGAGCGAGAAGAATGAACATTGGAGGAGTGGCGGCGAAATGGGACATATATGTACCATATATGCACTTGTATTCTCAGAGTATTTTATGAAATATTAAATAAATTAATAATTTAAAATTCAAGGCGAAATCACTCGCGCAAGCCACACTTTTAAGCACACCTACATATATTTTTGCACATATTTTATTTTTTTAACTAATACAACTTTAATGCAAAAGTTCTTCTGGTAGTTCAGCGACTTTTTGAGGCCAGTGCTTTGCGGAGAGAGAGAGAGAGAGTGGTGTCAGTCGGCGGCAGATGCCCCATTCGTGACTGAGAAAAGTCAACTGGTCCGCGGCTACGCGGCGTATGCGTAACGCAACCGAACGTAATGGCATACGTGAAGGCATCGCGTTCCGTATCTTGTGCGTCTGTGTGCGTAATCGCTTTTTTCGGTCTGTTGTCATTGCATTTTCACGCTCGCTCAAACACACAAAAAGAACACACACACACACACCAAATATACAGGAGCAGAACATTTATTCAAGCCAACCTTCATCGTGACCGCCTGGTTCCGCTTAGTGGCAGTACAGTGAAGCACGGATACAAGTGAAAATAATACAAATTATGCAAATAAAGTAATCATAATGGCCTTGCACTGGCATGTAACTAATTCAATAATTAATCAACTAGTTAACCCACTTCAGCTCGAGTTCGTTTTTTTTGTTTTGGTTTCAGAGGTTGCACTGTATAGACCGAGCGGAGGTAACGCTTGATGTAGTCCTTGCCACTGGGACTGAGGCTTAGATCCCGATTTTGGGGCCCGTGCAGCATCCTTGCTGCCAACGGCATTTCCATACCCATACCCATTCCCAGTCGCAGTTTCAGCCGCAGACACATTCTGCTAAAACATTTATCTGCGGCCCAATCGGTGGCGTGTGTGAACGAGCTTTCTGGAATGGCGGACGCGGCCGAGGGACCAAATTTAATGTCACAAACTTTTGATGTGTTCTAATTTATATACAAACAGACAGACGGAGCAGAGCGCAACTTGGGGGGAGTCCGTTGATACCCTTTAAGCGAATATTGTGGCACAAGGCAAAGATGATTCCAAACTGTCAGTTGCAATCACATTACCGTGTAGTATATTCTAAGCTCGTAAATTGCAAATTGTCATAAATTAGAAATAAAGAAAATATATGCATAAGTATGCTTGTTTACTTTGAAGGCATTCGAAGGTAGTTCGAAATCGAGCAAAACCCATTGGGCTTCCCAATTAGCCACCTGCGTGCCCCGGGAATCGTTAAAGTAAATTTGTTTTCACGCTTGATGGCGAATTGTGCGACTTGCTTGATCTTTGGCACACCGCTTGCGCCTCACTCCCGTTTTTTAGCCAGATTTCGGCACTTTCATCTCTCCAAACACCGCCCCACATAGCCCACATACCCGACATACACTGCCCTCCAAAAATTTAAACAGCACGCGGTGTTCTTGTTAATATTTCATATGTCATCGCAAGGAGCCGCAGAAACACCACTTTGCTCTCTTTTATTTATACATTTTCTTTTTTTATTTTTATTTTTTATTTTTATTTTTATTATTTTTATTTTTTATTTTTTCATTCTCAGGATGCGCGAAATTTTGGAATTTTCTTGTAAGCGGTCGCAACTCTTAAATCGCTTGCGTTAAAAAAAATTTGATTATGTGACATTTTCGTTCAGCTTTTGTGGGAACATAAAACGCATATAAAAAAAAAACGGAGGGCAAATTAAATTTGTACACAGATTCACTTCGTTTCGTTTATTTATTTTTTTTTTTTATTTTGTTTTTCATTTTCGTGGTGGCTGATTGTTGCTGTTGTTGTCATTGCAGGACGAAGAGGCGAAGGACCTCCGCACAGATCCTGTGGTAATTTCATTCCCTTTTATGAAGGCTTTTCCGCATTTTCGGCATCAAGGAGCGAATAAAGTCGGTTACGGCGAACTGATCGACTTTCAGACACCCTCGTTTCAGCCACTCGAAGTTGCTGCATTATATGCGAACTAAAGAAAATTGGTTTCCAAAGTAGTAAATAATTGGTTTAAATATTGAATATGTATATGCAGTGAAAATACTTGATAGTTATTACATTTGCATTGGGAAACTGAAAATACTTAAATTGTTATATACTTTCAAATTTAACGTTGCTAAATGTGTTCTTTGATTATTTCTACTATTTTTACTGTTTTTTTTTTCAGATGAAATCGGATAAAATCGGCTTAAATGCGGGGGCGGCAAGGGGCGTGGCAGCGGGATGAGTCCTTGGAGACCAATTGCGCATCGCGAGCTCTTTTTGTTTCACATTTTTTGGTTGCCGCTTTGTTTTATGCATAATTTATGCAAAATAACCAAGCACAAATTGACATTAATCAGTATGCTTTATTGACTCACCCGTGGCCACTGGTCGCAGGACATTTGCCAGGATAAGCCCTCAAATTCGCAGCCATTGGTGGAATGTCAAGTCGAGATAAAACGCCACTCATGTCCGCTGACATTTCTGGTGCTGTGGTGCTCTGGAGTTCTGGTGCTCCAGTGTGTTCTCCGCTCTGCAGCGACCCAACATTCCTATTACTTAATCAAGAAATTCCTTTTGGCCTTTGACTTTGCTTTTTAGCCCAATCCGCTCAGCGTTAATGGCCTTTGTGGCCTTTGCCATTCGAGGGCATCTTCAATTGCGTTGCTCGAAATGCCCTATGTGTGTGTGTTTGTAAATATATGTACATCATATGTACATCAGTTGAAGTCCCCGAAATGATATGTTTCTGAATGATGGCGAGTGCACAAACCGAAAGGGTATTCTAGATTCGATTCTGAATTTCAACCGTTGACCGTCCCTTTTTTTGTTTTGCTGATAATGAAAGTGACTTGACATTCCGCTCCCTTGTGACTTGTATTCGCTGGACGTTCACTGGGCGTACGACGGACACCCATCCACTTTGGGTCACCAGCAGCACCAGGAATGCGCAATAAACGTGGTCAGCGGAAGGGGATATGCCAACGCTCGTTTGGCTGCCACCACGCAGAGGATCCAGCGAGTGGAGTGCTTTCCTAGGGTATATTAAGAGCCAACAATTTATATTTCAGCCTATTCATCATTATACTCTGCTCTACCTATCTGCATAATACTTAAAGATTAAAATATGCGCTGATTGTGACTTTATTACTGGAATTAAGGATCGTATACGGATACAAGGCAAAACGGGCTGATTAAATAGACAAGTATATGTAGGCGCACACATTAAATGCATTATTGCATTAAATGCATATTAATGCATTAAAAGGTGCTTTATACAAATTACATGTACACAAAGGGTCCCATATTTGCTGGAACAGAGAGATAATATGGTTTAAAGTATTGAGATTACGCATTTGTTAATGCATTTCACCCTAAATGTGTCCATGTTTCTTTTTAGAATGTTAAACCAAGCTATTGTTTATATAAAGCTCTCATAAGCGAGATCCACTGTTGGTGTCGTTGTAGCCTCGGTTGTCCTGCTGACATTCATATTTGCATTCTCGAAGGGACCGGGAAAATTGTCCAGTTTGTGGGCCACATCCTCCACACGGCAGCACTGCACCAGTCCAAAGGCGGGAAACTCGAGGAGTCTGGCGAAGAGGGTGTTCCTCTGCCAGGACACCTGGTTGCACATCGAGGGGCACAGATTGCTTAAGTCACTGCGATACTGCAAGATCGAAAGGATTGAATATTCCTGATCATAACGCATTCAATGGCATTCACGCACGAAGGGCGAGTTGTGGCCAATGATGACGAACTCATCCTGTCCGGTACCGGTCTTCTCCACAGCTTGCACATGGGCCCAAATGTGGGCGGGAATGGGCAGGGATTTGCCGCTCAGCAGTTCAATTTTCAACGATCGGCTTGCGTTGCATGATTGTCCGGTGGACGTCGGCAGCTTCACGGTACCGGAGACACCCAAACGAATGTCGAAGTGGACACCGATGGCATCATGCATTGCCTTCGTCCAGTGCTTCCAGTTGCCGGAACGCAGAACCTCCAACCAGACGGTGCTCATCAAGTTCTCGTAGCCAACCAAGTGCCTACTAACCAGCTCATCCTGGACCAAACTGCCAACCTGAAAAGTGTTCTCCGTGAAAAACTGCTTCTCCTTCGCCAAGTACGCAGCAAGTTCACTCTTCCTGCTCGAAAAGATATTATGTTAACTATGATTTTAATCAAAGAGGCACTCATCTAATCACAGGAATAGCGCGCCCTACTGAATCCACCTACCTGATGGTCTCGAATAGATATTTTTGGTATCTGATAGGAATATCAAGTCCGATATTGTTAAGTTGTCCCAATTGGATCTACACATGTATGTACATGGAACGAAAAAGAAAAATACGAGAAAATATAATATATATATTGCTCGAAAAGTTACTACAACCCACCTCTGAGACGATCCGGATATTATGGAAACTTGTGGTATAACCAATATATTTCAATTGAGATGCGGCCAAATCGTAGCACAATGCCGAATCTTTAATTAAGCCCTTGCCATCGAATTTTTTCCCTAAAACCAGGGTCATGTCCGTGCAATTTGGCAATTTGGTCATGCTCTCAAACAACTTAGGGCCGTCCTCCAGACACTGAACACTAATTATATTATGTTTTCTATCGTTATAGATAAACGTAAACCTCTGATCACTGTCGCAGGTTAATGTAAGTTCAGTCGCGTCAACTGTCTGCGATGACTGGCCGCCGTAATTATCACTGAAAGCAAAACAAAAATGTTCATTTGCATATGCCAGTTTATGCTTGAAGGAATGTATTCATCAAGTGGTGCATATATATCACTAATTCCGAAAAAACAAATTTGAGATAAAAATTCCTATTTTTAAGCAAAGGTTATTATAGCATGCGAGTAACATATAATCAAACAGTACACATATGGTAGTCCATGGAAAATCCACTCGAGCATGAAAGGTGAAAGGTGTGGCCCTTTTCACCCTTATATGTTGGCAAGAAATAACAAGCGGAGCCGGAACACCGATGCTCAGTGCACACGTTCCACTTGCATCCTGGGCCAGTACGGAAATAACCATAATGCCCAGGATCACGGCGTTAATCGGAAACATCGCGACGAATTCAAAAGTCAACTGATCGCCCCATTCGGTGTCGATCATTTTTATCGCACTTTTCGATTTGCGATTGTTGACATATTGCGACCCTTTTCCGATTATTTCAACTGAGGTGCGAGATAAGAAAGCGGATCGCAATAATAAGCATTGACTACTATAATAATATACAAAAATTATTATATTATAATAATACTATTGATAACCATTCGGTTACAATTTCGATAGAATAAGAACACACGATTGGTTTTTTTTTTATGAACTTTTGTTTATTATTTTTTTTTTTTTTTTGCAAATTTTCTCTGTTTTCTTTAGTTTTTTGTTTTTTGCTTTTTATTTATTTTTTGTCTCATTTCTTATAGTTTTTTGCTTTTGTCGGCCATTTCATTAATACTAAGTGTACGCATTAAAGGTAAAATATGTTTTATGTTTTACGTTTTACTTGTTAATTGGTTTCCTTCGCATTTTCTGCTTACACGCTCTCCTCCATTAATAATAGGCTTACTAAGAATTCTTGTATTTGTATATCTAGAGAATGCTAAAGGGGCCAAAATGATGTCAAGTTTTGTAAATGTAATGGTTTCTATATTCACCCTTTCTGCCAGCGAAAACAGTTTCCCCTTGATTTTCTGCTTCATAATCGTAATAGTTATTATTATTATTAATAATATTATTAGTTCCTGCATTACGTGCCACACGTAACGTTGCTTTAAAGTTATTCTGTTTAGCGGTAGGCGCTTAAGGCTAAGATCGTTTGCTTTTACGTTTCAGAAAAGTGATTCTTTAGTGAGTTTTTCGCTATATGGTACATACTCCTCGACTCGACTCGACCCACCCTATCCAGCCATCCCGCTATCAGGGTATCAGGGTATCAAGCTATCTTGCTATCTTGCTATCCTATTCCTTATCATCATCATCATCGTCTTCTAGTTAATGCCCTCGTTAGGTAACAACAAAAGATCAACAATTACATGCTAGTATGCCAAATGCATCTGCTAGAACTTGGGCGACTCGATCAGATTGAACAAAATCAAATGCGTTTTGTTCCAACGTCGGGTGATGTTAAAATATATATATATTGGTGTTATATTCATATATGCAAATATGCTGTTCTTATCAGGGATGTCAATATATATATATTCCTGTTTATATATATATATGTATTTATGTATATGTGTATATTGACTGAATTAAAAACTTCTTTTGTTTGAATCGTTTGGATTTTCCCAATTTTTATTTTCATACATTTCACGTTTTTCTCCTCATGCGAATTATTCTCAATTAAATACTAAAATTAAGTATAGAAAAAAAATGTTTCTCATTTTGCATATGTATTACTAGATACAACATTTTTCGTATTTAAATATATATATATATATATATATAAATGTATATATATATATGTTTCTTTATATAGAATAAGGTTTGTTTTGTGATCATTTTTCTGTTCTTTACTCGCTTTCGAAAAAAAAACTAATTTTTACACAAACAAAACGAAATTTGCTGCGAGTGTAAGCCGGGGAAAGACACGAACCTATTGACCGCCTCTATATACAAAGACAAGCACGCATCCCTAATCTCAACCACACCCTGCAGTCTCACAACTCATCGCTCTTTGAACACAAATTGAGCGGTGATTCACCGATGATAATGGATCGGTGAATGGAACTGCAGGGCACACACAGGCTCACGCACAGAGTAAATAGAAATCAGAACCCCAAACGTATGTCAAATATATATAAAAAAAAAAAAAATGGTGCATGATACAGTTACAATTTGGTTAGGTTCGACACAGATAGTTGCTATCATAAATCCTACTGCTATTTCAGGATCAGAGTCCCCGATGGAAAGATGATCTGGAAGGACCCATGGATCTATATACAAGGACACATTGACGAGGAGGATCGGGTGCATGCAGATGATGCGGTGAAGATGTAGACGAAGAATACACATGGTGGAAGACGGCAGAGACTCCAAACATGTATCATTAATTTACTGAATTGTCACTGCAATTTGGGGGATAGTATCCTGGCACCTACTTGCGAAGGCTTCTGGTCATTAGAAAACAATTTAGGATTACTTTCCTTTACTTTCCTTTCCTTTTTTTTTTTTTTTTTTTTTGTTTCAAATTTATGTTTGGGCGCGTCATCGGCATATACAAAAATGTCGTGGCTGTTTTGACTTATTAACTAAGTTTGTATCCATATTATTGGTTTGTGGTTCTGATTCTGCGGATCGTGCTGTATTTCTTTCCAGTGTCTGCCGGTGTGTTAATGTGTGGGTGGGTGTGGGTGGGTGTGTGTAGTTGTGTGTGTGTGTGGTGTGTGTTCCTTTTGCGTGTGTATAAATTACAGGTGCATGGGTGATGTGCCGAATTAAGATCGAAAAACAATAAGATTTCATTGAATTTGCTCATAGCGGTCCGTAGGATGATTTGGGAATGGGGATCGGACTACATTTTTAATAACATTTTCTTTTGGTTAATAAAATAAAATAAGAATTCGTGTACCGACAACTTGGACTGAACCGTTCCCTTGCGGTTGGATTACTTGAATTGATTTTGTTTCGATTTTCTTTAGTTTGTTCTTTTTTTTGTTGTGGTTTTCGCGTTTTTGTTTTTAAATTAGTTAACAACTCTAAGCATAGGTGTGTGTGTGTGTGTGTATACAAATATGAAAAAAAATAAGTATTATCAATTAAGTGTATACCTACGAACTAAACTTGCCTATGCAATCAATAATATTAAAAATAATAAGCTTTGGAAACATGTGCGGACATCTTTGTCGCCACGATCCATCATCATCATAATCGTAATTTTAATACAAAATAATAAGCGAGATGGTAAGTGATTTTTAAAAAATTGCGAAGAATCATTTGCTAACCGAAGGAAATTTGCCATTTTTTTTATTTTTTATTGTTACTGCTGCTGGACTGCTGCTGCGGATGGGTGATGGGTTTCGCTGACGGTTTTCACAACATATTCCCTTAGCTCGCTCCATCCGTATATGCATTATAGATATACTCACTAAATGTACGTATGTTATTTACGCCTTAGAACATTGCTTTCTTGGTTTTAACCTTAGCTGTTTGCTTCCTTAATTTGTTGGTTGGTTGGTTTGTTGGTTGGTTTGTATGTTTTCTATGTTTTGTTTGTTGGTTGGTTATTTGTTTGCTCTGACAGTTCTGTGCCGAACCGTCGTCGTTGTTACTGTCCTAGCCGTGTTGCTTTTGCTCTTGCAAGCCGTTGTCCAACGTGGTGCGGTGGTACTGACGCCTTGTCCGCCGCTTCGATTGGCCGCCGGAGGTGATGGTGGATGAGGTGGTGGTTTTAGTGGTTGTAGTGGTGATGCCGTTGACGCTAATGCCCCGGTTGGTCGACTTTCTCCGGGCCTTGGCCTACAGCGTCTCCTCAAAGGCAGCCATGAGATCGCTCTGCATGTTCATATCGATTTGGCCAGCCAACTGCAAAGCACAAACATTTGCTTAGACTTCGAATTGAAGTGGGAAAGGCGTCGGTTGACTTACCGCTTCGCGCCTGCGCCGCTCCTGTTCGGCCCGCCGCTGCTCGGCTCGCTTGGCGGCTGCCCGATCCTGCGGCGATTGTTGTGCCGGCGAACTCTGACCCTGGCCGCCCGGCGACGCCTTGATGTCTTCCACGCGCGAAATTTGCGGCTGGGCATCGTGCACGCTTTTCCTGCAATTATTACGAAAAAATGTACGTTAACATTGAGCTGCTAAGATTAGAGGTCCGGTTTTAGGATTGGGATTACCTTCCGCTCTCCATGGCGCCCAATGGCGAGGCGGCCAGAATGGCCTGAGCGGCCACAGCGGCCGCCACATGCTGAGCCTGGGCGTTGGCCGCCACCTGTGTTAGCACCGCCACCTGTTGACCGTAGTCGAGGGCGCCGCTGCCCATGCCGCCACTGGCTGGCCCTCCGCCGCCGCCTCCGCTGCTGCCCTGACTATTGGAGCCGGGTCCGCCGCTGCCAACAATGCCGCCGACGCTGCTGTTGCTGTTGCTGCTGGCGGCGCCGCCGCTGCCAACACCACTATTGCTATTGCTGCCAGCATTAAGCAGCGCTGGTCCGCCGCCGCCACTGTTGCTGTTGGCGGTGCCACCACCGCCACTGTTTGGTCCACCGGCGCTGGCTGGTCCGCTGCCTCCGCCGCCTCCACTGCCACCGCTGCCCGCGCTACCTGGCCCATTGCTGTTGGCCGAATTGCTGCTGTTGTTCCCATTGCCGGACTGACCGCCACCGCTGCCGGATCGCTCACGTTCCCGCTCGCGATCCCTGTCACGGTCGCGATCGCCAGTGATTGCCTGTTGGCTGGTCGAACCGGCACCACCACTACTGCCGCCGCCAGAAGGATTCGAAGCACTGGAGGCCAACGCCGCTGCTGCAGCAGCTCCTAGTGTCACTGCCGCCGCTGCTGTTGCTGCTGCAATGGCTGCTGCCTGGGCCACAGCGGCCGATGTCAACGAGGATGAAGACGACTTGTGGTGCTTTCGCTGCTGCTCCTTCTCAGCAGCCTCCTTTTGGTTCTTCTTCTCCTTCTCTGCCGCCTCCAGCAGCTTGAGACGGTCGCGTTCTTTGGCTTTGTTGCGGAACTGCTGGAACGAGTCCATGGCCGGTTTTGCCTTGCTGCTGCTCGAGCTGCTCGACGTGTGCGACTGGGGTGAGTTCGCCGATGCTAGGGAGGACCAGGAGCTGGCATTCTTTAGGTTCTGTTCGTTGGCCTTGAATGTCTGCGCCAGTTTGCCCTGCGCTGATGCAGCAGCAGCCGCCGCCGCGTTCGGATGAAGCTTCATGTCCGAGGGCGACTGCTGCGGCGGCAACACCTTCTGGTGCTGCTGCAATTGCTGCTTGTCCGGCGGACTGGGCATCATCGATTCGATGGGCTTGGGTATGATCAGCAACTTGTTAGCCGCCTGATGGTGCTGCTGTTGGTGTTGCTGCTGTTGGAGATGTTGTTGCTGCTGCTGTTGTTGCTGCTGCTGCAGCTGCTGCTGGGTTAGTTGCTGCTGCTGCTGTTGGTGGTGTTGCTGCTGGTGTTGCTGCTGTTGCTGGTGCGTCTGCTGCTGCTGCTGATGGTGTTGCTGCTGCAATTGCATCTGCTGCATCTGCTGCTGCTGAAGCGAGTGCTCCAGATCGAGGAATGAGGCTGCTGTCATATTTAAACCATCGAATCCGGCCATGCCGAAATCGGCCACATTGAAGCCATTGTTGTGCGCCTGCTGCTGTTGCTGCTGTGGATGCTTCTGCTGGTAGGCCGCCGCCATGTCCAGGTTGAAGTTCAGCAGATGATTGCCATTCATGCCGCCCACATTCTCCGCTCCTTTGCTTAGCAGCTCAGTCACATAGTCCATATGTTGCTGCTGCTGCTGTTGTTGTTGCTGCTGCTGCTGCTGCTGCTGCTGCTGTTGTTGTTGTTGATGGCCAAATGGTTGCTGCTGCTGCTGCTGGGGTCCGGCGGGCTGCATCAGGTGTTGCTGCATTAAGAAGTTGTCCGTTAGCCCCGATTTGCCCGTAGAACCGGCGCTGAACTCCAGTGAGGCCAGCGACTGCTCTACGGGATCATCAAATTGTGGTATCTGTTTGAGGCCCGAGGCCAGCGAGGCATTGACCATCGCATCCCCATGCGATCCGCCCAGTGGATTAGCGTTGTTGTTGCTGCCACCGTTATTGTTAATGCCGCCGCCAGCAGTGCCGGTGCTGTTTATGCCGGACGTCAGGGCAGCAGCAAGTGCCGCATGATGCTCGCCTAGATCACCGCCACCCAGACCGGACGGCTTGTGCAGATTGCTGGCTATGCGGATGCCGCCGCTCGACTGACTGGTGGCCACCGTTGCTGTCCCTCCGGCGAAACTGTGCGGCGGCAGGGCGGCGTTGATGGGACCACCCGGCTGCAGTTTGCTCAGATCATTTGGTCCATTTTTGTTGTGCTGCTGCCCCGTCGCCGCCGAAACGGCAGCACCGGCAACTGGAACGCCGGCGCCGGCATGCATCATGTTCCCGGGAGCGGGCGCACCACCACCAAAGTTGCTACCCGGCAGCGATGTCTTGTTGTTGTTATTTAGCATGGCAGCTGCCGTCAGCGGATTGGCATTGCCCAGCATATTGGCTACACGAGGATCACGGAAGATAGGGAGTGACACAAGAAACGCTAGTTAGTTACACACTTCACACGAATATGTATATATGGTTCACAGAGATCGATGGCCTACAATATGGCTATACATAAGATTTGGTGATCACAAATCTCTGTGAACATATACACCGACTATGCTCTACTTACACATTTGTGATGTGGGCGTGTTGGAGTTCACCACATGGTCCAGACCCATCAGCATGGGCGAGAGGGCGCCACTCGGCAGGTTGCCGCCCATTACCACATTTATACTTGGATTATTTACCTGCGAGCACAGATTTAAAGGGGAAACGCGGCGTGGAGAGAGGGAAAGGGAATGGGGATGGGAACGGGTAGATGGACATGTGTTACATTAACTCTGGTTATCACGACAGTCAACAAAAGTACGCTGCATTTGGCACTTAACTATTTCAGATCAATCATCATCAAATACATACGTATCTTCTGTAGGAAGATTTCAATGCCAATTGAAATTTGATTGGATGACAAGTGATCGAAATAATTATAGGTATGATGTAAGTATGTAGTGTGGTATGCTGTTCCGGATCATCTCCCTGACATGGAGTCACTGGATTTAGGTACTTACATTGCTTCCATTCGAGTCTCGGGATTTTTTCTTGCGCGGCGGTCGCTCATCGCCATCACCTGTTGGAGCGGGAATAACCAAAACTTTAAATGAGAGAGATTGGCTAAGAACGGCGACGGAGATGGGGTTTGATATAATTAACAGCAACAAAGTCAGGGAAAAATTCCGGGGTGGAACTCTCTATATGTGACGTCAAATTGGCTTATGAAATAAAGATGAAATTAAAACGCAACTGAAATTGGGCGACTAAAACATAAATCGCATTAAGAGGACCCTTAAAACGAAGCAGTAAGTTAGTTTGGAGCACAGAGAAAACCACCCCAACAGTCATAAGCGATAGTGAATTTTGAAGACTTAGATCGAATTCATACGTGTCGTACAAACAATACGTTAGCGGTGGTATACGGTTTACATAAATATAAATGTAAATATAAATATAATATAGATATAGTATAGATGTAATAAAAATACCTCTTACAATGCCGATCGATGAAACAATTGTGTCGTGGTGGGTGGGTTATCGTGGTGGTGGTTTTTGGAGTTTGGTGGATGAGCGGCCGCTTTTCGGCACTCTTTCTTCTCTTCTCTGCACTTCTGTGTCTATCTGCCTTTCTCCGCCCACTTTCACTTTTCAATATCTAAACTGTAAATGAACTGAAAAAGAACGGCCAGAGACCCCCTCGTCCACCCCCCTCCTTTTCTTATAATGCTCCAGCCAATTGGATAAGGACATTGGGTAATCGCAACCAAACCAACCATCGGGGTTTCCAATCGATATTCGTTATCGGTTTTGTTAAATAATCGCTTCTTTCGCATTTTTATCGTTTAGTTATCTCTCCACTGTGAAAAGAAATGCACTTTTGGCGGTAATGAGAAAACACACAGAAAGTTTTTTTCTTCTTTTTTAATAAACATTTTCTTTTCTCATTTTTCGTTTTTGTTTGTTGTATTCATTGCGTTTTTTTTCAGTTTAGTTTAGTTGTTGTTTGTTTCGATGCTGCTGTTGCGCTGCCATTTTTTAATAATAAATATTATTATTGTTTTTACTATAAATATTTAAATGTATGCGTGTGTTTCCATAATGCTAAATGTGTGTGTGTTGGTTTGTTTGTATTTGTATTTGTTTTCGTGTGTCGGGTTACGTTACGTAGTTCGCGTCGTCCGCTCCTTTTTTCTTTCTTTCTTCTTATTCCCTCTACCTTCATTCTTTCCCTAAGATTTTAACTATGTATCCTTTCATTTATTTTATTTTATACCTTATTTTATTTATTATTTTTTCTGTTGTGAGTCGCCTGTGCAAATTGTAACCAAAAATGCACTGATTTATCATTTCTCATTTTGATTTTAATGTTATCGCTCGAAAAATTCTGTTTTCGGCTTTTAACAAAACGATTTTAAGCGTGTTAACGTGTGTGTAATGTTGGTGTTATTGAATTTCTCTGCTCAGTTTTTTTTTAAACAACAGTTTACAATAATTGGGCTTTCAAGACAAAACATGTTCAATATTGGGAGGGCTAAATGAATTGGAAAAAGAGTTTGAAGGGTGTGGTTACCTCGACTACCTGACCGGACCGACTACATAAAAAATGTCTGGATCCTGAAGAACAGGCAATCGGGTTTGAAAACAAAAACTTAATATATAAATAATCTTGACTGCTTTGTTTGCTTACTGATTGGCTCTCTTTAAAAACTGCTTGCTTTCGACCGTTGAGTGTTTCAATTTGAAATTAAATATTGTTACATGTTGTGGAAAGTGCTTTTGTTTGTTGTTGTCAATCATTATTATTGTTGGTTTTGTAATTTATTTCATTTTTCTCCTGGCGATTTTAATTTGATTTAATTTAATAGTAAAAATTTATATTTAAATTGATTTTATGCAATTTGTTTTGTTAAATTTTCTTTATTTCCATTGCATTATCATCTCGTCATATCATCAATCCTTCTCATCTCTTCTATGCATTTTTTTTTTGTATATTTTCGTAATATAATATATATATATTTATTTTTATTTATTTTTTTTTTTTTTTGAAAAAAACGTGCAAACAATGTGTAAAGGGGAAAGCCGACAGCCGAAAAATAAATAATAAAATGTTTTTAAAATACATTTAATTATTTGTTTTCTTTTTGTATTTGTTTTTGTTTTATACCTCTTTTGATCATATGTATAGCATACATCTATCTATGTAAGTATAGCTATGTATATAGAACTAGTTTGAGTTTAGTAAGCTATAGAGCAAGACTCTATTTACGTTACGCTTGGTTCCATTCCGATTCGTTCCGCTTCTCTTATACCGTTAGTTATACCGTTACTTCTACAGACAGACACAGTGGCAAGGACACACAGAGAGAGAGAAAGAGATAGATAGATGACAGAACACGATACCGTTACCCCACTTTAAGTATTCGATTGTTTTTGCTCACGATAATTGATTTTGGATATTTACAACATATTTTGTTTTTAATCCGTTGATTTGTATTTATCATTAAGGTGTCTTTTCGGTTTTTTACTCAAGGAGTCCTCTTGGAAGTGATCTGGAAGCGATTTTTTTTCGGATGACGGTTCTCCCACATTTACACATTAAGTTAATGACATCAACAAACAATTAACCACGAACTAATGATACGAATATACAATTATAGAGTGATATTAGACAAATCGCGGTTTAAAGTGATAGTGCGGGCTATTGCTAGCGAATTGTGCTAACTGCAGTGTTTCCATTTCCATTTGCTCCACCTGGAAACACTTTTTTTTCCTCTTTGTTTTGACGTTAAAAACGTTAAAATAATTAATAACATCAAATTTAACATTCACAGTAGTCAGCCGACTTAATTAGAAGTAAAGTGAAAGTATTCCTCAATGTCTCGTTGCTCTCTAGCTTTAATTTGAATTTTGGGTAATCCCCCCCCCCTATTTTTCTCTCATTCTCTCTGTGTTGTTCTCTTACGTATTCTCTCCTTAGGTTGCATTTCGAATTACGTATTTGAATTTTTTGCGGATAGGTGTATCTCATTTCATAGCTTTTCGAAGCTTTTCATACTTTCTTTGTTTTTACACATTGTCTGCAAGTGTATCGAGAACTTCAAACGTTTTTTGCATATGTTAATTATTTCTTCTATTTGGTTCATTCAGTTTAGTTAAGAGTTTTATATTATTATGTTTATTGTTCATTTGTATAATTATTATTATATATTACACATAGTTCTGTTACGCTCTGTAGGTGGTTTATATGTGCGTGTTTTGATCAGCTTACTAAAAAAAAAACCTATCGACTGGATTATTACAGTTACATGACAGCATGACAGTAGGACCGTCACAATGGAGCTTGGATTAACACATTGGAATTGTCAAGAAACAGGACTAGAAAAACATGTGAAATTGGCACAGAAGTATTCGTTTCGGGGACTATGGGACTTGCACCCTGGAAAAGTTGGCGGAGAAGATTGTTCTAGAATCGCCTGCAATGCGATACATATTACATATATGGTCTAATTGGTGGCCTGGCCTAGTTGGTAGAGTGCAAAACCCTGGATCATTTCAACATTTGATTTTAGTAGTAGGGGGAAGGGGGGTGGGGAATGGATATAATGATGATCGATGAAGATTGCTAGCAAGCTGCCTCTGAGATATATATACTCATAATGGATAGTACTTCTGAGGGGTTATCATGTGTGTGTGGATTATGGATGATAAGTTTTTATTTCGATTTATTCGTTGATCTTTTATCAATCATGCATTGTTGCTCTGCTGCTTTGTAGATTTAATGGAGCTTTGATATTTGGTTGATTGGTTCGATTGGTTGGTTTGGGTTTGGTTGGTTTGTTGGTTGGTTGATTGATTGGTTGATTGATTTGTTGATTGATTGATAGATTGACTGGTTGGTTGGAGTTGGAATTCATTAGTTTCTTTTTCAAATTGGCTGCCCCCAATACACAATTGCTTCACGATTTTTTCAGCATATTCTCATAATCATAATAATAATAATAATAATAATAATAATAATAATAATCATAATAATAATCATAATGTTGGTAATAATAAGGTTTTTCTTGTTCAAAAGACTTAAAGTAGTTAAAGTGTGTGTTTTTTGCATAATGTTCTCATTTTAGATAGTTTTGTATGTGTGTTGTGTAAGATTTCTTTCATTTACAAATACAATTCGTTTAATACCTACAAATGCTTAAATATGATATATATGTGTGTGGGTGTGTATATATAATTAAGTATGTACTAGACCTAGATTTTTATATATAGATATATATATATATATACATACATATCGCTTATATAAAGTTTTGCGTTCGGTTCGGTTCGTGTTGTTCTCGTCTGTATTTAGTGTATCTGTTTCATGAAAATGGAAAAGTGTATATGTCGTACTGAGTGGCCCTTCCAACCGTCTGATATTGTGATGACCGATCATCATCCAACTCTGATGTGGTTAAATTGCGAATCGAAACAAAAACCTCAGTTTAAACGTTCCCTCAGCAAATTTGTTTAACAACTCTGCCATGTAACTAATAATCATCAACATGTTTCGTTTCCCATATGGGCTTTTGGCTACCTCCTCTCTCGAAATATCTGAATAAAATACATTTAAATTTTGATTCAACTGACACATTTTACTCGCTAGACTCCATATTTTCGGGTGCATTTCTTTTCTTAGAGTAAATTCATATTGCACTTTGTCATGAACTTGGTTCTTGGGCATTTCTAAAACACATTTCTGTAAAAAAAAAATACAGATCGAAAAAAAAAAACTAAAAAAAAAAATTAAATCAGAGTTGAATGTCCTTCTCGTTGGCCTCTCATATAAGACATCAGACATCAGACGATTGGCAAGTGCAAGTTTCAATTTTTTGCAGTCTGAGGGTCGTCTTGTCATTCTCCTTTGTTGTTTAGCACACGAAAACATAAACAAAATGCGCTAAATTCAATAATTCAAGATACCCTATTCGAGCGAGAGAGAGAGCAGTGGGTTTTTGTGTTTTTGAGCGGGATATCTTTCAGTCAGTCGGTCTTCGTTTTCAATCGAAACCATACCCTTATCATTTCCCCTCTCGCTCGCTCCCCAGGGGACTCTCAGTGCCTGTGTCTGTCTCCTTCTATTTCGTAGTTCAGTGTGAGTGTGTATGTGGATTTTCGAAGCTAACTTAAACAAAATGATAGAAAGAAATGTTAGGCAGAAAAACACGATCATCTGTATCGGTATACGCTCTTGCGCGTGCTAATGGTGTAGCTATTGCATTACAACTAGATAAACCTATTTATTTCTAACTCAATTTATTAATCCAATCGCTCTGCTCAAGTCTCCTGAATCTGCCCGACTTATATTCAATTCATATTTACTTGCAATACATATTTTTACACTTTCATGACAGTTCTTTGCTCGTTCGAATCTTCTCTTCTCTGACTCAAGCCACGCCCGCCCCGCCCCTTTGCCTTATGTTTTTTTTGTATCTAAAGTTATCTAATTAAAAACGATAATATAATAAGATTGTGGGTCTTGTATCTAAAGTCGCAATCTGTATCTGCATCTGCATTTTTTGTTTTTGTGTGTTTAGTGAGTTTGCTGTTTGTTTCTCAAACAACGTATCTCTATATATATATATATATGTATATGTATACATATATGTACAATATATATATATATATATGTATATGTATATATATGTATATGTATATATATATTTTTATTTGCATATTTCTATGTATACTAATAAAAAAAAAATTGTATAAAATAAACAAACAAACAAAACGCGTCCTAACCTGCTTCACTGTCGCTCGAGTCACTCGAACTGCTATCACTCGAACTCGACGACGATGAATCGCTGGAACTGGAACTCGACGACACGGGATTCGCCGGCTGCACTGCCTCGACCTTGCTCGAAGCGGACTCATCTGCGGGAAGTAAGGAATATTGCGAAATTAGCATCGTTGAATTGAATGAATAAGTACGAAAGATACCAACTGGTAATACAAAAAATAAGTGATAAATTCTAGGGTATATTGTGGTCACATTGCATGTTCGCCGTCTCGCAACCGTGCCTACATACCTTTCTTGGCGGTTTTCTTGCTTGCCCCCAGTTGGCCGGTGACATCCTGCAGGCGCTTCTCCAGCTCCTGCTTTTTCTCGGCCATCTGCTCGTCCTTCGACTTGCCAGAAGGCTTTTTATCTGCGAGATGGAAAAACGACATTTTGTTTACACTTAGATTGACTTTCAACCAATAGAGCGACGATGGAAGTGGGAGGGGAAATTGATTGAGGGGGAAATATATAAGATCATGCTCGAATCGAAATGTCTTCAAAATTTGGAAAGGGAAAAAAGGTAAAGCGGCAATGTCATTAGCGATGTTACAAAAATCTCTTGAGTAACAAAACCCAATATCAAAAAGGTTCGTTATCATACATATGATAAAATTTGTAGGCTTTAGAGATTTCTGTAACACATCGGCACTTCTACAGCATTCACAAGCTACTTTGAGGAAAGGAAAATGGGTTTTCATTTATTTTGTCCTTATTTTTTTGTTTGTTTTTTTTTTTTTGCATGCACTTGCTAGGTACAGATGAACTGGATAGAAACTCTCGAGTGTTGAAAATCTTAATCATAAGGATTTGCAGTTTGATAGAGTTGGTTTTTTTTTTTTTTTTCGAGTTTAACTAACTAAACATGACCACTACGGTTTTCGGTTCGAAATTAAAATCAAATTTGGAAGCGCAGTCAGCAAAGCCAAAATGGAAATGGGTGTTCTTCTGTTCTAAATTGTATCTTTTATCTCGACAATGGGTATGGATTTGTATATAGATTTCTCAGTTGTCTGATGGCTAACTTGACTCTTGTACTTGGTCTTGGTACTTTATTTTTGATTAGCTTTTGCTGTTCTTGCTGCTTTGCTGTTGCTTTCGCTTTTGCTTTTGCTTTTGCATTTGCATTTGCATTTGCTTTGGCTTTTGTTGTGGTCTCGGTTTAGTTACAAACTTACAATATGGCTTACGTGTTTTTTTGCGCAAACACGACGCCACATAGCTTTCTAGCTCGCGCAGCGTCGACGGCTTCAGCGTCTCGAAGTCGATCTCTATTTCATCGGGATTGGAGTCACGCAGCGATGGCTCCCGATTCTGGATAATGTGAACCACACGGCCCAGCTTGTCCCCTGCGAACAGAATAAGGAAATTAGTGGAGCTTTAGAATAAAATCAATGGCACTTTCACGATTTAGGGGATCATTGAACTTTCTTTGGATTTTAGTGTGGTTCAGTAATTAAATAGAATCGACAACTTACCTGGCAACTTGTTGATGTCGAGCGACAACTGGCGCTTCTCATCGTATGACATTGGCTTGGCCGTGTCCTCCTCCTCGGAGTCAAAGTTCATCACCTGGCTAGGCTTCTTCTTGCTGCTACCGCGTGCCCCGGCACCACCGGCGCTGGCATTCGCGCCACCAACACCACCGCCAGCGCCCGCCGAACTGCTGCCCTTGGCCCGCTTGGAGGCATTGCCGCCCGCTGCTCCTGCACCGCCAACACCTCCCACAGATCCAGCGCCCGCTGCAGCTCCCGCTGCGCCACCACTCGCATTGCCCGCAGCGGCATTATTGCTGGCTCCAACGCCGCCGGCTCCGCTGCCCTTTGCGCCACGTCCGCCCTTGCTCTTAGCACCTTTACTGCTACCGCTGCCAGCCGTCGTACCGCCGGCACCTGCCGCTGCGCCCGCTGCCAGAGCGCCGGCCAGTGTGCCCGCCTTGCCGCCCGACGATGCTCCAGCTGCTGTCACACCGGCACCAAAGCCAGCACCGGCCGCGGCACCGCCGCCCGCCAGCTGGCTAAAGGCCATGGCCACGTCGTGAACCTGGCTGTGCAACGCACCCACATTGGGAACGCCTCCTGCGACGGCCGCTCCGCCATGGCCAACCAATGAGCCACCGAGCAGCGCGTTAAGATTAGCGCCGCCCGCTCCACCAGGACCCAAGGACCCGACTCCGCCTGGCACGGATACGCTCCCATGGCCGCCTGATCCGGGACCGCCTGCTCCGCCAGCATTTGCACCGCCGCCCGTGGCGTGACAATGGTGCGAGGCCGAACCAGAGCCTGATCCGCCGCCTATTGACTTCTTCTTTTCCTTGAGTTTTTTCTTCGCCTTCTTTTTGGCGGAGGCCTCCTCTGACAGCTTGCGGATCTCCTCCTGCAGACCGAGCAGTTTGGACTCGAGCATCTTCAGCTTAGCGCTGCGCTCCTCATCCGAGTTGGATTCATTCTCGGTGTCGCTGGAGTCCTCGCTGGACGAATCGCTGGCATCGTGCTTGAGTGAGGAGGAGCCGCCGTATCCGTGACCATGACCATGTCCATGACCATGCCCGTGACCGTGTCCATGGCCATGACCATGCCCGTGGCCATGTCCGTGATGGTGGGCTGCATTGGCTACCGGCTCATCGGGGATGTTGGCATAGCGCATCTCAAATACGTCTTGCAGCTTGCGACCCATAGCGACAACATCGTGATCTGGCGGATTGTACTTGTAGCAGTTGGTGAATATTAATCGCACGTCGGCGGCAAATTCCGGTGCGCTCTTGTACTCGCGATTGTCCATTTTCCGCTTGACTGTGCCCAGATCCATTGGTTTCTTGATAATGTCGTGGTAGTCATGCAGGCCAAGCATTTCCGCGTCCACTGGCTTGTAGAACGGCCAAGCATAGCCCGAGTGCTTCTTCGAGAAGAGCTCCTTGAGGATTTCGTTGCACGACTTGAGCGCATCCGACAGCTTCTCCTTGTTCTTGGCCACCGCAACACCAGCCACGCCGCCGGCAACTAGACCGCCAAGTCCGGGCACTCCGGAGACGCCTAGCGGCGACATATTGTATCCCGAGCCCTGGAATGTAAGATCCTGTGGTTCAGAATGACCCATCGTTTCGGTTTTTGATGATTTGGTTGATTTGTGGTTTGTTGTTGGTGTTGTTGATTGATTGGTGTGGTTGTTGGTGTTGATTTGATCGGTCGATTGATTGGTTGGTTGAGTGCAAACAAAATCAACGCAAAAGAAAAGAAAATAAAACGAGCAAAAGCAGCATGGGGTTAGCATCAAAATAAATCAAATGGTTCGAAAACAAATGATTGCAGATCATGCCAATGGAACTTAACGCCTGAAATTGCAGGTCAAGTTAAATTCCCTTCGCATGTCAACTGTGACGAAATGATTACCGATCATAAGGATGAAATTCGACTCCATATAATTACATATATGTTGCAGGTCAAATCAAATCCCCACTCACGTACTTCGATTTATTTACAAATCTATGAAATGGCTTTCGAGTAAAAGGCAGGACGGCGTATAGTGTATGATTTGATCGATTGTTGTTGTGCATTTGGATTGGATATTATTGTAATTGCAAAGGAAATTATTGAAATGATCAGTCTGACCGAAGTATGAGCTTGACACATCAAAAGTAATGCAAAACAGGAGCTTCAATTGATTGATAACTTTAATTAAACTAAGAAGACTCGGCGTGACAATTACGACGTTAAAACTAAATACAAATTCAGGATTTTATACCAATCTAGCTGACTAATAGAATGGCACACTTGGTGTTAATTACAAAAAATGAACTACAAAGAAGATACACTCCTGAATATAAACTTATATGTGCGAGCCGAGCCCTTGAGGGACTATAATCATACTTATACGTCTGGCGATGCCCGTTACTCTTACCTTCTTGCCAATTACCTGACGATTCGACTCCCGCCGCGTCGCAATCTTGGCCGATTTTGAGTCCATTTGCGTGTACGGGGATTCAAAGGCATTGGCCGTCGGCGTTGTTGTGTCCGCCTTCCGTTTGACGCCCTTCTTTATTTTGGCGGGCTGCTGAGGCGGTATCACGGCGTCCACTCCGACGCTCACGCCCGCATTCACATAGGCCTGAACGGCGTTGGCGGCATTGACGGCAACTGCTGGTATTGTCCCTGCTCCTCCAGCGGCTCCCACTGCACCTCCCGCCGCCGCCGCAGCCGCTGCTGCTGCCGCCGCTACTGCGGCTGTACTGCCATCTAGAAGCGAGGAGCTATTGACCGCCGTCTGGCCGGGCGCACCGGGATAGGCGCCCGTTTGGCCCGCATTCAGAAGACTAGCCATCAGGGCGGCAGCATTGGGATTGGCTCCAGCTGCACCTGGCCCACCAACGCCGCCAGCCATCGCTGTCGTCGTCGTATTGGTGCTGCCTGGTACCGTGTGCGGTGGCATTGTGCTAATCGGTGGTATGGACGGTGCACCTCCGGCCGTCGATGAAACCGTGCCGCCCATGGCGGATACGGGTCGGGCGGCGATCGCTCCTCCCGCACCGGAACCCGGCTGAGTTCCCGGTGCGCTTGAAGATCCACCGCCTGCTCCCGTCGCTCCTTGCAGGCCGGACTGTTGTGCGGATGAGGCAGCGACTGACACTTTCGTGGAGCCACTACCTGGTCCGCTGGTAACTGCTGCCGAGGATGTACCAGAACCGGTGGATGCTCCAGCGCCACTCGACGATGACTTGGGCGTAGCCGGCACCCGTTGCTTCTTTTTGCCACCCTTGGCCGTAACCGGCTCCAGTTCGAGCTCCTCCTTAGGCATCGATTCAATCTTCTGCAGGAAGACCTTCTCGAGCGTCTGGGCCATAACAACTACATCCTCGCCGGGCTTGTTGTAGACATAGCAATTGTTGAACATCGTATTGAAGTCCTGTATGGTCTCCTTGGCGGACCAATAGTAGTTGTTCTCCAGCCGCTTCTTGATCGTACCCATGTCCATGGGCTGTTTGATGATCTTGTGGTAGTCGGGCAGGTTGAGCTTCTTGGCATCGACGGGCTGTTGGAAGGGCCACGAGAAGTGGTGCTTCCATATCACCTTCATCACCGTCTTGATCAGATATTGCAATTGGTTCGTATTGCGGCCGGGCCGCTCCGCTGGTGGAATCACCGGTGGCTGTACAATGCCATTGACTGGCTCCACGGGTGGCTCGTAACGAGGCGGTGGCTCACTGGACGACATGGTGGTGGTGGTTCTTGTGGTGGATCTGGTGCTTCAGTTTGAGATTTGTGTCTTAGGATTAAGGATCCGGGTTGATGGTTATCCGACTGAGACGGCCAACACACACACTCCACCTACACACACACACACACACACACGGGCCGCCTCCGTCTCTCCTCCCTGTCCTCTGATTTGATCCTCCTTGCGATTCCTTCGTTTGAGGGTATGTTGGGGGGGGTGAAGTGGGTTTAGGGGGGGGAACTGGTCTTATGTGGCCGGTGACCACCTCCTCCTCCTGCGACTGACTACGCCTTCTCCTGCTGTTCCTGCGACTCCTACTCCTGGTAATCCTCCGCCGCCTATCGTTTTTTCAACTCCTGATCCTGGTGCTTCTGTTCTGGTTTTTGATAAGAATCTCTTCTTGTTCAAGGGATAAAATTGTGTAGTGGTCCGTAGTGATTGATTCATGCTCAGCAATGTCTGTGCACTGTGAATATTGAGAAAATATATTAATTAGTTAGGATTGTCAGGAGCATTTCGAATCTAGAGGATGTACTCACCTCGCCTGCTCCAGATTCTCAGGGCCCAGGCTCCTCTCATTGGAATCGGCTCGCTTCACCTGATTCGAGGGCCAAGGACTTGACAAGTACAACTGATACTGAAGTCATTGTGGCTTTGTATCCTTTCTTATTATTGACAAAAATCCTAGTACAGCACAGACGGCTATAAATCTGTAAATGAGAGTAAAAAGAAAAGCCAAGTTAGCCGGTACATTCGGATATTTTGCAACTCTAGCCGTGGGATTTGCATTTCACAACACTCCTCCATTGTGGGTTACATAAACAAAAAATAAATAATGATGCCCACAAACAGATAAAAACGAAACTAACAATCAAAATGTACCACTAAAAGTGCGGCGGTTGCCATAAACAATATGCGACACCAACGAATGTAGAATGTAGAATATGCAGAGGCGGCAGGAAAACGGAAAACACAAAACAGAACACACGGAAGAAGCTGAAAACAGGGAGAACGACAAAACGCATACACTCTCGCACACAAGCCAAGTGCAAAACAATCAATTGCGGGCACTTTTTAACAGCAATCAAATCACTCGCTTCGCAATATTCCTAGTATTTATTACTTTATGCGTTTGACTCTAGATTTCAACATTATTTTTAGTCGTTTTTCTTTACTTTTTTTGCGGTGTCTGCCGTTTCATTTAGTTTTTCCCTTCCACCGTTTTGCTCGTGAGTAGTTACTTTGCCGCCGCCGTTTTAGCACTCACAGAGAGCAACACCAAAAAAAAAAGATGAGCCAGGAGCGGCGCTCTTATTTTCTAGTTCGAAATTCGAGAGAGCGCCCGGCTCACACATACACGCATACGCAGACCGCACAATAGAGCTGTCTCGCTTGCACTTGAGGAAACAGAGCAAGCAAAGCAGGCAAATGGCGCACGCTAAACGCTGCAAAATACGTTTTGTAAACCTTAAAAAAAGCCTTCAATAAACACAATAAATATACATTAATGCAAACGCACAAATCAATGATTAATTTCATTTCACACACGCAATACAAATCTCACTACACATAGAACGAATATAGCGTGTTGTGTTTGCATGAAGAGAAATTCACCACGCCGCCTTTTTAAAGTTGAATTCTTGTCATTCGGCATGATTCATTCGCTTTGTTTGTTGTTGTTGCAGCGCTAGTGAAAACGGCATGCCAAAAGGCAATAAAATGCACGTAATTCCAACTTTTCTTCGTTTCTCACATTTTATTTAACACCCTCAACTAAGTGTGAGCGAGAAAGAGGAAGAGCGAACACACACACGCATACAGTGGAATAATTTGCCTTTTGCCGATATTCCTAAATGACAGTGGACAAATTGCATTCAAGTTGCACTTTAAAATCCATTGTACAGTTAATTGGAATGTCTCTGGCTATCATTATGCTTTCCTTAATGTTTATAATAACTTTGTATTTGTAGGTCAAGCGCAAACACTTGCCTTTGCTTTTTAGCGTCGATTTGTTTATTAGCCAACTAGAGTTTTTGTTGATGTTGCGAATTTATTTACACTCGCACACGCACACTCACAAGTGGATTTGTGCCGCCGGCCGGCAAGTGATGTTTCTTCTCTTTTCATCTTTCTTTTTGTTTTTGATCGCTTTCACTTTGAGCTTTACAGATATCAGCTGTATATTTAAAGATGCATTTAATAGTCCGATTTGGCCCACTGTGTTTTTGTTAGTTGCCAAGTGTGCGTATGCGAGTGTGTGTAAGTGCGTTTGTGACGCAAAATTAAACGGAAGAATAACGAACACGAACGAAGGTAGACACCAGCAAGGCCAGCCAATGGATGTGACGTATTTGGCCCATTCTAAACTCGCCTCGCCACATTTATAATTGGAATATTAGGAATAACAAATATTTAATACACAATAGCGGGCGACTCTCTCGCTCTCACAACAAAACAAAACATTAACTGGCACTTATCACACACACAGGCACTCTAAACACAGGAGAGAGGGAGAGAGCGAGCGAGAGAGTGGCAAGAGAGCAAAAGCGAAAGAGCGGACGAACGTGCGGTTGTAATTATGTAGTACAGTAGACTTTGAGTTTTCAACAGAAATTCACGTAGAACGATACGATGACGTAGAGGAAGAAGCAGAGTTGCGGAAGAAGAAGAAGCAGAGACAGCAACGGCATGCATTGGGAATGAAATTGGGAATGGGGTTTTTTAAACGCGACCCCGGATTGAAAACTCATTTTATTATATTTCCATTTTGGTGTTTAATGTTTTTTTTTAAAGCTCTTGTTTACAACTAAATCAGAAATCTGTCTTAAGTCCAAACAAATAAATAAAGGTCAACAGTTTGTAGCAGGAAAAATAAACATCGTTTTTATTTACCTCGCAAGCCGAAAGCTCATTCACCAAGCACTCAACTCATTAATTAAATATTGTTATTTCTGTCCTGTTTAAAATCCATGCACTTGAACTACGGGCAAATATATAAATTTTATTTAAATAAATAAAATTCTCAAGTGAAGCACACTCACTGTCACACACACATACTAACGCACGCTCTCCGTTGAAAGTTGCAGCTGCTCAGGCGTGCGGTAGAGCGAGACAACAGTAGGGGGCTACGTAATACGTAGCCAAATGCAAATATGGCGGCATGTCGCCGTCCATGTGTGTTGTGTGCGGGTGCGTGTGTGTGTGCGAAGTGGCATTCGGACGAGAGCATTTGTTGTTGTAGGTTTTAGTGCCATCGTTGTGTATCTGCAAAAAGAGCGAGCGAGCGAGCGACAGAGAGGGAGCGATTCTGATAAAGAGGCTTCGGCTGGAAGGGGGTGGGAAAGGGGAGCTGCCTCTAGGTTAATAAATCGTGCTAATAGTGGCACGAATTTAAAGCCGGTTTACATGGCAACATGCAGCAAATGCAGAAGCCGAAGAAGAAGCAGAGGCATCGCAAGAAGCTGCAAAAAATGAAGAGCAAGGCACCAAAAAAGCATCAATGAATTTGAATTCACAGCTAGGGAGAGAGAGTGAGAGAGCCGCCGCACCGCAATCGAAATTTTGCGCTTATTTACGATAAACATATCTTCAATTTAGCGCCCGACAAGTAAACAAACAAATTGCGTTTGCCTATTTACGCGCCAATCAGCAAAGTGCAGCAGCAACAACAATTGCACACAAACGTGAGCGAATAAACGAAAATCCTAAATGCCGGTAAAAAGTACATATGCACATATATGCGTTTTGTAGAAAGAGAGAAATGGTAATTGGGAGAGGGCGCGAAGATATTTGCCATTGAATTTTATGATAAACTATAGGAAATCTTTAGGATGCACAGATACTATTTAATCACAGTATAAAGGAGAATCTCTCAAAATATAAAAGTGAAACGATTAAATCTTTCCAACAAATCACATCTTTGGGAATGTAAATTGTAAACTAGATTAGTTTGTTTATAGGCTATCAATAAATATGATACAATTTTCGTACACTAGAACATTTATTCTGGTCCGTTGAATATATAAGTTTACAACACAAAAATCATTTGAACAGCTTTGCTTTCAAAAACGATATGATGTTGCATTCGAGTTAAAGAAATCTATGATCGGTAAAAGTAGCAGATTAATTCGAAATCACCCTGGGAACATTTGGTATCTCAGTTATTGCACAGGCAAATTGTAAATAAACATGGAATGCATCGTTTTCCCAGGCCACGGGGAAAAAAGGGTTGTTGCGGCAGTTGAATAAATCCGGGGAAAAGCAGCTGTCCTGTCGAAATTTCCCTCCATTTTGCCGGGTTGCTGACCCCTAAGGAAATACTCGAAAACTAGCAGAAAATGCAAATAGTCCTTGGGGCAAACCGAACTGGCGCGCTCTTGCATCGTTTTCCACTGTGCGAAGGTGGGCAACTAGAGGTGGAGGAGGCGGAGGTTGAAGCCACGTGCGATGCACTTTTTGAACTTACTTTTCCTTTGGATTTTCTCGTTCTTCTTTTCTATTTGTTGTTGGGTTAAATCCACCCGTTCTGTTACTGTTTATTCGCTTTTATGTGCAAATATATATATATCCGAATGACTTTTGATTTTGGCTTTGTTTATGGCCGCGCTGCCGCTGGATGTTGTGTTAGCCGAGTTTAGCTCGTCGGTTTTGCTTGTGTTGTTGCTGAATTGTTGAATTGCGTTTTTGCTTTTGTTGTTGAATTTAAATTAAACATATACAACATACAGATTGTACACGATTGTTAAAAAGTTGCAACTGTAAAAATAAAAACAAAAAATATTGGTCACATCGGGCACTATTTTTTTTTTTTTCTCGAGATTGTGGATTGTGAACGAGTGTGGCGCGAAGAGAGGGAGAAAGAGTGAAATCCTCAGCGACAAATGTAACGTAACCCACAACGTAAGCGTCTTCTGCACGTCACCACGCTACGTAGGCCACGTAACGGTATGCTAACGTTACCGACGGCGCCGCAAAATCAAAAAATACAATAACAAAATCGACAAAACTATAGATTTTCAATGTGCACGTCGGTTTCTTTTTGCTAGCGAACAGCAACTAGTGCTAGTATATTTTGCTTTTGTTTTTTCTCATTTCGAGTTAAACTTTTCGCGCGCTTCTGCGTGTGTATTCCTCTTTTTTCGTTTTTTCTTCTTTTATTTGTTAATATTATTCACTTGGTGACTACACACGTTCATGCTCATGCCCCCTCACTCGACACACACACGCACACACACTGACGAACGTTTCTGCTTCTTCCTCCTCTTTCGTTCGCTTTTGTTCCACCACCGAAAAAAATGAAAAAAAAATCGTCATGTCCATTGAAGTCTCACATTTTTCAAATGCGTTTTTTGGCGCTAAAATCTTATAAATTTCAACATTTTTCCATTCGCATCGGATTCCCCGCAATTAGCACTCCACTTCGAACACAAATTTATATAATTTTTGCCATTTTTTCCCACAATTTTTAGTAATTTCTACACACCGATATATACGTACGCGCTACGATTTTTCGACAAACGCGCGAGTTTCTTCTGAGTCGCCATCAAATATACAAAATTTTTTTTTCGAAATTACTGAAAATGCGAATACACACTCACACATGGACAGCCGACGGGCACGAGGCGCACGCGCTTGCTACATGCGGCTATGCCGTTTTAACGCATTGCTTTTATTGATAAATCGAGAGCGGGACAGCTAGAGCTACCGGCCGAGAGAGTGTGAAGAAGAGCGTTCTGTGCGAGTGTGTGTGATAGAGAGAGAGAGCCAGAGAGCAAAGTAGTCACACATACTCTCACAAACTCATAGAGGCTTTCGTTCTCTCCTTTTCTCAACCATTTGCACGTACTTTTAGCTTTTTCATATGGCTCTTTGGGGAATTCACAAGCAGTTTGCACTTATGTTGTTGTCAGTATCAATCCATTTATACTGGCACAATGTAGATTCGTCGGCTACTTTACATTAATTTCGTAACGTAAGCGCAACAAAAACAAGACTGTCATCGATATAAGCAGGCGTTTTTGTCTGAAACTATCGGGCAATAAGTGACTCCGATAACCAGAGTTCTTTTACGTGCTTCTCGATTACTTATCGGATTGTGTTAGAGAGCACAAATGTCTCTTTTAGCGGAGACACAGTCCTCCTCAACTGTGCAACACTGTTCCTAGGCTCGGTGTGACCAGAGCTATTTAACAACACTGGCGAACATCGGATGGCAAGTATCGAGAGAACATCGTCGGTTGTTCCACCCCCTGCTGACACCATCTGGTAACACTGAACAACAGACCAGATCTGCGGACAAAGCAAAGCAGTAAATATTAATTTAATCCGAATCCGATTCCCGACACCAATTGGCGGCCTTCAGCTGCTGCTTCTGCAGTTGAATTGTATTTTTTTTTTGGCGTTTCGTGTCACCCGAAAATAGTTGAATCCGCTGATCTAGCGAATAACGGTGGCAAGTAACTGTAATAACTGGGTGTGTGCACAGTGCTAGTGTTTTAGTGTGCGAGTGTGTGCGTGCGAGTGGGAACTCCACAAGTGTGCGAGAAGGCAAATCAAAATAAGAAAAGTGCCGCCCTGATGGAAATTAATATCGCGAATTACCAGCGAAAACGAAGCGAAAGTTGAGCCAAAGTGCTGCGATTAATCAGATAGCGGGTGAAATAGTGGGTATTACGTAAGAAATCAATGGATTCCGGGCTGCATTTACCCAAAAAAAGAGGAAGCAACATCGAAGCGCTACTTTTATTCTCCTCTTTTTTCGATGATTTCATTCGCAGTGACGACACATAGGCACGCACACACCGAACGCCGTATCTGTGTGTGGGTTGTTTGTTGAGCTAAAAAATATAATGAATCCTCACGATACATTCACTCGTTTCATTTTTTTTTATTATTATTCATCACTATTTATTTATTTCTTTGAGTGTGAATATGGGCGACTTTGCGACGCCAGTTGCTGATTACGCCCGCTCCCTTCTCAGTGCAACTTCCCCACCCCGGGGATCTTGCACTCGAACTCCACAAATCGAGTGGAGTACGTAGGCAGGAGCGAACAGAGCGTACAAAATCAAGAGCTCAGTGGCGGCCGCAAGAATTTCTATTTGTCAGGGGGGAGGGGGGTTATTGCCCAGATTCTGCGAATAATTGTCAACTTTATAAACATCTAAACCAACTGTAACTTGAAGTAAAAACCAAGTTTAACAAAGCAACGTTTAGCTATAAAAAAATGAAATCCTGAGTACGCCGCTGGTTTAACCAGTACGCCCACATGTGGGCGGCCCAGATGTGCCTCGTTTTTGGCCCAATGGCTGTGGGCGTCCATCCGTGGTTGAAAATATGCGCTGCAGATGCTGTTTACTCAGGCGGTTTATAGTATTACGAATTTGCTAGCTAAAAAACTGATTAAAACTACGACTAAGTGGACAACTCATAACTTTGATATTCTGTTTCTGGGTGTATAAACGATAATCGAATGAAATTATTAAAAGTTATTCATACATGTACATATGCAATCGAAGGGTATATAAACATGGGCTTAGACGTTTTTTAGTTTGTTTTCCTTTCGGCACACGATCTGCTGCAAATCAAGCTCTGCGGTGTGTTTGTGTTGTGTGTGCGTGGGCGTTTAAAAATAGCCGACCAACACAACACCCATACGTATACGTAATCTGCAGCCCATTTTTTTTCCGTATCGTGCATATGAAATATGGAATTTTGATTCGAGTCTTGAGTGGATGGCTTGGAGTGAGTGATTCATGTGGTTTTAGGCGGAAAGGAAACCCAACGAAGCTGACTCAATGACCACTCATTGTTCGTTCGGCCTTTGTTTACATTTTGCCAGGAGCCAAAAGAGAGCGAGAGAGCGTGCTAACGGAACGTGCTCGAATGAGTAATTCGCATTGCATTTGACGTTTATCGAAAGCTCTCTTCCTTCCGCTTTTTTCCTGTTCTTCTTTTCGGAGGCCAACAAAAAACAACAAAAGCACGCACTCACACCCACACACGAGTTCGTACATCAGTCGCTTGGTGTGTGTGTGTGTTTGTGAGATGAGTCATCTGGCCAAGTTGATGAGAAAATAAAATTAAACATTAAGGTAGAGCGAAAGAAACAACAAAAAAAAGGGGGCAGATGTGCGGCCATTTGCTGTTGTTTGTTGTTGCAATAAAGAAAAAAGCAGGGCACGCAGAGAAAGCAGTGCTCGGCAAGCAGTGCAGTCAGCAGCTGGACTTTTACATACACCGGCGTTCGTAAAAATTGCAGCGAAATCGAAGAAATTAAATTGTGTCTGTAAAATAAATAAAAAATAAAGTCATACAAAAAAAATTAAAATTATATAGGTAGCATTAGAAATCTAAGTGAACCAGGGATGATTTTTATTATAATTTCTGCCTTTACTGTAGTTTTTGTGCTAAATCTAACCATTTCAATTCACTTACCATTGCAGCCGGCGCACAGAAGCGACAGAGACAGAGCGCACATAGCACCTGGCACACCCAAGGATATCCGATCCTCCTGCATCCCGAATCATCCACAACCTGCACCAACCGCTAACCGCTAAAGTCATGATCCTCGAGAGAAACCGGAGGAGCCAGCTGGCCCTCCTCATGATCGCAATGCTGGCAGCCATCGCTGGACAAACGGATGCCCAGAAGGCGGCCAAACTGACGGCAGTGAGCACCTGTGCATCGAAGGAAAAGTGTCACACCTGCATCCAGACAGAGGGTTGCGCCTGGTGCATGCAGCCGGACTTTAAGGGCCAGTCGCGGTGCTACCAAAACACCAGCTCACTGTGTCCGGAGGAGTTCGCCTACAGTCCGATAACGCTTGAGGAGATTCTAGTGAACAACAAACTAACGAATCAATACAAAGCTGAATTGGCGGCTGGTGGCAGTGGCATTGGCGTTGGCATTGGCGCTGGCATTGGCGGTGGCTCCTCCATGTCTTCCTCGGGATTCAGTTCCTCCAGCGGATACGAAGAGTACTCTGCCGGCGAAATTGTCCAAATCCAACCGCAGTCCATGCGCCTCGCATTGCGCGTCAGTGAGTAGCAAACGATTGCATCATCCATGACCTAATTCTACTAATTAGAAATTACTAATCCCTTGCTTTCTTATCAATTCACCTTAGATGAGAAACACAACATCAAGATTAGCTATTCCCAGGCGGAGGGATATCCAGTGGATCTCTACTACTTGATGGACCTCTCCAAATCCATGGAGGATGACAAGGCCAAATTGTCTACGCTGGGCGACAAGTTGTCCGAGACCATGAAACGCATCACCAACAATTTCCATCTCGGTTTCGGTTCGTTTGTGGACAAGGTGCTCATGCCCTATGTCTCGACCATTCCCAAAAAGTGAGTATGACCTAATTGGAAATAGTTCTACAATTTTGCTGATTGAAGATGCTAGATGCCGTCAGTTGATGGTGCATTTCTTCAAGGCTTCTTTAAATATTGTATTTATATATTGTTATATAGCGTATTTGACTTCTTACAATTTTGGTTTGTCTATTGTAGCGTACAATAGCCCCTCTAGTCATGACGATGTGCTTATGATTCAAATAGCGAATCAAATTAAGTTTATTTTTAAGTGATGCTACTTTCCGAAAACTCTGCGATAGTCATATCCTATTTGTCAGCGCTTTTGCAGCAATTCCACTTTCGAAAAAACAAAAAAAAAAAATCAAATTGATAATGTCAGCAGTGACCAATGCCTGGTGGTGACAACACCATCACGTCATCAACACAGAATTCCAAAACTATTTCCTTTTGCTAACTCTAGAACGAAATACATAAATTCCTAACTCATGGGCTCTCTAAAATTGAAAGTGCAGCTCAACAACAGTCTGTGTATCCCCATGCTGCTCTCTATGTCTACTTTTGAGCTAATTTTATCTAATTTAACATACCACATACAGCCGCTAACTTTGTTAATTATTTATATACTTACGAACACCAACAAACAACATCAACGCTGGACGGAATCGAATCGAATCCATAGACTCAAGCAACCATGCGACAACTGCGTGCCTCCCTATGGTTACAAAAATCACATGGCACTCAACAATAACACCGAAAGCTTCTCTGTAAGAGACGATTAATGTATACTGCACCCGTATAAACCCATCCACCTAATTGTGCCTGCTCCCCCATATCGATATCAAATATCAATAGATGTAGATCCGTAGGATTTACATACACATGTGCATGTTTCCCCATTATCCCATTTGCTGGCCCTATCCCATCTATGGTCATTCCCATTGCACCTTCTAGTTTAAGTGCTACTCCTAAGTGTTTGTCTATAGTTTATGCGTTGTACGCTGCCGGATCGGGCTATCGCTGATCAGCACATTTTGACATTTTTATCCACTCTCTATATAGCGTATAGCATATAGCATATAGCATTTACATATATATTGGTATCGTATCTATATCGCAAACTATCTGCACTACTCGATGTTGTCATTTATTTATATACTCTTTTGTTGTTTCTCTATTTCTTTATTTCATTGTGTACTCATCACTATCTTCATATATAAATCTGGCCTATATAAATTGTACATGTGCATTTGAATATGACCCGTTGTTTGGCTCGAAATTTGAACAAATTGTAACGATACTACGGAATCTAAACCAAAATTAGCCTGGTGGAGCCGTGCCCTAATTGCACTGCAACCTATGGCTTTCACCACCAAATGGTCTTAGATAAGAATATAACCCAATTTACTGTAAGTGGTCATCCGAAGCATTTAGCCTCAAAATTCAATACCTAACATTGTTCATATTTCAAGTTTTGCACCTTTCACATTTGCACATTGGTTATTGCACGAAAACGTATTATTATGAATTTTTGTTTGGACGCCTGCTCCTTAATTCTGTGATGTATTGTAGCAAACACCACATAGTCATCTAATCTAGCATTAATGTTGGTTATGGATAATGGTTACTTCTTTTTTGCATGCATGCTGGTTTTCTGCTTGGCTGGTTGTATATGTTTGTAGTTTGGACTCTTATCTGCGGACACACTCTGAAAAATGTATTCACATTCTGAATTGATATATATTGAGATATGCAATATGTTTTCACATTCTATCTCATAATGATCTAGTTGATCTTGACATATAAAACGATCGTTTTTCATTCATTTTCCAAATATGGAATTCAATGCCCTTAGCTACTTGAGCCATTTGCTATTAATCACCGACTGGCTGTATGTACATATACATATATCTTATCGTAGTATGGAAACATTTGCTATCTTTAACTAATATTGATAGACTGACTGCTCAAGGTATAAAACATTTTGGTAGAAGAGGAGTATTCCTGCTTGAAATAATCCGGCATTTCCGTCAGAGTGTGTCAGCTTGCATTGTAATACGAATCCATCACACTAACAGACATCTCACAAAAACATACGCATAACTAATCGTTGAAATTTTTCTGTCTACGACAGAAAAAGGTGAAGAATGCCACAGTGTCGGGCAACTTGGATGCTCCCGAAGGAGGATTCGATGCCATCATGCAGGCCATTGCCTGCCGATCGCAGATCGGTTGGCGGGAACAGGCTCGTCGGCTGTTGGTCTTCTCCACGGACGCAGGCTTCCATTATGCTGGCGATGGCAAATTGGGCGGCGTGATTGCTCCAAACGACGGCGAGTGCCACTTGAATCCCACGGGCTTGTACACGCACTCGGATCTGCAGGATTATCCCAGTATCTCGCAGATCAACCAGAAGGTCAAGGACAATGCCATCAATATTATTTTCGCCGTCACTGCCAGCCAGCTGTCTGTCTACGAAAAGTTGGTGGAGCACATCCAGGGCTCCTCGGCGGCCAAGCTCGATAACGATTCATCCAACGTGGTTGAATTGGTCAAGGAAGAATACCGCGTAAGTGATTCCTCGAGATTTCAGCACATAACTTCGTTAAATCAATACTTTATGCATGCAGAAAATCTCCTCTTCGGTGGAGATGAAGGACAACGCCACTGGAGATGTGAAGATCACCTACTTCTCATCCTGCCTGAGTAACGGACCCGAACTGCAGACCTCTAAGTGCGACAACCTGAAGGAGGGCCAGCAGGTGAGCTTCACAGCCCAGATTCAGTTGCTCAAGTGTCCCGAGGATCCGCGCGACTGGACACAGACGATCCACATCTCGCCCGTCGGCATCAACGAGGTCATGCAAATCCAGCTGACTATGCTGTGCTCGTGTCCCTGCGAGAAGCACGGCTCAATTGGATATCAGGTGCATGCGAACAGCTGCAGCAGCCACGGCACCTCCATGTGCGGCATCTGCAATTGTGATGATAGCTACTTCGGCAACAAATGCGAGTGCTCAGCAACGGATCTAACATCTAAATTCGCGAACGACACTAGCTGCCGGGCGGATAGCACCTCGACGACGGACTGCTCTGGTCGGGGCAATTGCGTTTGCGGCGCCTGCGAATGCCACAAGCGACCAAATCCCATTGAGATCATATCCGGAAAGCACTGCGAGTGCGACAACTTCAGCTGCGAACGGAACAGGAACCAGTTGTGCTCGGGTCCGGATCACGGCACCTGCGAGTGCGGCCGTTGCAAGTGCAAGCCGGGCTGGACGGGCGCCAATTGCGGCTGCCAGGAGTCCAACAATACATGTATGCCACCTGGAGGTGGCGAGGTCTGCTCCGGTCATGGTTCCTGCGAATGCGGTGTCTGCAAGTGTACGGTTAACGATCAGGGACGCTTCTCGGGCCGACATTGCGAGAAATGCCCAACTTGCTCGGGCCGGTGCCAGGAGCTGAAGGACTGTGTCCAGTGCCAGATGTACAAGACGGGCGAGCTGAAGAACGGCGATGATTGCGCCAGGAACTGCACTCTATTTGTGCCCGTGGGCGTGGAAAAGGTCGAGATCGATGAGACCAAGGACGAGCAGATGTGCACATTCTTCGACGAGGACGACTGCAAGTTCATGTTCAAGTACAGCGAGCAGGGTGAACTGCATGTGTATGCCCAAGAGAACAAGGAGTGCCCGCCCAAGGTTTTCATGTTGGGCATCGTTATGGGCGTAATCGTCGCCATTGTCCTCGTGGGTCTGGCCATTCTGCTGCTGTGGAAGCTGCTCACTACGATCCACGATCGGCGGGAGTTCGCTCGCTTCGAGAAGGAGCGCATGAACGCCAAGTGGGATACGGTAAGTCTAGCTAGCCCGCCCGTACATACCTCTTTTCCAACCTCGTTCTCAAACGATCATCATTTATTTTTCTTTCTGACTCGCAGGGTGAGAATCCCATCTACAAGCAGGCCACCTCCACCTTCAAGAACCCCATGTATGCGGGCAAATAGATTCGCTAACTAACTAAACACTAGGGAATTATAACTAGTGTCGTTCCACGGAACGACCACTGTCTGTGCTTGAACCGGAAATCAGAAGGAACCCCAACCAGCCAATCAGCCAAACTTAATCAAACACCAGCAACAAATCCGCACCACCTAAAAACCAAGCAACCAATCTTCAGAACCGATTCCGACACCGAAATCCCGAACACATCGACGTAGCTGCTTTGCCCGGGTGCAAAACCACTGAAGTCAACTGCCATTGAAACGCGTTCTAAACTAAGTCAGCCCTATATAAACATATATATGCATATTTATATATACATTTACACAAGAACCGCGCCGTGGGGCAGCCTTTATACATTGCGTATACTTAACGAGCAAACGATTTGTGCCTTGCAACATATTTTAGACTAAATCTATACGTATATGTGTATACAAACAAGTAAGCAGACAACGCACAGCAACAACGCGGAGCCAAGAATCGGAAAAATTAAAAAAAAATTAATTATACCAGCCAAGAAATGAACTACGAACGATAGTTAGATTAATGATTTTTGTATTCTTTTTTTCGTACCAATAGTATCCAAGCCAGCGCATGAATTTGTATTTTATTTTACTTCTATTTGTAATTGCTTTTTTGTGTTTTTCGACCTAATTCTAATTGTTTTCATCGAGCCCCATTTATTATTAACTGCAATATAGCGGATGTATTTAGGCTGCAGAGATCCCGAGAGATCAGAAGTCAGAATCGGGATACTTAACTTATCTGCTACCCTCACAAAAACGGTCGTCCTTCGTAATGCCAAACCCACGTCTTAATGTTTTTCTATTGTTTTTTTAAAGCTAACTTTACAATTAATATTTAAGCAATTAACATTTAAGCTTGTAATTGTTAATTTCGAAATGCAAGAGTGCCCCGGAACGTTTTTGTTTTTCTGTAAGATCTTTTCATTTTTATTTTTGTATGTTTTAATTATGGAAAACGAAAGCGTGGCAACAAGGGAAATTGCTCCTTGTGTGTGTTTTATTTAACTGAATTTCGATCATTAATGGTAAAATTAATACTACTATATAAATATATATTTTTTGCCATTTGTACTGATTACTGATTAACATTTAAAGTAATAATACAAAACCAAAACGAAATGTAACGAAACTTTTGTATAAAAAAACATTTTGAGTAATTTTATTGAATGATAAACCAATACAAAAATATGGTGGAAACACTGGCAATATGAAACAGATGTGGAATTTAAATTGTTTGACGCTAATTTTAGTAAAATAAATAAAAAGAGAAATACATATTTAGTGTGTCTTATTTATTCATCGGATGGAAATAATGCGAAATTTGAGTACAGAAATGTGGATCAATCATGGATCAAGTTATTGTTTCTTATACAACATGAGATAAAGTACCTAGCATCAATACAAAAGGGCATCCGAGAATTATTCAATTAAAACTCCAATACACAAGCGAGCTAAGTTCGAGACTTGCTGGACTCACTGCATCCCCGAAGAATCTCAGTGGCTCAGTGGTCTTTCCATTTGCTCATCCAAATAGCTTTCCCAATGGAGACGAACTCACTTTCCGACTGCATTCTGCATTTGATTCAAAAATGTCAATGGAACATCGGATGGCATTATCGAATGTGTGTGTGTGTGATTGTGTATATAACATTCTATAACAATCTGTATATATCGTTGTATATATACATGCTTTGTTATTCAATTGGGTTGTGTTTTCGAAAGAAGTCTAGGCATTTTTACGTACTAAGTAGTGTTAAAATATATACGGTTACGGATCGGGATCGTAGCAGCACTTCTACATATATACACGATAATATCGAGGACGAGGTCCCAGGTTCCATTTGGATGGGCTTCAGCTGCCACGACTGCGATTGAGCGGCTTGCTATGTTGGCATGTTGGTATGTTGGCCTGTTGTTGTAAACTGGATTGGATTGGATTGGATTGAGTGTCTGGCCTAACATGTTGGCCTGTTGTTTTGTAAATTGTTTGGCTTAAGTACAACTTGAGGTTGGTGTGTCTCTTGTGTTTCGGATCGCTAAATTTCCGGAGCCTGTTCCGTTGGCGGAGAGTCGTGGGCTCTTAGAGCGTTGCTCTCCACACCGTATTATTTCGCTTCCGTGGTAACGCAATCGCAGTCGTTAGGCCTTACAGCAGCTGTAGCTGCAGCAGCAACAGCGACAGCACACTGGTATTAACACGACGGCCAGGAGGCTGGGAAAAGCACAAGTGGCTGTCACCCAAAACACCAGCGAGCTACCGCACTCACCAGCACCGTCTGTATTCGGCTCCGTTGGCGGGGGCAACGTTTCAGTGAAAGATGAGGTCTGCATCGGGCGCACCCTTTTGGTGCTTGAACTTGTGCTTACTGGGCTTCTGGTAGTAGCTCTGGGTGAAGTTTCGATGCTGCGGCGGCATCAGCGACTCCTGGTAGTCCTCCTCCTCGATGCGCTCAGTTATGTTAAGCGTGAGGCGCTTGACCTTCTCCTTCTCCTCGCGTAGCATCTGCTCCTGCCGCATTAGGTTGGTGGCCAAGTGCGAGTCGGATGGCGCCACAAACGACTTAAATTGTTGCTTTCCACCCTTGTGGCCGCGCACCATCAGCACAAAGGGCACAGATGTAGGACCAGAAGCACCAGAAGCACCAGCATCGCTACCACCCGCACCGTCGCTGGATTTGCCGTTGCCATCTGGTGAATCTGCACCTGGAGAGCCGGGCGTTCCGTCCTGATTGGCAGCCGCCTTTGAGATCTGTGGCGTATTGTTGGTCCCAGGGCCGATGGTCTGAGCACCAGTTATTTGATCGTACGACTTTTTTTGCAGGCGCGCCATCATCGGCACAGGTATGTCTTTGGCCGTAGCCTTGATCGGCTCCTTAAGCCGTTCTTGGTACGAGTCTGTGGTCATTTTATCGTACAAGTGCTCGAACTCTAGGTCCTCCTTAGACTTTTCTGGCGGCGGGGGCGGCGGCAGCGGTGGCTCCGCCTCGTTCTCTGTCCACTCGTTGCTCTGGTCCGGCTCTTGGCCCGACATCTGGCGCTCCCGCTGATCATTCGATGACCCAGAATCCTCATCAGTGGCCTGGCAAAGTAGAAATCAGACATGAAATCAGTTGTATGGTGTATATTTTTTTTGTGGAAATACGTACGCCCTCGTCTATCTCGCTTATTTCACTGATTGTGCCCAGCGACGGATCCTGAGGATTATTGGTAGTCTTTAGCTGCGGATAGAGCTTCTCCTGCAGATGATCAATCGCCGCCTTGGCCTGCTCTAGACTCTTGTAAATCTTGAGCTTGGGCCGCACATTGAGTAGACAGTCGCGATAGGTGTGATCCATTAGGATGGGGAACAAATCGGAGGTGTTCTCCGTCTTGCTGAACACGGGATGGGATTTCTTGAACCAATAGTAGTGTTGGAAGAAGACCAGGAAGTAGTCCAGTCTGAAAAAGGAAGGACAGCTTAAGTAGAATCAGAAGCCCAACATCGTTGAGGCTGACAAGCTAAGATCCCACTCACTTTTTTCGCGTGGCCTGGCTGGTGAAGTAGGGTGCACACGTGTCCAGTAGCATACAGGCAAGCTTCAGTCGGAACAGGCTATCGGGCGGATCCAGTGGCGAGATGACATTCTGGTCATTCGATACGCCCAGCGAGATGATGGAGTACAGCGTATTGAGAATGTTCGTGGACTCCACCAGCTTGTAGTTGTACATCTCGCCCAGGTACTTGGCCATCGCGATGCGCCGCTGAGCCATGCGTGGCGAATGGATCTCGAGGCCAGCGCGGATATCCTCAAACACATTATCGATCACGATGGTAACCGCTCGTGGCTGATAGGAGCTCAGTCCGGATACGAGATCGGCCAGGCAGCGGATGAGCTGGAAGCGCAGCAGATACGCCTTGCTGAGGCACTTAATGGCATAACAATTCGTCTCCGGATCCTGCCAGTCGATGCGGCGCAGCATTTTGATACAGCGATCAACGTTCTGTTTGCAAAGCTCCTCGAAGATCAAGTAACGGATGTACTCATGCATTGCCGGCCGAACCATGGCCTCTCGCTTGGACGATTCCGGCGGCTTTACCAAATAGTACACGCTCTCAATCTGCGCCGCATGTCGCGAGTCCATTGCCGTGGCTGTTTTCAAGCGCAGCATCTGGTCCAGGAACACATTCATCAGCAGACGGGCATCCCGGCAATTGTACAGATACACGCCGCTGACTTCCACAAAGGCACAGGCCATCTCGATTTGATGATGCTGAAAGTCCCTTAGCAGCATCTTCAGACATCCTAAGGCATCGAACTTCTTAAACAACCCAAACTTAACCAGTTCGCCAATGAATCGCACGATCTTGAGCTTCGTCTCGATATTCAGCTGGTTCTTCTTGTGAATGTGCCACTTGAACTCCTTGCGCAGCAGTTCGGCCAAATCGGCGGCCACATCGGTATTGCACATATGCACAATGGCCACGAAGCGGGAGAGATAGGGCAGGATATCCAGACGCGTACGCTGCACCGAGAATATCGTACGCGTCAGCTTCTTGCGTTGATGCTTGGTGTTGAAGTTGAGCAGGAACTCGATGGCCGCCGAATCGATCAGCTCCTTGTTCACACAGTTAAATAGGTTGACCAGGAAGCCATCGAACTGCTGACGCATCTGGTTTTGGATCTGGGTCGGATTCTGGTTGAGCTGACTTTGCTGCTGCTGCTGGCGACCCAGTTCCATCAGAGCGTTACCCATCTTCTGCGGCTTGAGATCCTCCGCAGAGGAAACTGGCGTTGGCTGCTCTTCGATTGGATTTTCCGGAGTCGTATCCGAGGTGGTGGATGGTGGATCATCTAGATCCATTTCGGCATCTAGATTGGCATCGATCGCTTCTTCGGTTAGCTCACTGGGCTCCTCTAACGTTTCCAAATCGACTTTGGGTGCCGAAAAGTTCGGCAGAAACTGTCTCAAATCGGGCAAATCCGTGTAGAAGGCTCGGGTCTCCTCGTCGCCCCACGGATCGAGCACACCGAAGGAGGCACTGTCCAGCATGTTGTCGATGACTATGCCCGGATTACAACCCTCAGATTCCTTGGCCAACTCGGGCAGTGGTTCACCCAACAATTCCGACAGTGATTGGGCGGAGGCCAGCAGCTTATCGAATCCGGCCTGCATCAGTTCACACTTCTCGCGCTTCTCCGTGGATATCTCACCCTTGCACTCCATGGTGCGTCGTATGTTCTTGGTCATGTTCATCAGTTCGGCCTGTTCGGCCAGGACATGCTTGCACAGGGCCTTGAAGTAACCCTTAAGCATGGTCCGCAGATTGAGCTGCTTGTCGGCAGTCAGGAAGTCGGATTTCGGCACCTCCATTCCGTATTTGGTGGCCAACTGTTGCATCTTTTGCGGCACTAGGCCGGCGTACTCCTCGCCGCAGTGCCGGCAGAATGAGAGGATGATTGAGAAGTTGCTGTGGTCATCCTTGTCCATGGCAATCAGGTGCACCAGGACAACACCCAGTTGGGCCAATCCGGGCTTCATTTGGATCACACCAGAGCTGATTAGTTCGGCAAACAGGCGAAGGTCCACGCGCAGTTTGCTCGGATTGCCAATCTTCTCGGTGGCCTTGATGTTCAGTGCCTTTTGCCAGGCCTCCAGAAAATGGACATCGAAGTCGGCATATGTGCAGTGCAGCCGGGAGGCCAGCGTCACCACCGCCGGCACATCCGTCATTTTCAGCTTGGCCTCGACCAGCGCGGCGCATATTTCCGAGATGTATTTGCTCAAATTTAGAGCGGATATCTCACGCAATAGTCCGTCCAGCTGTGTGGCCGTGAATAGCTTCAGTTTCTTGACGAATGCCGTGTTCTTTTTGAGACTGGAGTCCAGTTTGGCGAAGTACTCCTCACCGGGCAGCTCGATTGTGGAGTTTTGCAGGCGCAGCTGTCGCTTGCTCTCGATCTTGTCGCGCAGCTCGCTTATGAACTGTTGCAGCTCCTCGCGCTCTTCGGCCTCCAGGGCACTGGCAGCAGCCGCGTCCACATCTTCATCCGCATTTGCGTCCGTGTCGCCGGTATCGATGTCGTTGTCGTTGTCACCCTCGGCAACATCATCTGCCAAATCTTTCCTCGACAACGGCGGTGTGGACACCTCGCTGTCTGTCGTTGCAGAATCGTTGGCTAGCATGGCGCTGGTGGCAGTCCGTGAACGGAATCACGTTGGCGGGACTCGATGCGCGGTGGCTATGTTTTGAAACTCGAACTGCTGGCAAAGGTATGCGAATCGTGAACTATTTTGTTCTTAGAGAGCTAAGGCTGAGCGTGATTGGGCATACTTTTTTATGTGAAATAGTCACCTTAGGTTGATCAGTTGCTGCAACTGTTCCGACAAATTATATATTTGCTAATTTGTTCTTTAAATAACTGTCATTGCTTTGTTTTTCCCACGTTTTTCCGCCACGATTTTCATGCGGGGGGGTTGGGGAGGGCGATGTTTTTAATATTTTTTTTATGATATGTTATCGATAACAACAGACGTTTTTGTCTGGGCTCATTGTTCCTCGATAGCACTAGCGCTTGCTTAAGCTGGTCACTTTACATACGCTGTTGTCATCGGAATTTTAAAGTTATTAACGGCTGGTTACACTGTGATAGATAACCGTTTTTTAAAGTAAAACAAATTACAATACTACAAATCCAGATATTAATGTATATTTCTGTTCTCTATTATATCGTATAATGCTTAACCACTTGTTATTTGTACTATTATTTTCATTAAGCAAGAAGTTATGCACTCTAATTATACAATTGAACTAAAACCATGTACTAAACAGGTGTGCTCGCTTGGGTCACCTGTCCATTTGTCCCCGAATATGCTTAGTTCGATTTTCATATTTAGTCAAATGTACATAATACACAAACATAAAACACAAAATACGAACAGGCACTAGCCAACAAAAAAAAAAAACCATAAAAACTTAAAAGAGTGCAGACAGGCGGAGGAGGAACACAAGTACACTTGATTCCGCAGCAGAACTATTTGGGAAAGGCGGTTAAATCTCTTAAGACTGCTCGAAACATCTGAATGCCCTTCACGCTGCAATCAAATCACATACAACTCCTTCTTCAGCAGCTTCAGCTTTGGATTCTCTGAAGAATTAGCTAAAATCCCTTGAAACAGTAGTTGTGCTTTTGACGACATGTACCAGAACCAGTTCATCTACTCCCGCGAGAGGCGTCGCTTTGGGCGGCAATGCCGGTTCCAGGATCGCAATGAACTGATGGTCAGCGTGCATCCTAGTGGCCGCCAGCGTCTAAAGTACATCATGGCCAATCCGTCTGACCAGGCCACCCAACTGAGCCGCCAGATGGCGCTGACCATCATGGAGACGGAGAATGTTACTCTCGACCAGCACGGAATGTACCACTACGAAGGCGGTTGGCCCAAGGAGGTTAACTTCAATGATGAGGAGCAGACGCAGCGGCATCGCAAGAAGGTGGAGCGCGACGATAGCTGGGGCGAGCAGGTCCTGACGATGATCCGCACCACGATGTCGGTGGCGGAGCAGAACAATACCCTCAATATCTACCAGAACTTCTTTGCGGATCTGCCGGCGGAGTTGGGACACGACATCAAGAGCAAGTTTCGCGCCCGGGTGTCCAATGTGTTCCATGATCTATGGCTGCCAGCACGCCAATTGAAGTCCATTGAGTGGATGCCCAACAATAGCCGGCAGTTTATGACCCAGTTTACCAATCACTTTGGAAAAGGAGAGCGACTGCGTCCGGTCACGGAAGAACCGTTTGGCGGGACAAATGGCTTCTATGTGTGGGATGTGAAGAATCCACTCAAGCCGAGGATCTCCTACGACAGCAAGCAGCAGGTGTCGTTGGCCAAGATCTGTCCCAAGGATGAGAACAACATGGTCGGTGGCACGGGCCTGGGACAGGTATGTCTGTGGGGCACCTTCAAGGGCGGACTACCCGTAAGGAATTGCCCCCTGGAGGTTTCCCACAGGGAGACCACCTCGGCCCTCTGCTGGGTCCATTCCAAGTCCAATACGGAATTCTATTCGGGCTCCCTGGATGGCTCCATCAAGTACTGGGACACCAGGGATCTGAAGATGCCTATGCAGGAGCTACTCCTCGAACCGGAACCGCAGGAGCGCCAGTCGCGCATGGATTCGCATGGCGTGACGGTGCTGGAGTTTGAGTACACCATCCCGGTGCGCTTCATCATCGGCAGCGATATGGGCCACGTTTTTGTCGGCAATCGGAAGGGTATGACTCCGATAGAAACGCTTCTGGCTCACTATCAACTTTTTGTCGGACCCGTGCGCAGCATCAATCGAAATCCCTTCTTCGTCAAGAACTTCCTGGTTACGGGCGATTGGCGGGCGAGAATTTGGTCGGAGGAGGTCAAGGACAGTCCGTCCACCATGTATTTCCGGAAGAATGCACAGATTCTTTGCGGCGCCTGGAGCACGGGTCGCTGCTCCCTGTTCGTCACTGGCGATATAAACGGCGTGGTGGACTTTTGGGATCTGCTGCTTCACCACCGTAAGCCCATTCGTTCCGTGGACTTTAAGGTGGCCATTGCGGATTTGGTCTTCCGGCCGGAGGGCGATCTGCTGGCCGTAGGCTTGAAAAACGGCGACACTCACATCATGACACTGGATGAGTCCATGCGACAGGCCACCGGCAAGGAGAAGGCACTCATGGCCGCCGTAAGAATCGAACTTTCTGTAATGTAGTAATACTCCCTCTCCAATTAACCCAATGTCTTCCCGAAGATGTTCGAGCGGGAGATCGTGCGGTGTAAACTGCTGGAGGCTCGCTATGATGAAGTTAGGCTCAAGCGGAAAACGCTTCAAATGGCCGAGGAGGAACGTGTCCGGATGCAGCAGCGACTGGCGCCCACTCTCGAGCTGGATCCCGACAATCCCGATCAGTTTGTGATGATGATCGAGGGCGATGAGGAATTCCGCGCGGCCATCACCGAATTCCAGGACATCATACTCAGTGTGGAGCGGAAGCGCTCCAAGAGGCAGGTGATCATGGAGCGCACGGTCTTCGAGCAATGGAATCCGGCTGACGAAAAGCTCCAGGGTGAGCCCGTCGTGTACACCAAGCCCGAGCGAAAGGTTCAGACGTTGGCAAACTACGACAAGAGGACTTCGGGGGAGCCAAGAGCTTCGCAAGGATCCACGAAGCACCCGTAAAAATATGAATAACTATTGGATAAGTTGATATGCTGTGCAAATTGAAATAAAGTTATCATTTAAATACAAACAGTTTGGATTCTTGTTATGAGCCACAGCTGCGGGAAACAGATGAAACCCCATAAGATGAGCACCATTAGGACCAAGACCAGCGGGTCAAGCTAGCGAAACCACACTTAATCACTTTATGGATTACTCTTTGGAGACCTTTATTACGACCAACACAATTAGCCCGACTACGTGCGCCTTTTTAATTAAGTAACAACCTTTCTAACAGCTAAATTGAGCTCACTAAATTCACTTTTCATATAGCAATTAGTTGCACTTCTCTACACAGCAATTAAAAGGAGATAATAGTACACTGGAAAAAAAAAACAAGCAAAATAAAGTAAACGAATGAGGTGGAAAAGATTAAAGCTATATCATCCAGTGGATGACCCAGTGGGTGGGATAGGAAAGTGGGGAGCTCTAGTGCTTATCGGTATCCACGCCCGTGTCGAGGAAATCGTTGACCAATCGCATCGCCTTGCGGGGAATCAGGCGACCGATCTTCTCCACGGCCACGAAATGCCGTGGAATCGCCGCCTCCTCCAATCCCTGGCGCTGGGCCTCGATGATCGAGCCGGCGGCCACGTCGGCGGGGATCAGCTTGAACAGCTTGGGGAACCGGTAGCGGGGATTCTTGCACAGACCCGTATCGATCATATACGGATAGATGGTAGTCAGCTTGACCTGCAAGCGGAAAGTAGATGGCTATTAAGCTTCGAGTCCATGGAGTTATTATGGGAGAGGTCTCCACCACCTGGCATAATAAAATCCTAGTGTGGAACCAAGATGCTCGCTTAATATAATATATTATTTTTAATTACCTACTCTTTACCACCTAATAACCTTTTAATTGGACACCAACTGGATTTTAATGGGCCACTAAATGCTCACTAAAAGCGCGAGTGAGTTGGTACTTACGTTGTTCTGTGGGTTCTTCTGACGCAGCTCCTCGGCGAGGGCGGACATGTAGCCACGAACGGCGAACTTGGTGCCGCAATAGGGCACCAGGTTGATCAGTCCGAAGAGTCCGGCGCAGGAGGATAGGGCCACAATGCTGCCCTCGTTGCGCTCAATCATCTCGGGCAGGAAGGACTGGATGATCTGTGGGTGGAGTGATCAATGTTACATCTTAGTTACTTCGGTGATTACCATTACCATCACATCAACTTACCCAGAAGTGGGAGAGCACATTGATGTCGAACATCAGACGGATCTCGTTCTCGGTGTGCTCCAGCAGCGGATGGCAGGGCATGATGCCGGCATTGTTGACCACCACGTTAACGAATCCGTGCTCCTTGCGCACCTTCTGGGCCAGCTCGATCAGCTCCTCGCGCTTGGTCACATTGCAGACGTAGCCGAAGGCCTTGCCACCATTGCTCTTGATCTCCTTGACGGTCTGGTTGTTCGTCTGCTCGTTGACATCCCAGCAGAGGACGGTGGCGCCCAGCTTGCCGTACTGCAGGGCCATCTGCTTGCCTATGCCGTGTCCACTGCCGGTGATCAGTACCACCTTGCCACTGACATCATCGAGCGGCGCGGGACGAAACACACCCACGATGGCCTCCACGATGGCGATCCAGAACTTGACGATCAGCATCACGATGTCCACCACCAGGAGGACGATGTTGTAGATGTCATTGCTGTTGCTGCCGTTGCCAGCACTGAAAGAAAAATGTACGAGCATGTTTCTGTAAGCTACATTAAATAGTTTAAAATATATGTGAGCATGTTTCTGTAAGCTACATTAAATAGTTTAAAATATATATATATTTCTTAATAAAGTAGCAACATAATGCTATGGTTTTTGTGGCAAGTGCGTGCCTTTTGATCTGGGCATCATCATAATTATCAAGCGGAGTGGAGTTCAAATGGGATTAATCCGGAACCCAACTCTTGCATGACCCACAGTCATTTGGATGGCGAGTGTGCGTGTATGCCTTATCTTACAGCCAGCGACAATCGCATGACCTTTGCCATCCTCACTTTTTGCGGCTGCACTGGGAGAAAAAAGTCGCTCCAGTGAAAGATCTTTGTATCATTCCGTTTTTTTTTTTTTTTAGCACCATTACCACACATTTCTGTTATTTACTTATCAATGATGTCATGTAATGTGATTCGGTTTTTTTGTGGGAAATGCGGAAATAGCCACGCCCAAAAGAGGGCGGCAATGGGCGTGTTTGGGTGGCTCCAACTTGGGTCATCGTGTTTTCCGCCATGTTCATGTTCTCTAATTATATTTCGCTGGCTGCAGCTGCGTGAGATCTTGATAAAGCCGAACTGTTTCCAGCATTTTTTTTTTTTGGTGCGGTTTCAATGTGTTTTCGCCCATGCATTACGTAGTGCGATCAGTATATATATATATATATACTTGCTATATATTCTGGCGGATCGTGCCATCGACATCATGACCATGTCTCCTCTCGCTCTCGCCCCCTTGCACCTTCTATCGCATGGAAACTGCTCTAATCGGCGCACTTCTGGAATGCTATTTATAGTCCGACGTTCGGAATCGGACCAAAATCGTTTCGAACAGCCCACCTATGTAGATAGTTCCCAACAAATGCACAACCACCATGTGTGATGATGATGTGGGTATTTTTTTTATTTTTTTTTTTTTTACTCGAACAAAAGATCACTCATCACACGTTGTTCAGTTTAGGATTTGGAAAATATTTTCGATTTGGAAAGTAGTAACTATATTTAAAGTAGGATTGAAGCCAGTGGAAACTATTTCAGCCACACACATTTCAAATGATCCTTTGCCCGGTCAACAAGTGAAGGCGATCTTTGGTCAGGGCAATTTGATATAGTTTAACTAAGTCGGATGAAGGTGAATGGCGCTTAAGTGAGCTGATCCAGATTGCACAATGGTCAAAGGTTGCCGCGATCATCCATCATTATTCATATGGATGGCTTGGCCATCTATATATATATATATATATATAATCTCTGGGCCAATTATCCCATCGAGCTGAGCTGAATTAGATAGTATTTGGTGCTCATTGAACCCTGCTACTCCTGGTCACTGGTTGTAGACCTAAGTCGATAAGGTGATCTTATCGCCGGCGATTAAAATATTGCACTACACTTGTTTCCAGAGTTCCGTTGATAAGATAGTTGATTCATGCTCACACTCTCTTAATTTTTTTTTCTTTTTTTTCTTTTTTTTTTTATTTGTTACCAACTGGTGGTAGCACTCTGTTTTGGTTGATTACCCACCTTTGCGTCACTTTCGACATGTTTCGTTTATTTGGCTAAATCCTGCGAGGATCGTAAATGTATATAGATTTATATATATATACGTATATAGAAAGGGATCGGAGCAGCCGGAGCAAACCGTTAGCGGCTGTTAACGAATTCGGACTGAATATTGAGCAAAGTAAACACTACGCACCGTACCGCCACGCCGGTCTTATAAGTTATTATTTCAAATCTACTCGCACACACACACACACACACACACCAAGGCGCACTGGGTTTTCAGATACTATATGGTACTGGTACACTGGTACACCGGCACTACTCGTAGATACACTCTGCCGGCAGAGTTGACGTCGACCGAGGGAGCGGCGCAGGCAGAGCGTTCTATAAACACGACTACGACATATGTTCAATGGCACTGCCATTCCGATTTATTCCATTCCATTACAATCCGATCCGATCCGATCCGATCCGATGCGATCTATATGGAACGAGACATCCGTGGAGTGCAACGGTTCAGCCGGTATGGAATGCATATATGTATTTTTGTTTATTTTTGTTAGATAGCAGCCGTCTGTTTGTTAATCCGGTGTCCGGGTAATAATACCCTAGTCGGCCATAAATAAGATATATATGTGTCATATATAAATACACACAGCCAGGCGGAGTTTACGACCCAGATCGTTCAGATACCCAGATACTTAGATACTTAGATACTCAGATACTCAGATACTCAGATACTCAGAGAGATGAGCTACAGAGATGCGGTGCGAAAGCCAAAGGTGAAAAAAGTGCCAAAGGGGGTGCTAATGCCAAGGCAGATCCACGTCGCCGATATAACACAAAAGCTTCGCCTGAACAGATCGGTTTCATCACATATTCTTGACCAAATCATATGCGGAGATAAGCACTGCAGGATGATCTTTGGCCCACGACGAAGCTCGGGAAACCAGAACCAATGTACAATGTACACCATTGCGAGGTATTATTTGGTTTAAAGATTTAGTTTTATCAAGTAGGGCATGGGTACAGGGTAGAGTCTTAGTCTGTGCACTACTTGACCCCTGAGACACACGAATCAGATGGCGATTAGATAGTGCTCCTTGCTATTTGCCGGCTCAGCATGATGAATCACTTTTCGATTGGAACATTGGGTCAAAGTATGGGGCTCACCCCATAAGGAGCGAGAGTCGGGCGAGTGGAACCCAACCCAAGAAGATAAGAGTGGGTTTCCTCGGCTCATTGGTAATACATCCATATGGGTGATCACCTCATCAGCGATATTACTAACGTTCAACGATCATCCGCAATAGCACACATGCGTCTATATATAATTAAGTATATGGCAAATAATTTAATTATTCATAAACGACTGGTTTTTTATATGGCACTTATATATTTTACAGCTCACTACACTAATGAGTAATTACACACTTGTGCTACTAATATATTCACGATAGTTTCACAAACTTTTAAATTGCAACGAGATCTATAAGGGCGCTCAATCTGATCTTAACTATATCTGTAACTTATTTATGGTGTTCGTCATGGGTGATACTTGGTTGGCATTTCAAAAGTGAGCGATTAGCATTTAGTACTTGTGTTAAATCGTTCTAGTTTGAATACTGCGAATTTAGTGAAACACAAACATTTTGGTTATTAATGTCAAGTCAAAAGTGGATTAACATTATCTGCTCGCCTCAACATCAAGGGCAGCATCTTCCTTTCCGGCAACTCGAACTTGGACGGACACCTTATAGCTGCCATGCTGCACTCACTCATTCCGGTTCGCCATCTATCCGATCCGATCCGGTCCGGTCCACCTTCCCACTTGCCAGATGGAATGAACGCCATCCATCTAGATATCGGTGGCTGGGCGGCGTAGTTGCAACCCAATGAAACAAAACAATTTCGAATAGAACAGGCTTCGGGCGTTGCGTTGCATGAATGCATTCAATAGATGAACAAGATTCGTGACAATTCGCTAGTCGGGCTCGTGTATCTGTATCTATGCGGCTATATAGTTGCTCTGCTGTGGATGCGGCTGGCTAATCGGATAAATTAGCTCGCATAACCAGACCGGTTGACTAACTGTCTAACTGACTGGCTGACTGGTTTATTGTTTCACCCGAGGCTTGCATAAATATAACGCCTTGGCGGCTCATCCGCGGCATCCATCTCAATCCGCACCTCCATCTGGGGAATGATCCAAATGTGGATACGTGCCAATTACAGGTTCGCGACTGCAAATTGCACCCCTGTCGTGGGTCGGGGTCACCACTGAGTCAACTAGCAACCGCAATTAGCCGTAATAGCATCCGCGAATCGGACCCGCTTTAAGTCTGGCTATTTGTAGGGATCACTAATAGGACCAGTTCAGGTGGGATGCATAAACAAGTTCCACGCCATCGATCGTGCAAAGTGTTGGCATTAATAACTAAACGTCTATTGATAAGCTTGAACTTTTGTGTACCAATGTACTGCACCATTAAAGATTGAAATTATGCATAAATTATTGATTAATTTTATTGATACATTAACAAATTCAAAGATATTTCGATGCGGATCACACCTGCAGCGTGGAGAAGAAGGAAACCACGGCGCTGTCTGTGGGCAGACACTGGCCAAAGGCCTCGATTAGCAATGGTTCCGCGGTGACCGTGCCCATAAAGTCCTCCAGGGATACCTGCAAACCAAATCCTTATATCTATATGGATCTTACCGCCTAATCCGCTCACCTTGCCGTCCTTGTCCAGGTCGAACTTCTTGAGCACAATCTCCACCAGATCCTTGACGCCCTCGTCGGGATCTTCGTCCTGCGGTTGTTTAATCAGGCAGTTTCGCAGCAGCGTGAACATTTCATCCTTGGTGATGAATCCATCCGTGTTCAGATCGTAAACCCGGAAGCAAAAAGCCGCCCGTTCCGCCGGCGTGCCGCGCAGGAAAGTTGAAAGTCCAATCAGCCAGCCCTCGAGACGAAGGGGCAAGCCCTCGTGGGCCTTGTCCCAGCTGCAGAAGATGCGCTCCATCAGGATCTCCTCGGTGACGATGTCGAAGGTGCTGTGCAACAGCTCGCGGAACACAATGCGATCGATGCCCTACGGAAATTGACGCTTAAACACCATTTCTCGACAGGATCTGTGGATCTGCTCATAGTTACCTCCACGGCGGCATGTGGCTTGGCAATAGCTGCGCTCGACGAGCTGGAGGCCAGCGTCTTGGCCGCATACTGACAATTGGACACCAGCTTGCGATAGATGCGGCACAACGCATCCAGCTCGTCCCTGTTCGGCCGCCAAGTGGCAAGTACAGTTAGTTCATCATCGTACGCTTGTATATATATCACTCACTTGGTAAACCGCGTCTTCTTTCGCAGGCTGTCCAACAGCTTGGGATTCACTTTGCCGCTCAGCTCATCCATCCTCCGTTGCCGCTGTTGCCGTTTGTTCTGCAAAGCAGCCGCGGCGGCCTTCGACTGTTGGTTGCTCGAGTTGCGCTTGCCGCTGGCAAGGAACACGGTTACCGTTTTCAGTATCGTTTTGTTGGCATGTAGTGTGGATCTACCGACGCCAGTGGTGCCGCCAGTTGCTGTGGGTGCCGCTGTTGCACCACCGCTGCCACCACCAGCCGTTGCCCCGCCATCCCGATTGGGTGTCGGTGTTGGCGAACGACCCTTGCCAGCGCCCGCCTTTCCTGCAACCCAAAAAAAAAAAAATAAATAAAATAAAAAAAAAAATAAAAAAAAAATAAGGTTCAGCCTTACATGGGTGCGTGTCTCTGTCTTTGTGTTGGCCTGCTACTGCTTTATGTGTCAAAGTCGACACGCTCATCCCCGCAACCCCTGGCGCCGAAATAAACTCCTCCTCCTTGGCGAGGCGAGCTTATCCCTTCAAGTGTGTGGATGTGGAGAGGAGCAAACCAAAGGCCTGAAATGCAAATGCGCCTCGCCAGAACCATCCCCATACCCCATTCACCCCATTCACCCCATTCGCGGGGCATTCAAATGGGTAATAGCGTTCACATTCGGCCCATAAATTGTTTTCGATTCGAAATACACTGAGCGAAACCAATAGCTGAGCACTCAACTGCACACTATATGGTTAACAAGATGATCACATGATATACAAAGGCTTACAATCCGAAGTATCTTACTATATCTCACATAACCCACATACCGAAATTCATAACGATTGGAATTTCGGTTGATTACTGATTAACTTCTTTTTTGTTTAAGTGCACTCATTTACTGTTGTGCTCACTTTGATTTCAATCTACTCTGCCACCAAAGTCCTCCCTGCTCCGTTTTGTTGTGTCGTGCCTCCTTTGAGAAAAAATGTTATTATCTTGTGATTACCCATATAAGTGAAGGAGCAGCATATGGGGGCCCGTCTGTCTATGTCTATGTCAATCCATCTGTCTGTTTATGACCGCCTCAGCTCCAGACACTATAATTTTATTAGCATTTTCATTTGCTCCAGTTGGGGGGAAACTGAGTTGCTGGGTGGAAGTGGATGTGGAAACGGGGAAGCGTGCTGGGACCGTTTGTCTAGACCCCCGATCCCATGTATGTACGGCATATGGTTTCGTGTAATTTGTTGATATCGGTTGCCCGGTTGCCACACAAAACCTGCAACATGGGAACACCCAAATCCAAACCCACACCCACACTTGAGCGACCACCTCTGATGGGGCAACTAAATCAAACATCTTTGGACCTGGCAGTCCATCAACGGGTTGCAACCGGCGCCTCCGCTCAAATAACTGCAACACATATCCCCAATTACATATGACAGAGGACCTGGACGAGCTTGCTCCTTGCCTGTTCTTTTGGCCAATCCCTCGAAGCGCCTCAGTCGCGATTTGCAAGCCAAGCGAAGGCATCTACTCCGGGAGCCTATTGGATGTTACATCAGCATGAGTTTTATAACTTCTTAATTTGAAACTCATATTTAGATGAATAATAAGAGAACCCATAAACCATATACAATGGGTTATGTTCCTTCATTGGGAATCAATATCGAATGGCTGGTATATGTATACAAAAAACTGATACCGTTCTTAATGCCTTGAATAAATAAACATTTTCTATTGATTTTCACTGATACATGGCCAAGATTCTCTATGCATTGCAGGCCAGTTGGCAAGTGGAGGCAACGAAAATATCGGCTTTTCCATGTGGACGCAATGTATGTAAATATGCGAGCATTACATCACAGATGGACGTGCAACCCATTTTATAGCCTTATTCCTGGAATTTCAATGGACTTGAGGACCTTTTGAGGAGACCCCCCCCACCTGTTTTTAAACCTCAAATGGAATTTCGCCTGCAGTGCCGACAAACAACTTGCGTTCAACTATTTCGCAGAATGGGGCACTTTGCTGGGGGCGCGCTGCAAAGTATGCTATGGCAATTGTCGAAACGCCAGGAGTAATTACTCCACACACACAGCTACGAGTACACACACACACACTCACACACAGAGAGAGAGACACGGAATGTTGTTGGTTTTTGTTTTATAGATCTTTAAAGTAGATACCCATGTTTTGCTGTTTCGCCTGGGCGCTTTAGCTGCTGCTGTTGTTGTTTTTGTTTTGATTGCCCGATTAACTCCACGCAGGAGCGTTAAACCGTGTCCCTCGGCCCTTGGGCCACAACAAAAGGTAAGAAGGCGCTGAGGGAATCAACAAACGTGGCACTCTCCACCAGTTTCCAAGGCGTTGACAATCCGCAGGCATTGTCAGTTGGACTAGGTAGGGAGACTAGTGGAGCCAAGGAGCCAAGAAGCCAAGGAGAAAGCTTGGCCCATTGGATATTGGATATATGGGGCGGTGCCAGGCGAAGAACCAACAACTATTGACAAAACAAGGCCAAGAAACGGGCGTAACTTTCTTTTCTTTTCTTTCGTTTCCATTTTTTTTTTATTTGTTAGATTTCACTTGTTTGTAACATGTTTTTTTAAATTTTCTTTTTATTTTTTTTTTATATTTCTTTACTATTTTTACTCATTTTTTGTCCCACTCTCGTCCATGGGGTTTCATTTCCATCTGACTTCGATTGCTTGAATTACGTTTTAATTATTGTGTATCCTGATAGATATCGGCATATATATATATATTTATATATGTATGTTGAGTGTGTGTCTGTTGGTGTGTGTGTGTCACTTATATACAACTATCAGATTACTCATTAATTCTGCTGTTAGACTTAGGCATAGGTATTGTTATAGTGTTAGTACATAGTACAGTAGATCGCTAATGTCTATATATCTGCACTTTCATTTGATTTCACTTAAGAACCCGCCTTCTAAAAATCACACCCTCTTCAAAATTCCAACCCACCGGGTTTTCTCCAATTCTCCAATTTGATTAACAATTTTAAAAAGCGAGAACGAGGGAGAGAGATGACTAAGAGAGAGAGAGAGAGAACGATAAATCAAGTAGTGAATGTGGTGTAAAGGCAAAATGTATTATAATAAAAAAATATATGCTTTTGGCTTAAACACGGGTGACATAAGTTAGACATAAGAATTATTGCATTTAATTACATGATCAATTCGAATCCTATTTTAAAATATTACATAATAACCGTATAATAAGATTAATTAACAAGAAAAAGAACTGCAACGATTATTCTGTCTGTTCCACGCAACCACCTCCATGCGTTTCCTCTAGGATTTGTCTTGGCTTTCTATTTCGTTTCATTTAGTATCGATCGGATTCACCTTTTGATATATTTTTTTTTTCACTTCGGCAGGGAAAGTGCTGCTAAGTCAGATGATGATTTTCTGCGGTTTCCAAATATCTTAATTAACATACACATATACAGACAATAAAAAATTCGCGCTTACAATTAAACAGAACCAAAACAAGACAAACATATAAAGTACACACACGTACATAAAAACAAATATTTCGCACTTTTGTTTATCGATTGATCGTTCTAAGGTTTCCGTTCCTCTGGATTGCAAATTGGATATATTGGGTTATCGTCGCTTGGTTTTCATGTGGTGTGGGCTTTCCAAAAACTTATGTTTGATGGTGGTACTTGTGTTTACTTTTTCTATCAACTTGATACTCCATTGCTAAACTCTAAAGAACGACGAGCATCGAAGTCTGTTTAATGCCAGATCAAGGCCAAAGCAATTTCTCATCAGATTTCGCATTGCATGTGCACTTACTATTAACCATTTAAATTGCGCTTGCATCTATGCTTTAATCTCTGCTATCTGTATTTTATCGGTTTTGTTTGTTTGTTTGTGTTTCTATTCTGTTTGTTTCCACTTTGCTCTTCCATCCGTTCCATTTTTTTTTGCTGTGGTCTATATATCTGCTATGATCTGTTACGATCGTTGCTCCAATCCGTTTTGTTATCAGCTACTGATGGCTAAACTAAGAGTTTTTAAATCTTGTTTTTCTTTCTGCTTACATTAGTGTATATATATATATTATGTATATATTTATATGTATCTGCGTGTGTGCGCTGATCATCACACGCCATCATCGAATCACTTTCTATCTTAAAATCCAATTATCATTTATCAATTATTATTATATATATATATATGTATATATATATATTGTTGCTTGTTGTTCCATCGCCAACTGAAGGGGTATGGTGACAGTATAAGTGAGTGTGTTTGGTTGGGGAGATTGGGTGGCGGGAAAATGGATTCTCGAAGCATTTGTATTAGGCTGTTGTCAGTGTTAGTGTTAGCGGTAGTTCCGTAGGCTGGCGTTCCAACCGATATTATAACTCCATGTCCCTGGCCTCATCCTCACTGTAGTCGGACATGCTCGACTCGCTGTCGCTGCTCTCCCGCTCCTGCTGCGCCGCCCGCAACGCGTCCTCGGTGGCATAGCGCTGCACATAGTCGGCCACCTTGCGATGGTACTCCTCCGGCTCGTGCAGGTACAATGCGGCCGCGTCCCGATTGAGCGGATCGACCGGATTGGGATATGTGAGCAGCTGCGGCAAGAACGATTCAAAGATGTTCGATAGATCGTACAACGCCGTCCAAGCCTGATTGATCACATCCAGGCACACCGTCCCAGAGGATTCGTCAATGTTCGGATGGTAGATCTTGTTCACAAAACCAATGCTGGGTGACTTGAAGGGATAGTTGTCGGGCAAGTAGACGCGCACCTTCCACACGCCGCCCTCGTAGGGCGTCTCCGTTGGGCCGAAGAACTTGACGTGGAACTCGTTGAGGCCTCCCAGGATCGTCACCTCGTGCTTCGATTCGATCAGCTTGATCACATCGTTGTCCATGCGTCGCTTTCCGGCACTGGGCGAGGACATTTTGTTGGTTTATTTGGGATTGTAGTTGCCTGGCTTTTGATTTGATTGGTTTGGTTTGATTTGATTTGGTTATGGAGTGGTCGTCTCCTCGTTGTTTTTCACTAAGGCTAAGGCGGTGTTATCTTTGTTATCTATTAGTTGTATGCTTAAAGTTGTTCCTTTGAAATATTGCTATTGAGTTACATCCGCTATCCGCTTCCGGTTGCCCAGCTGCTGCTCCGCCAGCCACGAACTGCTCCGCATTCGTCAAGTCTCACTGGCACCGTCCAGAGCAAAACGGGAGCTGCCTGCAATGGCAATTAATGGACACAAGGATAAGCAAGGATATGCAAGTTACAAATAAGTCAGGTGAGGTCACGGACATCATAGAGACAGACATGAACTTTAGGAAGTATTGGCATGTTACTCGAATACCTATTTACAATTTTGCTTTCTCAGTTTATAGTTTTTCAGAGTTAAAAATATAGATAGGATAAATATTTTTTAAGGAATAAATAATAAATTTAAAAGCGTTCCTAACATTTCTAATGTTATCCCTTTTAAAATGATGTTCTCTTAAAAATGCACATTTAATTACTGTTAATTTTATCCCGCAAAATTTTAACTTAGCCAATTGGGACTGTGGCGCCAAGTGAGGGGATATGATCTGGAGGAGGTCGAGTTACCTTCTGAGTTATCTATATGCCGTATATATATTTATATTCATGGTTATGTAGGTCACCAGCGAATCTCTTGCTCTCGCACACACACACACACACACATAGAGAACATGCACATGCATACTTGGCCTAAATGAGGAAACTATGTCAGCAATCTGTGACGTCGTCGCCCAAATCCACCCACTCCCACTCCCGCTTTCTCTCTCCAGCTCTCTCACTCTCTAATACGTCATTACCATTTGCAAAAATCGCCGTCCTTCGAAACGGATTTGCTCAGCGGACTTATGCTGCATACTTTCGGGATACCGTTATGCTCTATCCCCCCCCCCCCCCCACCATTTCACCACCATTTCATCCTTTTTCCCACCACTCACTTGCTCTTGGCGATTTCGTTTCAATTTCAATTCCGTTTCCCGTTTCGGCGGGAGGGGTCTTTTGTGCTAGTTGGTTGGTTGGGTGGCTGTTGTTTTCAAACAAGCTCAGCTGTTTTATGTTGTTGCTCAAAAGTCACGGAGCACTGCCAGAGAGAGAGAGAGAGAGAGAGATAGAGAGCCAGAAAGAGAGTAGAAGAGAGGCAGCCCCACAGCAATCTTGAAATCAACAAATGTACAGTGGGGATGTGAGAAATATATGTAGATCGATCAGCAACGTAAATCAAACGAACTTGGCTTTAGGGAATTATGAAAATACTTACACAAATTTCAGGAAAAATTAACATTTTCAAATTATAATATATGCTTTGTGAATATTTCGCTTTACCCCACTGTGCCCCATTCTATGGCTCTCCCACTCTCTTCACCACTCTTCCACGCTTTGGGATGAGCTAATTCTGCTGTTACTGCTGTTACTCTCTTGTACTTTGTCAAGTGTTTGTATGTGTCTGTCTGTGTGTGTGTGCGCGCTGGCTCCCCTATCGCCCCCTATCTCTTTTCCTCCTTATGGCCACCCCATATCAAAAGTCTTTCCGTTTCTGTCTTTCTGTCACGGTTTGGCTTCGTTAGTTTAACAAATTGTGAAATTCTCTTTCGATTTCTGTGTGGAGAAGCATTACTGTGCCTGTCGTTGTTGCTTTTTATTGGCCTTACTGTACGCAATAAGCGAAGTAATACTGTCTCTCGTCGCTGCCGCTGTTGTTGTTTTTGCATTGCATTGCTTTTGTGCAAGACTCTTGAGTGGAAGTGGAAGTGTGCGTGTGTACTCGTGATGCCACCACATGGAAGATCACCAAGCAACCAAGTCAGCAACAGCAATAATAAACAAACAAAATAATAAAAGTCAGCTGCAATTTGATGCTTTTGTTGTTGTCTCTTGGAGGTGGAATTCTTTTCACTCTTTAATATATGAATGTCTTCATTTATCATATCACCATTGGCATCACCATTAAATAATCACACACTTATCAAATATTTAAATTTAAACTTTTCGCAAATATATATATATAAGTCGGATTTTTGTGACTTTGTTATTTACTTGCAACTTTTGTTGTGGTTTTCGATGATGATGTTTTTAGTTGTTGCTGGCCCTCCGTCTCCCCTATGCACATATATCAGCCTACATATGTGTGTGTTTTCGTTTTCGCTCGTTTCGTTGTCTACTTCAACTAGTTACTGAAAATTAACTGGCAACAGAGTTTCGAGCCTCCAAAGCAGAAAGCAGCGCACGTTGGAGCTCACGAGCATCTGACGGCGGCAGCGACGCCAGCATAAAGCAGAGAGCGACAATCGGGAGAGCACGCGCAAAAGAGAGAAGGTTGGTGGGGGCTGACGGGTGGAAGAAGAGGGGCGAGGGAGAGAGAGATTGCTGAGTGCAGTACACAGAAAAAACTAAACGGGATCCAATTTCAAATTAGAAATATATTTGCGTATGGCAGCTCCAGCCTTAATAAATTTTGGCAATAAAATTGTTTCAAAATTCCAGCTTATAAACATATTGAAAACGGTGGAATAGAAACAAAATGTAGTCTGCCGAATATATTGCATACTTAAAGGCAAAACAGAAAACGTTTTGGTAATATTGTATGTAAAAGAAATAATTTTGTTTGCTTCTTTAGCTTCAATTTTTTAACTTTTTATATCGCTTTTATTTCTTAGTGTAATGGACCCCCTTCAAAGGAAAATCATAATAACAAAGCGATGAGCAACAACAAATTGGACGAAAAGAGAGCCCCCAAAGTAAAGCAAAGCAAAGAAAAGCTATAATCAAGGACAGCGACAGCTGTGAAATGCAGCAAAGGCAAAGCAAAGCCAAAAAAACAAGAAGCTAGAGAAAGAAATGAAACGGGAAATGGCAATAGGAGGGGGAGTGGGCTGAAAGGGTCGAGAGACGGGAGAGGCTAAAAAGCCGAAGTGGCGATGCCCTTCAAAATTGCACACATGCCACTGCCTAAGTGTGTGTGCGTGTGGAGCCTAGCAACAAAATATATACAAATACACATGCCAAAAGCAAATGAAGGAGGAGATTTAACGAGGTCAAATGCATCGGTTAAGCGAAGGGTTCGAATGCAAACTCAAAATCAAAGTCAAAAATTAGGAAGACATCTTTGTGGATTTCGTTTATCGTGTTTTTGCAACCTCCCCCCACACATGCATACTGGGTCATTGACTGCACATGTGTGTGTGTGTACGCTTGTGTGGGAGAGGGGCAGAAAATGGTAGCAAATTTTTGTTGTTGTAAAAGCATTCAATTTATTACTCAGCTTTAAAGCGCATATTTAATTGTTCGTACTGATAAGACTTTTGAAACGCAAAACAGGGGGAGAAGCGAAAACACAACGCAATAAGCAGGCCAAAAGCAAAGTGCGTAGTTTTCGGGTAGGCGGGGTAGGGTGGTGTGCAAAAGGGATGGCAATAGCACAACAAAGAAAATATTGCAACTAAGCTAACGGGGGAAGTTATAGAGATCCACATATATGTATATATGAACATATGTACGAATGCACGTTCGCAGCTTAGGGCTCCCGACTAACGGCAAATTGCTGGAAACAGAGGTAAATATGTATGTGGCGATTGGAAGTTTGATTTTGAATTCAAGGCAGCAGAATGCGAAATTAGAGAGAGAGGGCGATGGGGACTGCGGGTGTCAAAGAGAGATGGAGAACATTCACAGCTGTGCGGGGGTCAACTGCCATTGTTGTTGTTGTTCGTCTATGGCTGATGATGTTGTTGTCGCACTCTCCCACACACACACTCACAAAAATCCGGGATATATATTAAATATAAAGTAATTCTATTTTTCATCAAACAATTATGCATACACACACATATTCCGTACCTTTTTATTTTGATTTCTTTCGGTGTGTGTATATTTGCAGTAGCCTCCCGTTTTAGCTGTATTGTTGTTATTGTTGCTCGTGGGTGGTGTTATTGTGGACTGACGGTCGCCGTCGATTCTTACGCTTCGATACTTCTCCACATTCCCGTTTAATCACCGTGATTCCCTGTGCATTTTCCTAGATACTTCGTCTCTAATTACTTAATTAATTTTGTTTTGTTTTCCGGAATATGAAAGACTTGGAAAATTTGTAGTGTGACCAGCGCCCGCAAAGTGTGACCATTGATGACCGTTAAAATATACCGCAAACTGCTCAAAATATACCACTGAAAAAAAGTGGTGCAAAGCTTCAATGTCCACAAAGTCGAGATTCAAACCTAAATTATTTTGCATACAATTTTCAAAAACATCAGCTTTCAAATAGGTATTTGAATTATTTGTTCTCATTTGAATTTGAATTTTAAACTCGTTGAATGTATACTTGAATTTCTGCATTTATTATTTTCGTTTCTTACAATTGTAATTTCGTTCCGTTACATTTTGAATGCGTTTATTAAAACTTGTAATTTGTTTGGTTTTCTGTATTTAGGATCTCTATTTCGTGTTAAAAAATGAGAGGATAACAATCTTTTAAATTAGCTCTATTTGCTTGACGTAAAACGTGTTTGTTTTTGTTAACGTAGTACTTTTAAACATCAATTGTTTTTATTGCAGCTTCGTGTACTTTTTGCCTTATTGTTTTTATTTATTTATTTTTTTTTCTTGCAAATACCGAGAGTGTTATTTAAATTCAAAATCGAAAGGTACAATTCGTGGCTAATATTGGTTTTAGTTTCTGATTTAGTTTAGTTTTTAACTGTTTGTAAATACTCCTATTCGTTATGAAACTTGGCAAATTAAATTCGTTTATGAATCAGCGCAGCTTGTCTCAATTTTAATATTAATTTAAAAATTAGATCCATACAGGGGTTTTTAAATAGATCTTTTAATATCATGCTCATGCGTTTTGATTAAAATTGGTTTCTTAAACAATATAACAATGAGAATCTCTAAAACTTAAATCAAATTGGATCGCAATAGTTTAGGGGGGAAACCACAATAGAAATTTATGGCAAAATGCTGAATTTTATAATTACGTTAACTTTTACTTCAATTCAGGCTGAGGCGAATTTTCAATTTCTTCCTAAGCTATAGGCAGTGTTTTCTAAACCACTTTTCGTCAACTGGAGGGCATGAAAACATGAAAAATGTATTGCTTTTTTAAAGTGGAATGATATAAGGATTTCTATACTACGTTTTAGATAACCAAATCCAATGAGGAATAAATATCAAATGTGGTTTCCGCCCCTAATTTCCGTATTTCATTACTAATCTGGTCTAAAATGTTAATTTTCATTTGAGCTTCGTTGTTTTAACTTTTAAGATTTATAACTGTGACGTAACAATAACAAAAAAAGACCATTGAAATCTGTCCAAAACTCGTTATGCTGTTATCTTGTTGGCTGTACGTGTTTATATAGAGATAGATATAACTTTTCCCAGCGGATCGTGCTATCAGAAACAAATATAATATTTCTGTTTCGAAACTAGAATGAGAGGTCCTAGGCCTCTTCGAATCTAACTACTAAATAACATAACAAATACAATAGAGTTGCCTTAAAATTATATTTAAAATTATGGATCTTTTCCTAGGATCCGCTGGGAATTTTGTGTTGTTATTTTTCTTGATAAATAGTGAGAGATATAGAGAAAACGTGGCTGGTTTGCTGGAGGTTAAAACCCTATAGTTCAGAAAGAAAATGTATTAACAAATATTAAAAAAAAATGAAACTTGTAATGCAATAATTTGTTTTAATATCATTCGGAATTCCGTAAAATTTCAAAATGCAAGTGCCACAGTGTGTTTGTGTTCTTTTAGTGAGGGAGAAATGCAAATGGGTGTCCAACTTTCAATGCTTCTGCATAGTTAATTGTTTTCAATTTCCAGCCTCCTTAGCCTCCAATTAATAAGTATTTGAGCTTTAACAATTGTCAATGATTTACTGTTCGGCTTAGTTCTCCTTCTCATAGATTATATAAACAAATTTAACATTATATGCTCGTTACATTCGAATCGATTTGGATTTTGCTAGCGGCAAATACTGCGGTCATACATCGTTAATATATCAATTGTTTACTTGTAGATTGCAATTAACGTTTCATTCGCATTCGCCGTGAATGTATATTTTTCATTATGGTGTATAATTAGGCTATAAATATTATATTCCTCGAAATATTTCGTTCTTCCTTATGCTTCAATCTTCTTTTGTTTTGTCAAAATTTTGAATTCCAAACAAATGGGCAATTGGAACTATAAAAATTTAAAAGTGAGGCTAATCTCTGACTCTGCATCTGGCTAAAATTGTCCCTGGCTAAATCTAAATTAGTGAAATCATCCTAAACAGGGGATAATTTAGTGTTAGACTATATGGGCTATAGGCTATGGCTTCATTTCTTTCGTCTAGATCGCTAGATTGGGTTATCATCTCTATGAGGTTGCATCTACTCCACATGCAACTAGTACATTTGTCCTGCTTACAGACTATGTTCATAAGATATATGTAGAGTCGCGTGTGTGCTCCCTTTCGATCCGGCACGGATCGAAATGCATTCTTTTCAATATTTGACTTTTTTTTGACGAGGGCTATCCTAGACCGAGACACTAAACAAACACATAACAAATGCACTGATCAAACTTGAAATTATTTGAGATTTTAAGGTTTGGCTCGCTTTCAACGGCTCGCCTCACTAGCAACGCTTTACAATTTTGGTTTCCCTTCGTTTTTTTTTGTTTTTGGTTTTGGCTTTTGTTGTTGTTTTGGTATACGTATCCAATAATCCTTAGGCCTTGAACAGCTGCGGAAACTCGTTCGCTATTTCCCGCACCAGCTGCTGATCGGAGGCACTGCACTCGGTCTCCTCGCAGAAGATGCGCGTGAAGATCTTCATGAGATCATGCTTGCGATGCTGGTGCTCCTGATAGTTCGTATTGCGCAGGATGCGTCGGCACAGCTCCAAGTAGCACGGCCGCGTCTGGAACCAAATTAAAGTGTACTTAGTACGGAGCACTATAGTTGCATGGACTTCTGGCGGACTCACCGTACTGCCGGCATCCAAATCGGACAGCTGGCGAACCACTATATCGATAAGCACCTTGATGTCGTTCGTATAGAACATGCCCGCCGTATCCGGATGGCTGAATATGTCGATAAACATTCGCAGCACCGTGTTCATATGCTCGTTGGGATGCTTGAGCAAGCGTGTGGGATCATCTGGTTAGAATTCAAGAAGAAATCGATCAAATTTGCATGGCTTTGTTTCTTAGTTAATGAATAAGTATGCTTAAGATTGAAAACTTACCCTCCCGATTGAGCAAAAGTAGCAGCTTCTCCGTAAACACCTTGGCGGATGGCAGATTCTGCATACCTTCGATGATGACATTATAGGTGTGTTCGCTAAATTGCTGATTGAAGGCCAAGATCAAGGCAATGACCATGTCCACCAAGACCTCCGGATTATTGCCCTCGACGATTTCCAGCAGGAAGCTGGCAAAGTGTACGCCCAAATAATCTATAATAGACATCAATAAACATCAAAGTACTATTGGTAAAGTTAAGATAGATCTTACCCTGATGATTAACCGGCATGGGCTGCCCAAGTGAGAAGATAATAGTGAGCATCTTGACTAGCTGCTTGAAGCGATCCAGATTGGAGAAGTGCGTCTTCATGTCCTCCACCTGAAAGGGCATGTTAAGTTCTAAGCTTAGGGAACCATTAGGTGGCACAATCTGAGCTCCTGCTTACAATCTCCAATGGCAGCACCGAGGTCAGCAATATGTCCACAATGATATAGTCCAGATGGCAAGCGGCCGTAAAGGTCTTGAGCAGCAGTCGCTTGATGGACCAGCGCGTCTCCATCTGATAGTACTGCACCAGATTGATAAACATCTGGTACTGATCGCAGGACATCTCGTAGCAACTGATGCTCTCATCAGCATTAATCTGTAAGGAGTGATATATGTTCAAGATTTCAAGTTACAAAAGAAGCTAGTTCCTACCAAAATCTCGACGAGCTCCTCAAGGAACTGAATGATGTCCTCCTCGTCCTCGTAGAGCATCCAAGTGCGTTGCTCCGTATCGTTCTTGCAGTCCGCCAGCTGGGCAAAGAGATACTGCAACCGCTTGGCGTCGTGCGTAATGCCCAGCAGCTCCTTGGGCGTGGCCACCTTGCCAGTGACATGAACGGCCACCGCCTCCAGGTACGGATTGATGGCTCCGTTGTACAGCTGCTCCAGGCTGGTCAGCACCACGCGCAACGCCTCGCAGGAGAGATCGAAGCTGAGGTTGGTGTTCCGCCGCAAGGCGTCCACAATCTGATACACATCCGATGACTCCACCTTCAGCTGGCCTCCTCCTGTGGGACCCTCCTCGATTCTGCCCAGGCTCAGGCCGCGCTGTCGATGCGACGGACTGTCGATGCTGTCCAGCGCCTGGCTATTATCCGCACTGTCTCCGTTGGGCGGGCAACCGTCGTCACTTTGCACGGCGCTTGCATCATCCGACTTGTCCGGCGCACTGTCCGCTTCCTCCTGCTGCAGCTCCTGGTGCAGAGCAGCCGCACTCCCGTTGGCCTTGCCGTTGCCGCCGTTGCTGCGCAAAGCTGAGGCCGAGGCGGATGCGGAAATGGACGCCGAGGCAGTGCTGCCATTTTGCGGCTTGTGCTGCTGGCTGGTGCTCATTTGGCTGGTCTCCTTGTATGTGGTGACCACATCTTCGCTGGTCGTCGTAGTGGTCGTTGTCGTCTCCGAGGGCTCCGACGTGATGCTATTGTCCTGCGCCACATCACCGCCGGTGGCCGCTTTGGTTGTTGATGCCGCAGTGGGTGTGACCGATGCTGCCGATGGCGAGGGAGCTGGTGCTGGCGGTGCTGGGAGCGGCTGTTGCTGCTGCGGCGTCTGGATGGTGCAGCTGCTGCCCTGGAACTGCATGCTGCCCATGCTGGGCGACTCGATCATGCCCTGGTTCTGGGGCAGGCCGCACGATGAGCCCACCGCTGGACTGGACATGCTCTTCTTGCTCATGTCCAAGCGCTGGGAGCTACCGCTGCCGCCGCTGGGCGGCGGACTGTGCTGCCTGTGATGGGAATGAAGCTGCGTCTGGGATTGGGTGGGATGGGGATGCGAGTGCCGATGGCTACCCTTGTCACTGTAGCTGTGTGAATAGGAGAGCGAGGAGTCACCGTCGCGTTCGGAACTCTCCTGCAAGATGGAGGACACACATTAATAAATGACATTCATTTTGCTATACGAGTAGTATGGAATCTACCCACCGCATACAGGCGCTCCATGGTGTGCTTCTTCTCGCGCAGCCTGTCCAGCAGTTCGTCCTTGGACATGATGCCATTGATCTCATGGTCCGTGCACTTCTCCAGCGATTCTATCGAGGAGTTCAGAAAGCTGATGAGAAAGTCGTGCTCCACCTGTCAAAATGTTTATCATATCTTTAATAATCCTTTCAATTCACTAGTGAGTGACTTACCTTAATCTTCATTACGTAATTGGAGGGCACAAAGCCAATGTTGCCTTTCATGCTGACCACCTGCCACCAATTGCGCTGGCGGGCGGACGTCTGGTAGAGGATGAAGTACTCGCCCTCATCGAAACTGATGGTCTTCGGATAGACCGCCTGGAAGTCGTACAGAGCCTTGAGCATCTCGATGCCGATGCCTAAACCGATGTCGTTGCCACCTCCTCCACTGGGACCACTTGCTCCTCCAATAGGGCCACCTCCTGCCGCTGCTTCTGCTAAAATAAAAACGATCAAATCCGAACGGATTAATTTTGAGTGATTTTCAATTCAAAGCTGGAAAATCTAAAAAACTAAATAAGGGCGTCGACACTCACACAAGCACACGGGGAAAAACTGCAGTAGGCGCTAAAAAACAAAAGTTAAGTTCACTGCCGAGGGCCAAACTGCGGACTGACTGCGCTGGCTACACTCCTATTGATGCTTCAAAACGTTTTTTCGTGCCACTGAACTGGACTGCAGCAGAACTGCTGAATTCCGCAGGACTCGCACGGAGCCGTGAAAGAGGATACTCCTCGTGCTGGTGGAATTTTTAATGGAGCACCCCCACACAGGAAGAGGAAAATGCAATTTTCATATTTCACTTGCGCTCGCTCGCTCACTCGCTGCTTTTAGGTCCTGCAACAACGCCTTGCGCTTTTGATCCTTTTCAGCTTACATTGTTTTCCCCACAAACACAAACACGCCCGAGAGAGCCACGTGGCTTCTGCGCTCTCCACGCTCCCTGCTACACCGAAAAAAGCACAGAGTGCATTAAATTTATACACTACTTTGAGGACATCTACAGCTTGGAACAGTTTAGAGAAAGGTCTGAGTTCAAGTCCAACTTCTGTCCTAAGAACTTTTTCCTATATTTAAAAACAAATTTCGATTTTTTTTATTTACATTTTTTTTGGTGCCTATTTTATTGCTTAGTGTGAAAATCTCAACACGAGCAAATCCGTTTCAAAACACAGCGCCCCCTCCACTGCCCCGCCCACTCGTGCTTTCTCTCTCCACGCGCGCGCATTTCCCTATCTCTCGTTCTCTTTGTCTTTCTCTCACACTTTTAATCGCAGGATATCCGTGCAAGAGTGAACCGGTTCATAAATTAGCCAGTAAGTAGCGGTACAAATAACAGTAATATTTGTGGCCCACATTTGCGGTTTTAATGTAATGCATGCATTAAATGTTTACAAATATCTTTATGAATATTAACTGCAATTTACTAATGGACATTTTCAAAGTTAAGCCTTTCGAACTTTTTCAAATAATTTGCGGTTAATAAAACCTAAAATGAACTAGATCATTTGTTTTAAATACTTCAAAACCAATTACTTTTCAAAATTTACTAAAAACAAGTGTTGTGTAGTTACAAATTTCAAGGATCGTAAAAGATGTACATTCGGAACTGCCCCAAAGAAAACCTTATTGGACATCCTACAGGACTGCCCCAAACGAAATCTTATTGGACTTAAGGCCCCCTGTTGCCGATGATTCACCTGGTGAATGCTCCCGAATGCAAAGTGATTTTCGGAACTGCAGGGCTGCTGTACTCACTCACGCACACAAGGACACGCGGTGAAAGGGTGTAATGTATGGAAATGCGACAATGGGCACAACACAAAAAGGATGCAAAGAGAATGTGCCCCGTTCACTTACCCATGTTGTTGGGCGCACCTTTTACCGTAATTGCGTTTGTCGGTTGCTGTTGTTGTAGGCGCTATTGCTGCTGTTGTCTTCTTCCTGTTGTTTCTTGTCTCAGACGTCAGCTATCCTTCGTCCTGCGCCCTCCCGCACATCCGCTGTTGGCGTCCAGGAGCCAAGGACGTTTGCATATGTGTGTGTGTGGATGTGTGTGTGCTTTGTGTTGCCTTCCGCCGATGGGCGTGTTTGCTGCTCCTCTCTTTTGTGCTCTCGATGTCCTTTTGCGGGCGACACAGCCAGTCGGTCGGTTGGCTAGTTCCGCTGCTCCATCACTTGTTGTTGTTCCCTTTGGCCGCAGCACGCGAATGAGGAGCTCACTTGATTAATTCCAATGATGCGAAATGCAATGGGCGATGCGAGAAGGGTGATGCTGCTCCTCTCCTGGCAAAATGCGATGCACTTGTCTTGTGTCTCCTTCGCTCCCCTGGCTGTTTGTCTGTCGCCGTGAAGGGGGGGTGGTTTCGGAGAGGGGATGCTGGTGGGGGGCGGTGATCACTCGATATGGTGAAACTTTAGCAACAAGAAGTGTTGCAATAGTATTAAAATACTCTTTAATTTTTACAGTTTAATAACGGCACTCAGTCTTTGGCAATTGCTTAGTTTTCGAAATTTATTCAAAATAAATACTTGTTATGCGATTTAGAGAGAGAACACTGTACGTAAAATCAGGCAAAAAGTATGAGCGACAAATTGTTGTTGCGTAGCGTAGTACAGATATATGTGTTTGCAACAACAACAATAACAAACTATTCCACACCCAAAAAAAAAGCCGCAAGCTAACACACACGCGCACAAGGGTTAACGGCGTTTAGAGTTTGTTTATATATGGTTTTAAACAAGCCACGAAGAACACTAACCAAAATTTGAGCACATCCAAGTTGCGTTAACTAAGTTTTCACCATTTTACCAAACAAAGACCGCGGGATCAACAAACAAAAATTATCCAATCACTTGTTTTTATTTCCTATTTGCTTTTTTCCTTTTAATTTAGAGGTGGGGCATGCCGGCCTGTTATCGTTATCGATATCAGATATTTGTGGGCTGCCAACTTGGCGCTGCAATTTAAATGGGAAAAAAGCTCGATCTCTTTCTGTTTTTAGGAAAACGTTTCTTTATTTGCATATAATATTTAACTCGTTTTTGGGGGACAGTACATGGAGCGATTTATATAAAAATACTGATTTTAAGGGCAAGCAAATTCTTGGGATGCGTTATAAAAATGTTTATTTAAATGCTAGCAAGTTTTTATTTTGGTTAAACGTTTTGCCTGAGGCACACATATGTATATATATTGTTTTTTTTTCATTTTGATTAGTTATAACCGCAATTTGCTATTTTAGACTACAATTCGCAGGGAAACCCCTTTGTAATAACTTTCACTAGGCGTAAATAGTTTATAAGTACAGTTTTTGTTTGATTCAGAAGGCATCATATCAAAAGTCCTTGACGACCCAATTCGACTATGTTTAAAGATTCAACAATATTTTCCGTTTATTTGCTTGCTTGTGGTCACAATAAATCATAATCGTATCATAATGGTGAAACAATCACATACACAATAAATTATAATAGCACAGTGTTGTTTTTCGTTATATGTGTACTTATCATATCTAGTTTAATAACAGCAGGCCACTTTTAGACATATGTGTATTTGCGTGTGTATGTGTGTGTGTAAATATATCTATTAAAAAAAAATAAACAACTTTTCATTGTACTTGCTTTTATAAGAATAGGAATAATATAATAAATATATACGATATAAACGAAAACAAACAGAAATACACTTTTAACCTTGCTTCGTTTTGAACTATATGTATTCATATTTTTGTAGGTCTCGTGGAACGGCACTTGGTTGAGATTTATGTTGCCGTAGTAGTTCTTGATGCTGGTATATAGTTGGTTTGGTTTCGAAGTTCCATTTAGCTCTCTATTTAACTATGGCAAATCGGCCGCGATCGAGGGTTCGAGGATCTCGACGATCTCGAAGTCCCATCGAAACGATGACGAGAGCATGGTGATTTCCTGGAGGATATCCTGGCTGGCGAAGGATCCCCTGGCAGGTGGATCCTCGTGTGCCCCATAACCATTCCTTAATCCATCCTCCTTCTCCGTCGCCTCTTCTGCTTGACTTTCATTTCCAAAAGGTCACGCACGGCCGCAAAACATTTGTCCACAATTAGGATCTTGGTGCACGCTAATTGTTAATCCGTTTGAAATTATGCTATTAAATTAATATTGATACATTTTTCTCCGTATCCGTAACGTATCCATTCCGTTTCGTTTTGCCGTTGCCTTCGCCTTTGCCCTCAACATATATGCCGCACTCCATCCGAACGGACCCACAAAACCCGAATCACATGCGCCGGCCACTGGCGGCCAGCTGCGTTGGACGCGTCCGCAGCGCGCTCCTCGATCATTTCTCCTCGCAGCAGCCGTTCTTGGCCAACTGCTTCTGCAAGGCCGGCGGAATGAAGTCTTTCGTCTTCGTCTTGGAATGATAGTCTTGTCCGAGCAGCGCCGGCTCCACCTGCTTGCCCTCCTGGATGCCTTGTATGCGTTTCAGCAAATCGTAGTTGATGCGCTCGCTCACCACGGAATCCTGCCTGTTTAATACATTACATTGGATTAGTTCCACTGCAGGATTGAACATCTAGGTATAGAACTTACTTGTAGTCCGGGTGGCTAAGCACCTGTTCGCGCATCCAGGTGGCCGTGGTGATCAACTCGCCGGCGGCACGCTTCTGGATAAAGCGAAGATACTGTTCAATGGTGCAATGCGTATCGGTGTCCACCTCCATGGACTGCAGATAGCTGCGGATCAATGGCACCAGACCCGGAAATACGTTGGGCTATTGGTAGAAGATAAGATGGCATAAGTTTCTAAAATTTTATTCTGGACATTGTTTCACTCACCTTTCCATTGAAGATCTCATTGATGGACAGCAGCTGGAAAAGCTCATTCTCCTCGTCATCGGTGTCGGTGTGATCGCTATCGGCGCCATTCGATGATCCATTGGAGGAGCCGTTGGTGCCGTTAGTGGTGCCATTTCCGTGGCCATTCATCTTGGCCGAACCGTTGGTCAGAGGCTGCTGCTGCTCCTCCTGGTCACCGTTCTCGCTGCCATTCCCATTTCCATTTGCCAGTCCATTGCCATTCAAAGTGGCCTTGCCATTGGTCTGGGCCTGAGCTTGAGCTTGAGCTTGTGCCTGCGCCTTGGCCGCCCTCTGCTCGGTGGTCTTCGAGGATTTGCGGAACCAAAACTTCTCCTTGCGACAAGCATCCCGCTTCTGGGCCGTCTGCATGTTCTCGTCCACCTTGCTGATCGGCGTTAGGAAGTTCAGCTGGTAGGAGAGGATCACACGGGTGAGCAGCACCACAAAGCACACGATGGCCGCGTTCTCAAAGTCACTGATCTGCGCCTCGCAAGGTCGGAACTCGACACGCCAGCCAATCGAGCTGTTCGGTGGAGGCGGCTTGAAGCGCATGGTCTGCCAGTTGGTGGACTGAATGTTCTCGAAATGATCCGTATCTTCGTTGTCGTTTTGATGCACCTTCTCGCTGAACAGCGAGACGGTGTCGCGTATAAATAAATGGGCCACATGCTGGGCCAACAGATGATCGATACCGCCCTCCACCAGACGCTTATAGACCTTCTCATCGTATGTGAGCGGCACATCGTTGTATTTGGCTCCCTCGGGCGACAAATACGAGTCAATCGAATCGTATCGCGACTTGGCTATCTTGAACTTTTGCTGATCCAGCGGCGCCAGACCGCGTTCCTCTTCCGTGCGGCAATCCACCGAGGAGCTAATCACATTCCAGCGGCAATCCGACTCGGTTAGATAGCCCCTGTAAATGGGCGAAGCGGCCGTCAGAGCCAACATGATCGGACAGAGTGGAGCCAGCTGGTCGTAGAGGCGACGCGCCTCCGTAATGTTACAGGCCTGGAAGGTGAGCTGCAAGCAGCAGCAGCCCATGCCGAAGCCCATGGCGTCCAGGAGCACCACATCCGGTTCGCCAGGCGGCGCACCCTCCACCGGTAGCTTCGTCTTTGTGTCCTTGAAAACTGAAATGGCAAAGATAAAGATACAATTAGTTGGTCGCACCTTTAATGGTAGTCGTAAACGAGTAATGAAATGCTTACCCTTAAGCTTGATGGACACTTTCTCGCCGCGTCGCTTGCGAATGTTACGCGTGAGGGTCTTGAAACGCGGGTGACCCGGAAAGATGGCCTCATCCGGGAAGTAGAGCGAGCGGGCTGAACTGAGAGGATCCTCGGGACGCGGCTGGGCCAGCGGATAAGTGAAATTTGGTGCGCCGAGTCGCGGGAAATTCGTAATGGACATGACGCACTCGTCCTTGGCCAGCAGCTCGGTGACCTCCTCGCGACGATAGCGCATATTGGCCTCCACCAGATTGAAGTGTGCCATCAGACCGCCAAAGGGTTTGCCCGGTGTGCCCTCAATCATGTAGGCTCCGTATTCCGGACGCCACAGCGACTTGACGCCATTGGGATCGGCCAGTTCCTTCTCATTGAGCTGCGCCAGCAGATCCTGGGCGCGCAGCGCCACACGTGCCACCTTCTGATCATCGTCGAACTTGACAATGATGTACTCCACCTCGTCGCCCCATTTGAGTATGTCACCCTGGCGATCCTTGAGTCTGTGGTACAGGTTGATGAACTGATTCACGCCATGCTCGCGCACATGATCAGCCAGCGCCTTGGTCTCCTCCCAGGAGAGTGGACTGCCCTCGCTCAGTAGACCCATTGCTGCAAAAAGATGTGAAAAACCATTTGTGTTACTATCGCTCATGTGCCACGAATCCCATGGTTATCCCTATCGCCAACCTGACCCGGCCTAATCCATTGTCCCGAACCTACTGTTTCATTCGAAACCGATCCGATGAGACGTCCGGAACAGACTACTACGACAACTGCGCCATTATCATCCCGAATACCATTACCATCTACACACGTCCGTCCCTCCACTTTCGTTTCCATTTCAACTAGCGCACATTGTGCAATCGCCATCGCAATCGCATTCGGAACATGGAAAACTGCAATCGAGGCAATTGCAATTGCAGTTGGTAATTTGCATTCGCAGTGCAATTGCATAAACGATATGACTGAGGAGGCCAAGAAGGTCCAGCGCGAATTCAGACTCGATTGTTTAGATTCCCCTTTATCGATGCGATGCATGCGAAATCTAATCAATATACTAACAACAAATACAGTGATACCTCTGTTAATATCAAATGAAATAATTACGATGTAGCATGCAACTATCCATTTAATTCTTCGATTTTTTTCTCTCTGTGCAGACGCATGCTTAATAATTAATTAACATCACCGATCGCCAGTCAATGCCCTCCGTTGGCCGCACCACCTCAAGTTTCAGTCGAAAGTCGGCGGAATTCAATTCATTTATCTACGTTAAGTTATAAATATGTATGTTGAACGGACACGAAAGTGCATTCGTGTGCCGGAATCAAGTGCATTATTTTTTTTTATTTATTTATTTATTTTTTTGTTTGCTCCTTGCTCTTGACACTCGCACAATTTACAACATTTGAGTCAATTAATTGATAAGGTGCGACGACGGACCAAATTAATCAAATAATTGATAACGTGGGTAAATCAGCCTTTGGGTTTAATTCCATGTGCTCGTATGCATGTGCTTATAAAAGTGTGGAAAATATACAATTATAGTATATTTAGACAGCCGACAAGTTGCTGTGCGCCACTCGAACTGATTGAATCATACGGGGGGAATCGGAAATTTCAGATCGCAGATTTACGACCGCCACCAAAACACTCAACAAAAAAAAAAAAAACAAAAAAAAAAAAAAACCGTAAAAACACTCCACTTCAGTCGAGTTCACTGGCTGAGATGTCAGCGGAATGGAAATGCGTATGGGAATCCGATCCTATCCGATACGCACCAGCTTCACCCAAATCAAAGCCAACTAACCAACCCAGTGGAGCGTATAGCCAGTTATGGCCACAATGAACCCACCGATCGTGGCCGAAATCCAAATCTAAATAACAAAGGAATTTGGAGCGACACTCGAAGCGATTGTGTAATGTTAAATTCGAACTGGCAACTGGTAATTACCATTGAATACGAGATTCTATTGTATTTGAACAGATTTCTAAAGAATCTCAAAAAGAGCCGATCAAACAGCTGTTCAGCTGAACAACTTCAAATGTTAGTTTTCTATATGGAATATTCACTATGCCAAGCTTTAATTTATAAACAATACTAAAGCTTGGCTTTTAAGCTATATTTATTTGTATTTTAAAACTTTTAAAGATGCTTTTAAAGTTTGATGTTCAATTATCAAGAATGTTTTAAGACAGCAACTTTAAATTGTTTAATTAAACTTGGTAAGGTAAGTAGTTTAAAATCATAGAAGAAACAAAGAATCTACAAATGAAAACTTCTTATTTGGCTAGCAATTCCCTAGAGCAAATTAATAGCCTTTTTTTTTTTTTTTTGAGTTCACAAAAAAAAAAATAATAAAAAAAAAAAGAAGACACTTGGTATTTGTTCACTTAAATTCACTTTCGTTAAGGATACCTGTTTCTTGTTATTTGTGCCTCGCTGGTTATTAACACTTTCGATTAACAATTTGAACTTGAATGTATCTAGATGTGCGTTTCTTGGCCAGAAGGTTTCTTGTTGCTCCACGGCCAAACAGCGACTAAATTTATACGCGGCCAGACTCCAGCTTTTTACGAGCCGATGGCGATGGCGATCGGAATCGAAATCGGCTGACGACGAACCGAAAAATCCGAATCCCCATCCGTTGTCGGTGGACGAAGGCGGTTCGATGGGTTTACCGGGCCAAGTTAGCACACGCAGCCGGAACGGAAGAGCAAGGAATATGTGAAGCAGGGGCTGGACGTCCATATCTGGTCGATCGGAATCGGATCGTCGGCCATAAAACGGGCCACGAAGAGCCGAGGCAATCCATAAATGATCCATGGAACACGGGACGGGACGCGCACTCGAAACGATCGAGTGCCATTATAATTATTTGGCCAGTTATTTATTATATTTAGAATTACTCGTCGCTGGCCGACAGTATGGAATTGACATATATATATATATTTTTTTTTTTTTGCGAATCTGGTAGTCTGGCGAGAAGGGTTTATTATATATATTAAGTTGCTAAATATTTATAGATTTTAAGGGGCTTTGTCGCTGATTTACCACCATTTCATAAAAATTGTGGCGAGAAGGCGGCGGGGATGGGGGCGGTTGGTGTGGCATTTTGTCCACAAAATACTCGAAACGACATCGGAATTGTAAATAACTGCCAATCAAGTTTCGGGCTACTTTATAATATTCAATGCGACGACGGAGAGGAAACGCATAGATTTCAATCAATTGCCCCCAGTATATCATCATCATTTCGTTGGACTTCTAAATTCGTACATGATACAATTGAATTTCACGCGGACTCTGTGCACTCGCAGTTGGTGTACGATTCCAGGTAGTAGCATTGGAAACTCTGGTCCCGCAGGTCCAGGTGCTGCTTCACTTGCATTTCGAGGAACTCAGGAATCTAGGTAATGGGGAAACACCTGGAGCGTGGTATCTTCATTCAGTGGAGCCAGTTACTTGTACACTTGGTATTGTGATCATCATACTTAATTGATGGTTAGTTAGTTAGTTTCACCGAATCAAATTCGATACTCTAAACTTTATATCAGCTTTCGGCTTCGACCTGGATCTTAAGATCAGCTGTGTATATTTCTATATCATTTTCGATTTAATTCCATCGATCGGTTTACGGACACTCGACTGCAGTTTATTTTCTAACCATGGCTATGACTACTTCTACTACTTCGTCCGCCTCCAAAACTAAATACTAATCGTCCTAATTCCTCTTCCCACTTGGAATTTCCTATCACAGCTGGCAACCGATTGATTAGCAAAGCGACAACAAATCAACAAGTTGAATGCGGAACACACAAGTAGACAGATTCGCAAGAGGAGTGCTCCTCTCGAGTGGACACTTGTGGCTTCTATCAGTGGGTATCTGCATCTGTATCCGTATATGTATCTGCATCTGTATCTGTATCTGTATCTGTGTCTGCATCTGTATCTGCATCGGTATATGTATCTGCATGTGAATCTGTATTTGTATCTGTATCTGTATCTGTGTCTGTAAATGTATCGGTATCTGTAAATGTATCTGTATACGTATCTGTATCTGTAAATGTATCTGTATCTGTATCTGTATCTGTATATTCATCCGTATTTGTATCTGTAAATGTATCTTTATACGTATCTGTATCTGTATATTCATCCGTATCTGTATTTGTATCTGTAAATGTATCTGTATCTGCATATGTATTTGTATCTGAATCTGTATTTGTATCTGTATATGTATCTGCATGTGAATCTGTATTTGTATCTGTATCTGCATCTGTATCTGTATCTGTATCTGTAAATGTATCTGTATACGTATCTGTATCTGTATCTGTATCTGTATATTCATCCGTATTTGTATCTGTAAATGTATCTTTATACGTATCTGTATATATATATTCATCCGTATCTGTATTTGTATCTGTAAATGTATCTGCATCTGTATATGTATCTGTATCTGTAAATGTATCTGCATCTGTATATGTATCTGTATCTGTATCTGTATCTGCATCTGTATATGTATCTGCATCTGTATCTGTATCTGTAAATGTATCTGTATCTGCATTTGTATCTGTATCTTCATCCGTATTTGTATCTGTATCTGTATCTGCATCTGTACCTTTATCTGCATCTGTATTTGTATCTGTAAATTTATCTTTATACGTATCTGTATCTGTATCCGTATCTGTATTTGTATTTGTAAATGTATCTTTATCTGTATCTGCATATGTATCTGTATTTGTATCTGTATCTGTATCTGTATCTGTATCTGTATCTGCATCTGTATATGTATCTGTATCTGTATCTGTATCTGTATCTGTATCTGTATCTGTATCTGCATCTGTATATGTATCTGCATCTGTATCTGTATCTGTAAATGTATCTGTATTTGTATCTGTATCTGCATTTGTATCTGTATCTGTAAATGTATCTGTATCATAGTATCTGTATCTTCATCCGTATTTGTATATGTATCTGTATCTGCATCTGTATCTGTAAATGTATCTGCATCGGTATATGTATCTGCATCTGTACCTGTAAATATATCTGTATCTGCATCTGCATCTGCACCTGTATCTGTAAATGTATATGTATCTGAATCTTTATCTGTATCTGTATCTGTGTCTGCATCTTTATCTGTATCTGCATATGTATTTGTATCTGTATCTTTTCTGGTCTCCATGTTCCTGGGCTGGAAAAATGCTAGCTAAGATTGTGCTGGCGGCTTGTATTTTACCGGCTGACTTACTGCGACGATGCAAATGCGCTTAGATAAGTCTCAATTGCACAAGCATATATGTATGTACATACGAGTATATGCACTTGGCATGGGGTTAGATAATGCGCACCCAGTTACCCAGCAATTCATTTTACATTCGGGATTAGGCAAATTACTGGCCGAAGTGGGTGAAGCGCCTTATCGTTAGGAACTTTTCCTTACACTCGTGCCATTTCCTTTATGTAATGCCCATATGTCAATATGCCAGCCTAAGTTTATCACCAAAGTATTTCAATCTTGTCCCATTATCGTTCATCGTTCACAAAATTTGAACATCTAAATATCTCGTTTTGCTCTTTGCAACTGCTAATTAGTGTGTAAATTTTGGGTTCTAACACGTCACCGCCCTCATAGATCTATATGTAATTGTATCTAGTAGATGAATAATATTTGTATCTAGTATATGAACAATTATATATAGTCGCCGAGAAACTGTGAACGCTTTTTTGCGATGCCTGATTTGTGATCCTGACCAACGCAATCGAATTTGACGAAGGGCAGAGCCACACAATGATTTTGAGTTTTTTTTTGTTGTGTATTTGTTTTTCTTGCGTTTTTGGATTATGCCATGTCATTTATGAAAACAGTGGGCGAAGCCAAAAATGATACCATTGTGCGGCTGTGTTTGTTAGATTTTAAACTAGTGTACAATGAAAAGCCCAAGAATTAGGCGATGATTCACTCAACTTTCGCAGTACATTACACAAAAAAAAGAAAAAGATAAAACGACAATTGGAATTGGGAAGTCGCAAAAATGACTTTGCTGACTGATAGGCCAAGTTCAAAAGACGCGGCAATATGGCTAACAAAAAGTGAATACTGCTGATTACAACTCTTTATCGACACTTTTCGACTTGGGTTTTGTGATATTTGGTGATATTTCGCACGAAATTTGCCCAATCTAAGGTTTTCTCACACTGCGTATACGTAATGCGAATTCGCAGGAAATTTTGTTTTGACATTTTCAAGGGTTTTTGAATGGCGTCGCCAAATCAGCAGTCAATCAGAAATCATAACGCAGCAGATGAACATGATCCTCGAACGGAAGCCAAGCGAATCGGAACATCCGCCTACCAATACACAGAGCGAAATCATTTTGAAATATGCTTGCACCTACGTTTACTTTTGCACAGCTAAAATGAACCAAATTAAAAGGGTTTTATCTGATGCGCTTAAAAATAGATTTGTTTGTCAGCGGACTTAGTTGAAATGAAACTTTTCCCATTTTTGGGTATTTAGCAAACTACTTTATTCAGCTTGAATGCAAGTTATTAATATAATATTGCACATTTGCTAAATGTTTGTTGAATTATGACGTTTTCTATGTGCAAACTCAGAATTCCGAATCGAATGCGGAAATGCAAAGCGAAACATACACACAACTTGGCGATGCCTTTGCCATGTTTTTTTTTCTTTTTTCTTTTTCTTTTTTTTTATATTTTTTTCTTTATTTTTTCAGGGTCGCCAGACAGCCAGTGAAATAGAAAACAAAAGCCATTTGCCCATTTGGCAATCGGTGGGAGCGGGGAAAAGTGCAAGGCAGATAGAAAAATGTGGGAATGCACATTTCTGCGTAATCATGGGCAAAATAAGTTTAAAATTTCATACAAGCTTAAAACGGACTTAAATCGGATTTAGTGCTAAGCTTGCAACTGCAGACTACAAAAGAATTTAAATAGAAGCCTATTTCGACAAAAGCGAAGTGCATAGGAAAAATTATAAGATAACGGCCAGATTACGTATACGACTCATAAAACGGTCGTCGTCGCACTGAATTGCGACGTAATAAATTCACTTTGGCCATGGCAGTCGCAGCGCGGGAGGAGGAGCAAGGGTGCTATGGAGCAGAAGGGGCGGCTTCCGGAGGATTCCAAGCAACTGGGAGCCCGCCGTTCGCCGTGGGCGTGTATTATGCATATGGGAACCGGGGCACCGAGTTTCATGTGGCGAGGAATTTTTGAAAGACGAGAAGCGTGCACGTCGGCGAGATTATTAATTTCTTAATTGTTTGCCAGTCGTCGTGAGGAGTAAGTGCAGCACGGCTTGCCAAGCGCCGATCAAATATTAATAGCTAGGCAGTTGCATATTTAATGGTTACAAATATTTCGGTATTTATTTAAATAATAGAAATTAGACAAAACTAAATTTATACCCAATTCTTTTTTTTTTTTACTTATAAGTTTGACCGTAGTTTAAACTAAACTTAGTTTCGATCTGAATTGGCATAGCCTGATCAACTTCTTTGTATCTCTGACTTAACTCTTGCGCCAGCCGTTAATTGTATTTTAAGTTTATAATATAGAAATTAGCAAACATCTTATACGGATACAACCTCACAGCCCCTTCCCTCTTCCCCTCACAAATTGATCGCTTTAAATGGCAATAGCACGTGTGCGTCGATCGGCTTAATCATTTTCGGTGTATTTTTTATTATTATTTTTTTTTTTTCTTTTGTTCGTTGCTTGCTAATTGTTATTGCTGCCAGTTGATGCACTTGTGCAAATGAATGCGTATATGAATTTGTTCCCAGTTGTGTTGTTTAATTAGTAACAGTCGTCCGTCGTTCAATTGCGTAAAATAGAGAGCAAACAAAAGTGCCCAGAACAATCGCAGGAGTGACGCACTCGAGATGGCAAGACACATCGGAAAACGATAGAGATATATACATATATATAGTAAATATATTAATGAGGGATCTAGGCCCAACAATCTGCTGCAGATTACGATGGCTAGTCGGTCTCCAGTTTGAATGTGTGAATCACATGTGTGACACTATTTTTTTTTTACTTTAGTATTTTTTTTTTTTAGTAACTTCTGTTTGCCTGTTTTCATACGAAGATTGCTAATTGAAAACAGTTTTTACGTATGTATGCATGTATCCCATTTCAGTTAAATAAACACAAAACAGCAACAGACAAATTGCCTCACAAACACTTGTTGAACACTTGTGTTTAACCCACGGATCAGAGAACTGCAGCCCGCCACTGGCACTCTACGTCCACCCGATAAACACTCGGTACTCTAGGCACCCCTGTGTTTTTTGACACCCTACTTGTGGCAACACAAAATACTCGAGTGTTTTACCAACGTGGTGTTTTTGTTACGAGTAAAAAAACCACCCGAGGCCTGCTGCGCAATAACCGTTTGGGTGAGTGGACGCACAGTCAACGATCGGCCGCAGGTCATTTTTTGTACGCCTAAAATTTGTATGGGTGGAAGCGTGACGGGTATAAGAAATGAAGGGTAAAAGGGAATACCCAAGAAAGTTTTCGTGCTCATGTCTTTGCTCTTTGATGTACTCAATGGGTGCCACCCGTTTTGAATTATTGCCTTGTAATTTTTCACACGTCGCTAGCTGAATACTCTAATGAAAAATATTCTTACATAAAGTCATTTTTGAAATGAATTTTGTGACATTATGTACATAGATTCGGCTATTAGCATTATTACTATTACTATTATTTTTACTATAATCTATATTTAAATTATTAATAATAATATTTATTATTATTATTATTAATTAATTAATTGTATTATTTATTATTAATAATTAAATTATATATATATATATATATATATATATATATATATTAATAATATATAATATAATAATATATAATATAATATATATAATATAATAATATATAATATAATATATATAATTATAATAATATATAATAATAAGATAAAGGGCATATTATACAACGTATTTGACAAAGTCTAGAGGCACGCCGAAAGAATAGTGTGTAAACGTATGGAGTGTAAAACGTATGGAGTTACGCATCTTGTCTGTGACTCGACTATCTATGAGACCACCCGAGTATTTTTGGAAACACCCATGTGTTTAACGGTAATGTGACCGAGTGTGATCGGCACCCGCGACGCAGGGCACCGTATTGATTCGGGTGCGCTCACAACGGGGTGTCTTGTCTGCATGTTCAGATTCAACTGTGTGTTTGTAAGTACCCGCGATGTGCGTGGCGGGTAGCACCCGCACACAAAATTGTAGGGTGTGAGTCGAGTGGCAAAAAATGCCACCCTTGCAGTTCTCTGCCACGGATCTTCAATTAGAATCCTTGAGCTTTTGTGTGTGCGTATCGTAAGAATCGTAAAAACAACCAACTTAATGACAGTGTTGTAAAGCCGTAACAAACAAAATCAAATCAAACAAAAGTAACGCGACTGAAATTCATTTCCTGGCAGTGACACTTACTTACATACAAGTTTACTTACTTACAAGTGCACTGCACTTGAGTTATGACTAATAAAGTTAAGAGTTAAGATCGTTTCGCCTGGAGAACTTCGGACGGAAGTCGGTTAGTCACGAGATCACGACGCAGCATACGAACTTAGAAAACATGCTATTCAACATAAACGATCATGGCCATTGTATCGATTAATTAATTAATTAATTCGATTTAGAGAATTTCATTTTAATTTAAATCAGAAACTTCCGTCTAATGAACCCTTCAAACTAACTCAATGCCTAGTAAAAACTTCGACTTTCTTGACTTGAACTGTAGTCATAGCTCTGATTTACATGCCAAATTAGTAAATGCCACAACTATGTACATTTTTTTTCCAAGAAGCAATTAAAAAGCTAAAACAAGGACACGACGTGCAGTAAAAAACGAAGGCAATCAGTGGTTATATTAATAATGCGGCTGTAAAAGCGATTACTCAAACAAGTTAGCCGCTAATGCGCATCAGCAAATTGTCACCTGCTGGAGATTGGGGCCTAAAAGTACACGGCGAGAAAAAAGGTGAGACTCCTGCAATTGTAGTTGAAAACAGAGCTTTAATAAACTACTAGCGAAGTGTCAGGCTAATTTGCATGGCTAACAGTTTTAAATAAAAAGGAAAAAACGTGTAGCATGTGTCATATAATTGATGGAAAAAACAAACACGATAAAACTGTTTGTTTTAATGTATTTCAAGCATCATGGCGATAAGGTTGTGATAAGGGACAACCCCCCCCACACTCCAACTCATCATGCTGTTGAGATTTTTCGTAATTAAATCATAATCACTCATGATTGTACGACACTTTTCGCTCGGTGTAGCAAATGTGCGTGTGTGTGCGTGACAATGGACGGGATTAGGCCGCTCAATAAAGGCTAACTTAAGGCAAGGCCAAATGGTGCTATCTGAACGGACCCTCGGGCGTATGCGTAATGTACGCGTACTTATCTATTCAATGTTCATGATATATCTACGCACACATCTACATACATACTATAACTATAGCATATCTATTACAGTTGGCATTTGGGGGCAAGTCATGGTGCGATAATATAATGGCAAATGTCACAACAATTGCAACGGGCATTGAAAAGCTTTGATTGCTTTTCGCACGCCGCTATCGAACAGCAAACAGTCGTAACTGATCGTGAGATGCGTGTGAGCAGGCGGAGTACAGTGGACACCACGTGTGATGACCGCTATTTAACTTTAAGCAACAGTTTCATTCGATTCTCATCTGGCTACAACCCAAAAGTTATGCCAATTCAAAACTATCTAGCGAGCCAGCATGTTTATAGTTTAAATAGTTTATAGTTTTCGTGCGTTCCTCAAAACGAATCATCACTGTGGCCGCCGCTGTGTGAGTCACGTTCATAATTCGTCAGATATTTCTGCTTTCTCATGCTGATAGATCACGAAAGTAAAGTGATATGATATTTTGTTTTTCGATTGCCTTCCACCCTCTTTCGCTCCTTTTTTTTTTTTTTTGGTTTCTCCTCCATCCCTTCTATCCCCACCATCCCGAAGTGACGTCAGTCGGAAACTTTGCATATTGTGGTGAAATTGCGGCAAACACTTCCACATCCCAGCGATTCCCAATTCCACATTTCCCTCGTTTTCGGCGGGGATCTCCAGCTGGCGGTGCGTAGCGGGCTGGAGAGGAATACCCCCTTAGAGCTCGGTCATACGCGGCGTATGACTACACATTTTTCGATTGGTCATGCCAAATGGGAGAATATTATAGAATGCCAGAAGTTTCCACCCAAGGTCGATTTTTTACCACCCAAAAAATATAGTATATAGTATATGGTATACAAAAAATTAGATGAGGGACTGTAAATCGCATGCACATACAAATGAACTAATGTCAAGGCTGTGACCACAACAACCACACACACCGGAAAGTACAAATACAAAGTACAACAAGTCCGGCGGATACTTAAAATCGAATTGCCCGGTAATTGCCACTAGCCACAAACATAGAAAATCAATAAAAAAAAAGAAATAGTTGGCCCCTGATAATTACGCATTTACAAAGTGTACCTATAGACACAATTATTAACACCGTGGCCCATAAAAATAGCAATCATATCAGTTAATTGAGAAATTTGATTTGCTTTCTCGGAAGTTCACTTTCTGTTCTACAGACATGAATCATTGTAAACATATTTGCATTTACACAATAACTCATTTCAGTTTGCGATATAAGAAACACTGCCCTTTAAGAAATGTTGCTTAATAAAATATTCCATATTTTGAAGTACATATAATTTTTTACACATATTTTTTCTTCGATGGTCCTAATATCTTGACCACCATTGTGGGCCCAGCGGAGCCCAAGGCCGTGCCACTTTGACCCCCTTTGAGCGGAATCATTATAAAACCTGACTCGCCGACTCGCCACTAGTGTTAAATGAAATGCCAGTACTAGTAAAAACATCAACATGGGGCAAAGAAAAACACACCAACAACAACGAATTGCCGGCAAAAGGGAAGTCGCAAACGCACACACGCGCAAACACAAACAAAAACAAAAGTACACGCGCGCGCTGACGTTCCAATAAGAATGTGCGGCTATTGGATTCCTGTCCACTCAGCTGTTGCGTTTGTCCAATCGGAATGGTGTATAAATATTGTTATACAATGTATGACCATACAAAAGCAAAAATATCCGCTATCAAAGAAAATAAACCAAATGGCGATATGGTTTTGGGTTTTATTGAAAAAGTAGGCTACAGAAATGGTATCAACAGAAGTTTCCCCCCTCAAATAAATGCGGATGCGCCACTGCAAGTGCTAAAGTATGTTCCACAGGTCGTTTTTTCGTAAGTTTTCTATATTTGTCAAGACCAACAGCTAACAACGAACACAACGCGTTGGAGATATTAGAACTTTATTTGCTCTATTCGAACATAGTATGCATTTGCCCCATAGATTACCATTTTCATTATTAAAAATGTGCACTGACCTGCTTTTTGTTCTTCGTCGCTCTGTTTCGCTCTCTGCCGCTCTCTCGCTGTAGTTTTGGTGGGTTGTGTAACGTTATTTGCCGAATTTACCGCTGTTTTTGCGCTCTCACTATTTCCTTTTTATGTTTTTGGTGTTGCGATGTGTGTTGGTGTGTGGGTGTTTCTATCGAAATTGAAATCACGATTATTATTATTACAAGAACAAAAAAAGAAAAAATAACAAATGATTCTGTTAGCAGGTCGCGTGTTTTCCTCACTTCACACCCTCCAATTTACAGCTGCGGCGTCAGCTGCTCTCTTTGGATGTAAACAGATAATGCGGACAGGTTTCTTTCAAATTTGATTTTTATTCGCTGTTGCTGGTTCAGCTTCGGTTTTAATTATAGAATGGCGGCTGCCACCGGAATAGAAATCAAGAAATCTCTAAAATCACGGGCGAAATTCACGCGAATCGTGCTCCCCCGCCCAGAAAGGTTCTTTCCAATTGGAATTGTGATGAGTGTGTGGGTGTGAGAGAGTATGTGTTTGTGTGTGTGTGTGTGTGGGTATTTCACAATAATTATTTCACTCGAGATTACCGTAATTATTTTGTATATTTGTAATTTCTTTAAACGCGACTTTGGTATTGCGTTTCCTTTGCCGCCAAATTCCCCGACAACGTAAACAGTGTTATTAGCACTAACGAATGCCCAAAACAATAAAACGCTCCACTTTAAATACAAATTTTGAATGTGCCCAGCTGCTGTTATACCAAAGAGCTGCTGGCCGACGCGTTAAGTTGTTTTGCCAACCGATAGCGATAGTCCGATAGGCTGACTGCACGTGTTGCTTAAATCAATTATTTATTTATTGTTAAAAGCGTAAAATGTTTGTTTTCTTTTAGATTTGGGCTTTGTCATGTAGACCGTATAATTCTCATTTAATATTACACATTCCTTGTGAATACTTTTGCAATTGAAAATTCTTGATTTATTTTCACATATTCTCAGACAATGACTTCTCGTTTAAAAACAAAACCATCTTAAACATATAGCTATAACCCTTTTCTATAGTTTTAAAAGTTTATTACTCCACCTAATTACTTTAGTTATCTAGAACATTCTGCAGTTTGTGATTTCACCACAATTTACAATGTCACATTTTATATCCTAAAAAGCTTTTGAGTTATGAAGATTAATTTTTCCATATTCTTATAGCTCTATATTTAACAATTTAAAAGAGATTTAAGACAAAATTATTTAAATTTTCTTAGATTTAGGAAATTGTAATATATGTTCGTAGACAACAAGATTATGCAAGGATATTCAACTTAGTGATAGTTAGGAGTAATGTACTGTCTTAAAAACAAATATACTTTTTAGGGATGTTTTTTATTTCTTTACTTATAAAATAGATATATTGCAATGATATATTTTATGATTTTATGAATAAATGATCATTAAATCAGGACAATAACTATATTTCATTGAAAATCAGATGAGTTGACATGAAACAGTCACAGAGATTTTCATTTTAAATTTAAATTAATATTTGACATACATGAGAAGCAAAAAGCTTTCTTATTTTTTAAGTTATCTTAAAGATAAGAGATTTTTTTAGTTTATCTGGTAGATACTGTGCCTTTCATATTTACTTGGTCACACTCTCCACCACCAGTTGAGTTTGGAGCGCACATGTTTTGATTGTTTTTAATTCGCAATCCACCTCCGATATTCTGCCGAGCTGTCAAAATGGGAGGCCACCACAAGAAGAACCTGCGTGCGGAGAAGGCCAAGGTGAAGCTGAAGGGCGCCAAGCTGCCCAAGGGCTTGAACGTGACCAAGACGGACTTCAAGGTGCGCAAAATCGAGATTCGGGAGCAGCTGAAGGAGTCCTCCTACTCGGAAAGTGGCCAGCGACAGTTCAATCTCAAGGAGACACTGTCCCGTCTGAAGCATCACAGTGTCAAGTTCCGCACTGATGCACAGCGCAATGTGCGCGACTCCCTTAAGTCCGGCAATGCGGACCATTTGATTGGTCATCTGAACGAGCTGTTCCAAGGAATTGCGGCCGGATCTTTGGACATGGAGGGGTCGGCGCGAAAGGAATCATTCAAGACGCTTGATGTTCTGCTAGAGGCACTGCAGCCACAGGCAGTGGCGCCCTTCTTACATGTCATAGCCACCTATTTGCGTTGCGCCATGACCCATGTGCTGCCCGCCATTCAGGAGGACTCGCTGCTCATGCTCGACGTCCTACTGCTGCGCGTACCACCGGCTTTCTTGGCCGAGCGGAGTGCTAGCACCATAATTGGCAACTTCATCGACATGATCTCCCGCGCCCGCCACGACAACGAGCGTTCGAATCGCACGTTGACATTGAACCTGAGTCAGGGTAAGCAGACGACTGTGAAGTGGCGCACCAAGGTGCTTATCCGTCTGCAGCAGATCCTCAGCACGCTGGTCACATCGAAGACGGCAAAGCCAGCCGCTGCCCGTGTGGTTCACTTCGAGGAGATGCGTCCGCAGTACTACAATGTGCTGTGTCCCGTGCGCCAGGACAACCGCAATCTGCATGCCATCCTCAATGAATCCAAGCTAACGGCGGAGGGCACTCAACTGCATACGTATGTGGAGCAACTGCTACCACTTCTACAGGACAACTGGATGGAGGTGCGGCCGCAGCAGCAACAACCTCTGCTCAACCAAGATGCGGCGGCCAGTCTGCATGTGGTGATTGGCCTAATGAGTCTGCTCTGGAACCTGATTGAGCAGCACGAGGCGGAGCACAGTACCACGGAACTAAGCGATTGGCTGCGGAAAAACTATGCCCAGAAGTTCCTGCTCAATTTTTTGGACAAGGACGCCAGTCGTTTTCCCTACCAACAGATAACTCTGGCAACCAAGAAAATATCCAAAGACAAGGGAGCCGTAGATGGCGGAGAGCTCTGTGTGCCACAAAACCTGGGTATTGTCCAGCTGGCCTGTAAGTTCTTTCCGACTCCCCTCGAGAGACAGACTCAAATGTTTGCGCATTTAATTGCGTACATGCACGAGACTTTGAAACGCCTTAATTCACTGTCACCGGAGCAGCAGCTCTCACTGGTGGCTTCACTGCGTGCGCTGCTCTTCGAAAACGCCACATCGCTGATGAAAATCGTGGCGGAGCCGTTGACCAGCCTGCTGAGCGCATCCATTGAGGCATATGTGAGCCAAAGATTCACCACACGCGAGGGCGTGGCCACTCGAGTGCTGAACCTTCTCTGCGAGATTGTGGAACGTTCCGATTTGTACACGGGCTTCGGCGGCGAACAGAGATTCACTCCGTTTCTGAGCTATCTGCCGCAACTGCTGCTGAAGCCAACAGTGGGTGAGAGTACGTTGCGAGCCATGGCCACGCTCTGCCGCCAACTGAATGGAGTCTTTATGGCCGCTCTAGTCCGGTCTGCTCCTGAGATAGTCAGCCACTTGCATAAGCTGCAGATCACGGGCGATATCGAAGGCCAGGAGAAGTTCGAGAACCATAAGCGAGTTCTTAACTTGTTCTACTATGCCAGAGAATTGGATAAAGAGGGAAAACTGGAGCGTTCAGTTAAGCAGCTGGAGGAGCAGGTGGAGAGCAAAGGAATTGCCGATTACCTAAAGGCTGTACTCGGCTACGACTAGTGAGTCCCGTCCGCAATACACACAGTCAGATACTTTGTTTAGCTTCTAAGTTTAATGTATACATTATATTCCTCTCGCTTAAGACGAACTCTGTTCAGGTTTTCTGTTTTTTGGGTGGCTTGGGTTTGAAACGATCCAGAACGGAGCGTGGTGCCTTAGTCTTGGGCTTGCCCTTGGCACCCACCTCGTCGACTTTGTGCTGCTTGATAACGTTCTTCTTGGCCTCGCGCACCTCGGCAATAAACTCCTGCGTGGCAAAGACTTGGTTATAGATGGGGGGCTAAAGAGTAAATTGTAGCTATCACTCACCTTTCGCTTGGCATCCTTGACGATCTGTTTGTTGCGCGCCGCCTTGGCGGTGCCGCCACGTCCCTTCATCTTGCGGCGCGATTTCATGTTGATGCGCGGCGCCTTCAAATGGAACAGCTTCCTCTTGGCATCGATCTTCTCCTGCAGCGTGGGCGCATCCACGCCAGTGATCTCTTGCGGATCCAGGGTGATCAGATCGGGCGGAATCTTCTCCAGCAGAGCGTGGACCTCGTGCTCGCGTCGTTGCTTCGAAGTCTCATACGGATTGTCTTCCATAGCATCGAAGTTTGGCTCTCCAGAGCCGGGCACCAATAGCGATTGGAAGCCCTTGGCCGTCGCCACACCGAGCACATCTTCGTACGGGCAGAAACGCAGCCCGTGGACAAAGGCATCGCAGCGCTGGCGGATATAAGGCAACCGTGTTCCGTCACCCGAACCTCCGCCGGAGAGCAGATCCGAGTAGGTCTCCAGATAGGTGCCCTGCGATAGCGCCAGCATGCCACGTTGCGACACATCCAGTTCGTTGGCGGGCAGACGCAGCTGGAAATGAGTCAGCGGCTTGTCGTGCACCAGCATCCGAATGTCCCAGACTTTCACAGCCCTGTCCAAGCCAGCGGTGACCAAATGCTGGCCCTTGGGGTCCACCGCCAGAGCAGTCATGGCTGTCGAATGGCACAGCAGCTTGGCCAGCGGCTCACGCACCTTGGGCGACCACATGGACACCACGCCACGTCCGCCGCCAATGCAGAGTACACCATTTCTGGGATTGTGTCGCAGCATGCGTATATCGCCCAGCCCCGTGTTAAAGTTACCCACCAGCTCGCCAATGGAGACGTCCAGCCAGGAAGCATAGCCCGCACTGTTGCCGGCGGCCAGAAGGAAGTGGTAGGGCAGGAAGTCCAGGCGATTGACGCGGTTCAGGCGCTTGATGCAATGCAGTTCGGTGCCCTTCTTGTCGTAGAAATAGACCCAGCTCTTCTGGGCCACCGCGTACATGGTGGGCACATGCAGCCACTGAACATCCTCGACGCTCTCCATCACATTGAATTCGCAGTGCAGACGCTTGGTCACCCAATCGAAGGCGGCCACATGACCGCGTCTGCCGCCGAGCAGCAAATGCCTGCCGTTCTTGGTGTAGCGCATTTGATACGGACCGAATTCCATGTTCAGGTTGAAGTGCTTGGCTGACGACTGGATATCCACATTCTCGGCAATCTGGGACTGCCTAAATTCGGCAGTGGTCTCGCCCTCATCTGCATCTAGCTGCCCAGCGGTTTCCTGGAGTAGGAGCTCTGTGCGGGCCGCCTGCTCGGTGGCATATTCGAGGTAGACCTCCTTGCGCGTCTGCTGCTGCTTGAAGTGCCGCGTTTTTACACCTTTCGGCTGCACTTGCTCGCCACGTGAGTACTTGTCGAGGGTCTCTTTGGGAATCGGGTTCTTCTTGGGCCTGGCCTCCAGCTCCTCTTTTGTGGGTTTGGCGGGAGCCTTTTGAGGACGCGGCTTCTTCGTTTTATTTAGCATACTGATAAAATCGCCAGTGAAATTCTGTCGGTTTTTGCTGAAGACCTTTACATGTTTCAGATCGCCGTCGCCCGTTTCTGTGTCCTTTTGGCCGTCGAAGTAGCGTTTGTAGGGCGTCTTAGCCTTCGGGCGCCCTTTCGGCGCTATTTTCGTCATCTTGATGGATCCGCAAGGTGAAATTAACTTAAAAGCTGGCTTAAAACAAAAATAATTTGAATTTTGACAACAACGTGCACGTGCTGCTTCTTCTTCTTCAAATCAGCTGTTCCACAGTGTGACCACGTGTCATTAGCGTTGTTAGCCAGAGCAGCTATAAATACTAAACAAATACCATATGTTCTAAAATTCAAATCATTGGGCGCGCAATTTGAAAAAGACTTTAAATGATATAAACATAAAGGGTTTATATTAGAAGTACGTTTATTCCCAATTAAAACATATTCGTGGAATAAATAAGGTCAACAAAATATAAAAAATGACCTTAAAATGAGCTTGAGTTTGATTTGGATGCAATTATGTTAGGTTTTTATTCTTAGATCTATGTAGATATTACATACAGCTACAGCGAAAGAACATCAAAACGCATTTTGGCCCCAAACCGCTTGCAAAACGCTTTCAAGATCCTTTCGACCAACCGAAAAGTTACAGAACTACGCATAATATTGCTAAAGTTAGACCTTATTTTGGTGTACCACTCGTTAGACGATTCCGTCAGTCTCTGGGAGGCGCCTCCACTAAATAACTCCGCCACGCAATCAATTAGTAGACACGGCCGTAGGGCAGGGTATTCGGATAGTAGGGCATCAGGAACTTGGCCCCGAAACGCGGCTGCGATTGCGCCGATTCGCTGCTGGATGAGAACATCGAGGTGCAGATCTCGGCCCGATCCCGGTGCAAGCGACTGCTGCTGTTCGACGTGCTCGTCCCGGCGATGCCCAGTCCCACTCCCAGACCCAGACTCAAGCCAGCTCCATGACGACGCTCCCGGCGACGCGAGCGTATCAGCGAGAAGATGGCCACCACCACGGCCACCAGGAAGATCAGGCCCAGAACGCAGAACGAGATGGCCAGCTTGGAGATGGACAGACAGAGCGTTCCCTCGCCGGGCATCACTTGGCCCCTCACATGCGGCGCATAATCCTCGCCTGAAATATGAGCTCACTTTACTATTGATCAAGTTTAAGGTGTACACTACATGTACATATATCGCAACATTTATATAATTATATGATGAAAGCGAAAACCTCATGAAGGAATCCCCCATTAATTTGCAGCTTACAAGTAATTAGAGAAGGAAATTGAAATGTTTGGACTTTTGCACAGCACTTGGGTTTTGGGTGGTTCGGCAGCCGTGACTGGCACGCACTCCCACTCCCACTCCCTGCCTGCCTCCCTCCCACTGCCACGCCCACAGATCCAGCCGCTGGTGGCATTCACTTACCGCTCATGTTGTGGCGCCTGTCGTAGCGCAGGCGGTCCACCTCGATTTGAGGAGCTGTCACGGCCAGCGAATTGAACACCTCGATGCGTGCCAGGTGCTGCTCGGCGCTCAGTGCCGGCGAAGGCGTCTTCAGGCGACAATTTAGCTGGAATCGTAAACACAAACACTGATTACCAGGTAACTTACTCACTTAGCTCTTACTGATACGTGTTATTTTGCCCATTTCTTGTACTTATCCCCATCAATATCTTGTGCTTATCAAGCTGCGCATCTTTCAAGTGGAGCTAGTGCATCGGTTGGTGCACTGGTGGCTCTAAGTGGGTATGTGGCTCCACTTGGCTGCATTTCGGTGCAATAACCACATTAATTAGCCGACGCAACAACACGCTACGCTGGGCAGCAGAAGAAGCGGCGGCGGTGGCAACACTTTCGTTTTTGTTGCAATTAATTGAGATGCATGCGAGCGGTGCATTTTGTCGGTACACAGCGAGAAATAGGGGCTAGCTCCAATGATAAATCAGCCACTTCCGTTTGGGCATCAAATCAAGGCTAGCATTAATTTACATACTCAAAGGTAGTTTAAGATCTGCAAGATTCTACTAAATTTATAATATTTCTAGCTGATCTACTTGTTTAGATAGATAAGTTAACAAAACTTGAGCTTGAGCAAAAGTATTTCAAAAATTAGAAAAAAAAAGGAGTTGAACTCGAACCTTCGCCGCACTTCTGCCTTACGAACTAACCACCGGATTCTCGCAGTGCACCTACAGTGCGGTGTGTGGCACAAGTATTTGGGGTACTCACAGTCGGACACTTCCCCTTGCAGAGCTGCACGCCACAGCTGACGTGTAGGCGCTCGCGGTCCGGGAACTTGAAGGCGGGAAACGTGGCCGCGAACGTCCGCTCGACCAGGTCTTCCTCGTGCTGCTTGGACCATCCCTCCTCCGCCGGTCGGTGCTGGGTGTGCAGGGCGGGCATTACCTGGCCATGGCGGAAAATTAGTAGATTCATAGGCGATACATGGCGAACAAGGTTGTTTTTTAAGTGGCCAAACCCAGTTGGGGGTTTTCGGTTTCGTTTGCTTAAGAAAGTGGACTACTAAAGGTTCTCATTAGTTGGTGCACTTATGTAAACTTATGTAATGAGTTTAAAGAGAACCCAATAATATTTAAGAACTCCAGCGAACTGAGATGTTAGTGTTATGTCACATTTGCGGCTTAATCTGGGAATATGAACCTGTCTCCGTTTATGGTCACTACTGTCCCTGAACCCGAACTCCAACCAGTTGTGCGCTTTTCATGGCCCTCTCTTTTTTTATCGCCGGTTATACAATAATTCGGGTTGACAAAACACGGTCACTTCCGTTACGTATAAGTAATATGGTGCCATGGTACTACAGAGTAAACCCGCCCCACCAAGAAACCAGCGAGCAAAAGGTGGCAAAGCCAAGTTCAATGACAACAACGCCCGGAGTCGCAAGTCGCAAGTTGTAAGTTGCAAGTTGGTGCACGTAGTGCATATGGATGCTACATGTGAGTGGTATGATGCATGTGCGATCGCTGGAAACAGATGTATGGAATTACAAGACGCTGCGATTTACATCTCGCCATTGTTGGTGGTAACTAAAGCAAAAAGGGTTCAAGCAGGAAAAACGAATGTGGTAATACCCTAACTGATATGATACAAACATTAGAATAGATAGAATCTCTACAGATTGCATCTTATATTTGATAGCTGTTGATAGCAAGATTGATATAAGTTGATTATGGTACCCATATCCCAAAAGGGTATGTGCGAATCGAAGTATTCCACCCAAGACACGTTGATTGGCTTAGATGGCGTACCACAGATTCAATTTACACGCCCAAGCACGTGTTTCCCAATGTGCGGGTGGATGTGAATGCGAAACCGGAGACAATAACGAGAAAAAGCAAATTGTTGCGGAAGTTCAAATGAGTTCACGTGCAGAAAGATTGTACGAATGCAAATGTAACAGCTAAATGCTTCCTCAGTGGAAGGGAAGATAAGGATAACGCGGTGATTGTCATCACTAAAATGGAATAATCGAAATAATTGACAGGATACACCGTTAATCGATAGATGCCATGGCTTCCATGGGGAACTTAGGGATGGGAGTTACAGTAAATAGGGATCAGTAACTATAGTTTAGGCTTCTTCTCCCTTTTAACGGTACCCCACCTGCACAGTGGGTCATGTTCTAGAGATTCCATGGCGAAAAGTGGGTCACCATCATCGACGCCGTTTGCAGACAAAAGACGCGGTTTTTATTTCACTTTTCCTCCACGCTCTGACCCAGAAGTGTTTCTAAACCAAACAAATCAACCTGTGATGGGTGCGCGCATAAATTTGCAATCGCACTGGAGCGACTTGATGGAGAGGTAAAGAGCAAAATAATAGAAAATAGAAGAAGAAAAAAAAAGTGGAAAAAAGGCACAAAAAAATAAAACAATAAACCAACGCGAAAGAAAATGAAATGTGCTAAAACGGAAGACAGCCGCCAAGAGCTGAACAATAAAACAAACATAAAATGCAAATGGTTTTCTTCGTGGGCTTGTATGTATGTATATATGTACATACATGTGTACATTTAAATATATACTATGTGTCTTCTAGCCCGTTCCGTTAAAATAAAACAGAAATTAAACCGTGTGATTTTTCTAGCGCTACCCTGACCACCAACAACACAAAGAAGTAGCGAAGCGTCATCCGGAGATTTGTTTGACCCATTTAAGGCCGCCTGGTCGTGAATGGATGAATGACATGTGCACAAAGCTGCGACGGCCGGCGACCGAAATGCAAATGCCTGGCAATGGCATTGCCCACTGTCGCACAGTGGGGCCAATCGTCGCAATCAAAGCTCGAATTAATATTTAAATAATTTGCTAAATGGGTTACTTGTTTGATCATACTTGTATGATTAATTATATAAGTTACTTGTATGATTTCAGTATTGAGTTTAAAGAAGAAAAAACGTGTGCTTAACTCCTAGTAGTATATAAATGTATACATATAACGAAATCTTTTATGTAAAATGTATTGCTCACATATTTACTATTAAGTATTATTAAAATATAGCATATGCCTTTTTTCGAGCAAACACGAATAATTCGAATAGTATCACTTCCACTGGGTATTAGTTCCACTGTGCAGCGACTAAATGGTTTGGTGGCGGGTAGAGGAAGATGTGGCAACCGCAACAGGGGCACGTCAAAATGCTAAACGATAAATATTTCTATGTATTTCACTGTTGGCTAATTGTTGTGACCTCCTAATTTACTCAAGAAGAACTGAAGATCTGAGGCGCTGGAGGAACCAGGGAACCCCTAGAATGCTTAGCTCGTTCTTCGCATTCTTTCCCATTTCCCACTTTACCTAATGGTTTGGGCCAACCTAAGACGAGTTGAGTTGTTTGGGCCTGGTTGGCTGCTCAACGAAAACTGTTCTAACGATGATCGCGTAATTATGGCTAACAGTTTCGGTTTTGCTGCCGTTTGCCTCACATTTATGGTCGGTGCTGTAATAACTGTTACACTTAATGAGCCAGGCTTAGTTTTGATCATGTTTTTTTTTTGTTTTTTTTTTTTTTGTTTTTTTGGCGGCAAAATATCCAGAAATACTTCCAATCAATAGGTTGTTCCATCTACTTGGATTTCCCTTTCGCAGCAATCAAGAAATCAGTGGCGAAGAATCGAACATCGAATGGTTTTCGTTTTACATTTTCGTCGTCTTCAAAATGCACTTAAAACGCATGCAAATTTACAGGGTATGTGAAGTTGATGCGTCTGGTAACTATTTTATGATATTTCTTTTTAAATAAGTTTGAGAAATACTTCAGTTCTTCAGAAGGCACTTTGTGAATGGATTGGTTATCCCCATTTGTTAACCTAAACGTTCTTGTTCTGCCCATCAGTTGGCCCAATATACCCTCTAGATTGATACCCTCTAGATGTCGCCTATAAAAATGAAAGTTAAATGCGATCAATCGCAGATCGCCCCACAGCATCGAGATCGTGGCTAATTAATGACTTTCCGTTCGCCTCTTCGCATCCAAGTTAAGTTTCTAACGGTCTGCTCTGGCGTAGAATGTCGCGCCGCCGGCGCACCTGTTACGCAAATGACCGATCCACCAGATACGTCTATGTATATCTATATCTATGCATATGCATATAGATAGCTTCAGCTGATCGCTTCACTCACCTGCTCGTCGATGGGACAGCCGCGGGCATCGAGTAATTGCTGCGTGGATTCGCCCAGTCCATCGAGTGCCGCACAGTCCACCACCCGCACTCCGATGTTTCCGGGCACGATGGCTCTCACCGTCAGCGTGGTGGCCACGCCCACCTCCACGGATCCGGTGCCATTGGGACCGCCCAACTCCAGCCAGATCCTCACGCGTGGCGTGTCCCGCTGCTGCTGGTTGATGGGTGAAGTGGCGCCAAGAGCTGGAGCTGCAGCAGCTGCCAAAGCTCGCATCCTGGCATTTCTACATATGGAACGCATAAAAAAAAAGAACTTCTCCATCTTGTTACATTAACTAAAGCACTTGTAGCATTACCTATCGTGACCCTTTTCCTGTCGCAACACCGGCAGTGGCATGCCCATCGCATTGGCCGGCAGTTGGCACCTCACCGAGCTAAGGATGTCGGTGCTCTGGCGCAGCTTCTGCTCCTTTTGCAGCATCACACGCACCGTGTACTCCAGACTGCCGTCCTCGAGTGGCTCCGCCCTCACTCCGCATCCGGATGTTGGGATGCGCAGATGCAGACGCGTCGAGTCCTTGCCACGTGCGCGGCACTCCAGCGGAAAGTCCTTTGCGTAGAGTAATCCCCGAAAGGGACGGCTCAACTCCAGATGCATCTCGAGCAGCTCCCGGCTGCAGTTCACCTGCATCGCCTGGATTTGCATGGTCTTAGTGGCGGTGGTGGTGCTGGTGGTCGTATCGTTAATGAAATTTTCCGGCGTTCTGGTTGCCCAGGCAGCATGACACAGAAACTGCGGCAGATGCAACACTCCGATGGCGATGGCCAAAGGCAGCAGCTGGCCGAGATTGTAGGATGTGGACGCGGCCGAGGCGCTGGAGGAGAACATGTTTCCGATTTCCCGTTTTCTACCAGTGGCAACGGCAAACCGCCCCGCCGATGATCAAAACCGCAAATGATAATGATGCCACTTGTTGCTGCTGTCTTTGGATGTTGCTGCTGTTGCTGTTGCTGTTGCAGCGACGACACCTGTTCGTGCGGCCGCGTGGCTAACTCTTAATTGGCCTACTCCCAGTCCAAGTTCGAGAATCTTGTCTGCGAAATGGAAATGCATTAGTTGCATACATAGCATAGCGATGATTTTGGGTCAAGTATTTAGGGGGCATGGTCTAATTGTTGCTGCTGGGCTTTCGTATTTAAATGGGTTAACTAAAGTGGGCCTTTTCTACGTCATTTGTTAGATAACCATTTAAATGATAAACCAAATTAGTACAAGAATATAAGCTATAGCTAGCTAATTTAAGCCTATTCCATACTGATGATTTTAATCAATTGTATGGCTAATAGAAAAAGGGAAAGGGGCACAACGCTGTCACTTTATGTAATTTTTAATGGCCAAATAAACGAGAGGCCAATCTGGGGAGCCCTTCCCTGCCCATTTTCGATGCCATGCGACGCGATGCGATGCCAATTCCGCGACGAAAGCGGGTCAAGTTTGTCCCATATTTGTTTGATTGGCTGGAGTCTATAAAGCAATGGAGCTGTGGAGCTGAAGATGTTGCAGCACGGCGAACAAATAAATAAATAAATAGATGCGATAAAGGCAAACACCGAAGCTTAAATCAACATCAACATAATGCGTTTGCAACTTTGCGTAATCCTATTTTGTGATGTTACTAGCTGGCAGCTCGTTGGTTATTCGCTTATTGTGCTCTCTATTTGTATTTGTGATTCCCATCTCTTATTAACTCGATTGGGCATTGTAATTAGCCCAATTAACAATATAACTTGGACTCTACTTAAAAAGTAAATATACAAGTATGTATGTATATGTATGTATGCCCTTCACTCGTTTTGAGTTATTTGAAAATCAATGAGCTTATGTCCTTAGTCCTTAATCCTTCGAATTGAGATACTTAGCTTATTATTCTATATAACATGTGTGGGTACATAAACTTATTAGATAAACGTATACGATCCTTGCAGTTGATACTTATTTTAAATTGCACAGATAAGTTCATTTAATCGAAGTGTGATATTTTCTCCCCATTTGTTTCTACTCATAACTTGACATTGTTTCTTATGTATTACTGATATGACTCTTACCTTTTAGAACGAATTTAACATCCTCTTATTATCCCAATTTTAGCATTCTTAAAAATCTCGTGTTGAGCTTCTTCTCTTTTTCAATAACACTTTTATTATAAACAGTAAAAAAAAATCGAATTCCTTGAGCAATTATGCGGTCAATTTGAATTGCGAAAAAAGCAGAAGAACCGCAATTTTCAAATTGGTTAATTATCAGCTACTACGCATGCGCGCACTTCGCACGCTCCCAACGAACAGAAACAGTAAACACCGTAAAAAAAAAGCAGTAACTGCTATTAAACAAGTGGATGAGATCGCGAAACACGCCCGTTTTGGATTGAAGAAGTCTCAAGAAGACAAGCGCGCGCCACCGAGTGTGCAGATGCAATGCACCGGGCCAATTCCGAGTCCAGAAGTTAGCCAAGTTAGTCGCAAGCGCAGACCGCAAAACAGTCAGTACAGCAACAACAACAACATCAAAAACAACGAGGGAAGGGGCCAAAAGCGGCCAAAGACGTTGACCGACGTCGCGCATGCGCAGCGATTTTTTTCTGGCGCGCAAGCAGCCATTCAAATTGCGTGCTATCGATAATGCGCATGTATCGATATTTCGCGATATATTCATCGGCGCAATATTTTATTTATTTATTATTTATGTTTTAGTAAAGGAAATACACGTATCGCACAGGCAATGATCAAAATTCAAATAGTGATATTCGTATTTCGCAGTTTTTTGATCAAAACAAAATCAATATTGGTCCAAATATGGAATGTCATACCTCGTTGAATTTGTAATAAAATTTCTAATCGAGTGGCATTTACAGCTAAAAATGTTAAATTTTCACCGATTTTTGTAAAAAATTATGATGTTACCCCTTCAAAAATGTGAAAATTTATAAAATTTTTAAAATTTTTCAATTTAGCAGGAAAGTTACAGGGACTTAGATTAGGCAAATAGCTGCACAAAACCGTGATTATTTTTGCTCTGCGACCATTTTAAGCCCAGTTATTTAAAAAAAATCACTTAAACACATTGCATTTCTCTTAAAATAAAACTATTTCGCAGTTTTTAGATCGAAACAAAAAGAATATTGGTTCAAATATGAAATGTCTTATCTCATTGAATTCGCAATAAAATTTCCAATCTAATGGCATTTACAACTTAAAATGCGGGATTTTGACAATTGTTCGCAAAATATGATGTTGTAAAATTTGATAAAAACTGGATTCGCGAAAAACAGTATAAAAGTTTTAGAAATAGTTTTCCCTTTTTATTAGCTGTGCATGAGGTAATTATTTTGTCTGGATGTTTCGTTACAGTGAAGTCTTCAAATCTTCAAAATCACTGAATTCTCGCCGAAAATTCATAATTTTCGCCACAAGAATATTTTGTTGTGCTTCAGTTTTTTAAGGAAGCATTTCTACAAAGCGAGTATTTTATTGCAAATCCCATCGATATCTGGTATCCGATAGTTGGTGTCGGCAAGCAACTGGCGACTGGTCACACTTGCGATTTTTTACGTTTTCTTTTGCCGTATTCGTGCAATTTAATTCATTAATTCAGTTGATGTGACCAGGATGAGCCACAAACGCTGCCTTGCGATAAGCATGGACAAAGTGAACGAAGTAATCGAATTTGGGCTGCCGGGCAATAGCGATTACTTGGACGAAGACAACCGTGGGAACGTTCGAGTGATGAACACCAGCGATGATGCCACCTACGTGCTTCTGGACAACCTGGGCAACGAGTTCGAAGAGGACATCATCATCGTCAACGAGAACGGCGTGGAGAAGGAGATGCTGATGAGCAAGGAGCTGCACGACTATATAGTGGGCTCCCGGATGAAGGATTTGGCGGATGACGAACAGATGCCCCAGTTTCTGGTCAGAGAATTGGATATGAGCGAAGTGGGGGACTTGGTGGAGGTGGAACAGGAAGTGGAACAGGAGGTGGACTACGACTACGAGCACGAACCTAGCTACGGCCATCCGCGCGATAACGAAAGGGAGGAAGAGGATCTGGATATGTATCCACCGTCGTCACCCTCGCTGCCACCATCGCCACCAAGGCCGTCGCCGCCTGTTGTCCAGCCCGCTAGCAAAGCTAGAAATTCTACCCGCCAGATCGCCTTACGCAGCTTTGTCAGCCAAAAAAACAACGAAGACGATGATGGCAGCGTGAAGGATGTGAAGCCAAGCGAAAAGATGCTGGAGGAGTTCAAGGGACCACGCCGCTACATGCTTTTCGACGACCTGGTAGCCACCATTGTGGACTTTGACGAGGACAGCACACCCCTTGTGGAGTTCTCCATGATCAGCGACATCGTGGACGAGAAGCTGCCGGTTGAGTGCGGCATTTGCCCAGATGTGATGCACAAATCAAAGTTGTCCAAGCACCACAAGACCCATTTGGTGCCTGGCACCAATCGCTATGCTTGCATCTACTGCACGGAAACGTATCGCGACTGCAAGTACCTGGCCGGACATGCGCGACGCCACATGGGTATCCGACCATACGTCTGCGAACTGTGCACCCTATACTTTTCGACCAAGCAGGATTTGCGCGTGCACAATCAGCGCCGCCATCTGGAGAAGGAGCATATTTGCGAAGTGTGCGGCAAGACGTTCGCACAGAATACCCAGCTGAAGCGGCATCGCGAGGCGACACACGAGAAGAAGCGGAGATTCCAGTGCCAGTACTGCCAGAAGGCCTATTACAAGAATTTCTCTCTGCAGGAGCACATCCGCAATGTCCACATGGGCAAGCGGCGGATGCTCAAATGCCCATTCTGTGGCATGCAGTGTCGCGATGCCCACAAGATGGCCCGTCATCGTAAGGAGATGCATCTGAGCCAGGGCACATACGTGTGCCATTTGTGCCAGGAGGAGTTCACCGACATCAGCTACTTCGATGCCCACAAGCGTTCGATTCAGTGCCGTAGCAACACGCGTCGCTTTGTGAAAGCGGATGGGAATCGTGAAGGATCCGATTCGGAATCCATTTCGGGTCGCAATATAGATGGCCAGGACGACGAATACGACGGCATGGGCCCCATGCAGGAGGAGTACGACGAGGACGACGGCCTGTTGGTTGAGGACAATCAACCAGACGAGCAGGGCTCGTCGTCCAATCGCCAATATCTAGACGGGAGCGATCAACAGTATGTGCAGCTTTCGGATTACGATGACCAGCACCTGCTGGTGGAGAACGCAGTGGACGCAGAGGACGGCGGCGAGGATTTAGATGAGCTGCTAAACGAGGATGAATACTTTAACGCTGTCCAACAGCATCACCAGCAGCAGGCGCTGCAGCAGTTTCATCATAGCCGAGGGCAGGACTACAACGACGGGCTGATATATGAAATCACCTTGAAGACTGAGGATAACTGAGTGCCGCAACTTCGCGCAAAATTTGTACATATAAAGTAAATACTATATTGTAAATAATTCATTCGCTCGACTTTTTTTTTTTGAATGGCGGTACCAAGTTTTTTGGTCGAATGCAACCCAGTGTCAACAAATCCACAGGGCTGTATTTCGAAGGGGATCAAGTTCGTATTGTTGATTGCAACCCAGGGATCAAACATCGCGCCTTTTGGTTGTACCAAGGGGTCAATGGGTCATTGCGGTTTTGGCAATGGAATTTTCCACTCATTTTGCATTTAGCGAGGCCCCGGTGACGTCAGCATGGGAAGCAGGAGGAAGTGAGAGGGAAGTAACTTTAGTACACCACTTATCGCTCGATTTCGATAACGATTATTTAGGGTGAAGATGAACTAATTTAAAAAATTAAATGGATTTTCATATATTATATAGGTATTATTCAATGACTTATTGATAATTATTATTGACAAAATATAGTAAAGCAGTCATGAGACACTTTTTATTAAAAAAAAAAAAAAGATCACGTATATTTGCTTAAGCCTGCAGTTCTCTTGTTTTGCAACACTGAGGGGGCACCACTGACAACAAAAGTAAACAAACATAAAGACAACATTGAGCAATGGCCACGAAACCAAGGGAACGTGGGATCCTTCGATCAAACTTCTCCAGTCACACAACAAACCTCCACCTTGATTTGGAGCAGAGTTGCCTTCAGAAATTACGCACAACCAAGCGATTCTCATCCAAATCTCGACCTGGCATATATTTTAAACAATGGACGACAACGAGGATGAACTTGAGGAGCAGCAGGAGATAGTCAGCGACGGCAGTGCCGAGGAAGAGGAGGAGGTGGAGCCCGATCTGGGACCAGTGGACAGTTGGGAGTCCTTTAATGACCGCATCGATGGCCTGATCTTCAACGAGCGATGCGACAAGTCGGTGAAGAAGTTGGACGAACGCCGGCTGGCGATACTCAACCGGGTTCGTCAGCAGTTCCACGAGGCCCCGAAAGGCGTCGCCGAACGTTGCCAGGCCCAGAAGTCGCCCATTGACCAACGGCTGGAGTTGTCCAGCGAGCGATTGAACGAACTGGTACGCTTTGGCAAAGAGCTGGTGACCAATGTCCGGGTGGCCAACGAGCGGAGGGAGCTGAATCGCCGAATCTTCGAGGGTGCGCAGAAGAATCAGATGAATGTGAAGCTGCAACGCGAAAGCGTTGAGACAATGGCTCGTTTCGAGAACATTAAGGCGCGCTGGACGGAGCTGGAGGAGACCAACGAGCCGATGCTGCTGTGGGACCAAATCGAAGAGCAAAAGAAACGCATTGCCGAGATCATGGCACGCAAGGATGAGATGATATCTGCCTGCCAAGCGGAGGTGGACCGCATGAATGCCAAGTACGAGTTCGATCGCGAGCGGCAGGCCCAGGATCTTTGCTGTCTGGTGGAGCGCGTCGATCACCAGGTGGAGACGCTAAAGGAGGCCTACAAGGAGCACATCCAAATGCTGCGGCAAACCATCGAGGAGGAGCGGCAAATCTTCGCCGATAATGCGGTGGAGAAGTGGCGCACCTTCTTCGATGCGATGAATGCCAACTTTGACGAGAAGGCCAATTTGGTAAGGGCACGCGAGCAATTCTATGCTCGCCAAACGCAGCAGATCAACGAGTCCCAGGAGGAGCTGACCAAGAGCACTCGCATTCGGCTGGAGAAGGAGTGCGAGAGGCTCGAGCTGGAGCTGCGTCGCACGCGCGACAATGTGCTGATGAACTCCGAGAAGCTGGACTATAACTATCAAGTTCTCCAGAAGCGCAACGAGGAGAACGTGATCATTAACAACCAGCAGAAGCGACGGGTGGCCCGACTGCATGAGGCGATCGGACGCACCCGGCGTGGCCTGAAGAATCTTTACAACACGGGCAGGCGGAACATAGCCCGTCTTTCCTCGGACATCTACAAGCTGCATTCCAACATCAACGATATGGAGTCGAAGGCGCATCAGGCGAGGCTGAACAATCGTGAGAAGTTCGATCGCATCTGGGAGATCAACTACAAGGAACTGAACCTGCTGGTGGATCGGGTCTACCACATCGATCGCATCATACACGAGCAGCAGCTGGCCATGCCGTGGTCCAGTCCCGTGCCACCTATTCCGAACATCAACAAGGCGAAGAAGAAGCGCAATAACATTCTGGAGAAGTTTGACATGCGGATTGGCCGGGTTCCCAAGAACAGGGTGATGCCCAAGTCGAGCGTAAATTGCAAGCCGGATATCAAGGAGCTGCCGCCGGATTCTCTACGCTTGATGCGTAATCTCATTCGCAAGCTGTCCGATCGCGGCGGTTTCCTCATCGAGGAGCGCCTGCTCAAGATTCTTGAGCCGTATTCCGAGGAGGAAAAATGCCTGGTACGCATCGACAATATATTTGCGGCGCTGCGAATTCGTCATCTGCGTGATGTCAAGGAACTGACCAAGGTTTTCATGCCGTACACCTACTGTCCGAATTGCCAACCGCAGGGATTGAGTCCACGCAAGTGCGCCGAGGTGTTCATGAAGGATCAAAAGCCAAATCGGCTGCATGGCACGGCGAGTGGCAAACCGGAGGAGAAGGAGCATAGGTCGACAGGGGAAACATTTCTACCTAAGAGCGAGGAGGCGGCCAAGAGATGCCACAATCACTATCTGGTCATGGAGCCGGCCCTCTGCCTGCACGCCATGAATCTGTTCACCTCCAAGATGCACAAAAAGATGTACGAACACGAACCGGGCAGCATTCTCAATGCGGTAAATCTTATTCAGATTACGGATGCAGAGATCCGTAATTTCTGGCGCCAGTTCTCGGCCTGCTTCCCGGCCTCCAAGTGCAAGCTGTGGAAGACCCTGGAGCACGGCCTGAATCACTACGTGGAGGTGCTCAAGATGCGTGTGCAGTACGATGCGGAAGTCGTCTTCTTGCGTCGCCAGAACGAAGAGTTGCGCCATCTGCTGCAGAAGTTCACCGTCTAGGTGGGATATCATTCAATTACAGCCTCAACTGCAATGCACACACATAATCCCAAGCAATTATTGTCCGATTTCACTGCAAACATGATAAATTATAATTGTGCCTAGTCTTGCTCTTTGACATTGCCATGGAAGTAGTTCAGAGACGTGGGCTCCCTGCTCCCTGCGCCATCTGAAAAGCTTGTTTCACTCAAGAAGCGTGCAATAAAAGTATATTTTGATCATGAAAACTTTTGGGGTTTTGAATATTAAAAACAATGAACACCCTCAAAGTGAAATATTACCACGTCTATAGCTCACTTTGTCCCGCTCTAAACTATGAATAGAGCTCTCTGATTACCGATATTATCATTAGTGCCTGGCATTGGAAGCTCTTTGATAACATTTGTATACTGCCATGGACAGTATGTGGGGATTACCCCCCGAGTTAAGTCCACATAAAAATCACAATACTATATCTTTGTATATTTGCTCCACAAACTTGAACTGCCCATCCCCTCTAGAAATATTGCCAATGCCGTCCATGCCGCTCTGTCCGCGCAAACTGTCGATCTTAGATGCTTGATTTGCTTTTCATTTCATTTCGAACTTTGAGTCCGTGGGAACTAGTTGGCAATAGATGATCTCTACGACGGGGAATACCTTCGATCGCTCTCCTCGCACAGCTACCATTTCACTACTGGAAGCCAAACGATTAGGACTTGTTGCACTTGTGTCTTCTGTCTTATCAGGGCAACCCGATAAAGCTGAGCGGTGGACAAAAAAACTGATTATACCATATATATGAAAACACATATTTAGGGTAGTCGGAGTCCATGGAGGGATCGTCCAATTGGCTCAAAGTGCGCACCGCCAGCGTTTAAAGTGCAGACCGGGCTAATCATTCATTTATGGACAAACTTTATGGACGACATTTCGATAAAATAATATACAAGCGCAACCGCAACCGCTTGTTCTATTGAATTCCATGGCCAACAACTACAACGGCGACCTGTAATAATATACTACATAATTAAACACGGCGTAATCTTATCGACGCTCGTTCGGACTCCGTTGGCATTGCCTTCTATTTTCCTGCGGTAGCGGAAGTCTTCATCGGCAGTTGGCCAAACAACAGCAGTCCGAGCAAAAGCGGAGGACCATCATCATGCGATCCAGAGATCCCATATCCCAAATGCCAGACGCCTCTTTTGCGGACGACGATCTGGATAACTATGGCGTTTGCCTCGAGGATTTGCAGCTGTTTGCTCAATTGGAGGATCTCTCCGAAAAAAGATTGCCACTGGAGATGGAGCTGCTGAATCCGGGCTCGGAATACGATCTATTGGAACTTGTAAACGGGGTGAGTTGAAGTTCCCAATGGTAAATTGCACATTATTAATGAAGCCATAATCAAACTCCTCCATTCAGGCTCTCCAGCAGCGAAACACCACGGAACATGAGCCACCAGACATGTGTAAGCCCAAGCGGACGCCAACCACTAAACGCCACCGAAGAGCTGGCAAGGATCACACCTGCGACGTATGCGGCAGAAGCTTCTCGGAAGCCTACAATTTGCGCATCCACAAGATGACCCACACGGACGAGAAGCCGCATGTGTGCGAAGAGTGCGGCAAGGGATTCCGGCAACTGAACAAGCTACGCATCCATGCAGTGACCCACACGGCGGAGCGGCCACACAAATGCGATATCTGCGGCAAGGGTTTCCGGTATGCCAACTATCTAACTGTCCATCGGCGCTTGCATACGGGAGAGAAACCATATCCGTGTTTGTCCTCGGACTGTCATCTCTCCTTTCACTCCATCCACGCGCGGCGCATACACACAAAGCTAAGGCATGCGGCGCCAACGGATACGGATCCCGAACATCCGCTGGCGGAGCAAGAGCAACGGGATACATCCGCGCTCAGCTTCACCTGCCCGGTCTGCAGCCGGGTCCTAACGGATCAGTGCTATCTAAGCATCCACCTGAAGCGGCACTACAACCAGCGCGACTTCCCATGCCCACAGCCGGAGTGCGACAAGAGATTCTTCAGTGCCTCGGAGCTGAAGCACCACCAGATCGCCCACACCCAGCAGCGACCCTTCGCCTGTCCACTCTGTCCAGCTCGATTTCTGCGCAAATCCAATCATAAACAGCACCTCAAGGTGCACGAGCGTTGACAGCTCGAGAGCACTTTGATTATTTTAGTATACGGTACGATTTCCCTGTCCATTCGAATCGAATTCCAGGCGAATCCGAGACTCGCCCCACCCTAAGCTGCTTCAGAAGGGGCTTGGGCTGCGCTTTCCATTCAATATAAGTGTTTATTTATATATACGATTCTGTTTGTCTTTATCTGCATGCTTGCATATTAGATATATGTATATATTTGTATTTATACTTTATAAAGTTACGGGTACGGGGTTGCTGGTTCTCTGTGGTTGTGTCCTCGGAGGACTGTTGACTGTTGCTGCATGTTCGCCTGCATTGCTTTGTTTCGTTAGGCATAACTTAAGGATTACATTACATTATTTGCGGGCTTAGCCGGAAATACGAAAACAATTGATTGATTAAAAACAGTGATTAGAGCCAATTAACAAAACACAATCTCGTTCGCGGTCGTTTATTCGATTGATTGCCAATCAGGACTAAGTGTCTTAGCACAAAACTACGCACGTGAGAAACTTAAAAGCAACAAAGGGGGCAAACAATAGACAAAACTTAAATTAAAGTTTCGCCGGAACCAGAGGACAAGTGCGCTAGGCAGCACTGTGCCCGCCACGCACCATTCACTGCCCAACACTGGCCAGGCGGTACAGTTATTTTTGGTCGTAACAGCGAAGCGATGGACAAAAAACAAAAGAGTTAAAAGAATCAGCAAATATTGACGTAAAAACAATTTGAACTCGAACTTAAACTTGGATTTGGGCTCTTTAAACGTTAAGATAAGCTAGCGAATTTCGTTACATATATAGACTTAAGATCTAGACCCAAGAAAAACGTGCACTTGCCAAGCAAAATCCGGCCAGCACCGGCAAACCATATTGCATATTGGTTGGTTAAGCTGTCGTTTGAAATACGAGGCTGTAAAAGAATCAAGAATCTCTCATTTGGTACACAATAAATGCAGTTCTGAACAAAATGGCACCTTGGATGGGCCAGACCTGGCTTGCGGCATTCAAATTTTGTTGGGCAAGTGCTTTACACATAGGATATATGATCGCATTTTACGGATATTACGACTAACAAGAGCTGACTGCGCTTTAAGAGTTTTCGAATTTTTTAACACACACGTACTAAGCGAAAATCGAAACGTTTAACAACCATCATCAAACGGATATATCTATAATCCCATACTCGATCAAGTGGAGGTCCTGCGTGAATAATTTCATTACATTTGGTCTTATGTACATTTGCAATGTATGGTAGTGTGTCTGTGTGTGTAAGCTTCAAGCTTGATAAATCCCAGTTCCTGTTTTGCTCATTCATTTTTGTTCCAAATCACCAATATAATTGTTTTGCTTCTTTCTCAAAGAATTTTGACTTTCTCGCTTCTAGCGCTACCAACTTTACGCACACAGATTCGGGGTATCTTTTGGTTTTGTGTGTTCCTGGTCGGTTCCATTTCGGTTATTTCCTCATGTGCTTTTGTTTTTTTTTGTATGTAAAATGTTTAAAAAAATTGTTGCTTCTTATCGAAAACTGTAACTCTCTCCACGTTTCCACCTACCCAATATATAGTCCTAAACTTGTAACGCCAAATACATGTTCTCTCTCATATATGCTTGTAAAGATATATATCCCACATGTAAGTGTGTGCTCTTTGTATATAGATATATCTGCATCTGGTTTGCATCTACCATTTGTTTTTCAATTACTCATTTATGTACTCGTATATAATTTGCCTGAACTTATTTCATATGTGCTCTCAGAATTTTTCTTGGTTTTCTCTTTGAAACCAATTCCGATTCTCATTTTGATCTCCCGCAGAGCTGCTGACCAGTAACACTGATGAATCCGGGCCATATTCAACATGAACAGAGATGTATATAGTATTTTTGGATACGAAAGTTCTTGGTACATCCAAGGATTCAAGTATTGTTGTGCCCCAGCTTTTTCTCGCCTTCAATTTGTACAGCTTTTGGCAATTGAAATGTACTTTTCTAGAGCTAGTGACAGAATTAAATTTTATACCCTGGCAGAGGGTATTAAAACTTCATCACTTGCCTAAGTGATCAGCGAATTTAAATGAAAGCCGAACAGAAGCACATTGATTGCATACCAATTTCATCTAGACTTTACGGTCTGGTTAATCTAAACCATTTTAATAACCATTGAAATTTCTCTCGAATGTGATTTAAAATCGATAATAAACGATATTGACTAACGCAAATTCTTGAGAATAGTATATAAAATCGATAATAAACGATATTAACTAACGCAAATTCTTGAGAATAGTATCCATTCTTCGTCAGTGTTACTTGTCAGAGCCGTGCTGGGATTTCTGGGGCTTCTTTCTTCTTTCAACCCAAAAATGGGCCTTAAACTCCGGCGCTTTCTATGCGGAAAATAGGGGGTAGGGGGAAGATTGAAAACCGGAACAGGCCGTGCGCTTACGACATGGAGCTGCACGGCAGCCGAGGCGAACCCATCTGTGTGAGCACGCGATCCAGCCACTGGAGCGGCCCGTTCAGATGGAGTTCGATCCAGCAGGGCGTTGAGGTCACCGTCTGGCGGCGATATTCGGCGCCCCAGCCCTTGACGAACGACATGCGGATGGTGCACATGCGTGTCAATTGGTAGACCGCCTCGAATCCCTGCGACACGGATTGCGACAGCAGGGCGGCGAACTCCTGGTTGTTGAAGATCTTTAGGTTGCAACCGGGCGGTATCTTGCATACGGTGGCCGGATGCCAGCCGTATCGCTGGTTACAATTCGGGCTCTGTACGAAAATGGACGAGTCGCTCAGACATTCTGCGAATACCTCTCCGCCAATATAGTAAAGCCGTACGCCCTTGCCGATGTGGCGACGTGTCTGCTCCACGACCTCGTTGCGATTCACATTGGACAGCAGTCCGAGGCAGAAGCGCTCCGAATTGGAGGGATCGGTAAAGCCATCCACCGTGATCGAGGGCTGCGAGGCATGGAACGTCTCGCCAACACGTGTATTTAGCTCGTAGTAGGAGATGGAACACCAAAAGGCCGGCTCATGGTACATCACCGGCGCTGCATCGGCGGGCGGCGTTAGACGCGACATGTTCATGTTGTCGTTGGGATCGATGGGGTCACCATCCTCGCTCATGTAGCCGGGCGGCGGGGTGCCGGTGTTGGGAATGCTGCTGCCCACACTGAGCACACTCGATTGAGAGTCCATGTTTTGGCCAAAGGACAGCTGCTGCTGTTGCTGTTGATAGGCGGAGGCGGCGGACGAGGACGACGACGACGAGGAGGAGGGACCACCACCACCACCGGCGGCAGTCGCTGGCGTCGAACTGGCAGACGATGATACGGAAACGGGCCCGGCACCGCCCAATTCCATATACTGCGGCGGACTCAACGAGGCGCTGCGAATTATCGCCGCATTGTAATCGGTGTTGTTGGGTATCTGGTGCGTATGGTTGTCCAGCGGATAATCCACAATGGAGTCGGGCGGCGTGGGCAGCGATTTGGGCACCAGGATGGACAGTTCAATTTTCTTGTAGTGGTACGGATTTATGCAGATCTCCTCCTTGCGCAAATGGAAGGCGTACTCGCAATGATCGAGGGGCTTTAGTTCATTCTGACTCTGGAGATCGGGCCAGCGCCACAGGCGGCAATAGATGACGTGCGGCAGACCCTTGCGCAGATGCTCGCCGGCGGGAGCTGGCTTGCTGCGCGGCACCGTCACGCACCGCGTCTGGCAGTTCTGTGTGGAGATCGCGCGCTCTAGCTCCTCCAGCTGCGAATTCTTCTTGATCTTCTTGACCAGATTCTTGACGGCCTTCTCCGACCACTTGCCCTCGACGCTGTTGTCCTCGTTGCCCTTTTTGAGTGCTAACAAACGCTTGACCACCTGCGGGGTGAATGGCAACATCTCAGGGTCTCAGGGGGGGAGTTCTCCTGGGCTTTCCTGGTGTCCTCCGCGTCCACTAGCTCCTTCTGCTCCTACTCGGCGTTGCCTTCTGAATACTGCAATCACTGCTGGCGTTGGTCGATATTTAGTTTTAGTTTTATTTCGATCACGTTCTCTGGAATACTGGAACGGGAATGGGAACTGGAACTGGAACAGTCCTCCTCCTGCTGCTGCTGCTTCCCTTGTGCACTTCTGATCTGGAATAGTGGAATGGGTTTAGTTGTGCGTACTTTGGCAATTAAAACCTGATAATTGGCTTGCATGTGTGTGCGTGAGCGGCTGGATCTGATAAAAGCTCGACCCTGATGTTATTGTGATAATTGCCCGAGCGTGTGTATATGGGTAATCTATTAACTTTTGCCTTAGATTCACATTCAGATTTCTTCAGAATAATTCAATTTAGATTTTCCGTTTTCAAAACGGCAATCGCAAATGCAATCGTCTGCGTGGGTTGTTGCTGTTCTAGCTATTCTCACTACCGTTGTTATTGCTATTCTTGTTGTTATTGTCCCCAACAAGGTCAAATGTCTGCGTTTGCAGACGCTTTTTTTTCTTTCGTTTAGTTACAGCAGCCACAGAAAACAGAAACAGAACCAGAATGTGTGTATATTTCTGTATGTATGTACACACGCCTAATCTGTGGGCAGTTTGGAATTTTCCATCTTATCGAAGGCGGGCAATAAATTACCGAAAATAACAAAAAAAAAGAAAAAAACATGAGCGTCGCCGGCGAGAGGGGTACGTACGTACGAGTTAAACGCAAAAATAAATAAATAATTAAATGTGCATTGGGGAAACAGCGAAAAATGCACATACAGCCGCTTTGGAATGTATCCATGTATCTGTATCCGTATCTCCAACCCCCACCTAACACACACACACTTGCGCCGAGTGTCTCGCACATATAAATATTACCTGTAACGGTACCGGCAACTCGAGCTCCTCTGTCGTCCTGCTCTTGCTCCTTTCGCCTGCTCTTCTAACTTCTATCGTGCCCGCTCACTCGCACGCACACACTGCTTCCAGGTCCAGATGCACGGGAACGGTAACCAAAAGGCACCGGAACCGGGCGCACACATCCAGCCGAGCCGAGCCGCGCCAACGGGAGGGGGTGGTGTTGCTGGTGGCGTTGATGGTTGTCTGGAACGGGGAGGGGGCCGTGTGGTGGGCACCGCTTTTTCAAATTTCTGTGTGTATATATCTTGTGTGCGCGCCAGAAAGTGACAGCTATACGCACACGCACACCAGAGCACAGGCACTGCACACGAACACGCAAGAAGCACGCACACAGTTACACGAGCGCACAGACACAAACACACAGAGGCACAACAAGAACAGAGAACTTATTTTGATAAATATTTGAACGTCTCTTTGCTGTTTGTTCTTATATTATGCTCTTTGTGTTTATTTTCTATCCGTTAGTAGTTCGCTTTACGTTCGAATTGCGCTCTATGGGAGTAATATGATTTTTTGCGTTTCGCGATTTTGCTATTCGCAAAGTTGCAGTGTGCCCAGACTTGCTGCCCAACAATAGTGTGACCGACTGTGTAGTGTGACCGTTGAATGAAAATAGAATAAGCGTTAAGCGCTACTGCTTAAAATAAATTTTTTTTTTATTTGTTAGATATTTTAATAATTAAATACATAAATATACTTGTTCGCAATTATATATGAAAATGTAGACCCACAAAAGAATGGGATTGGATGGTCAACTAATTAGTAACTAAATCGCTCCGTGACATCTCCCTGCTAGAATCAAATCAACTCAGGCAGCTTTTCTTTTTGAACGTAGTGGAGTTTTTACTTTGAATTTACTTATTGGTAATTGTCAACTAACAGGATGAACTGAAGTCAAGTACGGGAGATGCGCCAGGACTTTTGCAGCGCCTGCTTGACGAGCTCATCCGGCGAGGGAGTATCAAAGCGGAATCTCTTCACCTGGATGCCGTAATCCTTATGCTGGCACATCCGCAGGTGGTGCCGTTCCAGCGGAGTGACGGCGTACACCAGACGGGGCTTCCTCGGCTCCGGATAGCCCACCATTGCGTCCAGCATGAGCCCAATGGGTCCCGGTTGCTCCCGGTAGTCGCTATTCGCTGGTGACCGATCGGCCAGCTCGTCCTCGTCGTACTTGATGGATCTTTTGCTGGCCAAGAGAGTTACGCCGGTCGTGCTCCTTCTTCCTCGATCGGAGGCAATGAAGGGATTGTTAAAATGCTCACGACTGGACAACTGGCGTGCCTTGCTGGCCAGCTCCTTGGGCGGTGCGTCTTTATGCCTTGCGATAATCGTGGACGTGAGGTCAATTAGTGGAGGTGCTGGCGTGGCTGTATTCATCTCTGTCCCATCGCCTATTTCCAGCTTCTTCATGCCGTGCTCCAACTTCGTCAGCAGGGGTATGTTCAGGGGCTCCTTGGGCATCGCGACCAGTTGGGGTATCACAAATCCCATTGACTGCGGCTTGTTTTCGCCCTCCGATCGCTGACGTTGCCTCAACTGGATCTCATTAAGTAGCATTTGATTGTGTGCCTCCGCCGCTCGCCGGTATTCCTGCTCGTCAGCGGCATCCGCATTCGTCTGCAACTGCAATTTTGGAATTCTCAGCTGTGGAATTTTGAGCTGCGGAATAGTAAATCTTGGCATCGCTTCTAGGCTCGTGCCACTTATACTGCTCAATTTGGATAAATCGCTGGTGGTCTGGATACCAAACTCGGCCTGGGTGAGGGACTTCGTCGGATTGTTTGCCATTTTCCAAGGCCCAAACTCCAGCGACGATGACGAATTTGTTTGTTTTTTTTTTTTTGCGTGTCTCCTTTGTTGTTTTGTGCCAAAGTTGTCAAATTGTTTCAACTGATTGATTGTCAAACCTGTTTTATGATTCCCACATGTTTTACGATTCTCACATATTTTATGATTGTCACATATTTTATGATTCTCATTCTGAGCAGTTTCTTTAAAATTTGTCCGAATTGTATAAACCCGATATGCCTTCCTCAAACAAAAACCTAAAATGCGGCTAGCATCAATCGGCTGCACTTGACAACACTGAACAACAGCTGATTGGAGGGAAAATACAGCGATGGCTCGCCAAATGTTATAGGAGAATTCCCTTATCAATATAGCCTCAGTTTCTGTGGCGGAACTTTTATTTATAAATATGTTTTGGAACATTCATGTGTGAAAAAAATGCAATTTGATCGCAGGTCCTATTGATTTTTTAAGGTATTAAGCGTGATCCAACCGGCAGATGGGGCCCTCCTCCACCATCTTCAGATCCACCTTGGGTCCGACCAAATCGCGAATGTTGTTGATGCCGTACTTGATCATGGTGGGTCGCTCCAGCGACAGACCCCAGGCGATTACATTCACGTTCTCCGGCAGTCCCATGGGCAGCAGCATCTCCGGCCGGAAGACGCCCGAGTTGCCCACCTCGATCCACTTGGCCAGGCCGGGGTGATAGCAGAAGATCTCCATGCTGGGCTCGGTGTAGGGATTGTACGCCGGCTTGAATTCCAGCTGCGTGATGCCCAACTTTCTGAAGAACTCGTACAGCGTGCCAATGAGATCGCCCAGCGTCAGGCCAACATCTGCGATCACGCCCTCCACCTGATGGAACTCCGCGAGATGTGTGGCGTCCAGTGTTTCGTTGCGGAACACCTTGTCGATGCTGAAGTACTTGGCTGCTTTGAAGCCGCCCTCCTGGTTGGCCAGCTTGTACAGCATCCTCGCACTCACGGCCGTCGTGTGCGTGCGCAGTAGATTCTTCTGCGCCTCCTCCAGCTTCCAGTCGTAACCGTAACCCTTCGATCCATAGCCTCCCACAGAGTGCACCTTCTTCACGCGCTCCAGATAGTCCTGCGGGAACTTGTGGCTTTTGGCCGGATGATTCACGAAGAAGGTGTCGTGGGCATCGCGAGCTGGATGCTGTTGCGGTTGATAGAGCGCATCGAAGTTCCAGAATGACGATTCCACATAGTTGTTCGTGGGCATCTCTGAGAAGCCCATCTCGAGGAATATCTGCCGGAACTCAGTGCGCACTTTGAGCAAGGGATGGAGATGTCCACGCGTTGGTGGTGCACCCAAGGCATCAAAGTTATATGCCTTGAACTTAAGCTGGTCCCACAATCCGTTTGCGAGCATTTCCACCGTGAGATCCGTCTCCAACTTGGTGAGAGTGGTGGCAAATTCAGGGCCGCGTGCCAGCACAAAGCTCTTGGTGGTCGTTTCCTGGAGGAGCTTGCGTTTCTTGAAGTCAGCCACCTCCTTGGCGGGCAGCTGGTCACCCTTTCCCAGCGCCACCTGCTGCAGTTGACTACGCACCACATCCGTAATGGTGTCCACCTTGCGGCGCACCAGCGGCGGAGTGACGCTCTTGTCCACCAATATCCAGCCGTGCGACATGGCCTTGCTAAAGCCCACCTTGGCATTTGCGCCACCGGCTGCCATTAGAGCCGCCTGGGCGATTCCCTCCGGCGGAACTAGGTCGTAGACCAGTGCCTCATGACTGCCATGCTCCACGACGGAGCGACCCTCGTCTGTGAGGCCCAAACTCTTGTGGGTGACCGTTTCCGCGGTGACCAGTTCGCCATGCGCCTGTATGCTCTTCAATGAGCCCACAATCTTCTGGTGATCCTCAGCAAAGAGCGCGGCTAGGTCCAGTGTATCCGCCTTGTCCGTGGTCTCCAAGTGCTGGAGAATGCGCTCCGTGAGATCGGGATGCATAGCTGGCGGTTCAATGGTTGTATCTTTCAAGGAAATTCGGAATTTCAATACCGGAATCTCGTGTTGCCACAACGCAGCCTATCGGAGCTATCGTTCTTCGATAACTGCGTCTATCGTTCGAAACAACGACGGTGGCTAAAAAATAGCCAATAAGCTTAAAATAGCTAGAATTATATCTTGATATTGGAAAATATGTGTCAATATTTCAGCGAATAGTAAGATTTAATACTTTTGTCACTAACATTTCAAAAGTAAATTTAATACTAATAAAGAAATCTAAAAAACAATACCTAGTTTCAACTCGGTTTATATTCCCGCTTACCATCTCAGTGGCACCTCCAATAAAAACAGCTGTTGACGCCAAGACTAAAAGTTTGCGTTCCAATTAGAACGGCAAAAATATTCGAAAAAAGGAGCAAATCCTGGGGAGCATCGGCCAGGCGGGAGCCGCAATCATGCTCAAGTCCCTCAAGCCGGACACGTACGCCGGAATGGCGAACGCCAAGTGCGGCGAGATCTACTTCCAGAGCCTGCACAGCTTCCGCATCGACTGTGCGTTCTGTGAGATGAAGAGCTTTGTGTTCGGAGACTTCCTGCTCCACGTCCAGAACGTTCACTTCGAGAACGGCCTGCTGAAGACGGAGGCAACGGACGTAGGTGCGGATCTCAAGCAGGAGCGGGATCGTGAGCGGGAACCCAACTCGCCGGTGCCCATTGTGGCGCAAGTGAATCCATTTGCCTGGTACGAGATTGGTGGCGATCATAACGAGGACAGCGACGATGAGCGCGTTGTCCTGGACAAGCAGGACGAGGACGAGGATGAGCGACCGGGAAGAAGCATAATCATGTGGCAGGACCATCAGTCCCTGGCCAGCGAATCTCTCCGTCAAGTCCGAGCCCTCAAGGTGGACTACAAGGAGGAGGACTCCGAGCAGGAGGAGTGCGGCGTGGAGCTGGATCTGGACAGCGAAGGTAGGCACTCTGCCAAGATTCCGCACTCGTGTCCGCACTGCACAAAAGTTTACCAGAGCCGCAAAGTCCTCGAACGCCACATAATGCGCCAGCACAAAGACACCCTCTCGCCGGATGCGGACAGTGAGGACGCGGACTACGAGCCGCCCAAGGATGCGCCCTCCAAGTCCGCTGCCCAGGAGTACAAGTGCGAGCACTGCGGCAAGATCTACCATGGCAAATACAGTCTGCGTCAGCATTTAAAGCGGGATCATGACAACGTCGAGGAAGGAGGCTCCGCCATCTTCACCTGCCTGGAATGCGAGGCCCAATTGCCGCGCTTGCGCCTGCTGGACGAGCACATGGTGCAGGCGCATGGCGGCGCTGCCTGTGTGGTCTGCGGGCGGCGCTACAAGACGCGACACGAGCTGAAACGTCACCAGCTCAAGCACACCAGCGAACGGAACGTGCCCTGCCCTCATCCCGGCTGCGGCAAGCGTTTCTTCACCATCCGTCATATGCGCAATCACGGCAAGGTGCACACAGAGCAGAAGAACTTCGTCTGCGAGAGCTGCGGCTACAGCTGCCGGAACAAGGAGACGCTGCGCGTCCACATCAGGAGCCACACGGGAGAGCGGCCGTTCGGGTGTCAAGTGTGCGACAAGAGATTCCCCTCCCATTCCGGCCTGCGAGAGCACATGGCCATGCATTCCACGGAGCGACCGCATGTGTGCAGCGTTTGCGGCGCGACCTTCTCCCGACAGAAGGGCCTCTACCACCACAAGTTCCTGCACGCGGACACCAAGCAGTTCGTGTGCAAGCTGTGCGGGAATGCCTATGCCCAGGCCGCCGGACTCGCTGGACATATGCGCAAGCACCGAAACGACGAGCTCAACGGATAGGATCCGGATCACCGAGGTCGTAGCCTAAGTTGTACGTTTAGTATCTTCCAATTCCGACGTTTAAGTTCAGGAACTCAGGCACAGGCTATATATGGGATTACCATATAAATCAATGGTTTTTTGTATTGCTCCGGCGTGGAGCGGCTAACAGGTGACTCTCCGGTCCTCGTTTCACGGGTTTCCATCGAATTTATTTGACACGCACTGTAAATAGTATCCCTAGTTTTAGATAAACTGAAAGTTTGTTAATTTGTCTCGAGAGAACTTAGTTTAAAGCGAATTTAATTGGCTCGATTGTAAGTACTAAAACTAAACTACATATTCATGAATTTTCTAAACTACCAACACAAATAATAACTAAACTTTGTTAAGGTTTAAACTATACATTAAGCACACAATGCTTCCAAGAACCAAATCGAACGCCGTAATCCCGGCAAGCGGATGTGGCTAATACTCGAATGGTTAACCTTTTTGTATTGATAAATATACATAACATGAATCTGATTCGCAAAAAAAAGCCCGCGTTTAAAATTAGCCAAGCGATTTGGTACCTTTGACAGCAATTAATCGGTCGACTGCTGCTAAAGCGGCCAAATGCCAAGATGGTATAGGATGGGGTGCGTCTAACAATAGTGCCGCCGATTAGATTTGGCACACGCGGCCCGACCATGTCGGCGGAACGTCCAGCTGCCAGTTCGGATAATCGGCGACTTATGTGCGAGTTCTGCGGCTATCGGACGCGCATCCATTGGAATCTGCAGATCCATCGGCGGCGACACACCGGCGAGTTGCCCTTCAGTTGCCAAACATGCCAGGCGCGTTTCCCGGCCAGCTATCAGCTGAAAAGCCATCTGGAGCGGCACTTGGACGCCGGCGAGAGACGCCAGCGGCACATCTGCACCGACTGCAACGTGGGTTTCTCCAGTTCGCGGGCCCTGTACCACCACCGGACGCTCCACGAGGCTGGAAAGCGCTTCAAGTGCTCCCAGTGCGACAAGTCATTCGCTCAGGCGGCGGGCTATGCGCAACACAAGCGGATGCACCGCCAAAGGAACCAGCGAGCCACCGGAACCACGGATCTGAAGGATCTGCAGACCAAGGGAGTGTTTTCAAGTGATTTTCAGCGGCGCGAGTTTAACACGTTGCATTAAATTCATATTCAAATTTAAAAAAATGGGTAACCGATTCGTTATTTTTTTATATCACTTTCTAAAGGTCTGGTAACAAACTGGTAACACTTGAGAGGAGCACATTGCTTAGGTATTTAATATACATAGATCAAATATAATTAATTTGGAACTTGAAATTTATTTTTTAGTTTATTTGGTCAAACGGTTACTTTGGTTTGAAACATAGCTAAATAAGTGCTGGTTTAAGTCTGCGCTAAATGCCTATCGAAGTCGATCGAAATTTTGTTTACATATTTTATTTTAATTTTGTTTAATAATATTGCTACAATTTTAATGTAAATTAAAATTAGAAAATGTTGAGACACTGCCTCGCCAACGTGGACTATGTCCGCCTGCACGCCCAGCAGCAGTTGCGTCCCAAATGCGGCGAGATCTTCTACGAACCGGAGGCGAATATTTTCCAACTGGTCTGTTTGCTCTGCGACATGAAGCACTTTGGATTCGAGGACTTCGCCCGCCATATCCGCAATGTGCACTTCGACAAGCAGGGCCGACCGCTCACCAAGACGGTCACGGGACTAGGCAGACTAGCACGAGAGGATCAGGAGTTCCATGCGGTCAGCGCAGAACCATTGGCTGTAGACAGCTTCAAGGAGGAGTACCATTCCAACGAGGATGTTCTGTCGGAGGAGGAGGATGCGGAACAGGAGCTGGGACTAGAACAGGACGACGGCAATCCACTACGCATCATGGTGCTCGAAGGTAAACAGTCCGAGGACGAGGAGACTATCGATACGATGTGGCAGCCGGATCATGGCAGTTCCTCCGCATCCGACAACGAGGGGTGCGATCTGAAGGCGCTGTTGGGCGTGGAAAATCCGCAAGACTATCAACCGGATGAGGAGGAGGAGGAGCACCAGTCTGTTTTTAAGGTAGAAAGACTGTAGTACGTGCACTTGGAGAACGATATCCAATATCTGAATATGTTTTTTCCCTGCAGAAGCAGCGCCAACCGAAGGACTACAACTGCCCGCACTGCGACAGGAGGTACACGACGCAGAAATACCTGAACACCCACCTGAAGATGAGCCATCCGTTTCCGCAGGCCTTCAAGTGCGTCGACTGCGAAGCCACCTTCGATGTGGACCGAGCATTGGCCCAGCACCGTCGCAAGGAGCACACGGAGTTCGCCTGCCAGCTGTGCGACAAGGTGTTCAAAAGCTCGCGATCCCTACTCCGCCATGTGCAGGGTCACTCCGGCGCCAGGACATTCAAGTGCGAGCACAAGAACTGCGGCAAGTCGTTTGTCAACCAGCACAACCTCACCTCGCATCGGCGGGTCCACAGCGAGGAGCGGAACTACGTGTGCGAGCTGTGCGGCTATAGATCCCGCTACCGGGAGGCGTTGATCGTCCACCGGCGCACGCATACGGGCGAGAAACCCTTCCAGTGCCAGACCTGTGCCCGCTGCTTTGCCTCCAAGTCGCTGCTCAACGAGCACCAGGCAATGCACTCCACCGAGAAGCCCTACAAGTGCGACAAATGTGATTCGGCCTTCTCCCGCCCGAAGGCGCTCTACCACCACAAGCATCTGCATTTGGGCATCAAGAAGTTCAAGTGCAAGATCTGCGGTAATGCCTATGCCCAGGCGGCAGGTCTATCCGCTCACATGCGGGCGCACAAGCTCCAGGCGTCCGTAAATGCGACGGAGGGCGCCGAGGCGGAACCCATCGAGATGCTGTTCACCTACTGACCCGACTGAGTGGAAACCTTCTGTCAAGATATTCAAGATACACCCCACACACAATGTTCACTGTTCTAGATTTGATAGATAGCTTTTCGTTCCCACTTTTCACATATCTGTCAATAGTATTAAACAATTTCTAATCTTTTTTTAACTTAAGCGATGAAGCCTTCCATTTCTGTGTCTCAAATTTTAGTACCTACATATCAGTAGAAGTCGTGTGTAAGCTGTTAAATCTGTTAGTTAAGCTAGTTTTAAGCCAAGACCTTGCTTCCGACTAGAACAAACCACGTATGTACAATAAATGTTCCGAAACACGTTACTCCAACTTGGTCTTTCAAATGGGCGCACAAAGAAGCACGTTTGTCTATAGCTCAACATTTATTTCGAACAGGAACTTATAACTAGTCGCATATTGGTTACACTTGGATGCATATACATGTATATATTTAGATTCAATATGTGGTACAGCAGCTGGTAGTAAGCATAACACTGCGGTAACCAAGACATCCCGACATGAGACATATGTACACACTTGGGGGATCACCGAATCCGTAACTTAACTATCCTAGAGATGCGATGCACAACAAAAAAAAAAAACAAATCAGAAGAGAGGGAAAACAAAGCGAGACGGCATCTGTCCTGGACAAATGCATCCCCAACAATAAGGTGCCACATGGCACATGGCTTAGGCCCACACCCGTATGGTGTAGTCCCAACTTCCGGTGGATAGGGCGGTGCCATCGGGCGAGACCTGGACGCAGGACACCTTGTTCTCGTGCCCGTACAGCAGGCAGACCCTTTCCGATTTCAGCGTGTCCCACAAGTTGACGGTGTAATCGTTGTAGCCAGCAAACAGTAGTCTTCCGCTGACCGAAAAGTCCACAGAGTTGACGCCAAAGATGATGCTCTCCTTGGCGAACACTGCCACCTCGCGATCCGCTCGCATATCGTACAGCCGGCAGCTGCTGTCATCCGATCCAGTGGCTATGGCATCTCCGCAAGGATGGAACTTAACGCTATTCACATCCGATTGATGACCCTCGAAGGACTGAACGACATGACCGGAGCGCATGTCCCAGATGAAGGCCATGCGATCGCAACTGCCCGAGACAAAGGTGTTGCCCGTTTCGTTCGGAGCCAAATCGATGGCCATTACATCGCCGGAATGTCCGTGAAAGCTTTGCAGCAGCTGGCCCGATTCCACGTCCCACAGAGCGCATGTGGAATCGCCACTGCCCGTGAGGATTTGCTGATCGGAATTCGGATAGATGCAGCACGACATGTAGCTGGTGTGGGTGCCCACGGTGCGCTTCTTGGCGGCCATCTCCTCATCAGAGGTTATCGGATACACGGTGACCTTATTGTCCAGTCCGCCGCAGGCCACAAAATTGCCCGACGGCGCGTAGGCACAGGCCATAATCCAGGTGGTGGGCATGGTGACGGCGTGCTCCTTGTTCGTGGTGAACGCATCCCAGATGATCAGCCGTCCGTCCTGCGATGAGGAGATGATATGGCGCTTGTCGGGACTCCAGTCGGTGCACAGGACCTTCGCCTGGTGGCCCTTGAGCACCTTACGCGGCTTGATGTTCACATAGGCGATCTGCTCCAGCCGCTCCGCGATGTTCGACAGATTGACGTCGTTTAGCTTCTGGCGCTCCTCCTCCAGTTTGGTCTTCAAATTCTCCGCCTCTCGCACCAAACTGGCCATCTTCTCAGTGGCATTCGCGTTCGCATTGCTCGCTGGCACCGCCGCCTCCGACATGGTTGCTCTGAGATTGCGCTTCTATGGATATCTCTCGGGGATTGTGTGTCCTTTCCCGTTCGAACTTCTCCAATTGGACAGCGAAAAATCAATCCGAAAAAAAGTGTATACTCGAATACGAAAATCCGAATACACAGCGATAGGCGAGGTCGGTTATCGATAAGTTTTACCGTTGTCAAATGGCAGAATGTACCGCTACATTCCTTAATTTTCGGAGAACTTGATGAGAGATTGTGATTCAGTTATGATTATAAATTTTCATAAATATGACAATTTTGAACAAAGTAATGATGAAAATTGGCATCGAAATAAAAAAAAAAATTTTTTAACATGTTTTCCGAATTTCCATCATAAAATAATCACTTTTTTGACCAGAACTTTGAAAATAATTGACCAAATATGGAATGGCATATCTCATTGAACTCGTATTGAAATTTCCAAACAAATTGCATTTAAATTTGCGAATGCTAAATTTTTCCCATTTTTTGCAAATTTTGATGATGTTACCCCTTAAAAAAATGCAAAATATGAATCAAAAATAAATTTTTCTTAGCCCTCCAAAAATGGATGGGGTTCGCTAGCGTTTTAGCTGCATGATCATTTTCAGCCAAGTTATGATAAGAAACTCCTTGTGATAGATAACGAACTTATCGGAGTAAATACCATTTCAAATGTGGCGCCACAACCAAAGCAAGCTCAACACTGCGGTTCGTTAGCCAACACTGCCATCAGCTGGTGTAAACCACCCTTCCCCACCCCTTGCAATAAACACAAAAAAGCGACGCCAATGCCTGGAATCCTCTGCTAATCCGGAGCCAGTTGACCGCCACATCCACGCAGGCAGACCAGGGAGCACGGAGCAATGATCAAGGTGCAGCCACCGCCGAATGTGGCCGGTGGCTACTACAATCTGCGATGCGGCGAGATCTTGTTTAGTGCACCCGCATCCTACGAAGTGAGCTGCTTGCTGTGCGACCAGCGTTTGCCGTTGGACGGCTACCCGGAACACTTCCGGCTGAAGCACTTCACGCGCAGCTCCAGCCCGGTGTGTCCCACCGAACTGGAAAGCGATCCCATTGCCCAGGACGCCGACGAAGTGCAGGGTAATGAAAAGCTAGTCAAGGAACTGGCAAAGGAAGCTAGCCCGGACTTAGAGGAGGAGGAGGAAGGTTCAACACGCCAGCATTACCAGCGGGCAGCGGCCATGAAGAACACCCTGGTGGAGACTCGCGAGGATTTGCTGGACATCGATCTCGAGTGGACGGGCGGCGAGCATTCGGAGCATAATGAAACTCTCGAGGAGGAGGAGGGGGAATCGGATGATGATGAGTGCGACCAACCCAACAACGACACCAAGGACATGCTCTTCCAATGCGATCAGTGCGACCGGGCCTACAACACCAAACGCAGCCTGCAGAGCCATCGCCGCCTAAAGCACAGCGAAGCCAACGGCGGCAGTCTGGACAAATCCGCCAGTGAACGCAAGAGCAAGAAGCGAAAAGGTCCGCCGAAGGTGTATAAATGCAACGAGGAAGCCTGCAACCAGACGTTTCGCACCGAACGCGATCTGCGCGGCCATCGCTGGAAGCACACGGGAATCTTCTGCGACATCTGCGGCAAACCCTTCACCCAGTCGGGCAACATGATGCGCCACCGCCAGCGGCACAGTGGCATCAAGCCGCACAAGTGTCCGGAATGCGACGCGACCTTTTACACGCAAAAGGAGCTCTCCTCGCACAGTATCTGCCATACTGGTCGCATGCCCTGCATCTGCGAGGTGTGCGGCCGACCTTGCCGAGATCGAGGCGTTCTCACGGCCCACATGCGCCGCCATACGGGCGAGAGGCCGGCCAAATGCGAGGTGTGCGGCAAGGCATTCTATAGCTTCCATGACCTCAATGTCCATGCCGTATCGCACACCAATTTGCGGCCCTTCGTCTGCGACGTGTGCGGCTCCACGTTCCAACGGAAGAAGGCGCTGCGGGTTCACAAGCTGCTCCATTCCGAGCAGCGCAAGTACGTCTGCAAGCTGTGCGGCAAGACGTTCGCCCAGTCCGGCGGCCTAAATGCCCACATGCGCAGCCATGATCCGGCGAGAGTTAAGGGAGCTGTGAAACCGCTGCCGCAATCGGTCACCATCGAGGTGATCGAGGGCAAGAGTCCGCCCACCACCACCATCACCATGGCCATCGACCTCAATGTGGAGGAGCAGCTGGTCACGCAAACCGAGACTGCACCCACCACTTGGCGCCTGGCCAACTGAGTAGCTAGCTAGGATTAATATTAGGTTAGATGTAGTTCATCTATAAGTTCCAAATTGCGCCATAATAAATGAGAGAAATTTCAAATTACCACAAAAATGTGGACTTAATCAGCACGAGAAGAATGGAAATGAATCAATAATCGAATGAACCCACTGTATATGTCAAAACGCAGATGCATAAAACGTTTGATTGGCGGTACAAAAGTGTCCTTTATTGGGGTTTCCTAAACGGAGAGGGTTCCAAGCAGCCAGCGATCGAAGTCCAGATGAGTCTGGGCTCTAATCCTTGCCAGCGTGTGCATTCTACCCGGGATTCTTAGCTCTAAACATGTAGTTCGTATCGCTATGGACTAAGTTAAGTATTGGGGTAAAAATAATACATACAGCCTTTGTGTTTTCTTTATCCAAACGAAATTGGTGATCATAAACGGAGGCATTTGCGATAAAGGTTAAAAAAATATATTCCCTCTCCTTCGTTGTTTGCAAAAAGGTACATATTTTAAATTATTATTCAGTTTTTCGAAGCGATAAACTGAAGAATTAAAACCTAGCATAATTCTAGATGGAATATTAAGTAAACTAGTTTAAAATAGGGCTGGCATTTCTGCCAAGTGGACGTACTCAGTTACAAATATAGTTAAAATCAATCAAATTGACGAGAATGTTTTGAAAACTAAAGATTAATTAAGCACTGAAAATGCATTGATAAGGTATCACGGGAAAACCCAAGACCAACTAGGTTTTCCAATTATAGACCTATGCATCTACGTGATCTGCAATGACTTTTGTTCGCTAGAACCAATAGTAATAGTATAGAACTAGGAATATAAAGAGAATAAGAGATAGTTCTAGGATACTAGGATAATAATATCGATTAGTATTGGAATATCATCAAGATTGCTTAATGTGATGCTTGCTAGACGGTGACTATTAGCGGTCTCTCGTATACTATATATATATAGGTCTATATAAAATATATATACGTGTGTGTCAGCTATCGGGTATTGCATATTGTACGTTGGCGCACGAGTTCACTAAAGTGGATCGATCGACTAATTCCACACAAATCGCGGGGTCGCCTTGTTATCAGTGGTTCTAAACTATATTGCCTCGGTGATAACAGGTCAAGCATTAGCTAGCACTCCTTGGAGATGGGATTATCTTCTATGATTGCTACCATGCGTACTCATGTACTTCTAATACCTGGCTATTTTTCTCTACTTGCACGGTTTACCTTTGGGCCCCTATGATTCGATCCACCTCGATGCAAACTCAACGCAATCGGAAGACATTAGTGCCGCCGAGTTTCCAGTTCCTTTTCCATTGCCAGTTCACACAATATTGATCTCGATCTTGATGAGCAGCCGATCGTCGGCGCAGAAGCCCAGCTGTATGATGTTCGATATGTTGGCATACTCGAGGAAACCGAATCCCCGTGTGCTGATCGCCTCGCGTGGCTTGTGGAAGGCCAGGATCTCCGGCTTGGTCATGATGGTGTCGTGCTGCGACAACGTCGCATCCGCCGGATGCACCATGCACAACTTGATGCGACCCTTGAAGGGCCAGTCCAAGTGGTAATCGTTCTCCGACTGCATCAGATGCACATGCAAACTGAGCACATGCGGTTTGCGCGGCTGAATGTTCAGCCGCGCACAGAACTTGTAGCCATGCGGCGAGGTGTAGCACTCGTGCGAGTACACCTGATTGTTGGCATTGGCCCGCAGGCGAGCCACCAAGGCGCCCAGCTGCTCGATGCGCCACACAATCGTGCCATTGCTGTAGCGCGGATCCACGGGCGCCTGCTGGCGTGCCAGACGCAGCTGCTTTTGCATATTCTCGAGTCGCGTCTCCTGCTCGCGTGTCCGCTGTTCCAACACCACAATCCTCTGGTACATCGTTTGCACAATCTGCTCGTCTACACCATTGGCATATTGCGGCGGTGGCGGCAGCTGCTGCTGGCCATGGCCGTTCTCCATGGCACCACTTGTGCTGGGCTTGTGCGGCTGCCAGGTGGCAATGGCTGTCTGCTGGAATGCCTGTAGCATCAGCTGCATGTGATGCGGCATGTCCGCCTTGAGGTGCTCCTCCAACTGATTGGTCTCCGGTCGACCCACAAAGTCGCACTTGATCTTGGCAAACGGGCACTTCTCCTCCTGCGGCTCCTGCTGCCGCCGATAGGGACAACTGGGCAGATGGCGATGCAGTTCGATGGGCGAGGCAACCACTGAACAGCCCAGCGAGGAGTTGGGGCAATCTCGCTTGAGTTGCTCGATCTCGCGTCGCGTGTAGTTGTCCGGAAAGATGTCGTGCTCGGCGGACAGACGCTTGTTGTCCATGGGGCAGCATTGATTGTTCTTCTGCATCCAGGCGGTGAGGCAGCTGCGACAAAATCGATGGCCGCACGACGTCAACACCGGCTCATTTAGCCAATCGATGCAAATGGCGCACTCGTAGCGCGAGTCCAGCAGCTCCTCCTCCTGTTCCCCGGATGTGTCCGAACCGGGTGCATAGTGATGGTTCTGATTGAGCGCCAGACTCTTTGGTGGAGTGGGTGCTTCGCTGGCCCCGCCTCCCGCTGCTGCGCTGGGCGTGGCACTGCTGCTGGCCGCAATTCGACCAGTCGACGACAAGTTGGTCGTCATCTCATTGCTATTGTGCTCCTTCTCCTCCGCATGCTGCAAACTGTGCGCGTGCGAATGCGTATGTGCATGCTGGTGCATTCTGGCTGGCTTCTGGTCGGCCTGGACTCGCTGCATCTTGGCTGCTCCTCTGGCCGCCTGCTGGCTATCCTCTTTGAATCAACTAATTCAATTTTAATAATAATTTTCGTTCATGACTCCGCGGAACAGCTGTGTATCCAACGAGGGTTGTCCAACACTGGCGGCGAGTTAGTATACCAGAACACATGTGTTCACACTGCACAAAAAAACGTTCGCTGGTAGCGTGTTAAATGTGCTAAATTTAGTTGTTATTTTACAGATAATAGTAATTAAATGCAAAACCATTACTTGTATAGTTTATTTGGTTGTTGGAAGCTGATAGCGCGTATACAACATAGCCTGCGCAGATGCAGGCCAGTGTGAACACGCTCGTTTCGTTTGGCGGCGGTGGGCGAGCATATAAAAGGGCAGTGTTTTTCGGATTGGCGAGCAATCAGTTACGGGCACCGTACGCTGAAAAAAGGAAACCAGAAAGAAAACAGACACAACTCAACACGATGTGGATCGCGAACGAACGCACTATCTGCGCACTGATGCCACTGGTGATTTTGGCGACCTGGCAGCTGTGCCTTGTTCCCGGGACGGATGCCAAGCACTTGGCCATCAGATTGCGCGACCCTCAAAGCGAAATCGAATCGGAAACTGTGCCCCTAGCCCATGTCCACAGCCACAGCCACAGCCAAGCGCGCGAGAGTGGCGTTCGCGCTGCTGCAGTGCATCGTCGGGAGCGGCGGCAACTCTCCGATTGGCTAATTGCGCCCAACACGCGGTGGTGCGGACGCGGCAACCTGGCCAATGGAACGTACAACGATCTGGGCGGCGCTTCAAAGGCGGACAAGTGCTGCCGGAAGCACGACCACTGCAAAATGTGGATCGATGGCATGTCGAATCGCTATGATCTCTTCAACTACCGACCGTACACGCTGTCCCACTGCAGCTGTGATCTGCGGTTCCGCACGTGCCTGAAGATGGCCGGCGACGAGGATGCGAACGCCATCGGAAAGCTCTTCTTCAATGTCGTGCAGACGCAGTGTTTCGGCCTGAAGTCCGAGACCGTGTGCGTTCAGCGGGGCGGTTCCGGAAAGGAGTCCGATCCGTGCCTCAAGGAGGAGGTGCGTCACAAGGCCTTCCTGCGCGACAACAAGCGGTTCTAAGAGTGCTAGGTGGGTAGAGCTACCACTTATGATAAAGCTTTCAAAGGAAGAATGATGTGGTTATTCTATTTTATTGCATATATCGTTACGCTTTGCATTTTAATTGGAAAATAGTTTAGCTATCATTCCTAGAATACCACTCATAGAGGTCTATCCTTTCACAATAAACCAATGATATGGTGCTAAGTTTGAGTAACAATATGATTTTCTTTCCCTATTTCCAGTTGGCCTACGACGACCGGCAGGAATTTGTGTATCCCAATGTCGCCTGTCCGCAAAAGGAGCTAACCAAACATACCGCCACATAGTGCTGCAATTGAGTTTGAAACTCAATGGGAGAGCATGGCAAAACACCATCATCATCCGTACTCAGATGAATAGATTGTGGAAGGAGGAGGAGGAGAAAAGGAGAGACAGCCAGAGACAACCCGTCAATGTATTAAGCTATATACCAACATATTTATATGACTGTCAAGTGCTATTATAATGCGTAGTAGTCGATACGATGTACTAACACACCTAGTTGTAGTCACTCAATCTAGTTTAGGCCGACGAATCGATAACAGGCTGCCAGAAAACCAAGTTTTTTTTAAAAACTAGCTGTAGACCCCGTAGATACCCTATAAACCACTGTGCGTAATTAGTTGTAGGCGTAGTAACTTAATAAATGAAATTTCCAAAGAGTAAAATTTCATTTTGTTTGTGATTGTATTGTGCAAATACGAGCTCCATAATCCGACAATCCAGCAATCCATCCATCCATCTATCCGCTGTGGAATGTCGTACTTTGCACTGGGCACTCGGTATCAGCATCCCATCCATCCAGCCATAGTATACGCGTATGTCTGGACTGTGATCGCCGCATTGACGTAGCCATTGCCCATCTAGATGACCCGGCGACCCAGGGATCGTGCGCTCGCCTCTCAATTGGCTACCACTTCTAGGTCAGATGCGTCATGTTGGTGGCGTCTGCGAGCTCGAGAAGGATCCATGGATTAGTTCAAGTCCAAGGTGCATGTTTATGTGATGACTGGGATTTAAATCCCAATATTTGATCATGATGACAGTAAAGTTTTCCCAGGCCTTTTTGTTTGGTGTAGTTAAGCTAGCACTGGGAGGTCTAGTTCAAGAGAGTCCAGCATTATAATCAGCATTCAGCATTCCCAGCGTGACGCAATTAAATATAAATAAATATTTGTATTATTATTATACACTCTTGATTGATTGGCGGTTTACAACAGAGGGGCCCGTCTGTTTTGGAGCTTGTAAATGCTTCCTGCCAGTTGGCTTCAATGTCATCGCATCGCATCCCATCGTAATCGTAGCTTTCGTTTTTTTCGCGTAGAATCGACTTTGGTTCGAGTACGCATACTCGTAGTACAACAGTGCGTATACACAATACATTTGGATTGTTCTGCGCAAGCAGCTTATTTGTTGATTTCGCAAATAGTTACGTCACGAAAATTGTTGTCGATTTGCAAATGGAAAGTGATGTTCTTACGCAATGGGGAAATTAGAAATTAATAACAATATTATTAATAATAATAATTGTAATCATGCGTGTTTTCCCATTTCAAAAACACTCAACATTGCATCAAAGTAGCTCTCCGTTGAGTTTTCAGAGTTTTCGAAACTATATTTGCTTTGTCAAAATTTTAAGAAGAGTTAGAGCGATATTTTAGATTTATTTGGCATTGTGTTGCACGCGAAAATCGCTGCCGAACATGGACACAACCATGCCCATGGGCATGGTGCCCAACAGTCTCAATCCGATCCTCAATCCTCGACCCCTGCCGATACTCGTTACCAAGCCCAGGTCCAAACTCCAACCGGATGAGCCACACGATGGCGTTTTAGCCTTTAAGTAAGCATTGCTTTCGTCAATGTCCGATGCCCAGTCTCACTGACTTCCCACCATCTCATCCTAAGAAAAGTACCTCCGCCGGTATCCTCACGTCCCATTCCGCTCCAGCGGGCAATGTCTGAGGTTCGGGACGCGCTGCGAGCTCAGCCCCAGGCCAGTGACATTAGCCTGTTGATCTTCGCGGCGGCGGCCAGCAGTGTGGAGCACGAGAGGACCCTTATTCCGGTACCGCCGCAATTCCAGGCGGCTCCTGGCTCCGGCTGCCAAGTGGATCGACTGCGTCACGCCGTTGCCGACAATTGGCCCTCCTGTCGCATCATGTTGGACTGCCCCAGTACCGACGAGCAGTATGCCGCCTTGATGCCGAACGATGTGGACGCCCTGCATCTGCTGCACTGGATCCTGGTGGCCACGCCCGCGTCGCCCACTCTGCGCCGTATGTCGGGATTGCATTTGCGGCGACTTTGCCGCTTCCTGGGCCTGGCACGCCCCACCTTGGAGCCCGGCCACCTGCTGAGCATCAGCTATGAGCGGAATGTTCAGCGGCTGGGGGATCCCAGTCCAAGGCCAAGGTCCAGTTACGCCTATCTGGGCTTGCCCTTTCAGTACCTATATCGTTTCCTGGCCACTGGACGCCTGGAGCATCCGCCAGGTGTAGCCATTCGTTTGTATGCCCAACCGGAAACAGCCTTGGTTCACTGCGACGAGCTGAGCTCGCAGCCGCAGGAGCAGCATGTCCAGTCGGAGGAGCAATCCTCCAGCCAATCCAGCGCAGAGAGGGAGCAGTCTGGAAGCCCAAGCTCGCTGTGCTGGCGGAACTCCACACTGACTGCACCGCAAAGGGCACTGGTCATATGCGAACTGCCCTCGGAGTTGGACGAATCCATTGCCCATTCGCCGGAGAAGCACTTCCTCGAGTACTTTGTGCAGGAATCGCTGTCCCTGCGACCCTGCTATCTGCTCCTCTTCGACGAGGCGGTGGCCTCCAACATAATGTTCGCCTGGCCGGGCAAATGCATCGAGCTGGAGCATCCGGGTCCTTCGATGGTCCAAAGATCGCGTATCGGTATCTTGAATATCGTCCGGAATCTGGGCAACCGGTTGGGAGCGGTTAGGCGGGCTTTAGCCGCCATTTAGATTTCTGGCCAAGGACACTGATCCCGGCCAGGTGCCGTCTGTCTGTTTAATGTCCTGGACATGTCGACTCCGGCGAACTGGAGCAATTTAATGTTTTGGAATTTCTCAAACAATTGTTAATAAATATTTGGCAACTAACACTAATTTATTGATTTTTGGCCATTCAGTGGATAGTTGTTTAACTAATGAGCGCCTGCAGCTTCCAGATGCCTTCATCGCCACCGGGATTGATGGTTGATACGATTGAGAGGAGTGTAGTCCATGACAAATCTTTGGCGCCTCTGTTGGTACTGCGAATGGCTAAGATAGATACTGGCCAATCCCTTGATGGCCACAAAGGTCAGTCCGCCCAGGAGGATGCTGAGTAACTTGTTCTCTTCGTAGATCCGGCCGTAGAGCTTCTGGCCCAGCACCACCGAGATGGTGGGCAGACTTAGGGCAATGCAGAAGCTGGTGGCGGCGCGTCCCAGTTGCTCCGTTGCCAAGTTACCGCCAATTAGGCCATCCGAGACCGGATGCTCGCGCTCCAGCTCATCGAAGTACTCATCGCTCAGCGGAGCACCGGGCAGGGGTAGACCCACAGCATCCAGTTGCTCGGCGGGAATGGTGCGACGATTGCGCCGCCGCAGCCAACGGATCACACAGTCCTCCCAGCGCACCAACCTGCTGAGAAGTAGGAGCGTCGGCACCGAAGGCAGCATAATCATCAGCAGCGAGGGATCCTCTTGGAGCAGCTTCATGCCCGTGTCATTGCCGGCCAGTTCGAGCAAGGTGAGTGCTCCGTAGATCACAGCGGAGAAGTAAACGGTGGCCGCCAGGATGCCCATCAGAACACTGGGACACATACGCTCGCAGCACTTGTCCAGTCGCTCCAGCATGGCATCGAAGCGGCAAAGTGGCGGCATCACTATAATGTACTCCGTGCGGCATTGGGTGCACGTCACGGGGACACCCGGCGACATCATCTCCTTCTCATCGATCCAGCGACTCAGGCAGGCCTCGTGCACCCACTTATTGGTGCCGCGACAGCGACACGGATGCACCCAATCCCGTCGGCGGTGATCCTCATCGCCCCTCAGGCAAATCCAGCACATCCTGTCATCCGCGGGATTGCCGGATGGCGGTTCCAATCCGCTTCGCAAACGGCTTAGCCGACTGTGAAACGGTAATTGCATAAATTGACGGCTCATGGTGATGGTGATGTTTTGGGCGATGACAACGATGACCACTGAGGATCCAGGTATCCAATCTCCAGGCGGAGCAAGTGAAATTTTGTTCCAGCGCCGGAAGGTGGCAACTTGGCTTTTGTATACCTGCCTTTATATACCCTAAATTCCAAGGTTCCTGATTTCCCTGGTACTCGAATAATTTTTGTGATTTAACTACACTTTTACAACTTTTAGTTTTTGAAACACACCGATTTCTTAAACTTAACAATTTTTGAAATATTCTATATGATTATTTCTCTAATATTTGGTAATTCCGATCAATTGCTTAATCCTAAATTATATCATATGATACAAAAACCACACCATCAAGTTTCAGATATATCTTCCCTAAATTTTCGATTATATTTATATGTTTATAAAGTTAAGAACTCGATTTTGAGGCATTTTTCGAGTGCATTCCCTGCGGCCTACTTTTTATTTGTAGGTGGTTTACTTTCGGCGAATGTGGCACATGCCAAAAGGAAAACCTGTTGGCCCACAAAGTGAAAATAGGCGAAGGCCAAGAGCAAGAGTAACCACCACAAACTGGATCTGCGGGATCTGGATGCAAATGCAAGTTTGCCTCCTTTTTTCTTCCCCAAACATGTGAAACTTAAGTAAAGCACTTACCATCCCGATGATCCTCTGATGGCAATGTATCTTATGGATGGAAATCAGGAGCAGGAGCAGGAGCAGCACTGGCCACTAATCACTGAACATAAAACATAGTTTTCACACACATTTCCGACGAAAGAAACTTCGCGACGGTCCGAAAAATAAGCAGAACCTGTCGACTCGAGAGCAGAAGAACATTTGGCCAGCCTCGAATATCTGCAGCTTGGCCAGAATTTGAGAGCCAGACTGGGAAAGCCAGCCTTTCCATTCCACTTTTCCACTTTGGCCACCAGCTACACGCAGAAAAACTTGACTGCAATCTAAGATAAAAAGTAGTTATAACTAATTTTAAAATATAACTATATACATATATTCCAAGCAACGTTTATATATATGATTCAAGGTATGTAAACAGTAACATACATATTTTTCGCTGAGTGCACAGGCCAACGGTAAAGCACAACAAAGTGCGGCCACCACTACGAATTGGGCCAGAAATCGGTGGCCAAGTGGATCTGGCATGAAGGTGGCGACGCAGAGGAGGCCACACCGCTCCTGACAGGTGCTTCGCCTTTTTTTTTTTTTTTTTTTTTTAATTTTTTTATTATTTATTGAATCTTCCCTTTGTGTTAAGAGACTAACAATAAGTGTTCAAATCTTAATCTAACTTAATTAACTTTCACTTAGTGATAGTTTTTTTTTTTTTTTTTTTTTTTTTTTTTTTTTTCATTAATGCCCTAATAAGTTTATTGCTGGGCTGGGAGGTCGTTGCGGTGCAGCCGGCTTTGACTGCATACTCGGATTAGTTTTCTTGCGAGGGGATTTGTATGGGTGGTCAGCTTTTCGTTATACTTCGTTTTTTTCTCAGCTATTACTTCGATTACTAATTTGATTTTTAGGTCTCTGTGTATGTTTTCGTTTCGAAGGTACCACGGCGCTCCAGTGATAATTCTCAGAATTCTTGTCTGTGCTCGCTGAATAATGTCTATGTTACTTCTGGATGCGTTGCCCCACAGCTCGGAGCCATAAGTCCAGATAGGTTTTAAGACGGAGTTGTATAGAAGAGCTTTGAACTCCAGACTAAGTGGAGAGCGAGCATTTATGAGCCAGTGGAGGTTCCTTGCTTTAAGTTTTAGATGTTTCGATTTGGCTTCTATATGTTTGCGCCAAGTGAGCCGCCTGTCCAGATGAACTCCCAGATATGTTACCTCGTCGGCTTGTGGAATGCATATGTTATTCAAGAAACATATACAGGGTGTATAAGATTGGACCCAGTACACTGCCTTGCGGCACTCCAGCTTCGATTGCGCAATCGCGTGAAGTGCTTGTATCGCATCTTATTGCAAACACTCTGTTATATAGGTATGACTTCAGTAGCTTATGTGTGTTTTGGGGCAACAGCTTGATTATTTTAAACAAAAGTCCATCGAGCCACACTCTGTCAAATGCCTGCGCGACGTCTAGAAAAATGGCTGTGCAGTATTCTCGATGTTCAAAAGCAGTACGAATTTCTGACGTGATTCGGTTGACCTGTTCGATGGTTCCATGTTTTTCTCTAAAGCCAAATTGATGTGTTGGAAGTGTGTTGTTTATTCTAAGATGAGGGCTAATCCGAAGGAGTAGCATTTTTTCAAACAGCTTTGAAAGACATGTTAATAAGCTTATCGGTCTATATGATGATGGCTGCGTTTTATCTTTTCCTGGCTTTGGAATCATTACTATGGTCGACTTTTTCCATTTTTGAGGGAAGTATCCAAGCTTGGCGATTGCGTTGAACAACAGGCAGATGTGAAGAATAGCACACTTTGGGAGTTCGATGAGCATTCTTGGAGTTATTAGGTCGTAGCCAGGCGATTTTCTTGGGTTCAGTTGCTCTTTGATAACCTTTGCTAGTTCACATGGTCGGAATTCAAAGGGTTCTTGAGGATCTAGATTGGCTGCTATTAAAGGAGGGAGAATAAATGTGTTGGTAGAGGGATTTGGTCGGAATACATTTTGTAAATGGTCAGCGAAAGCACTGGCTCTTTCTTCATCACTTCGAAACCAAGTGCCAGAGGGACTTCGGAGTGGCATAATTGGCGCTATTGGAGTCTTTAGGTTTCTGTGAGCTCTCCAAAGAGGGTACTTAGTGCTGGTGGGAGAGAGTTGCTCGATATATGAACGTTGGCTGTTTTTTTCCTCTTGTTTGAGAGCATTGGTAAGCCTGCGTGTGGCTATCTTAAGCATGTGCTTAGTAATTGGTGATCTATTAGACTGCCAATCCCTTCGTAGGCGTCGTTTATCTAATACCAGCCGCTCGATTTCGCGATTAGTTTTGATGTAGTTTGGTTTTGCATACGTCACTGGCGGGGTTGAAGCCTTTGCAGCCGAGACTAAAATGTTTTCAAGAGTTTCCGTTGACTTGTCTATATCCTCCTTTGAAGATAATGCCGTCGTTAGTTCTATGTGTGAACAGACATACTTTTGATACCTTGGCCAGTTTGTTCTAAAATTTGTGAGTCTATACGGTGGGTCGACGATGTGGGGGCGAGTTAGCATATTTAGAAAAACAGGTGAGTGATCTGATGATAAATCTGCTAGTGCTTCGGCGGTGACCATGTTGCGGGGGACATGTTTAGTAATTGCAAAATCGATCAGGTCTGGGATTTTTCTTGGGTCTGCTGGCCAGTATGTAGGCTTACCCGGGGATACATAGTCTAGCTTGTTTTCTGGCTTCGTAAGCGCATTGTACAATTGCTTACCCTTTGGCGACACAAGTCGAGATCCCCAATGGGTGTGCTTGGCGTTATAGTCACCCGCTGCGATGAACCTGTCACCTAGTGTGTTAAAGAATTCCATGAATTGATCCTCAGAGATTGGAAAGCGCGGTGGGCAGTAGACTGCGGCTAGAGTCGTTGAACCATTGTTGAGTTGTAAGGCTATGGACGTAGATTGTAAGTAGTTTTTGTCAAAATTGTTTAAGTGGTGGTGTTTTATGCGATTTCTGATGAGTATTCCAGTGCCTCCATGAGCTTTACCATCTGGATGATTTGTACCATAGAACAAGTATCCTGGTATATGAAAATTGTTTTTATTTGTGAGGTGCGTTTCTGATAGTAGCATTACGTCGATGTTTTTTTCGTAAATGAACTGTGTGAGCTCTTGTGTATGCCGTGAAACGCCATTTGCGTTCCACAGAGATATCCGTAGGGAAGCCATTATGGGGATTTTGAAGATACAAGAAGTTGAATCAGGATATTTTGGTTTTTCATGAGCTCTTGCAAAGTATTTTGCATGAACGTCATGAAGTCTTTCATGCTTTGCTGTAGGGATAGCATCATAGCTTCGATGCCACTTTGTTGTGTTTGTTGGATGTTTGTCGGTGTATGTTCGGAATGAGCAGTTCTTGTCGGTGGGGCGGGCACTTCTAGTCCGGATTTTAGGGCGCTAGCGAAAGAAATTGTTGGAGTAGTGTTTGGGACAGTTAGGGGTGGTTGAAGAATCGGTTGCGGTGAGTAGAAATTGACTTTGTTGTATGTATGTGCTGTGGCAATACGTTTGTTTAGGCGGCTCTTCAATTCTTTGTACACCACACAGCCTCTGTAGTTTGCAGTATGTTTTTCCCCGCAGTTACTGCATTTCTTCACAGACTTATCGTCCTTGTTTTTGGGGCAGTTTGCGGTAGTATGAGGTTCGCTACAGACAACACATACGGACTTAAGGGTGCAGTATGCCTTGGTGTGGCCGTATTCTTGGCAATTAGTACATTGAACTGGATTGATACGTTTGTGCGGCTCCTCCACGGTGATCCTCCGATGTAGCAAGTACTGTAAATTGTATATTGGGTGCACTTCGTTTTTCTTTAGTGCCTGGAGCTCTGGTTCGAGTTCTATTTTGAATAGTGGCTGCGGAACTTTGTCTTTGTTTAAAATATTAATAGCTGTCTTTGCAGAAAAGTTTTTGGCCTTCAGAGCCTCAATTATCTCAGCTGGTGTCACTGTTGCTTCAATGCCCTTAAGTACTACCTGTAGCCCTTTGCAACTTTTTAATTGGTATGTGTAGTAGTTTTTACCAGCATCATTTAGGTATTTAGTCACTATACGGTGGTCTGCTTCTGTTTGGATCTGTAGTTTTATTTCATGAATATTTCCTTTTTTAAGTGGGATAATGTGGAACTTGCTGTCACCAATCAAAGCAACGAGTTTATTTACAAGTGCATTTGTACTTTGTTCTCGTATGAAAATTGGTGGAGGCCTGGTCTTTTTTGGCTCCCCTACCGTTTTTTCGTTGGGTTGTTCGGTCGCAGAATCAGCCAAGATAGCATATCGGTTTGAATTATTTACTGCAGAGTTTTCATTGCCGTTGTTGGTTCGATTGATTTTGGGTTGATTACCTGCCTTATTGTTTTGAGGGCTGAGCTTTCTCTTGATTTGGATGTAGCGATCCATGCCAGTCTGCACAGTCGAAATCGACTTCTGCTTTTGTTTTGATTCTTCTTTACGTGCATTATTGTTGTTGCAAACGGTCAGTGCTGCTGAATTATTTACAGCTGGCACAGCGATAATTAGTTGGGCCGCTGACGAAGTTGATGTTGTGGCAGTTGCCAGTGAGGTCACTGCACTCGTTATTGCAGTGTTACAGTTACCCGGGACGGTCGTTTGGCGCTGCGAGAGGAGCGGGGTAGGAGAGGCGGTCTCTTCGCTCCACGACTTGTGAGCCGAAGCAGGCAGAGAGGGAGAGCAAGAACGCGGTCTGTCGTTCGCTGAGGGCAAAAGTTTCGAGTTAGTTGAAAGTGAGGGTGCTCGATCACCGATTTGCGGTGAGACGAAAGAAAAGTATGCATTGTTGCGTTGTAAAGAGAGCCGGCGCTCGTCTTGTTCACATTGTCGCTGAGAACGTATGTCGTTTTGATTCATTGTTCTAAGTCCACATATAACAATTACCAGAACAATATGGAATAATTATTTATTTTAGTAAATAATTACTATAGTCAATAATTGTTAGTTGTGCAAACTGCACTTTACACTTTGTGTTTAACTTTCACTATACTGTTGTAGTTTTTAGAACTTGCTATTCGTAGCTTGAAAGAAACACGTCTCCACCCGAAGACTGTGGAATGTCGACTGTGCTTCGCCTTGGAATGCAAAAAACTGGACGAGGATTGGGATGGTGGATCGGGGTCCGGGGTCCGGGGTTCGGGGTTCGGGGTTCGGGGATGGAGGTGCGCCAATGCGATTCGGTGGTTAGCAGGCTTCTGTTCTGCCCGATTAGCGATCATTATCGATTTCACTTGTAATTCGGATATATCAGCAGGGAATACACTGCAAAAAACAAATTGGCACATCGTGTTCTAATTTATTGCTTACAATAAAGTGCGTATCATAATGGAATGGAAAATCAAGCTACAGTTGGGATTTAAAATCCCCAAAACTATGGCATCCTATAGATGCGAAATTCGATAGATTATATATATCTCAGTGCATCAAAGATAAATGGTCTTCAATTCGTCCTGTTGAATCGCTCGCCGAGATTCATCCCCTTGATTAGCGTGTAGAGCGAAAACGAGAACTTTGCTATCTAAAGATACGAGGAAAATATTATTAATATATAGAGAAAGATCTATAAACTAATTCTAAAGATATGAAACTTGGTATGTGGTTTGTTTTTGGAAAAAGAAAGGGTATGCCCTCAGTTGGTAATCCTCTAACTCTTAAACTAAGATTGTTATTCATAACTAATCATCTAAATATAGTTACTAATAGTAGAGCGGACTTACACTGAAGTAGGTGGCCAGATTGATGGGGAACAGCTTCATGGCGGTCAGCGTGATGGGCTGCTGGGCGCGATGGAGATAGTAGAGCAGCATCTTGCGGAACCGGGCACTCTGGCCCAGCCACTGGCACTGGAAGATGGCCAGGGCGAGCTTCTCGTTGTCCAGCATCAGCGAGGTGGCCTGGTAGCAACATGGAGCCGTCTGCAGGGTCACCGCCATCAGGTAGATGATCGATGCGATCTTCGTGTTCGTATTGGCGAAGATGAAGATGTTGATCATGGTGGTGCCCATGATGGCGGCGGTGATCAGGAACTGAACGAATATGGTCCGCGAGATGACGGGACTAATGCAGCCGAGCAGCTGCAGCATCGTCTGGTGATCCACAATGCAGCGCTGCAGTTCCGCGCATTGCTCCTCCTGCCGCCGCTCATCCGGACAGATCTCCATTTGGCCACTCTCATCCCTGCCCAGCTTCTCCACCCGCCTGGCCAGCAATTGCACCTGGATCCGGACCACATACAGATAGATAACGGCGTACACATCATCGCTGGCCTGGTGCAGGCACGTCCAGTTCATGATGAGGAACTCGATCCAGGCCTGGATGCAGAACTGCAACTGCGAACGCTGCCAATCCAGGCCAGGCAAATAGAGGGCATAGGGCGGTTGGCCCAGCAGGTAGGCGCATACAAACGTCGAGGAGGAGTAGATGGCATAGCAGATCTGGTAGAACCACACCAGATAGTTGCAGAACCTCACCGCATCGAGGATCAACTGGAACTCCTCCTGATCCCTGCACCGCGCATCCAAGGCGGCCAGATGGTGCTCCGCTCTGCGCAGCAATGGCAAATTCCAGGCCAGTGCCACAATCTTGGCCGGCAGAATGACCGCATCGATGGCCACCTGGGCGGAGGTCAGCACCTGTGTGATCTCCATGCCGCCCATGTACCGATAGCTGATCACAAAGAACGTGGGCACCAGCAGCAGTTGCCACACGTACATGACCACCGAGAAGCAGCCGTAGATGCGCCGCCATGTGCTGCTCGTGGTGGGGCGACTGCCATCCGGTGCCTGCATGCCCAGGGCATAGAAGCAGTTGAAGAGATTCCTAAACGCTCGCCGGGATTCGGGCACTTCCTCCTCCTTTTCCGCCTTCGTTGCCACGCGAGTGCTCACCGCCATGGCTGATGGACTTTTGAGGCCTGGGAATATTCGAATGGCCTCTTTTATAGGCTGCCCAATTAAAAGTTGACCCTCATTTCGATTCGATTCGTCTCGTTACCTTCTTTTTCTATAAAAAATAGTTTTTTATTTTCGCATTTTGGTCTCTGAATGATTTAAATGAATCGTCAATTTTTAATTGCTAATTTGTACATAACATAAGTCACAAGCAGCATTTTGTTATTGCATATTTGTGAGTCCTTTTCGCCCCTCCCCCAACCCTTTCAACCCTTTTAACCCATTCCAACCCCACCAGAATCGAACTTTTCAATTCGATTTGAATTCAATTTCGTCCGCTTGCTAATTCGAAGGCAATTAAGCAGCAAATACAAATAAACTTAACTTAAGAACCCGAAGAACCCTTCCTTCCAACTAATTAATAAATAATGCAGGCAATTGCAATTAAGCTAGTGGGTAAGTGTAAAGGTTAACTGGTTTCATTCTTCTTCTGTTTTTTTGTTTTGTTTCTTTTTTTTTTTTTGGGCAGATATTTGTGGCTATATTGCTTGGTTTCTGGTCAATCGGTTCCTATTTTTGGTTAACTTCGGCTTTGTGTGTGGAGCATAAACAACAATTTGTCTAAATTATAGTTATTAATTGATGCGCATATGCATATGAGTTGGACTCTATTGCCTGCCAATCGCTCCAAGCAAATGTGGCCCAGAGTTTCGGGATTTGGTCGCGTGGCAAACGAGTCGAGTAACGAAATCTTCAATTCTTCAAATTTGTGCATGCTGCGATCGGGATGTCCTGGAAATATCTTAAGATATATACACAGCATTATCTCAATTAGTAAACTTGTGGAGTAGCTCGAGATATTTCCAAAAAAACACCTTGCAAACAAACATGATTATATAATAAGTATCTGTGTACGTGGCATACATACATATATGCAAAGGTAGTTCAAATTCATCGCCATTATATCATTATTATAGCTATTCAGTATTTGGAAAAAACAGCAGCAATATGCTTCTTTATGTATATATAGATATATATATATATATATGCATGTATATACTCGTATATATCCATTATAAGTAATTGTAAATCGATCGAGTTAAACTGGTATTCAATTCAGAGCTAGTGGTTTTGTGGGTTAACGCGTCTACATCGGTCTATATCTAGGTGTCTATAACTATATATATATATGAATATATAAACACTTTTTTCAGACTTAAAAATGGAGCTTACGGCTGGCGTGTGTCTTGATCGGGATGCGGTGTCCTCGGAATTACAAAGTATTACTAATTACTTGTTATTATTGTTGTTGATGGCTTGCTAGCTTGCTGGCTGCACTTAATCTGAATCAGAAGTCGGAGAACGCAAGTGGAGGCCTTCGTCACTATACATATGTATACCTAGGTGTATAATACATAAATGGGAGTATATATCAGCCATATTTGCATCCGTTGGCTGCCTAATCTTACACGAGGGATTGGGATTCGTTTGGATGTGTGTTATACATATATTTGGTTTTGGAATCCGGCATCAGGCAAAACTAGTGAAGTCTTCACTCTACTTTTAAGGCAAATCGCACAAGTCGGGGGCTGCACAAGTCTATGGGTCTATGGGTGTGTATGTCTGAATCCTCGGGCAGATTTCGATCGGGAGGATCCCTTCCTGCCTATCAGTTGGCTAACACTAACATCGAAGTTTATTTAAGTAGTTGGGTGTAAACAACTTGGTAGCTACTCTTATGTACAGACAGTGGGTATCAAATTCTGCATTCCAGAATTCCTATAGCAATTCGGAATCTTAGCCACAAGGATACTTCGTAGTATTCCCCATCCCATCTACTGACATCCGTTTGATATATATATATATAAATGTATGTACCTAGTTCTTCCTGAAAACCATTTGATTTATCTGCGCTTCCTCAACCTTTGATATTGCATTTCTCTTCCAATTCCTTTCTGCGAAGATGAGGGATCTTCCCAGTTATCGCCTCCCATGTTTTCCAGCTGCTATGGCTATCCCTCTCTTTTTCGCTTGCCTGGTTGAGCCTGTCCTGCTCTTTCACAAGCGGTACTCATAGTGCGCCGATCGAGATCGCCGGGCTCCCGAGTACCAGCGATATGGTACCCGCTGCTGATGCAGCGCCAAGCCAGCGGCTCCTCCGCCGGTCCCAATGTCCGCGCCCGGACTCCGCGCCAACTGCAAGGTTAGCGCCAGGCGCGACTGCTAGGAGGATGAGGCCGATGGCGACGGAGTGCTGCCACTGGACGCCTGTCGCTGGCGTCTCTGCTGCTGTTGTTGCTGCTGCTGTTGGTGCGGCAGCTGCATCGCCGGTGCCGTCATCCGACGTCCCAGGGCGGGCAGCGGATTGGCATCCAGATAGGCCTCCGGACTGAAACGCACCCGACTGTGCTGCGAGCCAATGGAACCCTCTTTGGCACTCAAGTAGGAGCTGTCATCGCTGGTCAACGAGTCCGGCGGCGTGGGATTAGTGGGCGTGCCCTGCTGCGAGGATGTGGACCCATTGCCGCCATTCCCACTATTGTACTTCTTCAGCGAGCTGCGCAGCTTGGACTGGCCGGCCAGTGGTGGTGGTAGCGCAGCCACCACCACACCCGCTCCCGATTGCTGATAGCCCAGCGAGAGCGCATGCTGCTCGAAGGGCAGACTGGCCGGTCGCGTCACCGCCGCCGTGGCATATTTGCTCTTGGTCATCGGCAGCGGACTGTGGATGAGGCGGTTCAGTAGCTTGGGTGATCCTGCGTACAGTTCCTGCTTTTTGGGTGGGGGCACCTGGTCAAGCTCTCGCTCCCGCTCCCGCTCCCGCTCGCGTTCCCTCTCGTACTCCGCATTCAGATTGAGATTGTTGTAGTCGTAGCACAGCAGCTCTTCGTGCTCCAGCAGGACATTCGAATTGTTCGAAACGGTTGAGGGAGTGCGTCGGTGTCCGGCCGCACTTACGCCCATCTGTGGCACCCGCGGTGGTGGTGTACGGGTCTGGCTTACCGGACAGGGAACGGTCACGGGCAGCGGCACCACTGGCGGCGCCTCATACTGGTAGTCATAGTAGTCCGGCAGCCGATGGTTATAGTCGTAGGAATAGTCCGGATACGATTTGCAGTCACGCTCGTAGCTGTAGTTCAACTCCGGCCGGTATGGAAAGTAATTGGAACCTATTAACGGGCAATTAGGATATTTTAAATTGGCGGATTCTTGTCGAATGCATTCTTGCTTGCCCACTCACCGAAGTAACCATTTCGGTAGTTTCCGCCATCGTTGGAGTAACTGGGTCCGTTTCTGAGGTAATCGGCTGGCGCATAAAGTGGCGGTGGACCGATGCCACCGCCCACACGGAACTCCTCGAAGGCATCCGCTTGAGGATTGGCATTGCCGAAGCTGCTGTTGCTCAGCTTGCGTCGTGGCGATGGCGTCGGTGGCTGGGTTCCGGCATACAGTGCACTCACCACGGCTGGCGGTTGTGATGGCGCTACTGTTGTCACCACGGCCGATGGAACTGGCTGTGGCTGGTGATGATGATGATGGTGCTGCTGCTGCTGCTGCTGGTGATGGTGCAACTGATGCTGTGGTGTCCGCTGCACAGGTGTGTAGTACGGCTGACTGCCTCCGATGCGCCGGGCCAGGGATGTGGGCTGCGATTTGCTGACCGGAGCTTCAATGCCACCAAATCTGGGGGGCAGGAATATAGTATAAAACTTTAGTTCCAAGGAATTCGCGCTCTTTAGGATTCATTCAGCACTTACCTTGCTTGTGTGGCTATCTTACGTGGCGTGCTTTCCCTGAGATCCGGCTGCTCGCCCTCCTGCTGCTGCAGTGGCACCTCCACCTCCAGTTCCAGTATCTGCTCCGGCAGTGAATCCTCCACCACCTCCTCCGGTCCGGTAATCGCTGCTTTCGGCGCCGCCTTCAGAGCGGGCACTTCGCTCAGCAAAGTGGGATGCACTGGCGACACGTTCGACATGCGAACATCGTATCCGGCCGCCACTCCGGCCAGCAGGGAGGCCATGTTGTACAGCAGCAGTTCGATCACGGAGAGCTTCGGCTTGCGCGCCGAATCGCCGGCGTAGAGCGTCGGCAGGGGCACGTTGCTGGTGAAGCGGCTGAGGAGATACGGCGATGGCGACATAATCGGCATGTTGGTGGCACCCGGACGCCAGTCATCCATCTTGCTATTGCCCTGGTAGCCTGGTCGATGCGATCGGCAGCATTCCAAGGCGGATATGAGACATGATTGAGTTACGGCATATGGTTGGTTCTGGCTTGGGGAATGGTCGGTAGTCGGGTGGTAGTCGGATAGTCGGAGGCGGGGGGTACGAGAGTAGATGGATAGTAACCGCAGGCAACACCAAAGTTTAACCACCGCATACCAGGAGACTCTGTTCGTTAAGGTTAATCTCTCTCTCTGTCTGTCCAAAACTGAGGATTGTGCTCATGCACAGAGAAAATCCATTCTCCATCCAGTCGTTTTCACATTAAATTGACATTGAAAGATAGCTTAACTTTAAATACTAATATAAATTTAAATCATTTAAATTTGTTAGTAAGGATCATTGGACTTTCTCTGTGCTTTTTAGCTGCGAGGCAATCAAAACTGGTCGGCAGATTGTCTTAAGTTGGTTTTATTGTCGGATTTCTGTTTCTAGGTATTGGTTTTTTTTTTTTGTTTTTTTTTTTTGTTTTTTTTTTGTTTTTTGGGATGGCTTGGCCCCAACATGGAAAATACAATAATATACAAAGTACATTGAAATAGAATCGAGCACTAAACGTAGAATGAACAAATCGTAAAATGAAGTATAAATATACAATTGAAAGTTTTCATAAAAATAATACAAAAAAATGATCATTTCCTTTTCGTTTCATCATGGTTTTTTGATCACAGGTTTTTTTCTTTTCTTTTGCGCGATTATTCTGTTTGTTGTAGAAATAAATCATAAATAAATAAAATGGAAAACCCGATTGCATAGTAAATGTATGTAAATAAAACTGTGCACAAAGCACCAAAAAAGTCGAATATCAAATTAAAATTAAAAAGCGCCGCAACTTTTCGTTAAGTGTACTCAAGCCGAAACGAAATGCGGCAAGCGATGGAAATTTGGAAAATATCTCTTACAAAAAAGGAGGGGAAAAAAAGGAGGAAGGACTCAAAAAAAAAGTTCGAATTCCTACAAAACTAGAACTTAGTTCAACTAAGATGTGTGTAATGCAATGCGTAAGGACGCACTTACGCATCGGTATAAATATAGCAATATGGTTTCCTTAAGGTTAATCCAATTGTTACACATTCATGTATATGGTTTAGTTCAATATATTTTGCCATTGGCCCATGCACACGTTTTTTCTCTCCGTGTCCGTTAGTCTATCTATCCGTTTGATCCTCAAAAAAGTTCGTCCTCACTACACTTTTGCAATTTTCTAGCCGCTCCTCTGGCAAAAAAACCAAATCACTGGACTAATTAGGGATTAACTTGAGTTGTGAATTTCGCGCCTATCATATTGCATTTGTTAGGAACAATTCGGTTATTATGAAAATGCCAACCGCGGACAGATGGAAGGAGTTTGGTTTTATGTTTAGTTTTGCGATTTCGTTAGACGGGAAGAATTCGGATAGGTATCTGATCTGTATCTGTATCTCTGGGCCCTACTAATTCCACACATTAGCTATGGCTAATCCTCGTCTGCTGTTTCATCTCTGCGTCTGACTTAGTCTACAGTTTTAATATAAAACAATGAGCTAATTAGGCGGTTCTCATCTGGCGGCCAACTCCAACAGCAGCACTGCAGCACGGCGCACAACTGGGACATCAGCATCGCTCCAGTTGCTCGCAGGATTGCGTCTGCGGCTTCTTGCCCTTGCGCTTCAGGGAGCGACTGCTGCCGCCCATGGCCAAATCGGTTTGATACGGATCAATGGCACAGAACTCGGGCCCACCAACCATGTTGTGCTCCGCCAGCTTGCTGTACTTCTTACGCGAGCGCGTGAAGAGATTGAAAAGAGCGCGGATTTTGCTCGATCCAGCCGAGTGATGCTGGTGCTGTGGATCATTGTGGTCATCATGTTCATGGTGCTGTCCCTCGACTGGCGCCTCAACAGACTTCGATTTGGTAATGTGCTTGGGCCGCTGCTTCTTTTGGTTCTTGGTCTGCTGGCGCTGTTCCTGGGCCCGCAGGTGTTCCTTCAGCTTAATGACATCGGGATGCGGCTGAACATCTTGCATCCGACGCGTGTTTAGTATGGAGTTCTCCTGCATGTGATAGCCGTTCACGGCTTCCGTAGAAGCAATGGACGGTGAGGCGGAAGCAGTGGTGGACGACGAGGACAGCGATGGCGAGGCGGAGCGGTAGGTGGCAAAGCTAATGGAGGCATTGGATGTATATAGATCCGATCTGGCAGTCGTTCGTGGCGTGGCCACGAAATCGGGCTCCTCGAAACTGACGCTCTGGAAGGTCACCGAGCTCTTGCGCGACGTGGTGGAGTTCTGGCGCATCTGACTGGCGGGCACTTGACACTCGTCTTCGGCATCCGCTTCTGCTGTGTCCACTTCCGCGGCCACCTCCTCCTCCTCCTCCTCCGCTTCCCCTTCCTCCTCCTGCCTGGTGAAGAAGCAGTGCCGTGGAAACTGCGAGCCGGAAAAGTTACGCTGAAAGCGTCCGCCCTCGAAGGCCTCCTCTGCATCTTCGCAATCCCTGGCAGTCAGCGGTGTGCTGGAGTTGTACATGGTCAGGTCGCCACTGGACTTGGAGTTCACCCTTTCGCTGCTGGCCATGGACATCTTCTTGATCACATCCCGATAGAAGGCATGGTCATACGTATTGTTATCCTCCGATGGCAGAGTTAACTGGTTGGGCAGTGCAAAGCTATTGCTACCGTTCGGAGGCGGATGATGACTGCTGCTGTCCAGCGAATGCTTCTTTCTGCCCACAGCTGGACTGTTGCCCAGACTGCCGCCAAAGCGATGCAGATGCACGGCACCACTGGTCGTCGACGAATTGCCGGACTTCAGGAAGTGAAAGCAACCGGTCGGACTGGCCACGGTGTCCGTTTCCGAGCTGTCATCCGTTACCAAATAGAGCGGTGGTGGCTGATACGCATGCGGATGATCCAGTCCGTACTCCTGGCTCCTGGCGCGATGGTAGATCTTGGCTGGGGATTGACTGATGGTGCTGCCGTTGGAGTTGCTCCGGCCGTTCTGGAGGACGATTATCGTGTTCGGTTGGGAGGTCAGGTTAGTTTGACTGTTATTGTTATTGCTATTAATAGTACTAATATTATTTAGCTGATTGTTGTTGTTGGCGGAGATGCTGTTGTTGTTGTTGGTGGTGGTTGTGGTGGTGGTGGTTGTGATGGTGGTGGTGATGGCTTTGCAATTGCCAATGTTGTTGTTGTTGGGGCGCGTTAGTATAATGGGTATACCTGGGTACAACAAGGGTGTGGCCGGCGTCCCACCAGCGCCTCCACTTCCACTTCCACCCAAAGTTCCCAAACCCGGCGGCGGTGTCAGCGAGGCCACCTGTTGCTGGTTCTGCTGCTGCTGCTTCTTGTCCAGATTCGGAGCACTTTTGCTGAACGAGGAGTGGGTTGAGGTCTGGGCGGGCCATTCCGGCTGACCGCCGCTCAGTTGCGAAGGCAGTAGGGATCGCTCCCGCTGATGCATCGTCGACGGGCCCCACGTCTTGCCCTTGTGCCCATCGGTCACTGATTCACCCCAATGTCATCACAAATAATACGGAACATAAGAGCAAAATATATAACGAAGAAACCAAAGGCAAATCAATAAAATATACAAAAATTAAGTCAAAAACAATGATAACAAAAATATGCAAATATTCGAGTTCTATTTGTTCACCGATACGGGGTATCGTACATTCCATGGCCATGACGTCTAGTCTCCTGTTCTAATTTTGGGCCTACTTAATGCCTAATCTTATCGTTGAGAGCTGCATAATGCACTGAAATCTCACCAGAGACATACAGGCGTATATTTAAACTATGAGTAATGACAGTTTTGATTGAAAAGTATAATTCATCATAAGATTGTACTAGTCCTCCAAATACATCGAATAACCCACAAATTAATCAGATCTCTGGGATAGACAAAGTTACTCACGTGCCACGATGCGCAATCCGGAGAGGGAAGGTGATCCCGGCTGTTCCACCTTGTCGCGTACGGCCGTAATCGTGTGCCGGAAGCCCGTGGGCAGCGATATCTGCAGTGGTTTGTTCTGAAAGATAGATATAAGATATGTTATGCAACGATCTTCTTGACTAATGTGACTCACATACCTTTTTGCCCTTTTTGTGTTTGCGTTTCGATGGCACCGGCTGCATCATGACAAGCTCCCGTTCGATCAGCACCATTTCACGTTCGCGCAGATTCTGCTCACGGATCTTCAGGAGATTCGCCTTCTCGCGCTGCTCGTTCTGTACCCTGAGCAGCTGCTCCTCCTTGTTGCGCAGTTCCTGCCGGGATTAAAAGGGATAACATGGCGGAACGTGGCGGGTTAGTGTGGGCTAAGCATGGTCACTGTACAGGGGACGTGTGCTAGAAAATAGCATTAACTAGGAACTAGAAACCATGCAGCTGTTGGCTTGTGTGGGGCTCTATCGTGGGAGTTATCCAGCCAATAAAAAAAACAGGATAACTTAGGGTAAAATAGAATATAGTAATGTAACGAAACGAAACGAAACAACAGAAAGAAACGCAACGCAACTGAAACGCAAACGGCGGGCAAGAGAAACCTGTTGGACGCGCTTACCTCTTCGATGGTTTGGAAACGCTTAACGTCGTTGGATGTTTTATTGTATAACAGGGGAATTTTGTATTGTTTTGTTTTTGGAGAGAGAGTATATACCAAATTATTAGAATTTCATCAACAACGACCAAGTGGGTGAAAAAGGGGGAACGACTATGGAAGAACTGAAGGACGCGGCGTAAGGCCAACAAGGAACGGTCTAGAAACGATCTAGAGCAACTCTTACAGGTAGGGGAGTTTATATTCTCACTTTGCCTGGCGTTTTCCAGACAGTTGGTACCTTTTCTTTTTCGCGCAAATCGTGTAGCACTCCGGCGATCTCCTTTCGCCAGCACTCCTGCATGTAGTGAAACGACTCCTGAGGCGTCAGGGTGAACTTGGAGCAGGCGATGCTCTCCAGCTGTTTGAGAATCTCCTTAAAGCCCGGTCGCTTGTGCGGATCCGTTTGCCAGCAGCCTGCGGGATTTCGACATAATGATATATTACAATAATATGTACACGCTCATCGCATTGCGTCCACTTACTCTTCATAAGGGCTCCCCACGTCTCGGGGCAGGTTTTTGGTATGGGCAAGGTCAGCGTGTTGACAGCCACGCCATAGGCCACGGACAACGGATCGAAGCCCTTGTAGGGCGTCTCGCCCGTTATCAGTTCCCACAGCAATACACCGTAGCTCCAAACATCGGAGAATCTGGCGGATAAGTTTTGTTAGTTGGGAAGAGGGAGAGAATGAGAAAAATGGAACTTACTTGGAATAGGTGCTAACGCTGATGACCTCCGGTGGCATCCAAGCGTACGTGCCCGCCGCACTCATCCTCTGCGTGTTGTACATCTCCCTGGCCAAACCGAAATCCGTGATCTTGAGCGTCTTCTGCTGCAGATGATTGCCCTCGATGGCCTCGTAGATCAGCACATTGGAGGACTTGAGGTCGCGATGTATGATCGACATGGGCGCCTCATTGTGCAGATAGTTCATGCCTCTGGCTATCTGAATGGCCCAGTTGACTAGTACATCGGGTGGTATCTTGCCAGCCAGTATGCGATTAAGACTTCCTCCCCTGGCGTACTCCATCACCAGGCAGAGTTTGGTATTCAGACATACTCCTCGCAGGGCTGCTATGTTTTCGTGCTTGAGGGCCCAGAACAGTTTGGCCTCCTGCAGGACGTTGTCCCGCATCCGCTGCATATCATCCTCGCCCGTTTGATGGGCAATCTTGATGGCCACCTCCTCGCCATCGTAGTAGCCACGATGGACTTTGCAGAAGCCACCGGAGCCGATGACTTCCTTGATGTCCAGCTCATTGTATTCGATCTCATGCGGTTGGATGTCGCCAATGGCGGATGAGACATTCAGTTGTAGTGGGTCCTCATCGGTGACAAAGTCTTTGGGGAAGACACCGACCTGCAGGAGAGATATTTGTGTTTAGTTCGAATGTTCTAAATGAACGTGGATGTATGAATGATTACCTTATCTCCAATCTTGCCGGTCCACCAGCCCACATCGCCAGATACCTCGCTGTCCGTGGACAAGACTACCACGATTTCGCCGCGTCGCAGTGTTAGCTCATCCTCGCCCTGGGCATCGTAGTCATAAAGCGCGGTCCACAGGCTGCCATCGCCCACCTGGGTCTCGACTTGCTCTAGATCTGGTATGGGAATCTCTGGTATCTGCGGATGATGCAGTTGCTCCAACTGCTGCTGCTGCTGTTGCAGCTGCTGCTCCTCGCTGATTGGCAGCATGTTGGTGGTGTCCAATCCTCGGGAGACCTGCGAGGGCATCAGAGGCCCACAGTTGGCGACATGGAAACCACGAATCTCTTCTTTGTTTTTGTTTTCTGCTTCTCCTACTTTTTTTGTTGTTTTCTCTTGCCTTCCTTCGCTTTTTAACTTGCTTTTGTTTCGCTGTGTGTGAAAGAGAGATAAAAACGCAAAGGGGCGCAGAAGAAGAAGAAGCAGCAGCTTAGTAATATTTGTTGCCAAAGGGGGTGGGGTGGGGTCAGCTTACGGGTAAGGATGTTGCGGCCGATCCTGCTCTCCTGACCACCGGATTCGGAATCTCCACTCTCCTTGTGTCCCACTGTCCGCACGTCGACCACACGCACAAGAGCAACAACAATAGCAACAGCGAGAACAACAATCACAACAACAACGGCACACAATCAGACAACACGGTACAAAACACACACACACGCACACGCGCTGCTGCACACCATGGTCGCTCTCTCGCAGTCGCAGTCGGCTTCGCAGTCGCCGTCAACGTCGTCGGTTAATTTGATCTATCCTTGATCCTGTGCAATCGGTTATATCCGTTTTATTAGCCCGTTTCTGCATATGTTTTTAAAACACATATGTATTAAAAAAAAAACTAGAGTTGCACTGTTCAAATGTGAACTAGTTTAATTGAACTGGTCTTTGGACCAAGCGAAGTGAACTGGTTACATTTGCGGTTCACCTGGGTTTTTGGTTCCAGTTCGTTGGCATAATTTTAACTAAAATTGTGTTCAATGCAAGTGTTTAAAAACCTCTATATTGGTAACTGTTAAAATTTGTGGTAAAATAAGGTTTTGTTGATCATTTTGTTGCGGGCCACATAAACCAGTTGCTGCTATTTATACTAGTTCCATTCGCAAATGTACTAAAAAATGCCATTAAATCGGTGTTGGTAAACGCAAAATATTTGGTATTTAAAAATACCTCATTCAGTATTTTCAGCAGTGGTAGTTATCAGGCCGTTAATTTTATTGGCGGTTAATATTCAAATTTGAAATGTGCTTGAAGTATTCAAATTTTTGTTGCATACCTAAATCAAATTAAATTTAAAAAAATAAAATTTAAAGTAAACCAGAACGATTGCATTAATTGAACTTCAGTGTTTAGCTCTTCGTTTCCTAGCAACTTAATATTTAATCGAATAAATACCCTAATAAACTTAGTTGTTATCTAGGCAAATTGAAAATTATGCTATTGTAACACTTGCTTTCATCTTTAACTATTAAAGATCAAATATATCGAATGCCTTGCACTTCGATTAAATCACATAATGTGAAATAATTATTTGAAATCACGTTTCAAATGGAATGTCGCTGTCATATGTTTTCCGTTTTGATATTCGGCTATTTCGTGCTGCGCATGATTTTTGCAGAGAAGTCGGGGAAATCCATGGAAAAGGGGGGTCCTTACAGCTGCTGCTGCCTTTGGCCGCTTTGGCTGTTTGCCCTGTTTTGCCGATGCGGATATGGCCTGATGATGTTGCTGTTGCATCGCGGAACGGAACGCTGTGTATACTGTGTGTATCCTTCCCCCCACGCGCCACGGACTCTCTCGTCGGGCGCCCAACACGCGCCCTTGTGTGGGTGGTGGGTGGTGGGTGGTGTGTATTGGTGTGGTGGTGGCTGGTGGATGCTGGGTGGCCTAGTCCATGCCATGTGTTTAGTAAGCCCCCGCCCTCAGCTACGCCCCCTTGAACAGTTCGGCGGCGCTCGTGTCCTTTCGGCTGCGGCGCTGCGCCGTTCATCCTTTTGGTCCAGCGTCGGCATCGCACAGTGGAATGGAATGCTAATTGATCGCTCAAAAATATTTCTTTTTATGTACCATTTAAAATATATGTAATTTCAAAGAGTTAAGACTATAATTTAAAACAATAATTAACTAATTGTTTATAATGTTTTGTATTTTATGCATCTCAACATCTTTTTAAACATTTGTATGATATTTCAAGATTTTTTTTGCTCAGAAATGCACAATAAGCGAGTGAAATAAACCTAGCTTAGATAATATTGTTCACATTTTTGTTACTTAAATATTGTTATATTATTAACCTATTTTAAACAACTAGTTATGGTCCATTTGGGCCCACTGTGCTTCGGCAACAGAGCGACTCGTGCCGAGCCGATGGCAGCCGAATTGAAACCGGGCTGCTGATGTGGCGCTACATCCGCAACTCCGTAGTCGTAGTGGCAGCCTTTGCCGGATCCGGAGCCAGGAGCAGAGCGGCGCAGGACACTACGGCCCAGGACCAGGACCTGTACCGCTGGGCAACGCCACTCGCTTCGCCCGGAGAGGAGAGCAGCCTCGGCAGTGGTCGGCGAGGCTGTTGTGTGCCAGCATCAGCAGCAGCAGCAGCAGCAGCAGCAGCAGCAGCAGCAGCAGCAGCAGCAGCGGCAGCAGCACCAGGCTGTGCCACTCAGTTACGCGCAACATTTCATCGCAACGTCGTGGCAATTCCAAATCGGCGGCAGACGCGGGCGTGCGCAGCGCACGGGCGGATTGCACGTAATAAATCCTCCGGAACGGGCTAAAAATACGGCAAACGCAACTAATCACACACAATAGAAACCGAAAAGAGAGCTAGCTCTTCGCCAAGAAAATCGTAAATTTGCGTAGCGCCTTGCATGCGCCATCTTGCACGGAATTCCTCGCATAATTTAGCAAAAACCGGAAAACCGGACTGAAAATATAAATAATAAACTTTACGCACCAAGTAATTTGAACGCAGCGTTCACAAAATATATATATATAAAAAAAAACAAAAAAAAAAATTGCTCATATTTTTTTTCCGCCGCGTGCGCGTTTTTCAGTGTGTGTGTGCGTGTGCCTGCGTGTGTGTGCGCGTATGTGTGGGTGTGATTTCGCGCGCGTGTGTGTGTCGCTATTTTCTTGTTGTTTTTTTTTGGGTAACTTTTTTTTGCCGTTCTTTAATCCCTGGCTGAAATGAAATACAACAAAGTAATGATCGAAATGCGAGAAGCCAAGGCGAAAATGTAAAACGGGCGCAATAATACAAAAAGCATGCCAAACGCACAAGAGTAAAGAGGAGTAAATAAAACAAAAAAATATATATATTTATAGAAATTATCAAGTTAAATTTAAGGAAAACGAAACGCACAACAAAAAAGCCAAAATAGATCCAATAATAAAACTAATTTAAAATTAATCACTAAAGTCAACAAACTGCAGTTTCAGCAGCGGAAAAACGAGGTAAGCTATGGTTAATTAAAACGATTAAGCATATTTTATTAGCTTTATGGCAGCATTAAGGAACTGATAACTGATAAATGCAGAAAATATGGTAGAATATTAATGCAAACAAAATCCAGGATATCAGCGAAAATCGTTCCATTGCAGGCTGTTATCACTGGGAAAATGCAAAACTGTTAGCCTAAAATTAGATTGGCTCAAATCTCGCTGACTGACAGCTTACTTAATCTATTATTTAATTTCTTTGCCGTCTCTCAATAGTTTCCTTGACACTATTTTCGCTCTTGCCAAAAGAAAAATCGGGGGAAAATCGGATGGCTGCCTTCACTCACACAAACACACACACACACACGCACACATTTTTATACAAAGGCAAACACATACATACATACACGCACACATATAGACATAAGTCCATGTAAAGCTGTTACCTCTGCCGCTGGTAGCCGCGACGCCGACTGCGACGCCGGCAGCGTGGTAAGCAGCGCGCAAGAAGTTGAGGTTATGTCTGCGCCGCAAAATGTGCTTGTGCTTGGGATCCAAAAAACGCTGCGAAAGTGGCGAAAAACCGGGTGATGGCTGTCGGGTGGTGAAAGTGGGTGGCGTTTGGTAATGGGGTGCTACGAGCCATGCCCTTGGCATGGAAATGCTGTCGCCCCTTTTTTCGATGGGCGTGACTGCAGCATCCTCTTTTGGCCATCCAAAGGATATTCGGCTTCGCCTTTGTCCTTGCCCATGCAAAGCATTCATTGTACTGTGCACACTCGAAAATGCGGATGCTTTACATATTTACCATTGCTGGCAAACTATTTTAGACGCTAAAGTCACGCAAATCGCTCCAAATTAGCTGCGTAGTGTTTAAAACTAGAAACAGAGGTGTCCATAAGTATGCTATGATTTTTGTTGTGGCCTAAAATCAGTGACTTTTGTTAGCCTTACACTTGATTTTGATGGGTTTGAAGAAAACACAGTTCTTTTTCAAGGTGTACACATATAATTTTGCATATTTAACTCATTATTAAAAAGAAACCGTGAGCACTTAACACACTTAAACCTATTTAAATTAATGACATTTTTCTCTGTGCATTTATTTTTTTTTTTATTTTTTTTTTTTGGTGTTGCATGAGTGGTAACACGATGTGGATGACCTAGCCCTATTTTTGGCCATTTCAGAGTCAACTGCCAGCGCTGCTGCTGCGCTGCTGCTGCGCGGCGACTGCGCTGCTGGCAGAGCTCCTTTCCATTTTTTTTCTGTTGATTTTTCCTCACTCCGCGGAAGAGACAGAACTTTATTCCAGACAAACTCAAGAGAGAGAGAGAGTAAATGAACAATCGAGCAAACAAAAGAGCAGCCAAGTGGAGTATGGAAAGCGTTTTAAATTTAAGCTGAGAACATTAACTATCTTTAACTTTGTTATGCAAGCAGCAAAGGTCAATAGAGCTCTAAAAGTCTTTCCATTCCATTTCCATTCCTTCCAGAACACCAAGTCTTACTAAGGAACTATTCGACTAAGAGCGTAAACCAAATCAAGCCGTTGTATTTAGCTGCAATCCAAAGACGTAATGCTTTCGATCTGATGCCATTCGGCGACGGGCGCCATGAGCATCAGTGCCACCTGGTTTTGGGTGCCATCTCCGTCTCCACTTCCGAATTCGAATCCGAATCCGAGTCCGAATCCACATCCACATCAGAATCTGACTCCCATTGTCAGGCGCAGCCAACAGGTGCGACTTTGATGCCAGTTGGAGTTCGTCTTGGAGCTTAGACAGCTGAACTCGTGGAGCAACAGCAAGAGCATCCGGATAAGGGGGAACAGGAGCCCCCGCTGAAGTGGCGCCCCTGCCTTGCGCGATGCAAGCGAACAGCAGCCGCTCCAACTTAAGCGCACAATCCTCGGGCACGCCGTCGGCCTCAACGATCTCCTCGTCCCAGGGCAAGGTGGGTTCAATCGAATTACCTATACTCTTACTATAAGTATTCATTTTGAACACTCAAAAGAAGTCGGCAGACATTTTCGAAAACAAAGGTTTCGAAAAATGTCCCAAGACTGAAGTTCTGAAGTCCATAACTCAACTTATATCGATCGCATTTCAACGTGGCATATCTCAAAATGTTTGTGATTGAATTCCCTAAAAATCTGCATTCAAAGTTAGAAAAAAGTTTTTTTAAAATTTTTTTGTCATTTTTATGATGTTGGAAATTCGAAATAATTCAAAAATGTCCCAAGACTAAAGTTCTAAAGTCCATAACTCAACTTATATCGATCGCATTTCAAAGTGGCATACCTTTGTGGTTGAATCCTCTAAAAATCTGCATTCAAATTTAGAAATAACATTTTCCTATTTTTTTTTGTCATGAAAATGAACTTTTACAAGCCATTACTCAACCAATTAAAATACGACTTGAATGTGGCATACCTTTAATAATTATTCATTTTCGGAATGACAACGTGGCGTATGAGTAATTGCCTTCTTGCACATGATATTGACACAATAAAATACCTTAAATGTTATTTGTACGAAACGATTTCGTTGGCAAACACAACTTTCAGACATATAATATGGAGACCGAATTGTTGCACATACATACATCGGCTGTAACCATCAATTTGAATGCCTTGCCTTTGAGTCCTTATCGGTGGCAGGCCCAGGATCAAATTGAATTGGTTTCCACCTCACGGCGAATTGATGGCCATTACAATTATGCAATGTTTATTGACTGCAATTATAAATATTGGCCCCGTTCGCCTGTCATCATAACCCTCAAACGGCACAGATCCGCCAGTTCGATTTGGGCCAAGATTCGTACATTTCGTATTTCGAATTCCCAGGCTTTCACTTCGAGTGAAATTTTATTTGTCAGTTCGCTTCCTCATGCTGGCCACATGGATGGCCTCGCAGGGGGATGGGGGGCAGAAATGGTTGGGTTGGGTTCACATTTCCGCTTTCAATTTGTTTGGCGTGTGCGTGGGTGGCTAAAAAAGGGGCAGTGGGGTGCTGGTGGTGATGGTGGTGCTGATGGTTGGGGAACATAAATGTAACTGGGGTACACTGCTGCATCCGTTGCTTGTCAATCGAGCGACGTCTGATGAATGCAGCCCCCTTGTAGACAACCCCCCACCCTTCCCGCGACACTACCCCATCCTATCCAGCTCTTGTAGGCAAAGGACGCACTGCCTCCATGGGCCACTCCCACTTTGGAGCCCTTTGCATTCAGTCTCTTATTTGCATTGCCCATTGCCGGCGTTGTGTCCTTTATCGTTTTTAATTAAACATTGCCGTTTTGGGCTGTTACACACACACAGACAGATACACACACACACAAATGCACACACGCACACAGGTGCAGCTCACAAATACGAAAGGAAAAAACGTAAATACCACTATTTAAAAGCTTTTATTGAACTTTAAACAGCTGGTTAAAGTACTTGAAAGTATTGGATTAATTAAGCAAAATGCTTTCTAAATATTTCGAATATATTTAAAAATATTATAAACTAACTAGTCTTAAATCCCGGTGTAATGCTTCGATTTGAATCGAATTCTGCCGAGCCTGACACATTTTGAAGTTACTATTCCGCACTGAGTGGAGGTCCTTTTGGCTTCACCTTTGTGCGTGATATGTGCTGCAAAAGGGTATTTGCAGGAGGGGGAAAATAGTAGTTGTTGGAAATCACCGTTTTTCATTACTATCATCGGCCATCAGACGAGTGTAGTGTTCTGCCTTTTTGCTGCACGAATTTTCGCCGCACTCAGTTGGCACTTTTGAGAGGCCCAAAAAAGTAGGCAAGGATTTTTTGCGAATGGAATTTCAGTGCCGGCCGTTGTCTAAGTGCAAGGATAATGCTGAGTGAATGGACAAAAGTGTTCGATACTCCTGTATGTGGATTTTGTGTCCTGCGTTTCCGTTGTGCAAAGCAAAAATGAAAAAAAAAGAAATTCCAGTTGCATTTCATATTCACTTGAAACTCTTTGTCTTTCGATTTTTGCTCATCGAATTGCAGCGATGATTTTGTGTGTGTGCTATTTTGCCATGATGTCTATTTTCGGTTAATGGAATTCCATTTAAACTGACCGTCTAAAAATACAAATTCCTGGAAACACATATTTTTTTCATAGTTCTTTACTTAGATCGGTTTATTTGGAGGCAACACACAAAGCAAGTGAATGCCCATTTCCGTTTCCGTTAAGGTATTTATCGATAGGATTTCCATGTCCTTTTCTAGTTAATGCAGTTGTCTCTGTCCTTTGTTTTAGCTGGCATTATCGAATGGATTAGTTGTCTTACCAACACTGTAAATTCTATTTACCATTTATATTTTAAGTTCAAACTTCCTTTGAAGCGTTATTTTATGAAAATTCGCTCCTTCCCTTGTTAAATATTTAGTTCCTTATTAAATTTTGTGTTTTATTTGTGGCTTATGCTTATTTTCTATACTTTTTGCTTCGTCGCGAAATGAGACACACATTAATATGACATTGGTATAAAAAAAATACCTCTGCATAACGCATACGCCGCGTGGTCCATCACTCAGTGCGGTCGTTAAATGTGTGTGCTTTCTCCCACATTCTTGGCTGTCAGCTAGCTACTTTCTGCGGCTGTCAGTGAAAGTTTTTTACTTGAATTGCCATGAAATTTTCAAATAACTTTTATATATGATGGCCATTGGCAATGGTATTCTACTATTAGTGGGTGGTTGTGAAATGATGCAGAAGAATGAAAAGTATGAAACATTTTGCTTCATTAAGTGGCGTGTGTGTGTCCTTTCCACCAATCTCCACCCTCCCCGCCCCTCCCCCTCCCCTGTTGTTGTTCTTCTTCTTCTTCTTCGTCTTCTTCTCCTTCATCTGCTTATTGTTTTTGTTGTATTGCCTTTAATTCAGAGCCGCAAAAAAGGACTAAAAAAGCGTGGGTGGGCGGTATGGGTGGCATGGGAATAAAGAAACGCACATGCGTGTGTGTGTGTGTGTGTGTGTGTGTGTGCTGGTGAGTGTCTGATTGCGGTGCCTGCAATTGCGCATGTGCTGGACCACTCTATACCCTGCAAAAATCCCCCGCCAGCACCCTCATCTGCCCAACAAACAGCAAAAAAAAAATATAAATAAAATAAAATCCCCAAAAGGACCCCTCCATCATAAGACATATGCTCGCAAATATACAGCTTTAACAAGGCGAAAAGCAACAGCAACAACAACAATAATAACATTAACAATAGCCACAATTGTGCGTATCATTTGTGTTACTTTGTTGCATAACCATAACCCCATTGGGAGAAATCCCACGGAATACGGAATATCCATTCAAGCTGCCTTCACATCCTTCTTCATCCTTCTCAAAAATAACCGCTCCGCCCCCCTTTTTCGCCACTTATTAACTGCCTCTGCCTATGTGTGTGTGAGTGAGAGTGTGTGAGTGTGTTTAGGTGTGTAGGTATGTGTGTGCATCATTTAAAACAATATCCAAAGATTTGTTTCGCCATTTATATGTCAAAAATGACAAGTCAAGTGCTTTGTTCTTGTTCTCGCCTTTCTGCCTTCTCCTCCTCCCCGCTTCGCTTTCCTCCCTCTCCCTTTTGTGCCGCATCCTTCTCTTGTCTCTGTTTTCTTTCCACTTTTTCCAGCGATTTTTTTTCGCTTTCGTTTCTGGTTTTTGTTCTTGGCTTTGTCATTAGCAGTCAAGCGCAAAGAAGCGGAGCGAATGGAGAATTTATAGCGAGATCACAGGGAATTTGTGATGCTCTTTTTTTGGGGGGATAAGTGTTGGTCAACGACCCAATTGAGCTAGATAATTTCCATGTTTTGCAACAATATCAGGTGCAGCTAGCTTACTTAATATCTTTACCTCTTTATGGAACAGCTAACTACTTGTAAACCAATTGAATGCTCCGTGCTAAGTGTTGGTAAACGACATAATTGTCAATGTTGACAAGCGAACTTTAGGGAAATTTATTTTTTGAGTCGAGTTTTCTGAAGACCGCCGAAATAAAGTTTTATTGGCTGTCAATGGTTTATTACGTTGACCTTGTCTTTATTTATAAGACATTCCGGTAGTTCAGTCAACCCATAAAGGTATGCTATCGTGAAATTAGTTTTTCTTTTTACCGAAACTTTCTATATATATATAAATATTTTCTTGGCCATCGAATCACGCTCGACTGAATTTCGGTGCAGTTTTCATGGCATTTCCCAGAGCAAAAGGCAAGGAACAACAAAAAAAAATGAAAATAGAAAAGCAGAAGAGACAATGAACGACAGAATGAAGGATGGGGTGTAAGGAGAGGGAAAAAGGGAAAAACTTGTCGCCTAGACTCTGTGCATGTGTGTGTGTGTGTGTGCGTGTGTGTGTTGTACTTGCCATGTTGCTATGTGTGAAATGAGCTTCAAGTACAACAACAAGAACAACTGACAAGGACGCTCATATGAAAACAAACGCATAATTTAAGCGTAATTGCTGTCATTTTTCATTCGAGTGCGACAAAGTGCTGGCCAGGGAGGCGTGGTGGGCGGGTGTGGGCGGTCCTGTGGGTGGAGCGGTACTGCCACATCTGCTGTTGCTACTGCTGCTCAAGTGCCCCAGTTTGTCTATGTCGCCAGTTGCCCCCGTCAGTCTACGACTTCATGCATCCCCTCGTTGCATGGTAAACAAAAGTTGGGATCATAATAGTAGTAATGTTGCAGCGTTTACCAAAATGCATGTGTGTTTTTAAATGTTACTGCAACTAAGAAATTAGTTGCTGCAACAAATGCATGCACTTTTAAATCACTTAAATCAAGCATATTGCTTTTTAACTGCATTTATCCTTTTAGCCGGCAGTCGTTGCTCATCTGATTAATCGCCACTATATTTTCGCCCTGCGGTGTATTTCGCCGAGCTTTTTGCCTGCACGGATGTTTGATGGCTCCTGCATCCGGCGTTGAAGCGCCAATAATTATGAAGCTTAGTTTATCCGCAACAATATATATACATACATATATATATGCATGTTTGTTTAAAAGCCAGACGAGCGGAACACGGAAAAGGCGTGAAATATGAGGCTGGAGCAGTCGCGAGCATCGATGGAAATGGAAATGGGAATGGAACCACTGGTTATTCCTGCCATTTGCCCATTTGGCCATCCACCCATTTGGCCACCTACCCATTTGGCCATTTTGCTCCACCAGATGCAGCGTCGAGTTGTCTTCCTGTTTATTCGCCGCTTTGTGTGCGCCTGCTTTTGGCCCTTTTAGCACCTGGCCCAGGACATTCCGCCTTTGTGTGTCCTTTTTGGCCGTTTGCCAGCTCAACTCGAGTTCACTTCCAGTTGAGTGTTTTGCCTGTCGCCTCTTGTTGGTGTTACACAGCGACAAATCGGGGTGCTTTTTAAGCGTATCATTTCAGTTTCAAATTCGTTTAGTATTCAACGCCAGTAGTGTTGGTAAACTGCATGTGATGCACGCATTGTATTCCTTCCTTTTAAATGTATACATGTCCGCCAATTAAGCGGTATTTGTTTGTCTTTATTAACGTTTTAATTTAATCGAGCGATTTTTTCCAACTGTCTTTTTCACTGCCAAATTACTAATTGCACAATGGAAAAGAGCAACATTTTTTTCTTCCTGTGGCTTTTTGTGGTTGCTATTGATATTGTCGGCATGCGCTTGCAACAATGGTTGTTTCTGCCACACTGCCACGCCCACAGCAACGCCTGCTTATTCACTTTTGTGACCCAATAAAGTCGAATTATTCCTTTTTCCATTCGCTTTTTCACTTTTGTTTTGTAATTAGGCACTGTTCTGCAGATCTGTGCGTTCCTTTCTATATATAACTAAATATACATATATTTTTGCACATTTATATTTATCTCAACTGGCAGTTATTTATTTATATTTTGCTCTTCTCTTTGTTTTTTTTATTACTATTATTACTATTATTTGGTCGAGGGCCCAGGTTTAAATGCTTCTCAAGTGCTTTTAGCCAATTTTTGGTTTGCATTTTGTGGCTTGCTGGCATCATTGTCGCTGCTCTCTTTGTGTCGCTTTCATTTTGGGGTTTTGTGCGAAGCGAACTTGGAGCATATTTAAATTGCCATGGATGTGGAAGAGGATGCCGACTGTGCGAATTAAATGCGACAGCCAATGAATTATTCTAAGGATTCATGCCAACGCCAGGTGAGACTGAGGCGAACTGAGGGGAATTTTTTTGTAAATAATTTATTAGCCCAGGGAATGCTGCTCGTCGTCACTGAATGCCACTTAAATTGTCATGGTCCTGGGCAAAAGCATTTCCATTTCCAAGCTGATCTTATTTAAGGACAGCCAGCTTTACTATGCTATTTTTAGTGAAATTGCTACGTTCAGTTCACTTTGGCTATGGAATGCTGCCAATTTGTTAATTAATTGATAAATGCTTGGAGTATTTTCGAGCGTACAGTGCCTGCCATGAACATAGGCCTAAATGCACAGATATTATGGCTCAATGCAAAAGTGACTGTCAAACTGTGGGCTAATCAGAGCCACCACCTACAAATACCGCCTAAAAACACCAACTAACTGGCCTGCTGCCTACTGATTACACGCTCGAGGGCGTTGGCCTTGGGTGGTTCAAGGATATGTGGGCATGGCTATTGCCTTGGGCTGCTTGGAGCCAGGAACTAGCAGCTGGGGATGGAGCATGGAGCATGGAGTCCCCCGCAATTGCCGCATGAGCATAATTTGTTGTAATTAACATAACGAGCCAGCCCAAGCAATAATGGCCAAAACTTCCCACACTCGCACACTCGCAGAAGTGTGGGTATTTGAACTGAAGTTGGATTGTTTGCTCTTCCAGGCTGGCTGTGTTGCCTTTGTCCTTCATCCTTTTGTGTAATTAATTTGATTTTTTCGTTTTGTTTTCAGTAGTAGTAGAAACACACACACACTCACACCACCCACATTCGCCCACATGCCGTGGCATAAATAAGTTGTTCTCTGCTATTTAGGCAGCATTTATGAAAATGACTTTATGTTAGACATTTGCGAAAGACTTTGTAAATATTTCGTGAGCGAAGGGATCGCTTGGCATTAAGCATACGCCGTGTGTGTCAAAAAAGGGATGTAATTATTAAACATTTATAAGCTAAGCATACATACATGCTAGCATAAAATGTTTTCAGCTTGAATCGTTTAGCATTAAGTATTTTATTTAATCGTGCATTCCAAAGAGTTGGCTAAGAAACTGTTAACTGGCTAAGTATAGTGGCCAAGGGACCTTCACGAGCAAAAGCATTTTACGATAATGAACCTTAAACAATATTCCATTAATTAATTAAAGCACACACCGTCCTTTGTCGTTGCAGCAACAAGTTGTCGAACTATCGGGCTATGTCATCATACTTGTCGAAAATGTGGAGGGTAAAATTAAACTATACGGCTCACCGCCCGATCGCGATAATCTGGAAGTGGGCGATGAGATACTCGAGGTCAATGGCCTGACCCTGGAGAATATATCGCGCACGGAGGTCATTCGCCACATACACGACGTACGGCTAACCCATTCCCCATTCCCCATTCCCCATTCCCCATTCCCCATTGTGGTCAACATCCTGAGCGTTCCTAATTAATTTCTATATTCGTTTCTTCTTTTCGATCCGCTCGACTCGGCCGCAGTGCATCAAATCCTGCACCATTTGTCTGCGTGTGCGAAAGAAGAATGATTCACGACTGGGTAAGTGCTCGACTCTAAAGTACTAATTAAATTATAACAAAATAATTTAAGAAAACATTAATTAAAGTTCTGAAGAACTTTGTATTTCTATTTGTTGATATTTCGTCAAGTGTTCTGATAAATTACAATATTAAATTAGAAAAGTTTGACACTCACAATTAAGTAAAAGCCGCTAATCAGTTTAATCACAATGGCTGCCAAACCTCTAATCGCACGATCACCTGTGCAGTTGTAGAGCCACTGCAGGCCAGTTAGAGTTGAAGTTAACTGTATTTGTATACCAACGCGAATGCGGATGAGCATAAGTTGGCCAAAATTAACTTGGCTTAAATTTATTTGACTTATGTGTTAAGTGCCTTTTAAACAATGTAAATAGCTAACATGTTTCGCACTCTTACTATTTACAATGTACATCTTACATGTACGTGTACATGCAGACATCAATATGTACACGCGATCACAATCCTTCATATACATGTACACATATATGTACATATGTACATACGTATTGCATTTGTGCATTTAAATGGATATTCTAACATACATATATACATATGTATGTATTTTATATGTTTGCAAAAAACTAAGTACCGCGATAACATAATAACTCTCATTATTATTATTATTTTGTAAATGTAAAACAGCTGTTCAAATCATCAAGACAAATCTTTAAGAGAGAGAGAGCACCAATTTTGCAAATCTAGCGAAAAAAAAAAGAGAAAAACAAGACTGTTTCAAATTGCCTCTTTTTTCGTTTGGAAGCATAACATTTGAGAAGAGAAAATTTAAAGCGTCTTGTTTCTCTCTTTATTTCTTAGATCAATTTTCGAGCATTAAGTAAAAATAACGGTTCACCGCCAGTGCTGTCCAATCAGCTCTTTAGTCATATTTTTGTGAATTGTCGCTGGTCTCTCGTCAGCGACAGAAACAGCTATTTTCTAGACAAAAGCTCTCGCGATCCGCTCTCTCATTCTTTTCAGCTGGGCTTTGGGGCTTTTGCGGCTTGGCAATGGAGACGCGTCAGTTTCAGTTGCGAGGCGACCGTCGACGTTTCCGTAGCGTCAGCGCCGCAGTGTCGCCGCTTTGACCGTTTTGCCCCCACGTATCGCCGTCTCGCTCCCACCGGCGGACTGCGTTCTCGTTTTCGGTGTTCAGTGTTCGGTGCTCGGTTATCCGCCTTGAAGTGCGCGCACGCGTTGGCGTCTCGTTTTTGGTACGTGGTTTGCAATCGTTTCGTTTTTTTTTTCGGTGTAACAAATTTGGTTTGTTGTTGTTTTATTGTGGTGCAGCAGCAGCAGCAGCGGCAGAAAAAGCAGCAGCAGCGCAGCAGGGTGAGTGGCCAGTGGCTCTCAAACTGGGCAAACTATCTATGGCAGAGTCATGAATCAACATTGTTAGTGTTTAGTTTGGCATACCTGGCCACAGACACACACATATGTACAGCCGCATAAACACATACATATATACGGGTTTCTATGTACCAATGGATACAACAGTCGAACCTGCATGCCTTTGATTACACCGTTAAAAAAAGTATATATAGTAAATCAATGCTGTGGCATCTAATATTAGCACTGAGCTAAACAACAAAAGTTGCACAGCTCGTTTTCTCTCAGTGTATACACACTCGGAATGTTTGCAATGATTTTTTAGAAGATATTTCTTGACATGTGAACAATTTGTATGGTCTATTTGTAATAGCAACCGATGCTAACTTTGAAATTGCGTACTTTTTGCAAATGCCGTTATTTGACTGGAGTTTAATAAATCAATTTTCGCACAGAAACTTGGTATTTGCATTGCCTTGTTTATTTGTTGAGGTATTTATTTGTTTGCAATTTGTCATTTCAAAAAAGCCAAAACGTCCATACTTTACAGTAAAGAGAATAAAGATTTGTAGATGAGCTAAAGACAATTTTTTTATTATAGAAAACCCTCAAGATATTTGAATGCCATTGGCATCTTTTCGGTGTAAAACCCAATAGGGAATAAAAGAATGAGAGTACAGGAAGTTGGAGTTCTGGAGGTTTGACTGTATCCGTAAACTACGGCTGTACAATTCCGTTTCGAATCACGGAAAGTTTTTTGTCGCTTCATTATTATGGGCAAAACTTCAGTTTAACCCATTAACACGGCGATGAGTGCGGTGTTGCTCTTATTATACTCGCTTATTGCGATTTTTTCCAGCTTTTTTACTGTTTTTTTTTTCTCATTTTTGTGGTGTTTTGTGGGCGTGAGAGTGCAAAAAGTGAGGGCCGACACATGTAGATACAGATACGAAATCCCCCATTGACCATCAAAGTGGCCAACAAAAAGCATTTCGAAATGGAAATGGTGGGAGTTATAAGACCTCTCGTTCTCCCCATTTTCCTCTCTCTTTTTGCAGCCTCCTCAACTGTTTTTTTTTTTGTTGTTTGCCTCCCACCGAATTCAACCAACTGGAAATTACTGCAAAATAGACAAGGAGGAAGCGAGACGGGGCGCTGCGAAGAGCGCGGAGAGCAACAGAGACGGGCTATAGAAATAAAAGCTGCTTACAGTTTGGCCTGCGTTGTGGGCCACGTGTTGTTGTTGCCATAAAAAGCGGCTAAACAAGAAACAACAACACACACAGCGCACACAAACAAACAGCCAAGCGGACGGCAAAGAAAACTAACCTCAAAACGAAACAAGTTTTGTCGAAAGTGGAAATCAACTGTCAAAAACATAAAATAAAAAATATACATAAAGTGGAAAAAAAAGAAGAAAATAAACACATTTTATGGGGCCCACATACCAAAAGTAGCATTCATTATGCACTCATTAAGTGGAATTCCCAAGACAGATTTTCGGATGCAAATGAACGGATAACCGGCAGGAAAGTTCTGAGAAAACCAGCGAGGCAAAGTAGTTCAGTTGCTTAAAAATATAATAAACTGTTTACAAATGAGTTTTAAGACCAATAATATAAAAAAACTAATAACTAATGAAATCAATTGGCTTCATATCTACGAATTCTGATTGAAACGACCCTTAAAATTGGTCATTTTAAGACTTTCTCGAACCAAGTGAATTACACTTAGACAGCAGAATCGATAAAATCAAATAAAATTAGTGTGGATTTGGAAATAAATTTATAATTTTCCCAGGCACGACGACCGTCGGTCAATTTATCCTCCATATAAGTACATATGTATGTAAGTAGCTCGCAAGACAAATCCAATTACGGGTTGAAAGTAAACTGAAATTACGGCACAAAAGCAACATTATTGTGCGGATACTAAATCAATCAGATGCTGACCCATTTCGAGCGCACACATTGCTGAATCCGCAGCCAATTGAATTACAGTTTTGGCTGCACTGGGCCGCATTCCAAGGGGCGTATACGCAACCCAGAATAAGGCACCACCCCCTTCCCCCTCCTGCTGACGATGCTCCATTGATAAGGCGGCAATCAGTTGCAGTCTCCTCGAAACCGCTTTTATTTTTGGGTCAACTGCAACAGAGCCCAAAGAATTTCCAGTTTGCAACGGCGGCTAACACACGAATAAAATACAAATACCAAAAGGAAAGGGCGAAGGGTGGTTTGAAAAGCACTAAAACACCAAATACATTCCTAAGCAATGTATTTCTTGTTCAAAGCGAAATCAATGGGAGTTCGCCGGCAGAGGAAGCGAGGTGCGAAGCTGAAAAAAAAAACTTCAAACTAAAAACTATGGCCAAAGTTTTCAATGTTCGTCTATGGGCTCGCCTGCAGGTGCAAGCAGGATGGCCTGCGATTGGGTGAAAGAGAGAGAGTGAGAGAGAGGGAGAGGAAGAGGGTGAACAGCATCCAAAATCCGGTAACGCAAGTTTCTTGGCTCCAAAAAAGCACTGGAAGAAATTAAAAGAGTGCTATCAAACTATTGGAATGCAAAACGAAGAAGCGAGAGAGCAGCGCACAATTTGATTATAATTAAAGTAAGAATGAATTGAAAGGTCAACCACAATGAATGTCATTAAAATAACACTGAAATCAGGTTGTTACAAATAAAACCAATTGTGTGTCAAGTTGGAAAACTGCACGTTTCAATGTCCTCTCGATAAAGTTAATTGAGCAATTAATATTGTATATTTACTTATTTAATATTTCACATTGTGAGCGAATGAGCCGCACAATAAAGTGAATAGCGAACACGATTAAATAGGTAAACAATTTACTGTATGTAATGTCAACATCAAAATCATCAACATTCTGCTTAACAAAACAAAGAAAGCTCACCATTCGTAGCTCAAATTTCCCGCCTAATATTCAGTTAATTCCTGGACTTTTTGCAGTTACTTGGGCCAGAGTTGCATTTTATTTTCCAGTGTAACTGCTGACTCAATTGTGTGAGTAAGTCTTTAAGTTTTACACGCGGCCAACGTCGACTGAAGCTGAAGCTGAATCTGAATCTCAATCTGAAGCGATACAATTGAGCGCGCTCAGATGCGCTGGGTGGCGATGGGCAGGGGCGTGAGGGGGCGGTCTGAGGGGTTGGTTGGAAAAGGTACGAGATGGCCATGTGCTGCGATGTGTAAAAGTCATTGCCTCAGGCGAGCGAGCGAGAGGGAGAGCGGACACAAGGGCGAGATGGCGATAGCGAGGGGAGAGCCCAAATTGTTTTCCAACTTGGCCATGGAATTGCATTGAGATGCTAGTACACTGAGCGAATCATATTGGAATAGGAATTGCAATAAGATTCAGAGAAGAAAACTGATATTTGATATTACTATTTTCAATTTGAATAGATACTGAATCCAGAATGTTTTGGTTTCCAACTCAAATTAAACAAAACAAACCCTGTTTTTTCCGAGTGTATTATCTGCAAGGATGTAGCCAAATTGGGGGCGCGGATCGCGGGCTGCACACGGATGTGGCCATGGCTATGCTCGCATGACTTCGACTTGGGTCGACCTCCGTGGCCACAGGAATGAGGCGGCCCAGTGGTCCATCTAATGTGGTGCCAGTGAATTCCGATTATTCGATTATTCGATCGACTCGCCCTTGCTACGCCCTTGCTACCCCAACTGCCAACTGCTGGCATCTGGATCCGCATGTCCGTATGCACATACACATATGTAGGTGTATTTTAATTCCACCTGTATTCATTTACCCCCTAACGAGTTTAATCGGAATAATTGATTCCTGGCATTCTCAGTGCGAAGCAAACAAAGTGCACAGTAAATGCAAAGGAAATCGCACTGATTTGGTTGTACAATAAACAATGAGAATGAGGAGCAAACAATGTCGTTTTTTTTTAATTTAGATATATGACTTCCATTTGTGTGAGTAAAGAAATTAACTTTATATGCAGGTAATTCTTATTCATCGGTGAAACAAACTACCTCTGACAGAACACAATCCAACTCTATAGCTTTTCAATTTTTAAATATCCAAATTCATTTCGCTATGATCATTTTCTTTGGCATGACAGCCAAGTGCCACGCCCACTTATTCATCACATTTCTGGTTCTTTTTATCTGCTGCATTTGCAGCTGCATATGTTGTCTTGTTTCGTTTTCTTTTTCCCCGCATCTGTTTCTGTTTCGGTTTCTGTTTCTGTTTTTGTTTGCCGTTCTGCGTTCTTTTTTGTGTTCACCTGAACACATTTTCTTGCTCCAACGTTCACCGTTGCACTTACATACAGTTTTTCCCCATCGCGAAGGGCATTATCTAATAACAAAAAAAAAGAAAAGAAAAGAAAAGAGCGAAGAAAGGTTGAGTGAAGAATCGCTTTGTGCCGTTCCGTTCTTCTGCGGCATCGGAATGCTTGATTTCTTGGGTGCCGTTGTCGATTCTTTGGATTCTTCAGCGCTTTACCGTTAGCTTCTCTAATTGGTTATGCGCAGATAATTCCCTAATGCCAATTCATTCGATATAAATTATGTACAAATGCAGCCAGTCAGCGTGGCTCGCCGTGATTTGCCAATTTGTATTGGCATATGCATATCTATAAACCCAGTTTGTATGATTAAATGATGGCGTTTTAAATGGAATGGAATACATACTATGTATATAGATATTATCCTAGGCTGTGTTTCCACTTTCATAAAGCAGCTCCATTCTTTTCGGATCTGTTTCTAATCTCGAAAAGATCGTACTCGTTGTCAGGCGAAGCGAAACCCTGCACGCAACAGCAAAACAGCGCGGAATTAAGTTATTTCAGTAAGTGATTTCGCAGGAGGGAGGGGGCGTGGTCGATCGGTGGGGCAGCTGAGGCAGGCGGGGATTCTGGAGCTAATTGCAATTTGAAGTCGTCACAAAGAAAACGCCGTGTGTGGGGCAATCAAGCGCGCAAATAAGCAAACAAACGTGAGACAATGCGCACCTGAGACACTACAAAAAAATGAAGAAATTGAAAAACATAAAAAAGAACAACGAAACACTACAGCGAGTACATATAACGAGAATATGACCCTGAGATGACGATTGTCATCAGCTCATCGCATGTCAAGTGGAGCTTTAATTGAATTCTGTTAGCAGAAAATTATTTTCAATTCCGGTTTCGCAAAATGCCATTTAACTCTAAAATGAATTTCATCTTAAAGCAAGGGAATGCTTAAAACAAATTTAATATTCAACGTCAGAGTATAACGATTGGAAAAGAGAATTAGGTTCTTTTACTTGATTTAAATTAATGATTTTTTAAATATGAATTACATTAATTGTTTCCATATTCCGAATAAAGATGAAAATATCACTTAAGTTTCCACTTGGCTTTCGCTTTCAATTACTTTTATAATCAGGTTGCGAGTGCCTGGTAAAAAAAAAGGTAAACAATGCGACCGTCCATCAGCCGTAATCAAGCCCGCCCCGCCCCGCTCCTCTGTCTTAACCCCTTTGGCCCCGCAATTAAACAATTTTCATGTTTACCCAGAAATCCCAATGAGTGGGAAAGAAATATGGAGCACAACACGAAAAAAGTGTGCGATAAGCGATAAAGCAACGGCGGCCCATGCGGCGTATGAGTAATGTTTAAATATGCCCGAAGGGGCTTCTTCGCTTTAAGGGGGGGATGTTGGATGTTGGGGCTATACAATGAAAGTAAAGTACAAAGTAATTGAGTAAGGTGCTCACACTCATTCAACCCGCGATTGGCTATATCAAATCTGCTTTGACACCAATTGATATGCATGCCTTTTATATACCAAACAATTGAGTTGAACAAAAACGCTTTTGTGGACTTCCCCCCGTTTGACAGATTTATATTCGGGTAACAGGAAAAGTAATGTGACTTATGGTCGTCACATTCAGTTAATTATCTAGCAAGATTCTCGACGAACGATAGTAACTGTTTGACTAATCGCAATGGGGATCAAGGTTTCTGTTGAGTTTCAAGAATTGTAACTTTTCGTTTGTATTATTTTCAACTTGATATTGATTACTTTTCGCAAAGTTTTGGCAATGCAAGCATCTAAGATTTTAATTTCTTGACTTTTTGTGGGTACACGCCGCCCTGCTGTTTACCTTCAGCCTTTGATGGAGCTTGCCAGTGGTCAGGTGGTCTTGGCCATGGATTCTCCAGATCAGACGGATTTTTCAGATTCCCCAGTCGCTGGCAGTTCGGTTAAGAAGAAGATGGCTTCCAATGCCGGCGACGGGTAATCCAATACTCGATTGTGCGGTTGCATAACCCGTGTGCACATGATTCGTAGATAAAAGACGGAGACAAATAATAACAATTCGCACACTTCGATAACCGAGCGCACCTGTATCTTTCTATCTTTGTATCTTTGTATCTCTGTATCCGTGTGTCGCTGTATCGATGTGTTTTTCTCTCGGAGATAATGTGTTATAAAACGAAATCTTCTTCTATTAACCAAACGGGTTTCGTTTCGCTCACATCAAAAAACAAAAAGAAGCGAAGGCCAAAATATAATCATAATAATTACATATATCATATTTTATATATGTGTGTGTGTTCGCTCTGCAAAAGAATTCGCTGCAATTAAGTTGGCAAGTTCTCTCATTAAAATATTTAAAATCAACATATTTGCATTATAATGTTAGTCATTTAATGGCCAATTAGTATGTTTGCCACAAAAGTGTGACTTTTCCACTCGCCGATTCGACATATTGTATACCCTGTTTTTCTGTACACTACACAATACAATTCAGTGGCAATTAAATTTTGATTGCAAAATGCACAAATAAATTCGTTCGAGCGACGAGCGACCATTGTTATTATATTTTCATTATTTTTTTTGTATCTTTTTGCTATTTTCCTTGTTATTATTTTGCTGCTCACTCTTTCTGTGCTAAAGGCCAGGGCCAAAAGTAAGCAACAAAAGCTGAATTAAGAATCACATCAAATGGCAGACAGTTTGCTGTTTTGCCTGGCCTTCATTGGGAATTCAATAAACTTGTATAAGAAGTATGAGACTTTGCTACTTGCTCACTTAATACTCATTGTTATGCTTTTAAATAGCGAATTCCTCCATTCGATAGACAGATATTACAAAATTGTACAATGTTGGCTATTCTGGTTAAATATACCACGAGCATCGGGATTTTACTGGTGGCTAGGCTGCTACGGCAAAAACACACATCCAATCCGCCAGAAAGTTTCGCATAGCTCGATTTGCGGTTTGCGCTCCCACTGCCAATTGAAATCCATCGATTCCACCGAGCGCTGATTCCGGCAATTCCACCTGCAGTTTGGAAAATCAGGAAGTTGGCGGGTACTTTTCACCCATCATTTTGTATGTACATCCATGTACATTCATATGTACATCCGTGTATTGTTGCGAATGCCATCGGTTGCTGCATGTTGCAGGCACTTCTCGCGTGGTTTCTGCAATTTGAGTGCACTTTGGTTTATTGTTTATCGATTTGCTTGCGGGCAATTAAAGTCCCTTCTACTCCGCAACTTTTCATTGCGATCCAAGACGCCCAGATACCAGTGCAGACCCATAGACCCATTAAACGGCGTAGTTTTCCCCATCACCTTGGCTCCTCGGTTACTCTTGGAATGTGTGAAGTGCCACACGAGCGGGGTAACAAGAGACGCGTCAGAGAATGCAATACAACTCGACGTGGCAATACTCTATATAAACAAATTCCAATAATCCATCTTGCATCTGGCATACAATTTGTTTAATTACTTTAAAGCTAAAAGAAAGCGATGGCTTGAAGTTTTCGTTACTTAAGTTTCTTTAGGTTATGTATCTTTTAGTTTTCTCTTTGTGACACACCATAATTAAGGCGTTGAGGTTTATTTACTTAATGGTGCAACAAACAGCACTTTGTTGAAATAGCTGATGTTTATGCACTCTACGCAGCGACACACACAAATGTGCAAAATGATAGTAAACGCACCATTCCCTTTCTTATTTGCGAATAAAGTGGAGACAAACTCTGGTCGAAATGACAGATGTGTACGCAGATCGGATTTAAATCATAAATATTATTTGCAAAGTGAATGAGTGACCACAAAGTAAATTATTTATCCGTTTTTTTTAAACAGGAGGTTACTGTTCTTTTTTTTTTTTAATCGATTTCAACTTCAATCAAAATGGTACAAATATGTAGGGTAAGAGTTCACTTTAAACTCGTTAAACTGCCTGATAGATGGAGTATGCCCTTGTTTTACCCTCTCCTCTTTGGTCTCACCTGTCGTCTTCTCGCGCCGCAAGACCTATTAATGGTTAATTAAGGTTAATAATATTGCACAAACACTCAACACAACGGAGAGCAACGGGCTCAAAGAACAACAAATTGCGGGCAATGGACAACGCTGAGTGGACAACGAACAAGGCACTACGGACGGACGACAAACGGACCGGACGGACAGTAATGGACACCTGTGATGACTACGTCAACAGCTTGCTACTCGATTACGAGCATTTGCATGTGTCAATGGGGCGGCGTTCGATGTTCGGTGTTGGGTGTCCGCCCTTTGACAACAGCCCCTCAACCAACCAGCACCCAAAATCCCACCCATTTCTCTATTTTTTTTTCCTTTTTTTTTTTTTTTTCTCCGGACGGACATGAACTTAATCGGAATCGCAATCGCAATTGCCCGGACTTGAAGAGGCGCTCGACTGACACGGCATGTCAAGACTTATGAGAGGAATGCCGAAAGGGGCGGTGTCGCGGAAATGAATGACACAAGCGAACGGCGCACACATGGACACCCGCTTACATCCACACACAGACACACACACACGCGCACCAATGCCAGAGAACTGCAAAGGTGGCATTTTTAGCCACTCGACTCACACCCAACAATTTTGTGTGCGGGTGCTACCCGCCACGCACATCGCGGGTACTTACAAACACACAGTCTGCACATGCAGACAAGACACCCCGTTGTGCGCGCACCCGAATCAATACGGTGCCCTGCGTCGCGGGTGCCGATCATACTCGGCACCCATAACGGATGGTAGAGAAGACAAACAGTCAGAAAAAGACAAATGCCTAAAAAGGGATGAGTGACAAAAACACTTGTGGGTTTACCGTTAAACACATGGGTGTTTCCAAAAATACTCGGGTGTTTCTAAAAATACTCGGGTGGTCTTGCAGATAGTCGAGTCACAGACAAGATGCGTAACTCCATACGTTTTACACTCCATACGTTTACACACTATTCTTTCGGCGTGGCTCTAGACTTTGTCGAATACTTTGTAAAATATGCCCTTCATCTTATTATTATATATTATTATAATTATATATATTATATTATATATTATTACAAAAAATGACCTGCGGCCGATCGTTGACTGTGCGTCCACTCACCCAAACGGCTCTTGCGCAGCAGGCCTCGGGTGGTTTTTTTACTCGTAACAAAAACACCACGTTGCACTGTGGTTTTTTATGCGTTTTTTTTGGCAGAAATTCGAAATGATGACCTATCTTCACCAATATTTGGTTTGTGTTACTCTTTTCTTCCCCCAAGATGATTCACAAAGTTTCAAGTGATTTGGTCAGCTTTCAAATATCTGCCATATAAACGATCTGGCCGATATGCCATAAAAATATTTACCTTACCAAAAAAAAAAAAATTTTGTATCTATATTTAATTATATTATATAAACATCATATTTAGCATCAAAAATATCTGAATTAAAATCATTCACATTCATTAAATGCGTTGACTTTGCTCCGCAAATCGGGCAACATTGGCAAGAGTTACATCATGTTAATATGTTTAAGACTTTACCATCTATTAGTGTCATTTGACCGACATATTTTACAAATATTTTAATGTTGTTTATTTTATGCAAATATATGTGCAGATTACAAATCTGGGTATCCAAGTTTTCTTTTTCTGCTAATATAAGCTCTTGAGTTTCCTTAATAAATTCAATTTTTAAAGGACGACAAAACCGTATAGATTGTGGCGATCTGTTGATCCAAATAATTTTTGGTTCATTGTCTACTAATTTTAATGGCACAATTGTAGTAACAAACAGCGATCCATCATATACAGCACCGATTTCCTCATAACGTTGCTTATAAATACTCTGACCAGTTGATCCACATTTGTGTGGGCTCAGAATTATATTATTGATATTATCGCTGTTACCAGCTGCTTTTAATACAACTGCCATGTCCTTTTCATTTCCTTTTTTAGCCGAAACTGAAGTAGCATGCAAGAGTAATGGTACAGAATTATTATTTTCATCCGCAAGGTCCGAAGCTAATTTTCTTTTAAGTCTGTCACTAGCCTTTTCATAAACTAGTTTTGGACGACCAACTTTGTTTGGAGTTTTCCAATCAGCGATTATACAAATACTAGATGCCAGCCATTTGAAGTGTTTTTTCTTCAACCTGTCCAGCGATCTATTGCAACCTGGCAAATGTTTCCTTATGTAATCAAAGAAGGACTTAACTTTTTTATTTATCAATGAAATACAACATTCATTTAAATTATTCTGACCAATTTTTTTAAATATATGCTGCCTAACTGCATCCTCTGCATGCCCAAACAAGTATTCATCTACAAAAACGTAATTTTTTCAAAAAGGAACAAAAAGGTGCATATGAAACTAGTTGTATAATATTATACACATGTTAGTTAATAACTTGCCGTTAAAATTCTTTTGAAGTGGTTTGCCATACAAAAGTTATATTCCACGAAACACAGCTACATTTGTTAAGCTGACTGTAAAAAAGGTACATAAACAAAACACGATACAACTACACAAAAATTTTACTAAACTACAAATCAACATACCTGGCCTACTGTTTTCCATGACACCACCTTAAACTTTTTAATTCTCTGAGGAAATATTAACCACAAATGTTGCAAAGTGATTTGCCGCTTTGTCTTTGAGAGGTGGACAATAAGCCAGTGTTGCATAAAAAAGTAAAAATCGACTTTTTTTTATCTAATTAGACTATCCTAAATATAAAGAAACTATACATTTTTTTATTCCGTTAAAAAATTTTTTTGACTTTCTGCCAAAAAAAAAACACATAAAAAACCAGTGTCAAAAAACACGGGGTGCCTAGAGACCGAGTGTTTATCGGGTGGACGTAGAGTGCCAGTGGCGGGCTGCAGTTCTCTGACCAATACCAACACACGGACAGAGACACGCACAGGGTCACACAAACACACATGCAAACATATACTCTCTCGCGCGCACAAATGAGATTAAAAGTCAGAAACTTGGAGCTCGGAAAACGCACGGTAGTTGCTCCAACTCGCAAAAACGCCCCCGCACCAACCCTTCGTCTACATGCAGCAAAAACCCGATACACTGCTCGAAAAGATTTCAAAATTACAATTCAATTTCTGTATAGTTAGTGCTAGATGCTTTTGCTTTTTTTTTTTACTTTTAAGGATTGTTTAACGTTGAATCTTTTCAGTTGATCTATCGACTTATGCAGGTCTGGTTTTATTCCAAGTGTAGGAAGAGTAAGGGGGCGGTCGGTTCAACGACATGTAGCGACATCGAGGCTGACAACGCGGCGCCTAATTGGATCTGGCTCGAGCGCTCCACTTTTGCCCGGGCACGCCTGCGGGGTATCAGGGCGGGAGACAGGGGGCGGGGGCGGGTCTTGTGGGATGCGCCCTCGGATCGAGGACGTCTTTAGCCCCATACGTACCCCATACCCAGCTGCCTGTAAAGCCCACCGCTTTTCGACGCAATCAACAGCCGAAAACGCAAGGGCAGCGAAATGAAATTAAAGCCGAGGTCATGGGGTGGGGGTTGCTTAGTGGGCGGATTGGGCTTGCTTTTTTGCGAAGGGAGTGCAGCCGAAAAGCAATAAAAGTGACAAGAAAAGTTGAGACGCTGAGTGGGCGACGAAGAAGGATAAGGACAAGGAGAAAGTGGATTTGGCGAACAGGGCGAACAGTGGGGTAGTCGTTACTGTCAGCAACCAGCAAATTTTTAGCAAAACTTTTGGCCACCTCCATCTTCCTTGGCAAAAAAAAAAAAAAAAATAAAACCCACACATACTCAAAAAAATAAAAAAAACGAGAAGAATAAACAGGCATAAAAACGATTCCCAGGCGGCAGGATTTTTGTGGCCCGTGAATGCACTCATGAATATGTATCGAATGATTCGTTTAGAGCGCCGTGAATGCAGCGAATGAGCGATCGGGGAATACCAAAAAACCAAGAGGACTAAGCCGCAGTGATGCCTCTCATAATGGCGCAAATCATAGCTTAGGTCAGTGACGTAAATTCCCAAAACGATCACAGGCGGCTTTCGTTACCAGTCTGGAAAGTATGCAATATATATATATGGGGCATCCTGTTGGAATGAATAGCTGTGGAAACTAAAATTATACAACTGTAATTAAGGGGTGGCTTATGACGCTAAGTTATGGTACTTAATGTACAACAACTAAATATAAGAGCATGCCTTCGTCACCAGACCGAATCTACTGTCGATTTTTGGGGCTCTTTCTGCTCGACAGATCCCGGGCAATTAAGCTGCCTGCTAAATGTTTAATGTCCCAAATTAATTATTCCATCCACTTGTCTCCCTCTTGCAGCCTGGGACATTGGCAACTCGGTGCAGGACGCCTTCGTCATCGCCGTCGAGGAGCACGCCCGCGAACGTCTGCAGAGATTGGCGGCCTTGAACCGGGTCACGCCCGTCGACATCACCCAACTGTCCAAAAAGGTGAGTGACCCGCCCAACTGGGCTCCATATCCATGCCGATTTCTGGTTGGGAGTTTGATCACAGCCTTATGGAATTTTTTGTAACAATTTCAAGTTTAATTGGACTCGCATTTTCCCAAATTGTTAATTCGCTTCTGAGGATTTTCCTTTTTTTTTTTACGAAATTTTCTGCTTGGTGCTTTGCTTGCGAATTTAACGGGAGGGTTTCAAGAGTTTTTTTTTTTTTGCTTCCATTTAAAAGGTGAATATCTAACATACTTTTCCAATTAAAAAGTTTTTCTGGCTTGCAAAGGAGTTATATATTCTTTGGTTATTTTCGGGAAATTTCGGTTGCAAACTTGCCAGTTTCTTCACACTTGCCTTGCATTTCCTCGTAATTTTCCGAAGTTTTAATGACACATGTCTGGAACATTTTTCAAGTTTTCAACACTAATTAAATCAAAATTTAGTTGAGAAATTAATTTTTGGCTGGCATGTAAGGTAATGCCTTACGAAATTGAGGCCACTACACAGATTGGAAACCAATTTGGGATTATAGGTCAACTGCGGCAATTTGTCGTTGTTGTTGTTGTTGTTTTCTGTACAGGATTAACTTATTGTTTTTTGCCGAAGGACATTAGCAAGACCAAGACTTTTGTTCCGAGAAATAACATTGCTATTTTTAGGTTTTCCCATGGTTTTTTTAAGCGGGGGCTTCAGTAGGATTTTCTCTTGCGTCTGCTGAAAGTGCATATTCGATGGAAAGGAAAAGAAGGAGAGAAAAAATCAGGATGGGGAATTCCCGGAAAGTGCTACACCGTTTTTCTCCTTCCTTCTGTTTGCATTTTTTTATATATATATATATATTTTTTTTTTTTGCCGGTTTGTGTGGCATGTGGCATTGAGGCAAACATGAATGTGAGCCATTTATTTGCAGGCTGTGTATTTGGCTCGATTTGGTTGGGAAACTGAAATTGAAAACGAAAACGTTTTATCAAAACAGCTTTCTATCACACATGGTGTGGAGTCCACTGTTATTGGCATAACTGAGTGACCGGAGGCCACTCCCAAATACCAAATACCAAATACAAAATACAAAAAAAAATCACAATACAGCTTGCAAGATACAAAATGCGAAATGCAAAAAATGAGGAAGTATGCGCTCGCTCGCAAAATTCAATTAAAAATTGAACAAACCCAACACGAGCCAGTAGACTAAACTCGTAGACTACCAACTATATAACATAGTGGACTGAAACTAAAAGTGGAAACAAAAACACAGACACACAACTAAGGTAAAAAGTGAATAAAACAAAGAAAAGCTCACAACAAACGTTGTATAAACTTGAAAACAAAATAAAAAAAAAAATAAATAAAATTGCCATCAAAGTTACGCAAAACAGGGGGAAAAAAATCGAGAAAAATAAAACATTAAAATAAAAGAAACAGATACAGATACAAATACAAATACAAGTAAAAACAAAACAGTTGCCGAAGGGGAAAAAAATAAAAATAAATGCAAATCACATATGTGGGTAATTGAAAGTGAACGCTGCAATCCCATTTGCATATGCGACCAAAAGAGTGAGTGTATTCACATGGGACTAATAAAGCGATTCGCTCAAAGTTACATAACATTACCGATTCCCAAAATTAGGTACACCACAAAAAAGAAATATATATATATAGTGATTAATATATATAGTTAAATAGTTTTATTGAGCCGAACAAATGATCCGTTTTAAACTAAGATCAACGCTGAAAGTTAAATAGTTTTTATTTTTGAAGCCGAACAAATGATCCGTATTTAAACTAGGATCAACTCCGAAATAAATTAAACATTGAATAAATTCGTTTTTCGTTTATTAATTATCGGTTTAAGACTTTTTGAACTATACAGTATAACTTCCAGCTTAAGACTAACTTCGAATGTGTGTAAGATTGAGGAGGGGCCTATATGGGTTACAGAAATAAAGAATAGGAAAAACGGAATATCTCCCAAGGTTGTGAAGTGGACTACGTGACGATCGGCACGTAGATAACGCAGAAAATAGCTTTAAACGGTGATCAGCAACTGATAAAATCATATTATGTTAGTTTAATCTTGGGAGATGTTCTTGGATGTTTACGTTGAGAAGAGACTCAGAAAGAGCAGACGAAACTGCTGTTTAACTGTTTATCGTAATGAGTTGGCGTGAATACGTCACTTCCCTTCCCTTAAAGATAAGCCTATACTTGGGCTGGGACTGATGGATATAGTAAGGGTAGTGGAACTTCTTCCATTCCAGTTTGTGGTGGTGTGTCCTGATTTTGTTTTTTCTTAATTTTAGTTTTGTATACATCATTATTCTATATATTTCATTAATTCATTTGTGGGTATTGGCTTAAAATTACAGATTGGATTTAGGTGCTTAATTATATTGTTGACACATTCATTGTTTATTTCTTTGTTTTCATTACTATACACTTTGTTTTCCTTTTCAAAATATAATTGTGAATCTGTGTTGTCTAACTGGTAGCCATTTGAGTCGGGGTATGGGTTTGATTAATTTTCTTTCGTTTTTTGAATTGTGTTTTGTAGTAATGCATAGCTCTGTTTCTATTAGTAATTTTGTAGTGGTCAGCGTCTGTTTGTTCTACGTTTTTTGTTGGTTTATATGGGTTGTCCAATTTGCCTTTTTGTAATGGTCCTTTTCTGTATCTTGTGTCAATATCGTGGTCTTCTCTACCTTTGTTTAATTTGTCTATTTTAGTTTTCTTTAGTTCCTGCGTGTTCAAGGTAGGTTGTCCTGCGTATAGAAATATGTGAGCTGGCGTTTGTCCCGTGGTGTCATGTTTTGTTTTGTGATTGTAAGTATAAAGTATAGTTTCTATTTTACTCAGGTCTGTTTCAGTATTTTTCATAGTATTGATTATTCTTATTTTTTCGTTAATGGTCTTATGAAAACGTTCTATATCAGCTACTCCAGTTTTTGTGGTATTTAGCTGTAGTTCTACTCCTTCTGTTTCTAACCATTCTTTTAATGCTAGACTTGAAAATGCACCATCTCTGTCTGCTTTTAATAGCTTCGGTTTTCCCAATTGATTAAATATGCGCATCAGGGCGTTCTTGCATTCTATCCAGTCCTTGGTTTTTATCTGCTCTAGTGTAGCGAATTTTGAATAAGTGTCTATGCAGCTCAAATAGTGTTTGCCTTCGGCTGAATAAATATCTATAACGAATTTGTCTCTACAGAATTCTATACTTGGCGTGTGTTTAAATGGGACTTTGGTATTTCTATGCTCTGACTTTGCTAGATTACAAACTTGACATTCGTTTATAATGTTTTGGATTTGTAGTTGGCTATTTGGAAAAAAGTAGTTTTCACTAAATAATTTCTTAGTCTTCTGGATTCCTGGGTGCAATAACTTTTCATGGGATTGAAGGATTAATTCCTTAAATTCTGCATATGATTTAATGTTTTTTAGTAAAGTTAGGCTTCTAATTACCTTTGTGGTGCTTGGGTTGATAATTTCTTTATGGGCTGCCTGTATTGTTTCAAAATCAGCGTCGCTGTCTATGTATAAAGCGCTGTGGTTGTTTACGAAGTAATCTATCAAATACTGTTTGGCTTTTTTATGAGTGAGTGTTTCGTACGAAATATGAATGATCTTTTTCTTATAATAATTCTCCTGTTTTACTTTTTCTGGTCCCTTAGTGAAAATGACTTGTCTATTGTAATTATTTACCGCTTTTTCTGTTAGGGCAATTAAATTCTGGTTGTCTTCTGGGGCGCTGTGCTGTGTAGCTTCAGTAAAGAACGCTTCCTCTATAGTAATCCTGGATAGGGCATCTGCTACATGATTTTCCTTGCCTTTGACGTATTTAATATCGAAGTCGTATTCTGCTAGTCTGAATTTCCACCTTGTTAATTTAGCGTTGGGCTCCTTCATCTTGTGCAACCAGCACAACGGTTGGTGATCACTTGCTATTTCAAAATGTCGACCTAGCAAATAGTGTCTAAACGTTTTCGTTGCCCAAACAATAGCTAGTAGTTCTTTTTCAATCGTACTGTAGTTTGTTTCATGGTCGTTAAGTGTCCTGCTAATATAACTTATGGGGTGACCATCTTGAGAAAGTACTGCTCCTAGAGCTACATTACTAGCGTCTGTTGTGAGTATAAATTTTTTCTTGAAGTCTGGTGATCGAAGTATGGGATCGTTAGAAATAAGGAGTTTTAACCTTTTGAATGCCTCAATATATTCCGGGTTTTTACTATCTACTTTTTTGTCCTTTTTAAGACATGTTGTTAGGGGTTTTGCAATCTGTGCGAAATGGGGTATGAACTTTCTATAAAAACCTGTGAGTCCTAAAAATGATTTTATCTCCTTCGGCTTAGTAGGAAGGGGGTAATTTTCTATAGCTCGTAGTTTTTCCGGGTTAGGTCTTATACCTTCTGGAGAAACCATATGTCCTAAGAAATATGTGTCGTGTTTTAAAAACTCGCATTTATCTAATTGGAGTTTTAGATTAGCATTAGATAATGCTTGAAAGACTGCTCTAAGGGATTGAAGATGTTCCTCTAAGGAAGCTGAAAATACAATAATGTCGTCCAAGTATACCATACAGATTTTATTTAATAGTGGACGAAGTACATCGTTCATACATCGTTGGAAGGTAGCTGGGGCGTTTTTCAGTCCAAATGGCATACGGGTATACTCGTAATGCCCTGTCTTAGTTGTGAAGGCTGTTTTGGGGATAGACTCGGGGTCCATTTCTATTTGGTGAAACCCTTTGATTAAGTCAATTGTAGTAAAATAGTTGCATCCTCCTAACTTGCTTAAGATTTCTTCCATATTTGGTATTGGGTATTTGTCTGCTATTGTTATTTCATTGAGGTTACGGTAGTCTATGGCTATTCTGTATTTCTTCTGTCCGGAGGTGTCTGTTTTCTTGGGTACTAAGACAATGGGGCTACAATAAGGGGAATTGCTTTCTCGGATTATTCCCTGATCTAACATTTCTTTTATTTGGTTTTCTACTTCCGTATCTAGTCCGGGTGCGTATCCGTAAGGCTTTCTGTATACTGGGTCATTATGGGATGTTCTAATAGTGTGTTTTACGTTATTAGTGAATGTGAGCTGGTCTCCCTTCTTATATTGAAGGTCCTGGAATTCTTTTAGGAGAGTTATCAATTTTGCTTTTTCTTCGGAATTTAAGTGGTCTAGCCTAAAGGAATTACTCTGTATATCTTGAATATGTATTTCTTCTGAAGGAAGGAAGGCATCGATCATTTCGTGCACGTGTCCGTATATTGTAACTGTACGGGGTCCGTAATTTACTGATGTAGCTCCTTCGTCAAGTAATTGTCGTCCTAAAATCAAGTCGTATTTAGTTGAAAAAGGATATATCAAAAAATCGTATGGTTTAGGGAAAAGATTATTTTTGGGTAACGTTACTTTCTTTTGTGCAATGAACTGGCCATTACTTGAGTTTATTTTCTTTGCTATCTCATGGATTGGTAATTTGAAAAAATTTTGAGTGGCCATATTTACTGTTGAGCCTGTGTCTATTAAGCATTTTAAATTGAGTCCTTTGTGTTTAATAATTATGAATTGGCTTGTTCCGAGGCTTGGGGCCGAAAATTCTCAGCCATTTCAGCTTCTGTTATTAATTCCATAGGAGGTTCAGTTGGCTCTTCTCGTGCCTCTGCCATCTCTTGTTTGCCAACCGGATGTTGTTGTGGGGGGCCGTAAGGCATGTAATAAATCGGGATGTTGTTGGGGGGCGGCCCGTAAGGCATGTAAAGATCGAAAGGATATTGGGGATGATTCCCGTAATGCATGTAAGGATTGAACTGTTGATGAGTTTGGTCTAATTCTTCTTGGTAACGAGCCTCATCAAAACTCATACGTGATTGCCCACTGTCAGACGGTCGTTGTCTCTTTAGTGCTGGTCCACCGGTCGTTATATTTTCTCTTGTATTTAGTGCGTTTGAATAACTAAGTCCTGGTCGGTTCTGGTCAAATGTATGTTGACGATTCAATGGTCTAGGTTGAGCTATAACAGATACGTTAGGATGAGGGTGAAGTTGACGGTATTGGTATTGGGAAAACGGATTAGGGTTAGTTCTGGGTAATTGAGGTGGTATATATGAAATTGGTTGGCGAATTGGTTGGCGAATTGGTTGATACATGGCGTTGTATGATGGTTGGAATGGTGTTGTATGATTATAGTAGTTAGTTGTTTGTCTGTGAGTTGCATTGTTAGGTGATTTAATGGGATTTGAGACTGGCTTTGTATTGTTCTTGTATGTAGTTGCTATTTCATAAATTCCCTTTTCCTGCAATATATTTATTAATGATCTTAAATTCGGAATTTCGCATTTAACTAATCTTAACTGTATGTGAGTTGGTAATCTTAGAATTAATGTTTCTATACTGGTTCGTATTAGTTGGTTATACAAGGTAGTTTCTGCAGTGTCGCTTTCTAAGTCTAACTTATTTGTTAATATCTGCCGTCTACGTTCGGCTTCTTCTAAAAATTCACGAACGTTACCTCGGAATTGGGTATTCCGGAAGTCCTCCAATAGTAGATGATTTGGTCTCTGGGGTTTGTAGTTTAGGATCAGATGAGTCCTGAGTTCCGTCCAGGTGGTGAGGTTCGTAACTCCTAGTGTGCGGATGACCTCTCCCGCGATGTTGCGCTCAATGTGTCCGAAGATGGTGAGCTTCTGCCGTTCGTCGGTCGTTTGATATAGTGCCAGGATGAAATCGATGCGGCTGATGAACGTATACAGGGTCTGTGGGTCCCCGTTGAAGTGTTCGACTCCATTTATTTGTCGTTCAACTTGAATCATGTTCGAGTCGGACAGCATTATTGGGCTTGGTGCTGCTACTGCCATTTTATTTTTTTTTATTAGAGTACAAAATTGTTGGTTTCTTATTTGTTTTCTTTTTTTTATTGTTTTTAAATGTTTATAGTTGCTGATGTTTCGTGAGTAGCGGTTATTTCATAATTTTATTATTGTTATTTTTATTTTTGTATTGTATAGTTTTAGTTTATTTTTAATTTATTAATTAATTTATTCAACTTTATATCTTCAGTTTTTTTTTTGTCTTCATTTAAATTTTATTCACTCTTATTGATTTTTCACTTATGTTACGTTTGGAGTCTATTACTCTCCTCTCTTGAAAACACTTTAAGATTTATTTCTTTTGTTATTTTCCGTTGAGCTTAGATAGAGTTTATTTAGATATATATTTTCTTTGAGTGTATATAGTTTTGTTTTATATGCACTTATTTAATAGTTCGTATTAAAGATTTTTTCTTTTTTAACTGATTGATTTGGGTTTACTTCCTTATGTTTTGTTTCACTTAGATTTTAATTTTTCACTTATTTGGTAATTCCTTAATATATTTAGTTTTAGGTTCTTTTTTTTTATTTTTTATTTTCCAGCAATTCACTTGTTCGGAGTAACCAAAAAAAATTTCTGGATTTATAGCTCCGGTAAATGTTGGAAGTTCACTGTTCTTTAAACAGATGTGTCTCACTGTTCTTTAAGTGTAGGCGTATTAATTGCCAACACTTCACTTTCACAGTAACTTTACGTAAGTTCTTTGGCGGATAACACAGATTACAGGAATTAAAAATTTTATATTTTCGCATCAAGCAATCTTTGAGTTATCCTACCGACTGCGCCAGTTAAATAGTTTTATTGAGCCGAACAAATGATCCGTTTTAAACTAAGATCAACGCTGAAAGTTAAATAGTTTTTATTTTTGAAGCCGAACAAATGATCCGTATTTAAACTAGGATCAACTCCGAAATAAATTAAACATTGAATAAATTCGTTTTTCGTTTATTAATTATCGGTTTAAGACTTTTTGAACTATACAGTATAACTTCCAGCTTAAGACTAACTTCGAATGTGTGTAAGATTGAGGAGGGGCCTATATGGGTTACAGAAATAAAGAATAGGAAAAACGGAATATCTCCCAAGGTTGTGAAGTGGACTACGTGACGATCGGCACGTAGATAACGCAGAAAATAGCTTTAAACGGTGATCAGCAACTGATAAAATCATATTATGTTAGTTTAATCTTGGGAGATGTTCTTGGATGTTTACGTTGAGAAGAGACTCAGAAAGAGCAGACGAAACTGCTGTTTAACTGTTTATCGTAATGAGTTGGCGTGAATACGTCACTATATATCTATAGAGTGGTTTCAAATCAGTTGAATGAGTACATTAAAAATACAAGAATTTTTTTAGTAATTTGAACTTTTATTTTTTCATAACATATAAATGTTGTGCACCATTTTTTCCCGTGTACTTTTTGAATCTGTGGGTCAGTGAATAAATTCATTAGCTATTCATTGTGCGTATTAACAGTTTCGTTGCGTTTACAGTTTAAGCACAAAAGATCGCGCTGAATGAAATGACTTATTGCGAATCATTTGCATGCAAATAACTTCGATTGCATTTAAACAATTGGCTTTCATTGATTTGTATATTCACCGCATTTAAATAACTGCAACTATTTTCCTTTGACTTAGTAATATATGAGTTTTCTTTTCTTATTGGGATGAATCCCCAAATTACAAATGGCATTCATTTTTGCATTTAATTCAGTATATGCTTACAACAATGAACACACCTCGGTATTTTCAGTATTATTTCAAAAATCAAATCATTACAAAAAAAAAAAAAAAAAACAAGGGCGGAATTCTCTTGTCAAGGGTTCCAAAGTGATTGAATTGAGTGCATTGTTGTGCCCAATAATTTGGTCACTCGATTCGAATGGGCAAATGGAAAATCGCGGAGTTCGAGTGGCTCTCATTGCGATGGATTGGATGGTATTCCACGCATTAACCGCATCGAGAGCTGCGCCAAACCCGAATAACCCGGTGTTACCCGGCATCCCCCCGATATCCACCGGAATTCGCTGGAACCCCCAATGCCGATCCCCTCGTGCTTCCAGCAATTTTAAGCGCATCAAGTGCTTTTGTCATCATCGTCATCACAGTTGAACGCTCCAACAATTGCTTTCAGCTTTCCGGACGTCGCATGGAATGGGGGTCAGGTGCGGTTCGGTTCGTTTTGGTTTGGTTAGGTTTTGCTACGAATCTGGGGATCTGGATTGCGCTGGGCTGGGCTGGGCTGCGTTCAGTTTGGATTGGATTGGGTTACTCCAACTGGAGTGGGTGGCAGTGGCAGTGGGTACTTTTTTGTCTAGGATGCGCTAGAGTGGCGCTGCGGGGCAGTGAGTCAATCGTTTGTTGCCAGACCAACCGAACAAATGATTTTGCATACACAAACAAACGTGAATATGCATATGAGTACACTGAGCGAAAGCAACAATAGCTCTAACAATTATAATAATCATTCGAAAGAATATACTACATACACAGTGGGAAATAAGTGCTAGTCTAGCATACTTTAGAACTTAAATTGTGACTACTATTTTCCCGCCGTGTACACTTGTACATGCATCGATTTATCCGTTAAGTGTTGAAGTGCGTAGGTGGATTTTTGTGGGATGGCGGGCGGGATGGCAAATGGTTTATATGTGCGAACTGGGAGCTAGCTGAAGCTGCGACCGAAGCCACGACAACGACACTTCACTCCGCCATCGAGAGAATCCACAAGCCGATGCGGTAGACTGACAAACCGACTTGGCTGTCAATAATCCGATAAAATGCGAACAAAAAATACGCTCACGGCGTATGGGTGGCTTGAAAAAAAAGAAAAGAAAAAAGAATTATATAGATATACATATATGGTAAGCCATAGGGAGTGAAGTGAGAATGTGCCGCAGGCGTTAAGCACGGAGATTCCCCTACTCGGTCGTTCGTTTTTTTTTTTTTTCGTATATATATACATATATATTTTCATTCTCCTAACCCCCCATCAACTTAGCCGTCTCATCCTCAGGTAATTGCATCAAAAGAGCCCCATAATTCAACTTGTTCATTTATTTTCACTTTTTTTTTTTTTTTATATGCTGACACTTAGCCATAGCCATTGGCATACGAGTAAGGGCGCGACTTAACCTGCCGAAGAAGGTTAAGGCCAATTGGATTGGCTAGGATATAGTATGTGGAATATATGTGCCGAGACCTAAATGCGTCCTAATTGACAGGCACTGAATGCGTTGTAGATTGTGGGGTGCAGTTCCAGTGGGTTTTTTGGTGGGTCGTATAATAAAAAAAAATAAAAAATAAAAAAAATAAAAAAAATAAAAAAAAACCCACAAGAAAGGAATGAAATACAAACATAACCCAGACGCAGACACACCCACACACATGCCGCCCAGCCACATCCATTATGTGTTCGTCGCATTAATAATTCATATTTCATTAGGGGAACAGCATCAATACACAGAACCACGACTTCAGCGTGGGCGTGGCAGTGGAGGGGCGTTACTTGATTAGCTTTATTTTAATGGAATTTGATTGATTTGCATACTATAACACGTACATATATGCGAAACGAAGCCTGTCAGCGGTGTTAAACGATGACAGTTTTCAGCTCTTACTCATTTTTTGGTGTTCGGTGTTTGTGCTGCGACAATGAAAAGTGCAAACAGAAATTTAGATGATGGTTTGACAATGTGTGCTGGTGCACTCAATAAAATGGTTATCATAATAGTCGCATGAAGTGCAACACGTGTACTCAAATGTTTGACAGTGTTCAACGAGTAAATATCCATGGCACGTTGAAAAATGAATTTATTTCAAGTGGGCGGGCGTTTTTCTCATTGTTTTATGGTGATCTTTAATGTAGAATAACAATTTCATATATTTTACCTTTTGTTTAACTCTTGAGGAGGGGAAATAGTGTGATTCCTGTGCTTAAACCTTCACCTTCTGAATCTTTCACACTTTTGGAACGATTGGAACAGCTGCAGCAAACGAAGAGCGGCACGGCGACCAGTCAGCGCCAGGACCTCAGCTTCCTGAACGAATCGACGCCGATCTATGTGACGTCCTTCACGAGCAACCAGATCACCTGCAGCAGTTCCACAATGACGACGGCCACCGCCGGCGGTCCGATCAGCGCACCATCGCTGGCGACGGCCACCACCACCGTGCCGACGGCATCCTCCCACACCACCACGGTGGTGGCCCAGATCGAGCACGGTGCATCGGCGCTGGTCAGCGCCGCTGTGGCAGCGGCCACTGCAGCGGATCGCAATGCGAATAGCACCACGTCGGCGGCCCTGAAACAGACGGCCAATTGCATTGGCAATAGCACCAGCAGCCTCGGCACGACCAGCACCACCAGCAGCCAGTCGACCAGCAGTGCCACGGGGCACATCTACCAGACCAGTCAGGCGCAGCAGCAGCAGTTGCAACAGTTGCAGCAGCAGCTTGCGGCAGCGGCGGCGGCGGGGAAGCCACTGCAGGCCAAATCCCTGCTGGCCAGCAGCTTGCAACATCTGGCCGAGGAGGTGGACAACGAGGATCTGGACGATGATGACGATGTGGATGGGGCCAACTATTGTGGCATAACCTATATAAGCTACAACAACAAGCATGCCCAGTTGCCGACGACAACATTGCCGGCGACGACCGCATTGCCAGCGGCAGCTGCATCATTGGCCACCACGGCGGCGATTTACCAACAGAGGCAGCAGCAACAGCAGCAGCAGCAGGTGCACCACCACAACCACCCAACAACGACGAGCCAACTGAATCGAGCCACAGCACCGGCGCCACTGCAGCTCGGAGGTCCTGTCAATCCCAGTTTCGTGGATGCCCAGACATCCACATCGCCGCTGATGGCACAGCAGCTTCATTCGCAGCATGTGGATGTGGATGCAGCGCCACCCTCGTCGTCATCATCATCGGCGGTGGTGATGGTGGAGCGGCATCTGCATGGCACCACCACGCCCAAAACGGAGTACTCCACGGCCATATCCAGTGGGCAACTGCAGCAGGCCTTTGCCGAATTGCAGCTCCACTCGAGCAACAATAATGCAACACAGCAGCAACAGCAGCAGCAGCAGCAGCAGCAACATTTACTTTTAAGCAACAACAATAATAGCAATAATTCAATGGCAGCGGCACAGACAACGGCATCTCTGATGAAGAATTGTGATCTACTGATATCGAACAATCTGTATCCACCGAGAAGAGAGGTGATATATTTGAATTACAGGTGTCGCACCATCCATTTGTGTGTATTTGGTTTTTATTCTTTGGTTTTTTTGTGGAATATTGAGTTTCCTGTTTGACAGCAATTGATTGATTTCCATTACATTTTAAATTGAGGAATTCATTTGGTTTCAGCTTCTGTTGAATTTCCTTGAGTGTATGCAAGTGAATTACGAATTGATTTCGAAGTTGTTCAAGAATTTATTTAATTGGGCTTATAATTGGATTTATTATCTGAAATGGTTGACTTGTTTTGAGCCAGCATTTGCCGGCGATTGAGTTGTATTCCTTTCGATTTGTGAATATTCTATACACATGATTTTCATCATCTAATTTAACTGCTTTTTACCACTCCACAGTTACTAGAAGACGTCATAGTCCATCAAGCCAGTGATGTGCATTCATACAGCACGAGTGCATCAGCAGCAGCGATCGCGAGCAGCAGCAACAGATCACAGCAGCAGCAGCATCAGTTGCTGAGTGCCGCCTACGAGTTGCAGCAACAGCAGCAGTTGCAACTTCAGCAGCAGCAGCAACAGAACAGTCCCACAAGTAGCATATCAATTGGAAGAACTGAACTTTTACTGGGCGATCAGAGTTTGCGGCAGGATCCCAGAGGGTGAGTTCTTACAACATCCATTTATTATATTTATAAGTTTATAATTAGTATAAGTTAGTGTATTAATGACAATAAGTGGCAGCGAGTGTAGGGTGTCACTGTGTCCTTGCTAAATGATCTCGCGGTAAGTCGAATAATGTGTAGTCTAACCTGCAGGCGCTTTGCGGTAGCAGTGCTTGTCAAACTGTCTTGTTTTTCGTTTGTTTGTCAGCTGATTTATTTGACCAACACTGCGAGCGTGTTTGTGTGTCTGTGTTTGCATTTTATGAAGCATTTATTACGGCTCCTCAGCGCTCTCCTCCCTTTTACTTCCTTTTTTTTACCAACTATGGTAGCTACTGGTCCACAGCGATGGCCCTCCGGCTTGAATGGAATTTTTCGCGCTGCGGAAATACCCAACATGTGGCCCACACACACGCACACACACACAAATGCACACCCAAATGCACTGACACACTGCACGAGCTGAGTTTTTATGACTGCTTATTTATTTAGTCGCTCTGCTCGCTGGGTTTTCCACCTGGCTGGATCGCAGCAGCTTCGCCCTGCATCCTTATTCCCATCCGCATTCGCATCCGCATCCGCATCCGCATCCGCATCCGCATCCGCATTTGCATCCTTGTTCGAGCTCCGCCTTTGGCCATCGCTGACATTTTTCACACATTTTTCCCAGTGCTCGCACTCCGTCCCTCTCGTTTCAGCCCCTCCCTCTCGTTCGTCCTTGCCAAACGAACCTGTTGTGATTTCGCCTTCAGCGACAAACTATTCGCAGACAGCAGCGGAAAAGTGATTAGCACCCCCATGATAATAATACAATTATTCTACCTGTTTTATTTGAGATCTTATTTGAGAAGCTTGTGCAAGTTTTGAACAAAGTATATAGGAAGGAACTTTTCTCTCCTTGGGTTCCTAATTTGGAATATGTATATTTATGGCCTGCGCTGTACGCATCCGCGTAAGTCAACCCAGCATCCTTTTTTACACACCCTCCCCCCTGGCCCATAATACAACTTCCACAAAGCCCCATTTAAGCACGTGCGCTTTCATTTTATGCTCATTATTAATTAACGAGTTATTTTCCTCGCCCGGCGATGAATTTTTATACATTTTTAATCGATTTTTCCGCTCCCGACTGCTAAAAGCATCCGCAGTTTGATGGCGATTGCACAGTTTGGTGGCCATTGATATGGCATATAGCAATTAGGCCGATGGGGTCGCCGTTTGGCCGTTTTGCCGTTTTACTGTTTTACCGTTTTGCGGGTCAGTTTGTGGTCACTCCACGATGACCCCCCTGCTGATGCCAGCTGACTCGTTCTATGGCCTCGGTGTCCTCTTCCAACGTCCACAATTGAAAACCTGCTGACTAATCAGTTGCAGACACTGACAGCCCACAAACTTTGCTGACGACCATGATGATGATGTTGATGATGATGAGGATGATGGGCAGTGGCGTGCTTGAAAGGGGTGCTTATGCTGCCATTCATGTGAAGTATGCAGAATAGATTGGATATTTCTGACTAATGGTTATGGATTTTGTGTGTAACACAAAAATGTGTGTCACCAATTGGAATTAAGCCCGGTTTTTCAGCATGAAATCACATTAAGTGAGTTAATTGGTTAAATTATATTCATTCTTAAGACCTGGAGTACCACAGTTTATACGTAGGACCCCTTTTGTAGACGACACTTGATACGACGACGCATTGCACTTGATGTGCATTATCTACGAGTTGTAGTTGTGTGCTGTGCATTTGTGCTGCCTGCCAAACTGTCACTCTGATGTACGTACATACATATGTACATACGTACGTACTACGCACTCCCCTTGCCCGGATCCCCCATCAAATGTGATCCGTACCCCCTGGCTATATCCACTCATCTCGACATCGACATGGACATCGACGGACAACAATCAATGTGCGATGACATTTCTCTTTCTCGACTTTTTTGTTCGCTCAGATGGGAAAGTCAAGTTGAGGTGGGATTTTTCCGAAATTGATTTAGATTCGCTTTCAGTTTTTAGACCTTGATTGCTTGAGTTACCGTTTGCGTGGCAGATTCATTAACTTTTCAAATATTAAGCTTCGAATAAGAGCCTAATTAAAACAAACTTAACTTTGGCCTAGCGTTATGTGAGTAGATAAATTAAGGAATTTCCCTTATAATTAAAGAGCAGTGCTGCTCAAACTGGAAGAGTCACCCAGTCCAGACAACTGGAGAATTCTGCCCGATTCTTCTTTGGCATGCGAGCCATGTTTATGGATCTGCGGCTACACGTTTGGACTTGGGGACCTCAGAACCCAGAGCTCAGAACTCAGAGCTCAGGCCTTCAGACTTGGGATCGCGGAATCGGGTCTGGTTTTTAAAAAATTCTCGGCACGCGCATGCGCAGCATTTTTTCTACTGCTGTCCGCATGTTGTTCTTTTCGTTCGAGTTTGCTGTACTGTTCTGTGCCTTTTCATCGTTGTCTTCGTTGAGGTAGGACTTGACTTTGGAAATTGGTTGGGTAAGGGGGATGGGCAGCCACTACTATGTATCAAGCTGGTCACTTTCCCATGGGAGCCAGGGAAAGAAAATCAATTAAAGGTGCCGCCATTAACTAATCTCTGTTTCTGTCTCTGTCTCTGTCTTTGGTCACCGTCCTTTGCTCAGCTGGCTAGCCAAAAATGTAATTAAATCATTAATTTCCTGTCGTTATGAGGCAGCCTTGGCAACAACAAAAATAATGGCCTTCATGCAGCAAGAACCTGAACAAAAATGCCCTAGAAATACAGTCGAGTTTTTCTAATTGTAATTTTTTAGGCCTGGAATAGTTAGTACCCTATTCAGTGGTTGTTTGATGGCAAACTTTCAAGTAGCTTGGAAAGTTTATAATTCTAAACACCCGGAAATTACCCACTAAATTTAACGTATTGAAGAACGTAGGATTCAATCAGACAATCACAACCATAGATATGATGTCCTTGAGCTTGAAGTTCACTTGCCGAGGCAACACTGTAGCCAAAGAAGAACAAGAAGCGATAGCCCAAAGGAGTTGCGAGTTATTTGTATGGCAACAAAACTAAAAGGCAAAGCGCATGAAAAAGTTCGAGAATATACTATAAAAAAATAAAATCATATTTGTGTTGCCATGTGTGGCACACAAACACACAAGCTTGTAACTTGAGATAAATCCGTTATAATAACTCTGAGCATCTGGGTTGGATATACATACCTGTATATATACATACATGCACATATAAATGTGGATGCCCAGGCACACACTCATACTTCAGCTCAAGTGTGTCGATTGTATCTTTGTAGCTTTGGAGGATGCTTGGCGCTGTATCTTTGTATTAGTATCTTTGGAGCTTCTCTTCTTCCCCACCCTTTTTTCTCTCGCGCTCTCTCTCTCTCACTCTCTCTCTCTCTTGCTCTCCCTCTCTTTCGCAGGTAAGCCAAGCAATCAACGTTTTGTTTGCCTCTTGTTTTTGTTTTGCTTTTGTTCGCCGAGTGTTCGTAGGTGTGTGCGTGTGAGCTAGTGTTAGTGTGTTTGTGAATCTCTTCCATACTTAGCTGTTTACCTGTTGGCCCTTCCCTTCCCTCTCCACCCATTCCACGCTCTTCAGCCTCCTGCCCCTCCTCCCGCTCTTCGTCCGTCATTAGCCTGCGCCTTTTCGTGGGATCGCCAGGCAGCGAAAGAGCAACGAAAACAAACGAAACTTGAGCCCAAAAAGGGGGGACTAGGTAATATCGAAAAGATGGGCCATACTCCTCACTCGAAAGTGTGTTTTGAAAAGTATGGGATGTTTGAAAGAATTTTGAAATAATAACTAAAAATTACTTCAACTCTAACAGGTGACAACAGATTATATCTGATTGTTTAAAAACACCTAAAAATGTGTAGGAAAGTTTATTCTATGTTTGGAAACACCTGATCTGATTATCGCATATCGATTGCGATGACTTTTTTCCGGTGTAGTCTTAGTTGACCCAGTCACTTTTAATTGCTGACCCAGTAGCAAGTGGCAAGTGCCTCTCAAACGGAAATTAAATAATTATCGCTTAACGGCAAAAGGAAATTAAGCTGGTCGTGTCTGTGGCAATCAATGTGGTCAGCAATCGACCAAGTCTGCAAAAGATTGACAGCAAATTTGTTAGCCATGCTGCACTAGTTCAAAGCAATTCATTGACAGCACATACATAAATAAGCCATAAAGTTATCTAAGTTAAAAGAATTTAACTTTAAGGATTTGATATATGTAAAGAACATGTACTAAGTTTCATTAAAAAAGCGGGAAAATTATCAGATAGAGGGTTGATGGTTTCATTATTTTGGTAAATAATGGATAGTTTTCTACCTGTATACTCCCCCGAAATTTGTTTCCTACTTTCTCTCTCTGAATTGTGCTCTCTCTCTCCCGCTCCCGTTCGCTCACTGATTAATTTTTGGGAGTGATAAATTCTCACCTGAGGCCCCAGCTTCGATTTCCATCTGAATCTTGGGGCAAGGCTCTTGAATCTTCTGAGAAACTGAGAGAATCGACATACATGCCTCTGCATTGAGTCACGTACCCACACACACACCTGTAAAACTTTTGTTCTTTTATGTGGCACAATGGACGGTAACTATGCGTGTGTGTGTGGTGTGTGTGCCGAAGAGTAAGAGTACGAGTTATTTTTGTACCTGCTCTATAGCAGCTCTTCCTCTTCTTGAGGAAGGTTCACTTACAAGGAACGAGAAGAGGAAGCAAAAGTGCTTAACGAACTTTGCGAGGGAGTGCCGACTAAATGATCTTTTCCCAACAATCCCTTTATTCCATGAACATTCGGTTTGCAGAGTGGAATTCGTGGGTTTTCCGTTTCAGTATTCGCATATATTCACACTTTAAAATGTTTCAGATGTTATCTTGCAATATACACCGAAAAGAAAATCCAAATATATAAAATGAATATTTTAAGAACAGTTTTTGATAATGAAAACCTATAAAAAAAGCTGTTAATAAGAAATAAGAAATCCCACAAAAAAGATCTTAATACATATATGTTCGAAGTGATCCATAATATCTGCAAGTAGGGTATCCATATTCGCAATTGCCCTAATTTGCGGCTCTTCAGTTGTGCTATTTCTATTCCTGTGTGCCTCCTTCGCCTGTTTGCACACTTGAATATTTTGCTATTGTTTGCTCCCCTCTCAGCCAAGCACACACACACACTCGCAAAAACAGTTGAGCACACAATCGCACACACACACAAATGTACACATATACATATCCATATCCTGGGGCAATTGAGCGCGCTGCACTTGCGCTGCTTGAAAATGAAAAAAACAGGTACGCTCTCTGCCGCGCTCTCTCGCTCTCTCGATTTGGTTTGAAAGCAGCGCTGCCAGCTATTTTCTGCTTTATTTTCAGCTCGGCTTTCAGGTTTTTTCATTCTATGTTCGTAACGCGAGGTAAAAACGCGTGTGTGCCACAGCGAGAGTGCAACAAAAACAACGATAACACACACGACAACAAATACGCAGAGCGCGGCGACAATGTTTTAAATACGATGCGATACGAGAACGTGCAACTGCAACTTGCCGTTAGCTAAGCTGCACGATCGATTTGCAACAGCAACAACAACAAAAAAGCAACGTACAGTGGTTCTAACTCATTAAATTCCAATTAAAGCGTTCAGAAGAAGAAGAAGAAACAGCAGCGGCAGCAACAAAACAAACGGTTAGCCAATGTTGCCAGACCGTTTGCGTAGCATACCTTTTTTTTACCATTTTTTCCGCCTGCAAAGTGAAAGAAAAGTGGCAATAACTATTTGTGCATGCGTGTGTGAGTTTTGGACATGCAACATGCAACTTGGTCAGTTGTAGTGTTGTTGTTGCAAGTTGCAGACACCTTTCGAAAGTGTTAAACGAAACGATAGAAGCAGACATAGTCGAGTAGTGAGTGGAATGCAGTAGATATCGGCTTAAATGTTAAAAATCAATCGAAGAAATCGTTCTTTTGAGTTGCAAATTTAATCACAAAAGATTTATTTAATTTTCAATACATATAAAATTAGTGTTTTCTTTGACCAATATCTGCTGTGAATCCGTGTTTTTTTTGTTGCCATGGCGCAAGCGCACCACCAATTGATGTTTGAAGATTTTCCCTTTAATTAAAAACAAATTTTGTTTTGTGTTCCGTGCGTGTGAAGGCAGCAGAAATGTGTAAACCAAAAGAATAAACCAACAAAAAAAAGCAATATTTAGAAACCAAAAAAAGTTGAAATAGAAAGTCAGACACAGAGAGGGAAAGACGCAGAAAAAGAGAGAAAGGGAGACAGAGATCGAACGGATTACAGATATGCGCATCCTAAAGCAATGGTGAGTGTTTTTCTTTGTTTTCCCCAGTGTGCGAAGATGGGAATGGGGAAAGCCCCTTGGACCTCGCATCTCCTTCAAAATGAAAAAAAACCCTTTCCTCGCACACACATTCAGGTATTTAAACTGACATCCGTCGTTTTTGTTGTTCTTGACAATCAACACTTCCATTATAACTGCCCATTGTTCACAGCTGGGAACAATACAATAGACACATTCACGAAAAACTTGATTAAAACGCTTTCCTAACAATTCCCAATTCCAGATCTTAGTTTCATACAAAACTGTTCAAATCGTAAAGTTAAAATACACAATGGTATATTTTAGAATCTATCCATATCATAACCCAAATGATCTATTGGCTAGAGTGGGCGAGTATTATCTATAGACATATTTATCTATATGCACGACCTGTTGAGCTGTATCTTATAGATACATTTTGTATGCAAAACACGAGGGGCGAAACTCAAATATTTCGTGATCCGCCGCCGCAACCTGAAGTGCAGTCATACATAATTCACCCCGCTTAAAGACCGCATTCCGATAGTTCGGATATTATAATGCCATAATTACATAATTCGCTTTCGTTTGTGCGGGTAAAAGCAATTTTCTGGACGAATCTCCGCGGCAAATAGTTTCTCACCTCGTCTGCGGATAAACTGGTGAAGGGATTCAGAAGTTGAGGCAGCCCACAAGACCAACCCCAACCCCCCACCCCACTCAGATTATACCCCCCACTTGGCTCGCATTTACCAGCATTTCCCGGGAAAACTCTCCAAGGAGAGGACGTGGAAAGTCTTGGCATGCGGAAGGTGGTTTTCGGATTGGAATGGGCGCAGGAATAGAATGGAACAGAACAGAACAGAATGTTGACCAGAAACCACAACGCAAATGCGCAAAGTTGGTAGAACAATAATTTGAGCAATAATTTACCAGGTAAATTGCAAGCGAAGACGGGAGAGATGAGCTGGAAATCGGAAACTATAACTATGGATAATGAGGCCGGGGCACAGGAAACAAATTAAATTGAGCAAAATAGAAAGGAAATGTTAATTCGACTTAAATATTCCATGGTGAAGAATGCAAACTCGAAACTAAGCTGAACTCTTTTAAGTAATCTGCAGTTTTATGGATTATAACCTTATGAATTGTGCAGGCTTACCAATTATTTTAGTGTTGGAAAATAAATGGAAAATAAATGTTTGAAAATTATATTCGACTTAAGCTGAAGCTTTGTGAGTAAGGAAAACAATGCCGAATGACGTCAAGCTAAAATCCAGCCTGAATATGAAGCCCACCTACCAAATGCATAAGCCCCACCAACTTGCACCACACACCACCCCCCTCCCATCGAGTTACCTGTGTGCAATCAGGACGCACACCACCCATACCCCACATGCCCCCCTCAAGTGCACGCAATCAGGACGCTCTCACCTCTTTCGCCACTTGGAATTTCCATGGCTTCTTGGTGAGAGGGATGGCGGGAGCGGGAAGGCAGGAGGACGCATAGTAGGATAGTAGGGACTTCAATGCACAAGTGCTGCAGCCCACAATCAATTAAGTTTCATTTCAATTTGCCAAATGGCAAAATGAGTTCGACTGAACTTTAATTGAACGCCCACATTAGCCACACCTCTCGCCAAATTGAAAACGAAATTTTAGCTTTTCGCTTGAGTATCTAAAAGGGTATATATATATATGTATATATATGTCTGTATACCTATAAATATATTGCATTCACAGTCACAGCCACCCCCCGTTTTTTGTGGGGCGAAAAGAGCTTTTCACCTTGACTGCCTTTGTGTTTGGGTTTTAATTAATTCTTAAGAAATTTCCCAACCTGACCACTATATTTGCTTATGAATTTTTACACTGGCATTTCCAGGAAAACTTTTGTTGCGCAGGAGTGGAAGGAGGGGAGCAAATTGGAGTGGCGAATCGAGTGTTCAATTGAGCGATATCGATGATGTGATTGCGATTTCGATTGCAAAATTTCCCATGAGTTGAGTTAGCACTGAGAAAAACTTGTTACCAAGTTGTGAATTATAAATGTTGCTTGCCACAAAAAGCATATCATAGTGCATATACAACAATATACAACAATATTTGTATGAATATAATTTATTTTAGACAAAATGCACTAGTTAAGTGATATTTTTCTCCGTTATGGCATTACTCCAGCTTTTGGTTTGCTCGGCAATTAAACCAGCTCCAATTGCTATTGCCACTTCCATTTCCCCTTTCAATCCCATGTGGCTGCCTTGGCAATGAATAATTCAAATGGAATGCCAGCTTCAGCTTCAGATATATATGTATATATATAGTATATAGTACCTTCCCGCTTGTAAGGAACCCCCCTCCGCCCACGTTTACATCGCCGCTTCTGCTTACCCAACACTTTTCCTGGAACCACATCCAAACACAACCGCAATCCATTACGATCTCCTCTCAGTTTGAGTTTCATTTCCAGTTTGGAGCCGAGAGTTTTACGTTCTCAGTTCTGAGTTCTGAGTTCTGTATCAAATTGAGCTGAGTTCGGGGTCTGGCCAGGGTCACACCCACAAATTCTGGTCGAATTGAGGAGGTTTTACCTGAGGGGCAATTGTAAATGTTGAATGGTAAAATGGTAAAGTGGAAAATGGTAAATGGGGGATTGTGGTCTGGAATGCGATGCAAACGGGTGACTCATGGCTGCCACTTCCGCTGCAAATAAGCCTCTTCCGGTGCCGCCCCTCCGGTAATTCCCAGCTCCGGAATCACGATACTCGCTTCCCGATCCCCCATGTCCGTTGTCCGTTGTCCGATGTCCAATGGTCGGACTGCACCTGTTCCAGCCACTTGTTGCCACAAGCCATCAAGCATGAACCCTCCCAAAATCGCTGGCTATATCGGTCTGTAGGGGATATCCCTCCGTCCACCTGTTGTCATATCATATAGTGTGGAACGCAAGTGCGGCAGAAGTAATAGCACTACATCTAAGGTTTAGATAACAATAATTAAAGTGAGTAATCTAAACAAAACATAAATAAGTTTCTGTTATGAATGATATTTAAAACTTTGTGCTGACTTGAAACAAATGAGGCAAATACATTTTCTAAGAAATTTAAGATCTACTTTAAGTTGTACATTTTATGAATATTCCCCCAGGTAACTGAATGCTATTCCATTGTCCGCAATTGTTTATTAACCCCTAACCCCCCGCACTTTTGTCTCGTGCTCGCTTGCTGGTCGTAAACAATTAACATGTCGCATGTTGCCGTCGTGCTGCAGCAACAACAATGTGTGTTGCTCTTCTGGTCAGTTGCTCATACACACACCACTACACACTTGCAGTGGCACACACATACGATGCAGATACGCACACACACACACACACACACACACACCGATGGACAGCTGGAAATGCAAAATACATTTAATGGTTTCCCCCATGTGTTGTTTGCGTTTATCTGTCTCCTTTCATCGCTGTCCCGCTGCCACGCCTCCTTTTCCGACCGCCCTCCATCATGGCTAATTGCCATCCTTAACCTGCGGCAATGTGCACTGCAAAAAAAAGTGTGCAGGATTAACTATTTTCAATTAATGTTAAATAGTTATGAATAATCAATTCTATAAATTTAAGTAATAGTACACTTCTCCATACATTTGACTTTAATTTTCAACTATTTTTAAGCATTTTAATACTGTGTAGTATAAAATATTGATTGATGATTTAGTTGCTGACAGAGGAATGTTTTTGAATATTTTTACGATTGGCAAAAAGACAAGGTCGATGCAAAATGCCATTGGCTTGTCATCGATGTATGGATTGCATTGCCCACTTTGACAGCTGCGTCGATGCCATTCACTGACCACCAAACGCCCACCCACCCCCATTTAACCCTCTATCGCCCCGCCGGGTTATTGATGATCCCATCAAGAGGGGGGCTTGCTGTGTTTGAAGTGGGGCAATGGGGGTTATTTGTGGGCATCTCGCAGTGCTCGGCTTGTTATGACACAGATACAGATGGAGTAGAGATACGAATACCGATAGCGATACAGATACAGATACAGATACGAATGGGGCGTTTGGAATGGCAATGGGATTGAAGATTGAGGATTGAGGATTGGGATTGGGATTGGGATTGGAATTGGGATTGGAATTGGGAGTGCGAGTGCGAGTGTGGATGTGGATGCGGATGCGGATGCGGATGCAAGCACCGGTGCGGTCATTAGATGGAGCATGTCGGGGTGACAATCAGATGCATGACAGATAGCTGCCGGCTATGGTCGCTGCTAATTGCTGGCAAAATAGGGATATGACGGCCAGCAAGCCGATTGATATGCCACTCGTACTAGCCATCTCACTAATTTAGTTGGTCAACAGCATTGATGTGTGTGTATACAGGACATAATTGAATTGAATTGAATCGTATGGTGTTAATCGTTAGGGAATTTTATAATATTTTGTATTTTGATGATACTCTTAACATTAAACGGCTATCCCAAGTGAAGTGTAAAGTGTGTTTAAGACTAGAAAAGGAGAACTCCGCTGTGCCCAATTTGTGCGTTCCTAATCGAACATCTGCCAAAGGGAGGAAACTTCAGATAAAAGCTCCTCGGAGGTCGACAGATTGATGAGGCGGATAAAAATAGGAATGGGCTGACCTGACCAGCTGACCAGCTAACCAGCTGTTGCTGTTGCTGCTGCTGCTGCTCCTGCTGCTGCTGTTGCAATGTTGCTGCTGCAACTAGACGACTGGCCTTGGTCGGTACTTGACGTCAGAGCCAAAGGCATTTTAATTCGTTTATGGTCCGCTCTCTGCCGCACCCCGCAACCCGCACCCCGCACCCCTGTCCATTGGTCCTTTCTTCTCGTCTGTTTGACTCATTTGCACTGCCCGTTGACTTGACTCCAATCTCGCAGTGCCGCCGCCTCCCCAATGGGAGCACCCCCGCCGCCACCAGTTGGTTCTCCTGCCATTACTGGTCCTCTGCTGTTACGCAAATTGAATTGTCTCGCCCGTTGCCTCGTGTTGGATTCACATTCTCTCCACTCAGCGCCAACGACATCGCCATCGCCATCGCCATCGCAACCCATCTTCCTGTTCTTGACCATAAGGGAGCCATCTTGGCCATCGTCGTTGCATTCTACAGAAATCGGTTTTTAATGCCCTCCACAGCCATTGTGTGACACAGACCATATCGATGGGAAAGCTGAACGGAACGGAACTGAATTCCGCTATTAAAATGAGTAGGAAGTGCTTAAGTTGCAGATGAAGTGGAGTTTTGGGTTGCACAAGGAAAAACTGGTTTTCCATTAGAATTTCTAGCACATATTCAGTCAACTTTAGCAGAAACAGCAAGAAATAACATGTTGTTAATAATACAAATTAATTTATAACAAAATCTGGCTTAAGCTAATGCATTTACCATTTGTCATATGTGCATTTACATATATGTCCCTTTTGATCTGAAAAATCCCCAAAGGGATGTGTTTTGTTTTTGCTCTGTGCGAATCTGTTTGTGGGTCACGTATTGGAGCTACTGCCACTGACGTTCATCATTACCCAAGGGATTGGGATTCCCCAGAAGGGGAAGCTGGAGATGGAGCTGGTGATGGCGATGGTGATGAAGATGGGGTTAAGACTGCACCCAATGTCGTTGCCAGGCTGCGGCTGAAATTGCTTTTGTCGCATCAGCGCCTGGAGAAGGGCGATAAAGCGATTGGGGGCTGGGTTGGGTTGGGTTGGGAATTGGGAGCTGAATGGCAGTGCATACTTCTAGGCTGGTCCGGCATTAAATCCACTTTGAGCTTTTTGCAATTAGCCAGCCGACTTGGCCCACACCTACATCCACATCCACATCCACATCTACATCCACATCCCTTTTCCATCCACGAGCAAAGCCCATAATCCGAAAGCCGAACAAATTAAGGCACAAATTGCCTTCAAACCAGTCACTGCTCCTAGCCACCTTGCATAATGAAAGAGCCACGCAAAAGTGCAAAGTTATAACAAAGTTTTCGACGAGCATACCATTTTCAAGTTGGCCTATACCTATTACCTCTACTTCGCCTAAGCTCCTCAAAAAAGTCTCTTTGTGCGGATAACTTTTTGAAATAATAAAAGAGGCTGTCAACGCCCACCCGACACCCGGCCAGTGGCTGCCAAACTGTGTACGCCACCTGGGCCAAAATTGAAAGCCCCGAAGATGCCTGCCATCGACAGAAGCTGCCAATTTGCATCGACACAGTGCGCCCAGAAAGTAGCTTATTTAAAATGCTGTAAGACAATGGAAACCAGATCAATTTGCCTTGCTTTTTTGATTTAAAATACTAATAACTTGATAAACTTTTACTTGTACATAAAGACTCAATGCTAAAAGTTAAAGTCAACCATTTAAGCTATTGCAAATCCATTTTATTCTGACCGAGATCTCGCCGGGAATTCCCTTTTTGGCCCCTGTTCAACTGATTTGTATCCGGACCTCAACTGACGGAATCCACCTTTTCCTTTCGTTTCATGTTCGATTTGCGATTGACAGGAATCGCCGGCGCTCCGGATCGAGCATTGTTGTGCTGGATGGCGACGATTTGAAGCCATGTCTGCCGGATGACTACATAAGCGGCCAGCACCATCTGAACCACCAGCAGCAGCTGCAACTGCAGCAGCAGCTGCAGCAGCAACATCCGCTCCAGCAGCAACACTATCGCACGCACTCGGGCGACATCAGGGAGATTGACCAGGAAATGCTGACCATGCTGTCCGTGAACCAAGATAACGGTGAGTGTCCACCATCTCCCACGTCCACCAACCATCCAACTGACCCGAGTTCCGCTCTGTTCTGTGCCATTCTGTGCCATTTTGTGCAGGTCCACACCGTGAGATGGCCGTCGATTGTCCGGACACGTTCATCGCACGCAACAAGACGCCACCCCGATATCCGCCACCCCGTCCGCCACAGGTAAGCATAAGCGGGCATCCGTAGTCCGTACTGTGCAATCCGTAATCTGCAATCCGTACAAGAACCACCCACCCAGTCCAACGTACAATCACCACAGAACCACTACACAACACACCCAGCCACACAAATTCCAAACCAGTTGAAACCATAGGCCAACGATAACTTTGCATAAATCGAGGCAGCGCAGTGCTTGTGAAATTGCCAAAGCCGAGAATTACTAACAACATTTCGCCACATTCACTTAGGCTAATTTGTACATATGTATATGTGTTTGGAATCTTGCAAAAACCATGAGTCCCATTAACAGCAACCACCAAAATCGAAATATTCCCGAAATTGTAATGCCAATGCTCAGTTCATTTACATAACAACCGCTTAGTGGACTCCAATGGAAACCCCTTAACATTAAAACAATAACCGCATTAAGTTGAACGTGAATAACAAACAACTAATAACCAACCCGCATTTGTCCTTAACTAACCAGTACTACAACCACCAAAAAAACGTATTTTTTAACAACAACCAACGTGTATGTAGAAATCAACAACAGCAACCCACCTAAAAATTAGACGTAACTAACCAAAGCCACTCCAATTCACATTCAAATCATTCACACATGCATTCATTCTTTTTTCACCAACACCACATGCACCACCACCACCACATGCACCACTTAACCCACACGCACACAGAAACACAAGAAAAGCACCAACACCACCACCACCACCACCACCACCACCACCATCACCACCACCACCACCACAATCACAGCTATGACTAACAATGATCATGCTAACAAAATGTTAATTGTTGCATATCATTCTTCACATCAACATGAACAACTACAACAACAACACCCATCAAAAACATCAACAACAACAACAATTGCACTCGATGTGGCCACACAAAATTTGTATAATCAAAAACAACAAAACAAATTGGAACAAATCGAAAACTATGAAAATTGCCTGCAATCGGAACGAAATGAACAACACGAACAACAATTTGAGCAACAGAAGCAACATCAAGCGACAAGCGCAGTGACAGCAACACAGGTGGCACAACAGCAGACGCCCAGCCACAAGTTGCAGGCAACATTGAGCAGCGATCCGAATGGCAACAGCAACAGCAACAACAACAGCCACACAGTTGGAGGCGGCGGCGGCAGCAGCAGCAGCAGCAACAACAGCAGCATCACCGATGACTTCCTGTGCGTTGTGGATGGCCTGTACCAGGGACGCAAGGACTCGGCCTCGCCCTCATCGAGCGCCTTCGATGAGGTGATGAGCAAACATACCCTGGACTCGTTCGGCAGCATCGCCTATCGTCACCTGCACCAGCAGCATCAGGCGACGAGCAACGGCAACAGCAGCAACAGCAACACGAGCAACACCAACAGCAACACCAACGGCAACACGAGCAACAACACAGCTGTTTCGAGCAAAACGGCAACGGTGACCAAAACAGGCGTGAGCAGCAGCAACAGCAACAGCAACTCGCTGAACAGCAGCAACAGCTCGATGCACACGAGCAGCAGCAGCAGCGGGCACAGCAGCAACATAGCCAGTGCCACATCATCCTCATCCGCCACCAGCAGCTCAACGGTGCCCGATGATCTGAGCCTGGCGCCACCCGGCTACGAGGTGAGCCAGCAGCAGCAGCAGCAACATTTGGTTGCAACGCCCGTGACCATGTTGCTGCCACCGATGGCCAAGCATCGCGAGCTGCCCGTGGACGTACCGGACAGTTTTATCGAGATGGTCAAGACCACGCCAAGATATCCGCCACCAGCTCATCTCTCCTCACGCGGATCGCTGCTGTCGAACGGCAGCGCCTCCACCGCCCACACCACGCTCTCCTCGATGGGCGTGTCGCCCTCGCCTGTCACTGCAACAGCAGCAGCAGCAGCAGCAGCAGCAGCAGCTGCAGCAGCAACAGCATCAGCATGTGCAACCACTGCGGTTGCTGCTGCTGCGGTTTCTGGTGTTGCTGCTGACGGCGATGCGAGGCGGGTGGCCGATGAGGTATACCACATTGCATTTTGTACTCGCTATCTGTCTCAGCCTTTCACTGGCGACTCTCCGCTCTGCTCTGTCTCTATCTCCCGTTTCGCTCTTCTCCGTTTCTCTAAGTCTCTAATTCTCTAATCTCTCTGAATCTCTCTGAATCTGAATCCTTTCAGTGTGTTTTGGCAGTTCATTAAGTTCAGGGCCAAAATGGTAATCCCTGCAACGCAACGAAAGCAATGCATTTGAAATGCACTCGAATATATTATTAATTGCAGACCTTAAAGAAGTGCCAAACTATATTAGTTGAAAGCATTTAATTACCTTTATTCTAGAAACAACAAAGTGCGCAAAGTCAACGCGCAATTTTAGCCACAATTTAATTAGTGAAATGGTCGTGAATAGCGTGATTATGACGGATTATTTGCAATAATCCATACTTTTAGCCACCAAAACAATTGCGTTAAAATGCCAAAAAGACAACATAAGCATAAAACCTTGATAGAAACGGCAAATGAAAATCCCAGCTAATAGCGATTTAAAATAGAATACAAAAAAAAAAAGAGAAGGAAAACCATGACAGTTGAATGGGTTCCATGAATATGTCATTAAAGGGTTGGAGAACCGGAAATTATGAAATGGCCCATGCACATATGTACATATGTATGTATAAAATGTGAATCGATAATTTTAGCGACCCCAAACGCGGCTAATTAACGCCGGGCGCACTTAACCCCTTTTATGTGCCACCGCATCATACGCATTGATTCCCTTCCTTGTATCCGGCGGTGCAGGTCCGACCGGTAGCCGGTTGAGCCCCCAGTTGACCCATAGACCCTGGAATCCAACTAACCAACCAACCAGGCAACCAGCTACCCAAACCACTCGGCTTGTCACCTTGTTCAGCCGGTTGGCCTAATTTACGGCATCAGAGCCGCTGCGTTGGCCTCGTTAGCGGGGCATAATCCTAACAACATTGAGCCACACACACACACATACAGTCACCCATTTGTGCCACCAGCCACTCGGGGGGTGGTGTCGGTGGTGCCACCGCCCGCTGTTCCGCTCATTTCATCATTTGCAGCTCGCTAGCTGGCTCTTTGGAAACACCAAACCCACCCACCCACTCGCTCAGCCGCCCATTTTCCTGCGCTGGAAAATGCTCTTTTCAGGCGATGAAAAATAAATGCCATTTATATGAAATTGCTCTCGATTAATTTTCCAATGGCTGCAGAACAAAAGCAAAATGTGCGCCTTTCTTTCGTTCGCTTTCGCCATATTCTTTATTTTCCGACCGACAAATGCGCCGAACAAAAGGAATCCAAAAGGGAAATGCATTTAAATACGTACTGTATTCAATTTGCGCCAGTAAATGACACCAAAAAAAAAAAAAAATGAGCCAAATTGTCAGGGAGGAGAGGGTTTTCTTCTTTTTTTTTTTAAGTTTTAAATGCAAACAAACTTAACAATATTTATTAAATATCATGAGATAACTGCTTATCATATTACTTCGAAAATAAAAGAAGGTGAAGGTTGGGTTTTTCATGCACACTTTTCGCTCGATGTAAGGACCTTTTTCGTGTGAAACTCATTCAACTTTAATGACCAACAGTCATCAGCCATACACACACACACACACTCTCGTAAGCACACACACACTCACACACTTACACACAATCGTACTACATGCACGGAACTAACCCACATCCGCTCTTCTCCGCACAGCTCAATGGGAATGCGAAGCCCGTACCGCCGCCACGTGATCATCTGCGGGTGGAGAAGGATGGCCGGCTGGTCAACTGCTCACCCGCACCGCAGCTGCCGGATCGCCGGGCGCCGGGAAATGCGAGCAGCGGCAGCAGTGGCGCCACAACGCATCCACTGCAGCAGCAGCAGATCGCCCAGATCGTGGAGCCCACTTTGGAGCAGCTGGACAGCATCAAGAAATACCAGGTGAGTGGTATGCCTCTCAAACTGTACGCCATTTAAGCACGCATCCCAATGGTTAGGCTACAAAACTTGCGCATTTTCAAACTGTGCCAGAAATGGAACTTAATTTATTCAACAGTTTGAAATCCTTTTGAATGCATTTTTATGGGCTTTCTTAAGAAAATCCTTAATTCCTTAAATTAAATAAAAGGTTATATTGATCACAATGAAATTATTCTGTCAAATGCTTCTACTTTCCTAGAGAGTCGCTTTAAATAGTTATGTTTTAAAACTAACCAGGCCTAAATTAGTTAATTCCCAAAAATCGAAATTTTGTGCTGCAAAGTAATTGGTAAATCCCAGTAAGAGTTCCATTGTTTAGAATTTTCTTTTGGCCCGAATGCAGCTCATTAGCATTCATGGCAGGCACTTCACCCACTTCCTCCTCTGTCATCATAAAAGCCTTTTTGATGAATGTCGGCTTCAATGCTTCCGGTTTGAGCCACGTTCTATCATCCCCATTGTTATGCCCAATAATCGCCGAATGTTCAGTTACTTCTGGCCATTGACCGTCTCCAGTTAGCCTCAAACTGTAATCATAACCATCACAAGCGGCCGCCCAGCGAGATCATCCAACTAACCAAATACAAAGTGTGAAATTTTTCACGATTTTTATTGCCCCGGCCTGACCATTGCATTTAACTAGTGAAACTATTAAAAAGTTTACCGCACCGAAAGACAATAAACCTGACGACAGGGGCGGGGGCAAAGGGGCGTAACGGCATTGTGTGTGTGTGTGTGTGGGGGCGTGAAAAAGTTGCCCAACAACTCGAAAGTGGCAAGAGTGGGGGGGTTCAAAAGCTGGTTAAAAGCGGTGTGGAGTGTTGGGGGGGTAATATGTGGGGGAAAGGGGTGTTGGAAGTGGAATTATAATGCCGTTTAAAAGTAAAACATTTCGCATTCATTTGGAAGGCTGCAGGCCATGTGGGTGGGATTTTCCATGAGCGGGCTAACAAAAGGGGGGTATCCGGGGTGCTGATGATGATTCACCAAGCAAGTTGTTGAGGGGGTTGGGGGGGTAATGTTTGCCATAGGCGTTGTTTCATAGGAAGCCATCAGGAGACGGGGGCATGGTGAAAAGTTGTTTAATGCAATGATTAATTATGCAACTTTTAATCGAATTGTTACGTTCCGCCCTCAGCCACGCCCTCCGCCACCCTAGTGCAGACAGAGACAGAGCGATAGAAAAATAAATAGAGCGACAGAGACGGCGGATGGAGAAGGGAGGCGGGAGTAAGGCAAAGTGGTGGCTAAAACACATTTGCTAAATGTAATTAATTGAAAACTGGAAAGCGACTAGTGCCATACAGTTTGACAGCCATTGAGCTGTGAGTGGGGGGAAGGTGAAGAAAAAACAGCACACACTATTAAGTGTAAAAAGCGAGAGGGGTTGTGAGCTGGTGGGTGGTGATTATGGATGTAAGCTCATTAGGAGAACGAAGCCACAAATGGGAGAAGCAAAGGGGGGTGGGGGGTGATGTGTTGGGGCAATGGATAATGGGAACGCACATAAAATCTACCTTCATGCATTTGTGCGTACAGAGAAAAGTGAAAATCTAAAAATCAACAGCTTACGGAGAGATTTTCAAAGCTATTTACATTTGAAAGATTACGCTAAAGTTGGTGCTAAGTTCCTTTGGGCATTATCGTTATAACTGGAAATTAGTTATCTAGGAATTTGTGCGATAACTAATGTTCGATTGTCAGCGATATTTTCGATATAATGCGTATCTCTGAATCAGTGCTGTCGGATTATGGTTCTACATTAGTAATTGAATCCCATTAGCGCTACACCCTCTCAGGGCTCTTATCATGGTCATAATTAATAGCCATTCTTATGGGATTTATCGTGTTTGACATTGTTATCGTGTTCTGCTTATCGCTATCGTAAATCTTGTATAAATAGAGTGGCCAACATTGTTTAAATTGAACCTGTTTGCACTGCTGCTGTGTTTGTTTGCTGTCCGATGGGGGTTGCTACTTGCTACTGTCGGTTGCCACTGGCGGTTGTTAGCACCCCCGCTTTTTAAGACAATCCCTCCTCCCCCCCTTGACCGACCCTTCAAGCCCTGGCAAATTAGTTAAACATTCCATTTTTGCGCATTTGTCTCTCCAGGCCGGCTTAGCACATATATGTACTCTGGCTCTTTTGCTCACCTGTTCTCCGCTCGCTCGCTCGCTCTACCTCTCTCGCTCGCACCCTCTCTCATTTCTTCTGAGCTGGAGGGGTCCCCACCCCCCTTGCGTATATTCCACTGGCTCTGCCGACGCCTCTGCCTCTGCCCACGTCGACGTCTTCTGGCGGCGCTGGTTTGTTATGATTTTCAGTTGGCGTTTTAGTTGTTTTTCTACGCGTTCTGCGATCGGCCGCAGTTTTTTGTTGATTTTTTCCACCAATTTTAACCGTTTGTTTTATTCTCTTCGCTGTTGTGCGGGCCAAGTGCGTGACAAAGAACCGATAAGCGATTAGATAAAGTCATATGCATACGTATGTCTCCAACGAAAATTCCAACTTAAATGGCTGCATTTCGGCCGTGGAAATGAATTCTTTTGTTGAGAAGTGTTGAGGTTTTAAGAGAACTGGCTTCATTTTTTTCTGTGGTGTCTATTTTTTTGTTTGGTTTTTTTTTTCACGTGTGCATTTGCGTGCGTGTGAGTGTGCGTTTTGTGTGCAATTGGAGCCATGCAAATAAGGCGCGGCTGGCAAAAAGCGCCTATAGCTGGCAAAAATTCTGGGACCAAAAAGCACGTACCAGCCGCCACACGAACAACCATTTGCAAGTACCCCAAACGGCAACGCAACAACATTCGACAACATTTTATGGGCAGGCGGCAACGGAAAAAACAGCTAAAACAGGCGTGGCAGTTGCAACCATAACGGAAAGTTGCTCGCGTAACCGCAAAGTAAAAAAAAAAAGAAAAAATAGCGTGAAAAAAAGGCACAGAAACGGAAAATATGTGAAATAAATGAAATATCCCGAAAAAATGTAGCGGCAGACCTTATTGAAAAAAAGATGGCTGCATAACGCAAACATGAACTGGTTGCGAGCATAAAGAAGCTTTCAAACTGCCAGGCCAACAAGGCAAAGAATTTAACGTGTTAGTGTGCCCAGGATAAAAACTGGGGCAGCAGTGTTACCAGTGCACATAAGTAAGCAGACAGAATTGCCATATGCACTCGCTTCGAAGGACTTGTTAGCCAAATGTGCCCAGAGGCTCGAGAATAGTGTTACCATGCCTCATTGAGATTGAGATCGTCTCTGACTCACAAAGTAAATTCGTCGGTCATTGCATTTTACAAATATATAATATGGAGTGCATGCAAGAAAAGAAATTGACATTTGAACTTAAAGTCTATGGTTTTTGCGCAATCAGTATGAAAGATGCGCATTGCACATATTTATGAATAATAAATATATCACATACTTTTATCATACTCCAATCAAGTGATTGCCTCTTTTGGACTTTGCTCTGACTCACGACTCGAAAGCAAAAAAACAGAAAATACCTACAGCAGGCAGCTGAAAAATTTTAATATAAATGATAAACAATTGAGGTGAACTGTTTTACTCTTTTTTCACTTATTTGTTTCATTTTTTTTTTTGTTTTTTTTTTTGTTACCGTGAAGGTGTATGTGTGTGTGTTTCTTATTGTTATTGATGTGCCAAGCGTAAATGCAGCGTCAACAGCAGCAATGCGGCTCATTCCAGAGTTCAGGCACGTTGAATGCTAAACTGAATGCTGAATGCTGAGCGACGGTAGCAACAATCAAGAGAAAAAAGCAACAATAACAAAAAAAAGGCCATAAATAAACAAATAAACAAATGTGTAAAAGTAAATAGTTGTAAATTACACGAGCTGAAAGGAAAGCTGCCGCTACTTTTGTTGCGCTAGCAGTGCGTGTCTGGGCCAGAACTATTTCGGCCATCTCAACTTTCGCTTTTTATAACTTTTAATCCACTGCAGCAAAAGCAGCAGCAGCAGCAGCAGCAGCAGCAACAGTAACAGCAGCAATTTGAGTTGAAATGCGCATTAAGTTGCATTTCATTTGGAACACACAATTCACAATTCCCCATGCAAATTTATGCACTTCCCAGGTGTGGGCGTGGCCATTTGCATAGTGGCTGCTGCTGCTGCTGCTGCCGCTGCTGCAGCATCTGGTGACAGTTTCCATTTTGGTTACCATTTCGGTTTCGGTCTCGATTTCGGTTTGCTAGGAAAGATTGTCGCCGCACCACGTCGCGCCACGCAGACAAAGATCGATGAAAGTGCAGCTCGAAAATGGTCGTGTCCACTTTGCACATAACGCTGGAGAACAACGGCAATGTTGCCGCGCGGCAGCCGGCTGCAGTTGCTGCAGCCAGTGTCGTTGGGGCAGCAACATCGCCCACCAAGTTCGCCGTGCTGTCGGCGCAGCAGCTGCAACTACAGCAGCAGCAGAACGAGAAGGAGAACCATATGAACAATAATAACAACAACAGCGACTATTGTGATATGAATGGCAATGGAGTTGGAATGCGAAACGGCAGTAGTGGTGCTGGTGGACCGGGATCTCTGTCGCCCCAATCCCCCGACCAATATGTCGGCTCACCTGTATCATCCGCTGCCACGCCCCAGCGCACCGCCTCCGCCCTGCGTCGCGGCATTCAAATTCAGCGATCCTCGACGCGTTTGCGACAACAACAGGCAAGTCAATAGGTTACCTGCGTCATGGGAAGTCTATATCTCCACAAAGGCACATACTGTACTCGTAATTAAGAAGTTATTCAAGCCACAACTCTAATAAACACACTAATGTGACCAGAGCCGCCATTGAGGTGTGACCAAAGTGGCATTTAAGGCTGCCTAAATTGTTAAGCTGTTAGAAACTAAAGTGTATCATAAACTTGGGGAAAGTTTTGCCTTAATGTGAATAACGTTTTTAAAGCTCGAACTTTGCATATACCTGGATCTGATCAGATCTCACTGTATAGTCGTGCGTACGTATATGCACTGTTGCCAGCGACAACTGGCTTTATCTGCATAAATGCTAACGAAAACACAGCGGCAACAACAACAACCAGTTGACAACTTGGCTAACTGGCTGCCGGGCCATAAAAACTTGGAAATAAAACGAAAAAAGGCAAAAACAATTTACCTAAGCGATAGTCGAACTGTCGCATTGAGTTGAGAAATGGCCAAATACCCTCGGTTCCCACACATTGATAAGGCGAAGAGATAAGCGGGCATACCCCACACGATCCAGGGTATCGGCTGTAATATATTTTTAATTTCCCCGGTGCGCGTTTGTATTTTTCAATATTTGTTATTTATTTATGCCGGCATTTGTTGGCAACGGCAATTGAGATGATGATGTCATGGCGTTGTTGCCGTCGCCAATTGTTATTGTCTTTGAAGTATGCCCCTTCTTTTATTGCTCTTCACCTTTTATGCTTTGTTTTTATAGTATTTTACAATTTGCTCAAGGTGTTTGTTGTTGCTGTAAGATGATTGATGGTCTCACCTAACCATAGGCTATGTATATTTAAATCAATACCTTCGACTATTTATAGGACTTTTGCGTGGGGGAGTTGCCTGGTTGGTTTTAATTGCTTGAGCTGAAATTCAAATCTCTAAGCTGCACCTGAACTTTCGTTTAATGGGAAAATGCATAGTATTGATTACACAAAGCAGTTTTCCTAGAATTACTTATCATAAGTACCGCAGCGCTCAGATTGCAGCACAAATAGGATTTAAGCTGGAATCTTAAAAGCATTGAAAGGGAAATATGGCTTACAGTTGGCGAAAAGGGGATATAATAAAAGATTCATTTCCATAGCTTACTCGTATATATACTGGCACAGTTTGGGAAGCGCTACAACTAGTGGCTGTCAAACCGTACTATACCCACTCTTTTTTACCCATTTTCTGCGATGCTGGGACTTTAAGCGATTTTTGTTTTGGTTTGGCTTTTGTACGCCTTTTACTTACTTCTTCTTTTTTTTTTTTTAATGCCAAACTGCTGTCATCGTTTTTCATTCAGGTTTCAATGTTAAACTCAGTTTTGGTTCACATGCCGGTGGTATTTCTCAGCCATTCCATTCGAAGCTTCTTGGGCCTCCCAACCTCCCCTTGAAGAACTCGTGAATTTTCTGCTGATTCTCCTCCGTTCGGATTATGCAAGTTCAGCTGAATTCATTTTTTAGTGGCTTTGCATTGTTATTTTCCTCCTCGGTTTTGTTCTGTTCTCTTCTGCTGCTCGTCTCTTCCGCCTTTTGGAATTTGGAATGTCGAGCGCCTTTTCTGTTGTTATTCAATTAAGTTTTTTCTTTCTTTCTATCATGTGGCCATTCTGGCTTTTTTTGTGTTAAATATATATACATACGTATGTATATATTTTTTTGTAGTGGGAACTTTTGCTCTGCTTTGTTGTCATCGATCTGATTTCATTCTCTTTGTTGGTCACGAAATTGGGAATCAATCACGTTTTCATAATTATTGACCATGACAGTTTGGCATGCACTGGACTGGGCTGACCATGCCCAGACCTCAAATTTCCCATTTTTTACGCCCACGCCCACGTCCATGCCCCATTCCGATGAATGGCGAGCACTTAAGGGGCTTCCGCAACAATTGCAACAGTTACCGCCACCTCAGCTCCGCTCTTGTCCCCAGCTACCTTTGTCAACCCTTTACGCTCATTAACTCATCGCCAAGGCCCTCGACGGGATTTGCTTGGGTTTGCACAGTGGGCACGCTGCGTCCGTCCACCCACCAGAACGCCCATCGAAACACCCACCTGAGCTGGTCCGTTTTGGGGCAAATGCAACCGCATCGATACCCTACAAGTGGGCAGGGTATATATGTACATACATATACTTGGCAGTACTCTGTAATCTGTATTGAAAACGAAACGAACCCAAGAACCCCTGTTGTTAATTGGTTTTTTTTTAAATAAAATGGTAAAATGTTGCAGTGCCAAGATTAACAGGGCTATAAAAACTAAGACAATGGGCCTTAAAATTGCAATTAGAAAAGAAAACAAATGAAATATATGACACACATTCCACTTACATATATATTAAGTACGGTCACGTGACGCTTTAAAATACAGGGTATTGGTTAAGTTGAAAGCCCTTGCATGTTTGACTTCCTGGTGGAAGTGTGCTGCCCCTGTTCGGGTGCCACTAATTAAATTAGCGATTGTGGCAAATGCGGATTAAGTGCGCCACTCAAGAGTCAACGCCCAGAGTTGCAGTCCCCAGTTGCACATTCCAACTTTCCCACTTTACCACTTCAGCACTTTCCCACTTCCTCTGCTCCTCAAAAGTGCCAATCTGTCCAAGCAATTGAAGCCATTCCGTAAATAACCATTCAATTTGCTTCCATCCACAGGAGCAACTGCGCCGACGACGCGAGGAGGAGGAGCGCATAGCGCAGCAAAATGAATTCCTGCGGAACAGTCTTCGTGGCTCCCGGAAGCTGAAGGCGCTCCAGGATACGGCCACGCCCGGAAAAGCCGTTGCCCAGCAGCAGCAGCAGGCAACGCTGGCCACCCAAGTGGTTGGCGTGGAGAATGAGGCATATCTGCCCGACGAGGACCAGCCGCAGGCGGAACAGATCGATGGTGAGTACTCATCTTTTGCCTCCTTGAAATGCCGCCACCTAATCCCTTATCTACCTAATCCCCTCCAGGCTATGGCGAACTGATAGCAGCACTCACCCGCCTGCAAAACCAGCTGAGCAAGAGCGGACTGAGCACGCTGGCGGGTCGCGTTTCGGCCGCCCACAGTGTCCTGGCCAGCGCCAGTGTCGCCCATGTCCTGGCCGCTCGCACCGCAGTCCTCCAGCGACGACGTTCCCGCGTCTCCGGTCCACTGCATCATAGTGCCCTCGGATTGCAGAAGGATATTGTGGAGCTGCTAACGCAATCGAATACGGCGGCGGCCATCGAGCTGGGCAATCTGCTGACCAGCCATGAAATGGAGGGTCTACTGCTGGCCCACGATCGCATTGCCAATCACACGGATGGCACGCCCTCGCCTACGCCCACGCCCACTCCGGCAATTGGAGCGGCGACGGGATCCACACTCAGCAGTCCGGTGGCTGGACCCAAGAGGAATCTAGGCATGGTGGTGCCACCGCCCGTGGTACCACCGCCACTGGCGCAACGCGGAGCAATGCCACTGCCTCGCGGGGAGTCGCCACCGCCGGTTCCGATGCCACCATTGGACACAATGCCCATGTCCATGCCCGTTAATCTGCCGATGAGTGCGTGCTTTGGCACTCTAAACGACCAGAACGACAACATCCGTATCATCCAGATCGAGAAGTCAACGGAGCCGCTGGGCGCCACGGTGCGCAACGAGGGTGAGGCGGTGGTCATCGGCAGGATTGTGCGTGGCGGAGCGGCGGAGAAGTCGGGACTGTTGCACGAAGGCGACGAGATACTGGAGGTCAACGGTCAGGAGTTGCGTGGCAAGACGGTGAACGAGGTGTGCGCCCTGCTGGGCGCCATGCAGGGCACCCTGACCTTCCTGATCGTCCCAGCGGGTAGTCCACCGTCCGTCGGCGTGATGGGCGGTACAACGGGCAGTCAACTGGCCGGATTGGGTGGAGCACATCGTGACACCGCCGTGTTGCACGTACGGGCGCATTTCGACTACGATCCGGAGGACGATCTGTATATACCCTGCCGGGAGCTGGGCATCAGCTTCCAGAAGGGCGATGTGCTGCACGTGATCAGCCGCGAGGATCCCAACTGGTGGCAGGCGTATCGCGAGGGCGAGGAGGACCAGACGCTGGCCGGTCTTATTCCTAGTCAGTCGTTCCAGCATCAGCGCGAGACCATGAAGCTGGCCATTGCGGAGGAGGCGGGTCTGGCGCGATCCCGCGGTAAGGACGGATCGGGCAGCAAAGGAGCCACGCTCCTGTGTGCGCGCAAGGGTCGCAAAAAGAAGAAGAAGGCCAGCTCCGAGGCGGGGTAAGCATATTTGTTCTCCTCAAAAGGGATTTATAATTTAAGCATTTCAATTGTAGATATCCTTTGTACGCCACCACGGCGCCGGATGAAACGGATCCGGAGGAGATACTCACCTACGAGGAGGTGGCCTTGTACTATCCCCGCGCAACCCACAAGCGGCCCATCGTCCTCATCGGCCCGCCCAACATTGGAAGACATGAGTTGCGCCAACGCCTGATGGCCGACTCGGAGCGTTTCTCCGCCGCAGTGCCACGTAAGTGAAGAACACCGACCCCGTACCTCCTTAAATCCAAGAAGCAAGTTGCTATTACTTTAAGTGCGTTGTAAACGGAGCAGGAATGCTGCATCGTCTACAGCCGTCATGCATTCAATGGGCCATCGTCTTTAATGTCTGTCTCTCTTCCGCCGGGCAGTCTTCTATTTGCTGGAGGAGCGGCTCAAGCCGGCCAAGATCAAGGCTCAGGTCAAGGGTAAAGGGCTGCGCTTCAGAGCCACCGAATCCCAGAGCCATTGCTAGACATAGGACACCCAACCACCACACACATCCCGTACACCCAATCCATCCCTTAAAATATTCTCCTTAAATACGCTTAGTAATCCTTGTGCTTTGCCATTTTCCGTAGACACATCACGAGCCCGCAGGGAGGGCGAAGTGCCCGGAGTGGACTACCACTTCATCACGCGACAGGCCTTCGAGGCGGATATTTTGGCGCGCCGCTTTGTGGAGCACGGTGAATACGAGAAGGCCTACTACGGTGAGTTGAATTTGCAAATCGAGAGAATGGACTGTTGACTAATGTGATTCCCCACTCTCGCACAGGCACATCACTGGAGGCCATACGCACGGTGGTGGCCAGCGGCAAGATCTGTGTGCTCAACCTGCATCCGCAGAGCCTCAAGCTGCTGCGCGCCTCTGACCTCAAGCCGTACGTGGTGCTGGTGGCGCCGCCCAGCTTGGACAAGCTGCGCCAAAAGAAGCTGCGCAACGGCGAACCCTTCAAGGTGCGTTCCAGAACTCCAACTGCAAATTAAACCTTAAGCTAACCTATCCTATGTATTGTTTTTAAACAGGAGGAAGAGCTCAAAGACATCATTGCCACGGCCAGGGATATGGAGGCCCGTTGGGGTCACCTATTCGACATGATCATCATCAACAACGACACGGAGCGCGCCTACCACCAACTGCTGGCCGAGATCAACTCGCTGGAGCGCGAGCCCCAATGGGTGCCCGCCCAGTGGGTGCACAACAATCGCGACGAGTCATAATGGGGTCTACAGCACCCCCAACCAACACACTACCACCTTCCCTAGGATCCACCACCACCCAAGAAATGAATAGCAAACCCAAACTCTTTGTAAATACAATTTTCAATTGAGCCATGAAGCGGAGAGCAGGATCGATTCCAGTCCAGTAGTTCGGTTTGCCTGCCGATGCGATTAATCCCAACCCCTCCAATATTATAACATAAATATATATATTTATACTATTCGTTGCATATGTGCATTTTAGTCTTAGAGAGAACGAGTTTTAATTGTGTGTACCCCTGTTTTAAAAGCATTCCAACCTCTTTATGTATGTTCACAAAATTTGTTGTTCGATTAACCGATTTCGGGAATGCCACAGAGGAATTGGTGATCCTGAGATCAGTGATTTCTAAAACCCAATTGCTTCTTGTGGCACTTCCGTTTTCCTTTTTTTTTTACCACTACCACTAATTTATATATTGTAAAAGAATGTTTTTTTTTTTGTATTTAAATTAAGCTTGGACATTTCCTTAATTTCAAAGGGCAATTTGAAATTGTAAAATAACGAATCAGCAAAGGAAGGCCAGAATCGATATGATAGTACCCTAGTACCCAATAAAATGTGTAATAATACCCATAAGCGACTCCCAATGTTAACAGAGCCAGAACAATCCGTAGGCAGCTGTGCGAGGGGAGATCGATCCGTCGGATGTAGATTCAGATTCAGATTCAGATTCAAATTCAGCTGCAGAAACAGAAGCAGAATCAGAAACAGAAACAGAAACAGACAGGGAAACCGAATCAGAAGCAGATACAGATACAGATGCAGATGCAGATGCAAGTGTTGCAATTACGTAATCTATTTACTTTATAAAATATATACTATACGGATATACATACACATAAATTATAAATCGAAGCGTACTTAATACAATTAATTTTTAACAAAACGAATGCAAGAGCAAAGTGAAAACTAAGAAATAAAACTGTTCATATAAGAGAAACAACAAAATCAGTAAGTCATTGCCAAAAAACAAGAAAAACGAGAGAAAACAAAAAGAGTTAAATAAATGGGAGTTAGATGAGGAGAGTTAGGAGAATCACTTAGAAAAACCACTCCACGAGCGAAATTGTTAAAAACAAAACGGAAACGGAAAAACAAAATACTTAGCCAACTTTAAGCACTGTAAGATAATGGAAAACCCAATAAACGAATGCAAATAGTAAGGCGGCAAGAAAATGAACTAGGCTAAAGTATCCGAAACAAAAACAAAAACAAAAGGAAAATCGAAAAACGAAAAAACAAAGTAATTCCCAAGTAAATGTTGTTGTAATTAATTATTTAAACCAATTCGTCTAGAGAACAGGGAGGGCAGGGCGGCAGATCCAGTTGGTTTCAACTCCAACCACAACTAACTAACTAGATATACCGTGCATATAGAGATCTATACAAATTCCATTGGGCAGCAGCTGAAACCAGAATTTTATATTGAAAGAAGTGTGGGTCAAGTAAAATGGCAAACTATGTTACGCAATGTTGAACACTTGAAAGATTCTAAAAGCGAATGATATCTAATATACCTTAAAATCTACATATACGGGGTCCCGCTGGCCAGTTCCATTTCGATCCATTTGCTAGAGGGGTGGATTTTCCAGATTATCCCTGTATCCTTTGAGACCGCGAGATCCTCTTTCGATCTGGTGGACTACTAATGGATGCTTGGAGTTTGAATTGAATCGGAATTGGTAGCGGGGCAGATAATAATAAAATTCAAAAAACAATTTTTTTTTGTAGTCCACAAGGTATAAAAAATGTGTGTGCAGTAAATCTGTTTAAGTTTTTATTTATGTATGTGTGTGGTGTAGCAAAACTAAAATAAATACGAAACAAATACCTAAAGAAAAACAAAGCGGATTGCAAAATAGGCACGGTTTAATAGCCATTGTACGAAATTAACGACATTTATGAGTAACCCTAACGCAAAAATGCGGACAAAGTCAGATGAAATAACAATATTAATAATAATAATAAAAAAATCGACAAACCAAGAAATATAAACTTTAGACTGCGTTTTTCTGGGTGACAAGTTAATAAAAACTCAATTGCAAAACATTTTTGAAAATCAAATCATGAAATTGAGAAGTTTTTTTTCAGGTTTTAAAAAGTGCGGGCTTTCCGTCAAATTTATTTGGTAGTACCGATAGTTTTCGACAGACTTAATCGAACATATCGAAGTAGGCAGAGCCCGATACTTCAGGCGAACGAAACTTTGTTTTTGTTTAGTGAAGCTAAAATCGTTTTGTTTTCGTTGTCAAAATCTGGCAGTGGGAAAGGAGCTGCACAATTTGGATAGAGAAGCCATCATGGATCCAACACCGCCGCTTCGCGCCACCAACAGTATTAACCTACAGCAGGTGGCAAGCGCTCCACCACCACCGCCAACGGGGCAAATCATAGCTCCATCGGGAGTGTTTCCTGGTGAGTTGATTCCGCTTTCAAATCGGGCCAGGGCTAAACTTTTCCATCGCGCAGGTTCCCTGACTCCCGGCTGGAATGACCCGCCACCCGTTTCGTCGGATTCGTCAAACAATAGTCGTCCACGCCTAGATCTTCGCAAACGCGTGGCCCACCCGCTGGACGGGAAGTCCTCTAGTGTCCAGCTGGATCAGCCACATCCACCAATATCTACAGCACAAGAGTCATTCTTGCCGCGTCCCGTGGCCCTGGTAACACCCCAGCGCCATATTCCAAATCCGGATCCCAACAATCCACCGGGCAGTGGAACGGATGTGGGCGGATTCGGAGCGGGACCGAATGCCAATGCTATGCGCCTGCCACCGTTGGCCCACAGCATCAGCATCGATCCCTCCAGGGTGGCCAAGGTTCCGCCAAGAGCGAAATAGCATGTAGTTATCGCCAATTCAGGGCCTAGGCTAAGGAACTTCAAATTTATGTGTTCAATGGCGGGCTGGAAAATCAATTATTTTTCTATGTAAAACACTTAAGACACCTCACAAAATACAATCAGAAATCAGAATGATGGGGAATGGGACCTCCAAAAAGTAAACCCAAGAGTTTCTTGACTTTAGAAGTCCAGTTTATTCAACAACAATTAACAAACAGAAACAAAATGCAGGTAAACTAACCGCTGTCATCGTTCACCAGGCCAGCGGAGTGCCATCGTAGTTGACAAAGCCGCCGTTCTGTTTCTCGCCCAGCTTGATGATGGTCTGCACAATTTGGCCCGTGCTGGTGGGCACGTCCAAGGGGGCACTGGAGCCACCCATGTCGGTTTTCACCCAGCCAGGATGCAGACTGACGCACATGATGCGCTGCGGATACAGATCCACGCTCAGCGACTTGGTGGCCGCATTCAAGGCCGACTTGGAGGTGCGATAGGCGTACATTCCGCCGTTCGTGTTGCCCTGGATGGAGCCAAGGATCGAGGACATGTTAATAATGGCGGCACGGCCCACGCCCATCGGCTTGGATTCGTTCGCTTTGGCTGCCTTCTTTAGGAGCGGCAGACACGCCTTGGCCAGCATGATAGGCACCACTGTGTTGGTCTGCAAGGTGTCGAGCAGCTCCTGCGATCGAACGGCCGTTATCCTGGCCGATTTGGGCGCTATGCCGGCATTGTTGAAGAGCACATTGAGGCCTTGGTCCTTGGTCACGCCCTCGATGTCGGCGACTAGCTTGTCATAGGCATCGAAATTCCTCAAATCTGCAAAGAAATTATATTTATAAGTGAGAGTGTTTAGCGACTGTCAAACATTATGCTTACCAATCTCAAGGATGTGGATGTTCGAGTGCTTCTTGGCCAGATCCTCCAACTCCTGTAGGGCCAAGTTTGGAAAGACAGTGTTTGAATAAGAAGCACATTATTAGTAAATAAGAAATTATATATAAATAATTTTCCAGTTAAAATACTGTAATTTTGAGAATTGAGAGAGGCAAATTTGATATTTCATGAGAGTTTAAATAGCGCGCCCAACGAGCGCGTTAGTGCTAAAATAACCGATAGACGATAAGTGCTGCTAGTGTGACCGAACAATAGTCGGCCCAACAATCGACAAGCCGCCTATCGACGTCTCCCTTTCGCACGCTCGTACGAAAGTACAAAAGCTATTGCAAAAGTTAGCTCCGCTTATTCGTTTCGTGCTTTCGCGAGTGCCGAGAGCCGCTAAAACACGCGCTTAGCAGTTTTCCATTTCCGCTTCGACGACAACAACATTCACTACTCGCCGTTGATCCTTGTTTTCAGTCTGATTTACGTGGAGCACCTACCAACAAGCAACAAAATAATGGCGCCCGTGCAAGGTGAGTTTCACAGTTAATTCGATTCCAATGGAGCCATTCAATTTATGCATACTCATTTGGACGATTAAAAAGCGGTTTGTAGTAATAGTGGCTCTTGTGGATTGTTCGCGTAGCTTCTGTAGTTTCTGCTCGACGGTTGTGAGTCACCGGTTTTGTTGGATTACTGGATTGTCTTAGTAGAGAGACAAGGCAAAGTAGAAGAAAACATCTCTCACCTTTGCCTGCTCGCGATTCCGGCAGGTGGTAAATAGATGCTGCGGCGGTTGGGGAAGATTGAGCAGCGCCTTGACTAGGCCCAGACCCAATCCTCGATTGCAGCCGGTTATCAGGATGGAGTTCATGTTTTTTCCGAAGATCTGCGATCGAGTTGCTCGTAATCTTATCGCGTCGTACTTGAGATAAAACCAATAAAGGGCGGCACTACTATACGGGTTCCGTGTGTTCTGTGGATTTCACCAGACCCGCAGCCAGATCTCTCCGTGCTTATCAATCGACTTTACTGCCGTAACACAAGCGTGAAAATAGTGAAATGTTGGGAAAAATTTTGACGGCCGGCTGTTCCGTTCGGCCAGCAGCAGTGTTGCCAACCATCCGCGAGTTATCGATACACTTGCGCATTGCCAAACGTGCGTTTCGCACATTTCCAATTGGCATTAGGCAGAACAACTGTTTTAGTGTTCAAATCCCAAATGGAATCTCGCATTCCAATGGATGCTTCTTGATTGCAATTCCCTTTTATCCCAAATATTCGGGTTTTTGCAGTACACGCTCTTGCGCCCTCTCTCTTTCTCGCTGCTTCTGTTACGTAGCCGTTTATCGGCACCTCTGCCTGCCCACCGCTTTCGCAGCATTCCCGGCCGAACCAGCGACGTGTTTGTGTTGTGTGTTCCGCAGTCGTTTTTCTGCGCCCTTTTTGCGAATATTTTCGTTTCGCCTCCAGCTGGTAGAGAGAAACGCCAAACGGTGAAGGGGAACGACCAACAAGATGAATTTGTGCAATTCGAGATTCTCCGTTACGTTCGTGCGGCAGTGCTCGACGATTTTAACGTCTCCTTCGGCTAGCATTCTACAAAACAGAGGCTCACTGACAACAAAGGTTCCCCATTGGATTTCCAGTATTCTCAGCTGTGCCCAGCACACGTTTCAGCGAACGATGAACTCGACGGGGCAGCGAGGATCACGCGACAGTACTGGAGCTCCCGGTGGGAGTGCTCCAGCCGGATCCGGTGCCTGCGCACCACCACCCTTCCAGCATCCACATTGCGACAGGGCGGCCATGTACGCGCAACCGGTGCGAAAGATGAGCAACAAAGGAGGTGAGCGTCGATATCGATTGATATTCTGATTAGATCTTTGCTGCTGCCGCCGCAGCTGCTGCTGCTGCTGTTGCCGCCGGTTGGCAACGCGGTCGATTGTCGCGGTTTTCTTGCTTGTTGTTTTTTCTGGGTCTTCTTGTGTTTAACCGACGCCATTATGCAATAACCGTTAGTTGCCTGGCCAAAAAGTCCATTACTCTGCTCTCTTACCTGGCTTATCGGGTTTCTGCGGCACGTATTCGCCAAGGGTTTATATGCCCGCCCGGCATTTGCCGCCACACATTTGCACCGTCATCGTCAATCGTCATCGCGCACCCGCTCCAACTGGAATTGTACAGTCGGGGTCGCGCGAACAGCACTCGAAACTCGTATCATGTTGAAGTACATGATTTGCGCCATCATTGTGGGCGCCAAAAAGAGCACATCCTCTAAGTATAATGGTCAACAAAGTTCTGAATTTGTCAGTGGAATCTGTAAATGAATTGCTCATAGAAGGCATTACTCATTTGCAGATAAAACTATTACAGGGCTCATTATTTGCCTCAAAACGAAATTGCATCACATGAATTAACGAATTAATAATGTTTCTTAAATTCTATTCATACAAGTCATTTGTTTTGCCTTCAGCTGGTAAACAAATACTAATATCTATTTGTATGAGGCTAAACGTATCTGATGTTTTAATTTACTATATAATATAAATCCCACATGCCACGATCAAGTTTCTTTTAAAATTAATAATTAGCCAATCGAGCAGACACGAAGCTTCTAATTCCGAAAACAATCGGAGAATTTACTTATAGATATGGCATATTATGATTTTAAATGGTAATTGAGGGTTTAATAGGTTTCCTTAGAGCCCCAACATATGTGTGATTTTTGTCGAATGCGGTGCTCTTGAACGAATAACTCTTTGCGGAATGTTCCAGAATCGCTTTATGATGATGATGATGATTTCACCATATCAGTCGGGTGCATTTATTTCCTTTATCTGTGTGTTTCTATTTCGTATCTCTCGTATCGCCGCTCAACGAGCGCCCGCCATCGTCTTTGATCTTTCATCATCATCATTGCTAAGCTGCGTCATCCCCACTTCATTCCGCAATTAATTGCAGTGTGACGACAACAATTGTTTATTTGCACTCGCATTCGTCGTACGTAGCCACCTGATTTCCCCCTGTTCCTGGCCAGGATTAGCATTCCATCCGATAAAAGCCAACTGTTTGTGGTGTTGCCAACTAGTTTTGCGGCGTAACCATGACAAAGTCCGGCGGGTCAAAGCAAACCGAATGGGGGCGTGGGTGGACGAACGGACGGACGGTTGGGAGGCGTGGCCGGGCCGGGCGTGGCTTGGTGTGTGGCGATGTCGCTAGATGATTGCTCCACTTTGATTCGAACTCCCACTGACCCAGTGGCATGTGCCATTCGGCAGCCCTATCGCTACCTGGCATCTGAAGCCAAGGAGCTCGACGGGATTGCACGGTGCAGATTACGGATTGCAGGCGGCCAAACAGTCTTCGTTCCGCGCTTCTTCGGTCTGGATGCATCTGTTCGAATTCATACCGGCTTCCCAGTTGGTCGAGGGTGAACCACGCCACCGGAGGAGCATCTACCGATCCTCCTATCTGGACATACGACTGCGCGAGGAGTCCACCAAAGGCAGGCGGGGATTAGCCATAATCATGAGTGAAGCTAGAGAGGAAATGGAGTAGTCGGCACCACATGGCTAATTGATATCATTACTTATCACTGATAGGGATTTTCAACTAATCTAGATACTGGTTAAGAACAATAACAGACCATGCCAAAACAACATGGCTTTTGATGTTACTATCGGTGAAAAGTGTTCAAGAATACAAGGTGATTTAGCTGTGCTACGATTCGATTTCCTGACGGCTCCTCATGTTCTGTGACCTCTTGACCTCTTTAAGCCCAATTTTGGAAGTAGATTACATATTATTCTAAACAAAAGGCGATGAATCTCCTTAGAACATTATAATTAACCAAACGAAATCATTCCTTATACTCCAGGATCCTACGACTACGACCTTATTGTGATTGGAGGCGGATCAGCTGGCCTGGCCTGCGCCAAGGAGGCAGTCCTCAATGGAGCCCGTGTGGCCTGTCTGGATTACGTTAAGCCCACGCCCACTCTGGGCACCAAGTGGGGCGTTGGCGGCACCTGCGTGAACGTGGGCTGCATTCCCAAGAAGCTGATGCACCAGGCCTCGCTTCTGGGCGAGGCTGTCCATGAGGCGGCCGCCTACGGCTGGAACGTGGACGACAAGATCAAGCCAGACTGGCACAAGCTGGTGCAGTCCGTACAGAACCACATCAAGTCCGTCAACTGGGTGACCCGTGTGGATCTGCGCGACAAGTACGTGTGACTATATCTATGCATATGGCTTCCGCTCGAGAATCTCCACTAATTATACCCTTCTATTTGCGCTCAGGAAAGTGGAGTACATCAATGGACTGGGCTCCTTCGTGGACTCGCACACCCTGCTGGCCAAGCTGAAGAGCGGCGAGCGCACAATCACCGCCCAGACCTTCGTCATTGCCGTTGGCGGCCGACCACGCTATCCGGATATTCCCGGTGCTGTCGAGTATGGCATCACCAGCGATGATCTGTTCAGTTTGGACCGCGAGCCCGGCAAGACCCTGGTGGTGGGAGCTGGCTGTAAGTAGTGACTTTCATTTGCTTACATCAAATTGATGAATAACCCATTCGGTTTCCTCTCATTCACTCAGACATTGGCTTGGAGTGCGCTGGATTCTTGAAGGGTCTCGGTTACGAGCCAACTGTGATGGTGCGTTCTATTGTGCTGCGTGGCTTTGACCAGCAGATGGCCGACCTGGTGGCAGCCTCGATGGAGGAGCGTGGCATTCCCTTCCTGCGCAAGTCGGTGCCGCTGTCCGTGGAAAAGCAGGATGATGGCAAGCTGCTCGTGAAGTACAAGAATGTGGAGACCGGCGAGGAGGCCGAGGACGTCTACGACACCGTTCTGTGGGCCATCGGCCGCAAGGGTCTGGTGGACGATCTGAACCTGCCCAATGCCGGCGTGACTGTGCAGAAGGACAAGATTCCGGTGGACTCCCAGGAGGCTACCAATGTGGCGAACATCTACGCTGTCGGCGATATCATCTACGGCAAGCCAGAGCTGACACCAGTCGCCGTTCTCGCTGGTCGTCTGCTGGCCCGTCGCCTGTACGGTGGATCTAACCAGCGCATGGACTACAAGGATGTGGCCACCACCGTTTTCACGCCCCTAGAGTACGCCTGCGTCGGCCTGAGCGAGGAGGATGCCGTCAAGCAGTTCGGAGCCGATGAGATCGAGGTGTTCCACGGCTACTACAAGCCCACGGAGTTCTTCATTCCCCAGAAGAGCGTGCGCTACTGCTACTTGAAGGCTGTTGCCGAGCGCCATGGTGACCAGCGCGTCTACGGACTGCACTACATTGGCCCGGTAGCCGGTGAGGTTATCCAGGGATTCGCTGCCGCTTTGAAGTCTGGCCTGACCATTAACACGCTGATCAACACCGTGGGCATCCATCCCACGACCGCCGAAGAGTTCACCCGGCTGGCCATCACCAAGCGCTCCGGACTGGACCCCACGCCGGCCAGCTGCTGCAGCTAAAGCGGGAACGCAGCTCAGCCGCCTGGGACGCGTCGAAGCCGCTTGCTCCACCCGAATTCCCGTAGATGAATGGTTGTTGTCGCGGCCCAGCGATCGATGAGTTTAATAGTTTCGTTTAGTTTCCACAATTCACACCCACACAATAGCTCTGCGCAAGGGAGGGGCACTGGGCAGCGATGGCGGGTGGGACGACACCAGTGGAACTCCCCGCGCGACCAGCCCAACCCACGACTGCTGCGCCGCCGACATGCACTCAAAATTTTGAATTTGTTTGAACCTATGAAATTAACTATGAAAATCCCCTAAATGTACGGTTGAAGAATATAATTTTTCGCCAACAAACCTGAGTTTCAGTTCTCTGCAGTTCCCTTAAAACTTGCCTCGACCTTTGGCCCTTCCTCTGTCTTTTCAATCAGTTAAGATAGCCTACCTTCATTAGCCATGCAAATGGCTTGACTTGACCTGGCTAAATCGATTCTGTCTGCCAACCTGACAACTTGTTAGCCACCCGTCTAATTGCTAATGCCATTGTTAGGGGAATCTCGGCCCTCGGGGGCTATTAATCAGCCAAGAACGATGGCACCCTGGAGATATATGTATCAGTGGGTAATAAATGATACATTAGTGCGTGATAAAGTGTAATGGAAGCTACGAAAACGTTGTAGTTTATGACCTCAGGAATCCTCTCAAGCAAATCAAAATCAAATTAAGACAGTAACTTGATGCAATCAGTTAATAAACAACAAAGAGGAGGAATCAATAAGAATCTATAAGGAATCAGCATTAATCACATATTCAACTCAAATGTAATTGAGTATGGAATACGATTGGATGTCACGATACGAAGCGAGATGGCTATACCATGAACCAAGCGTCTTGGAATAGCCCAATATACATAAAGTGAAACCCAACACAGTGAGAAGTCGCTGTTGATATTTTTTCTATTACATTTTTATTTTGGTTTTCCTATTTCTCGTATTGAATAACACCTTTGTTTTAAACAACGTAAGACTTTTTCATTTACAACTGACGCAGCGCTGGCGCCTCTGCGGCCGCCGATCGTGCTCCTCATCCCGCTCCTGCGCTGGCTCATCCCGCGGCTCGTCCTGGTGTTTTTGTGTCCGTTAGTTAGTGGGGGCGAGTGCGGCGCGAAAGGTCGAAGGGCAGAGTTTAAAAAAAAACATTAATTAGTTATTAGTTTAGATCAGACGCGAGGGTGGGCGCCTAGATAGCCACACTCTGCTTGGCCTCGTTCTCCCGCTGCTGTTTGTTGACCGCCGATATGCACTTGGCCATGGTGGGCGAGGCGCGCGAAATGGCGTCGGTCATGAAGTAGTCGCGCAGCTCCTTTAGCTTAATATCGATGGCTCCACCGCCGATGGATTTGCTCTGCAAACAAACAAACAGTAATAAAGTAAAACGTTCAATAGAGCATTATTTCAACTTACGATAGCGCCCGCTGCTCCGGCATCGCCGGCTGGCTCCAAGTGGCCCAGGCGCGTTAGATGTGGCGCCACATCCTCCAGACGGTTGCGCAGCTCGTCCAGGTTGTCGTACGGCAGCGGCTTGCCCACCACCTCGGACAGAGCGCGCAGGATCTTCCAGTCCTCGCGAGCCATGCCCGGTGGCGAAACACCAGGCAGCGTCTGCTGTGGCCTGCCCTCCGTGTTCACGTAGATGCCCTGCTTCTCTGTGTAGGCGGCACCAGGCAGCACGGCATCGGCGATGGAGGCGCCGTTGTCACCATGCGATCCAATGTACACCACAAAGCAATCCTTGGGCAGCTGCTCGCGAGTCACCTTGCCAGCGTCGGCGTTCAACAGGAACAGCACCTTGGGCTGAGCCTTCACAGCGGTCTGCGCGCCGGCCTTGTAGCCCACATCGAGGGCGCCCACCTGGGCGGCGTTGGTCTGCAGCACATTGAAGGGGTTCCAGTTCTGCAAGCGAAGCATCAGATTAAGTATGGAATTCATGTGAGCAAAGGGATAGCAAACTTACCGGCTTCTTCAGCTTCTTGCAGTACTCGGCAACGGTGGCGTGAATGGCGGCACCATCGGCACGCTCCAACAGATCTGCTCCGATAATGATGGCCGGCTTCTTGGCACCCTCCAGAACCTTGGAGAAGGCATGAGCTCCGGAGCACACGTCCTTAACCAAAGCGGCATCGGCGCCGAGGTTCTCGTGGTCGTAGGACAGATCGATCTTGGGTCCAATCGAGGCAATCTGCAGTTCGTTGTGGACATAGGCCTTGCGCAAACGGGTGTTGACCAAAGGAGCCTCGTAACGGGGATTGGTGCCCACCAGGAGAACGGCGTCGGCCTCTTCCAAGCCGGCGATGGTGCTGTTCAAGAGGTAATTAGCACGGTTGTCGGTGCCTCCGGCAATAAATCCTTGTTCAGTGGCGACCACTTCGCTGCCCAGACGGTTCAGCAGATCCTTCAGGGCCACCTGAGCCTCCAGGTCGGCAAGTTGGCCGGAAATACCGGCAATCTGTCCACCGGCTGCCTTGACGGCCTTGGCCACGGCGATGAGGGCGCCCTCCCACTCCACGGCCTGCAATTCGCCGTTGGGCATGCGCACCATGGGAGCCACCAGGCGCTGGCGCTTCAGACCGTCGCAGGCGAAGCGCGATTTGTCGGCAAGCCATTCCTCGTTGACGTCCTCGTTCTCACGGGGCAGGATGCGCAGCACCTCGTTGGTGCGGGTGCTGACCACAATGTTGCTGCCGACGGCGTCCAACACATCGATGCTGCTCACCTTACGGATCTCCCAGGGACGGGCCACAAAACTGTAGGGCTTGTTGGTCAGCGCTCCCACGGGGCACAGGTCGATCACATTGCCCGACAGTTCGGTAAGGAAGAGCTTCTCCACGTAGGTGCCGATCTGCATGTCGTTGCCACGGCCAGTGGTGCCCAGGTCATCAACGCCGGCGATCTCGGAGGCGAAACGCACACAGCGGGTGCAGTGGATGCAGCGCGTCATGATGGTCTTGACTAGCGGTCCGATGTCCTTGTCTTCGACAGCGCTGTTAACGCATTAGGTAGAATTTCTTCAGTTTATGGAAAAGGAACTTGATGGATTATTCTCCTTACCGCTTGCCCGTGTAGTTAATGTCCGTGAAGCGGGATCGATCGGAACCGAAGGCCATGGCCTGATCCTGCAGATCGCACTCGCCGCCCTGATCGCAGATGGGGCAATCCAGCGGATGGTTCATCAGCAGGAACTCCATGACGCCCTCGCGCGCCTTGCGGGTCAGATCCGAGTTGGTCTTGATGCGCCAGCCCTTCATCACGGGCATAGCGCAGGCGGCCACTGGCTTGGGACTCTTCTCCACCTCGACGAGGCACATCCTGCAGTTGCCGGCCACGGCAAGACGTTCGTGGTAGCAGAATCTGGGTATCTCCACGCCGATCTGGGCAGCAGCCTAGGAATTGCAGGGCATAGGGGATATGGGTTTAGAAGGCGCTTCCCGCGAACCAGGGACTGGAAACCAACCTGGAGGACAGTGGTGCCGGGTACCACCTGCACGGGAATGTCATCCACAAAGACCTCGATCTTCTCGGGCGCCTTCGCCGGTGTCTGGGCCACCATGGCGCTGGTTCGCACCGCCCGGCTGGCCATCTGATGTGTGGGCGAGCCCAGAGCGCCCAGCGCCTTGACTAGCGGTGCCCGTATCATATTTTCTGCAACGAAATGGTAACCAAAAATCCGTTGCAATCGGAGGAGCCAATGAAAATTACATAAGTGTTTTGGTACGCTGGTTGGCACAACACTCCCGCATATCGATTGTTCCCGATTTGTGTGTTTTTCCGGAGTCTGCTTCTTCACTGCACCGCCACTTGCCACCTGAATGGGTATCCTGGAGGACGCCAAAAGCGGACGAAAACCTACCGAAATGCTGGAAAATATTCCTGTGATCTTTTAATGTGGAGACAACTTTTTTTTTTATCGGATTTTGCTTTGACAGACCGACCGCGTTGCCAACTGCCGCATTGACAGCTGGCCAATCGCAATAATTTATCGGTTTTTAAAATTTATTCCGTAAACAGAAATTTATGTGCGAAACCAATTTATAAATCTCTGAAATCAGTTTTTCTATTCAAAAACTATATATTTGGTATGGTTAACTGCTTTGATTGCCACCTGTTCAAGTGTTACTGTAGTTGGCAACGCGAGTGGACAGCTGCTCCACTTTGTTTGGCCATTCACTTGTGAGCGTACTCTCAGTACCAACTTCAAATCACAAAACAAAGATGGCGCCACTTCACTAATTTATTGGCGCTCTCAAAATTAAGCAAATTTTCTAAATATTTAAGCCTTATTACTTAAATTAAATATAGTTCAGTTAATTTATTTAAGCTCAGAACTGTATTCTAAATACCTTATGATTGTTTTTTACTTTACTTGAAATGTTTTGTTGTTAAATATTTGACAGGTTTGATAGAAGCGTTTTGTTAGAAGTTTTTAGACGCCCAAAATTAATTTTTTAGTTTTATTTACCATTTTCTTATCAGCTAACACACATATGTGCGTACTTATGTATATCTGGCCAGGATCTTTGCTGCTTTATTCGAATTAATCATCGCATAAATTACCGGCTTAAAAGTGCAGCGTTGTTCTCCCGCGCTCTTGTAGTTACACTGAGAGAAATTTGTTATGTGCCAGGTAAATTTTTCATTTAAGATAAGACTTATCAGTTGTAAAGAACTTAAGTTTGATTTTTATAATACAATAGTGCTACAGTAGTATCTACATATCTCAAAGATGCCAGAATAAACGGAAAAGTTAGGCTTGCAAACTTAAATAAGCTAAGTGATTTGGAAGTCATGCTCTTTTGAAACTATTACTCCAAATATTAGTGTACACCATCATCTGTTTCATTTCTTCGGCGCGTGTAGAGTGGGCAAATGTAAGGGGCCCCAGAAAACTGAAAACTGGTTGCGACAACTTTCGTTGCGGCCGCCGAAGAAGTCGCCCCGTTTGGGCCAAGTTAGTTGGCGTTTTAGCTCCGCCCGAGACGGTCGTGCAGCGTTTCTCATCGCATCGGCTCTCAGATCCCGAATCCCCCAAATCGCAAATCCCGCATACGGAGTGCATCACTTGGCGATATCCGAAAGAAAGAAAGGTGCGCGCATGCGCATATGGAAAGCGGGAAAAGCGGCGGTCGTGTGTTCTGCAAGACGGAGCGTGAAGTGCGGCATTGTTTGCATTTAATATATATATTGTATATATACACACATGTATTTATTTTGTATTTTGTTTTGTTTGTATTGTGTGGCTCTGCCTAAATGCGGATAAATATGCGGAAAACCTAATCGCCAAAACACGAAAAAAACAAAAAAGCAGCAGAAGAAAAACAAAGATCGCAGCAAGAGGCGACGTCAACTGGCCATATCGATTGCAAGCCAACCGGGCTGTGTGACACTTTTCCGCGGCGCAGCAAAACAGGTTGCCATTATAGTCGTTTTGGCCAGCACCTAGGGCTGCTTCACCTGCTCGCCAGTTTACCTGGATCACCGCCTGGTTGGTTGGTGGGCATGCTGTCCACTTTGTTTCGCCATTCCATAACGAAAGCGAGGGGAAAACGCTGAAAGGTTTGCGAGTGGCGCGAATCCGCGACAGCGGAGCAGGCGCAGGACAGCTCCAGATCCGTACCCACATCCAGAGCCAGATCGAGTTCGAGATCGGAGCCCAGAACCAGGATGTCGGACATATACTACTGCAGCAACAGCCAGGTGAGTTCTAGTTCAAATCAATTACGCGTGGCCGCCGCCAGGAAATGCGGCTAATTCCAGCGCGGCCAGTAGTTAAACTTAATCAGAGGTCCGAAAGTACAAATTTCTCCGGTTCATAATTGGATTATGAGGCGAACTTGGAACTTCTCTTTCTCCGCGTCCATATGGCAACTGGCCAATGTGGCAGTAACATTCAGCATGGGTTTACGTATCATTAATTAAATCTGCAAATGATATCTAATTAAGAATCTGGCTGCTGGTTAAACTGGCACAGTTTTCTGGATTCATAATGCACACAAAATACCAATCCAATTTCATTTACTTTCATTTCATTTACTTTACTTTACTTGATCTTAGTTCGTAACTTGGCAATGCCTCAGCTAGTTTTTGAGCTAGAAAATCTAATATCTTGTAAATACATGAAGGATTTAAGCCTCTCCCTGCGCCCAGGGGCCAAAATCAAGTGCATTGTTTGGGCCATTTTCCAGACAATAGTGAAATATATCCGCGGATTCCTGGAGGCCACTTACCATAGCATACCCATACCCATTATTGCCATGCCTTTGGAAATGCCTTTCGAAATTCCACAAAATCCGATGGGATTCTTGAAAGGGCAACAACACTCGTTGGTTATTTGGTCTTTGGCTTATTTTTGGTCACTCGGCTTAAACGGCTTTCCAATCGCTGTCATAATTGGAAATCGTTGAGCTGCCATAATTAATGAAACAAAAGTAAAAGCGTCGCGTTGTTTGGTTTTTTTTTGTCTTTATGTTTTTGTCGTGCTGCGGATTGGCATTATGCAATAATGCTGCACTACTAGACGGCGATATCGGTAACCTGCTAACGTTTGCCAATCTGCAACGGGATCGCATCCACAGCAGTCCGCGCATGTACAGTGGCCACTCGTGTTAACGCCCTCGTGCGATCGCACACTTACTATTCCGCTCATTAGAGTAATCAGTTGTATGATCATTCATATTAGCCAGTTATAAAATGTTACTATACTCACCCACTTCATTGTGCATTCACTTCTAACAACAAAACAGCTTAAGTTCAATAAATTTAGTTAGCAAATTGGTTAGTTAATTTTAAGCTAAATGTTAGGTGAGCTTAAAATGTATGAAAAGGAATTAATCAAAAATTGCACTTGAGTAATTTCTATCGAATCAAACGATTAGTGACCGCTTTGCTTGCATTTTGGCCCACTGTGTGAGTTTTGGCTACTGTTAGGTTTATGGAAATTACAATGCCACGCCCCCTTTTCGTGGCTGGGGGCAGCAGCATCCCCACACTCACGCACACATGCAAAGAAAGAGAGCAGCGACTTCAGCTGCGTTTAAGTGAAAGTGCGTCCCGTTATAAGCCAATTTTGACTTAGTAACTTACTTTTGCCGCTCGCTGCTGCTGTTGTTGTTATTAAAATTGTTGATTGTTGCTTTTGCCGCGGGCGCTTCGCTGTTAAAATCTGGCCCGCCTCACCGAAAGAAATCAAAAGTTGGCCACACTGCAAAAAAAATAGTGATTATTTTGGATTAAACTTAGACATTTAACAAGAAAGTTATGTAGAACGCTAAATGGTTGGTATATCATTAAATTACCTATACAACTTGGCTTGCATTGGCCTATTACTCAAAAATTCCAATTGCTTCAAATTAGACTCTTATTTCTTTATGTGCAGAATGCGTTGTCGTCTTCTGCGTCTTCGCAAATCTTCAGCTCCCTGCGATTTTAATTTGCTGCTGTTTTCATGCAAAAATGTCAGTTTCTGTTGCTTTTCTTTATTATTATTATTTCCCTCTTGTAATTTGTGGTCTTTCGCATTTTGTGTTTTGTATTTTGTATTTCTCCCAGCAATCAGCAACTGTTTTTGGTGGCGTGTATAAATTTGTTTGTGAAATGAGTCGTTGAAAACTGTGGACGGTTGTTTCTCTTTCTTTTGTTGTCTCGCCTGATGAGAATTTTTCGAAAAACAAAATATGTCGTTTCTAACAATAATAGTGTTAAGTTGCTGGCTTCAAACCGAATAAGCTAATGCTCTACGCTTGCAATATGCAAAAGAAGTTGCTCGCAGATTGGTGGTTTTGTTATTGAAATAAATTGGGATTTGCAAAGCTAGTTACTTGTATTATCTAAAGACTTCAGAAGAAGAGTGTTTGTTATGTTCGTACATTGTTTGAAGAATCCATTCTAGCAAATTGTCTCCATTAAATGTGGCGTTCTAATGGGTTCGCAATTGAAACCAAGGCCATGGACTTCGAAAAAACTGCATGTGAAAGACATTTGTTAAGGGTATTATTCACCACATTTTGGAACCAAGGCTTTTCGACCAAAGTTTGACCAAAGTTTTTCTCGCTTGTTAGTTGTTTATTGTTGTTAGTTGCTGCCTGGTCGATGTTGGTTGTTGCAGGGCGTGTGTGGCTTAAATAGGGCCCCCTCCCCCCTCTAACTGCTTTTGTCTTTATTGTTGTAATTGTTGGTGTTGGCCGCCAAAGGCAAAACAACGAGCATTGAGCAATTTGGAGTTTTGCTGCGATTGTTGTGGGTTCAATCCATTCCATTTCATTTCGATTCGTTTCGTTTTCTTCTCACAAGTCCGCCCGCTGTAATTTAAACCGCGATCTGTAGGAATACGTATGCATATGCACAGCTGCGAACGAAGAAATAGGTTTCGTTTTGGCCAAGTTAAGGAGATAGCCACGCCTGAAATTATCTGATTTTTGTCATATATTTTTGGTAAAAAAGAATCAGTATTTTTTCGATAGCAGTCAAAATATTTGCCCAAACGTGGAATGTCATACCTCGTTGAATTCGTAATAAAATTCCCTACCGAACTGTATTTAAACAGGGAAATTTTAATTTTTTGCCATTTTTCGCAAATTTTGATGATGTAACCCCTTACAAAAAATGCGAAACTTTGGCCGAAAATTAATTTTTCAAAGTCCTTCCAAAAGTGATAGGGATGGTTAGTATTGGTAATTGGGAGCACAAAACGGTAATTCTTTTGACTGTGTGGGCATTTTTAGTCAAGTTATAGCCAAAAAAGCCAACATGAAAAATGAGTTTTTTGCAAAAATTGGTTCCCTGATTTTTTGTAAAATAAATAATCGGCATTTTGAGCATAACATTGAAAATAATGGCCCAAATATGGAATGTCATATCTCGTTGAATTCGTAACGAAATTTCCTAGCAAACTGTATTTAAACTTGGAAATATTAATTTTTTCCCATTTTTCGCAAATTTTGATGATGTTACCCCTTATCGAAAATGAAAAATTTGTAAAAAATTTTGTTTTCCCAAATCATAAAAGTAGTGATAGGGAAAGTTAGTTTGGCTTATTAGCAGACAAAACAGTAATCACTTTAGCCGTGCTATCATTTTTGGACAAGTTATGGAGAAAACCACCTTAAAAAATGGTCAAAAAAGTATACAACATTTGTTCTCCTATTTAATTGTTATCCTACATAGACAAAAACATAAGTGATTCAATGGTGGTAATGAGTAATTAATTAATTAATTATTTTCCCGCTGAAAAGGAAAGACCATAGTGCTGTGACCGCGACTGTGCGTCGCCATGTGTGTGTGGCTTGGCATTCCAATAAGTCCATGGGTCTAGTCTCGGTCTGGAGTTGGGGCTTGGGTTTGGGTTTGAGTTTGGATTTGGATTTGAGTTTGAGTTTATGCGCCAAAAAGTGATTGCAGCGACGACGACAACAACAGCAGAAACAACAACAAACTCGTTTGGCTTAGAAACAAACGCAACAACTTTCAGTTCTCTGCCGCCGATTTTGCTTTGCGGCGATTTTTTCCATGTTTTTCTAGGCTTATCTGACTCGTGGGGCTCCATTATTGTCTTAGCAATTTTCGGTTTTCGTTGGCGAATTTTTCCCTCACTCTCTTCCCTATTTATTTGTTTTTTTTTTCGCCTTTTTTGCACAATCACCAGCGACAACAGAAATCACTAAAGTCATAAGAGCAAAAGAACAACAAAAGCGCTCAATCGGTTGCAACTATCAGTAATAAACCAAATTTGGGATAGAAAATTTATTTGAAATCAACAATGATGTGGGGAAACTTTTCGTTTTGCACTGAGATTTGCCTATTAGCCATATTTTCATCCATCTTCAAGCTGCGTTTTCCACTGGCTGTCGCATTTTGCCGTCATGTGCAACAGGTTCACCTTACCAAAGAAAATCCAGCAATAGCAGCAAAAAGCCAGCAGCAACAATATGAAAAAAAAAATTTGTTGCCATTTGGCCAAATGCCACAACACAGCAACAACTTGGGGGATTGGCAACAAAGTAAGCTGACTTAACCCTCTGAAAGTCAGCTACTACATTAATATATGCATTGTATTAATATATATTTATATGCATGTTTTATTAATAGACATATTGACTACAGCAAACAATTTAAGATTTTGTATAATTATTTAATATGAAATAAGCAATTATTGCCTAGAATAATCAATAATCAATATAATCACAATGTTACCAACTTGTTATTTAATTTCGAGTATTATTTTCAGTGCTTTTGAGCGTGGTCTTTAGTGGGTTAAGCTGAGCTTGATTTTTCTGCTGGTCTGAGCACAATCAAATATTTTCTGAATCGACCTTTTGACAGAGCAAAGTAGCAAATCATTAAAGCAGTAATGCGGTTAAGCAGCGGAAAAACACTGTGGAAAATAAGTAACTCCGTTACCTGCCATTTGTTATAAACAAAAAATCACATTAATTCCAATTGATTTTGTAGTATTTTTTTCTGTGTACACTAATGCCTGCTCCTGTGAGTGCAAAAGAGAGAAAAGAACTTTCTCCCACTGCATGCATTTTTCGACAAATGTCATTCAAATAAATTAGAAGTAAAGTGTGTAGACAAGGGGCAGGGGGAAGGCCAGAAGAATGGAGGAGCAAACAAAACAAGCAGTGACAAAAGCCACAAAAGCGGAGTCTGCGCGCTCAGAAGAAAGTAGCACAAATCTTCAAGCTCTGCTCACAACATTTCTTCGCTCCTTCGCAATCAACAATATTACTCGATTTATGGCTATTTCTGCTAAGTAAACATATATTTCTGATTTATTCTTGCACATATTTATAGTACTTGAAAACTAGAAAACGACTGGCAAAAAGCGCACTGCTTGCAGCCTTGAACCAGTGACGTCAGCGGCGTGGGCAAATTGTTTTTTGTTTTTTTTTAACTTTTAATTTTTGCTTGCTTTTTCAAGGCGTGTTTTTTTTTCGAATTGTTTTCTTTTTGGCTGTTTACCTTTTGTGGCATTTTCCTGCTGCAGTTGGTCGTCCGAAATAGTTGCAAAATTTCAATTAAATATGCTAATCGCAGCGGAAATTAATTTTTTGTTTTTTTTTTTGGGAAATTGTGGGAATGTCAAAGTTTTAAATAAACATTTCGTAGTTGCCTTGAAAATACAAATAAGTCGTGGGATCTGCATGAAAGTCTTTGACTAAATAGAAGTGTTATAATAAGTTAGGATGAGCATTTAAGTTACGTAAAGTGATCTACCTATAGAGGAATTTCTCGATGCAGACTTTTAGTTCATCAACCCCTATTTGGCGTCTTTTTCTATTCTCTTCCTATTTATTTATTATTTATTTATGCTAATTGGTTAGCTTATCTTTGAAATCTACCTTGGTTCCCACATAATCGCAGCCATTCCCATTTTGGCCCCAAGCATCGCATTCTGAATAGACAATTCTTCCAGCCAGAAGACGGGTGAAGAGAAGAGCAGGAGGGGTATATGTGCGGACAAAAAGAGAGGGCGATAGAGGAAAATAAATGAACAAATGGCCAAGAAAGCGCCCAGCGGCATTCCAATGATCGATTCTTTTTTTTTTTGTTTTTTAAACTGAGAACTTTCTACTTCATTTGGAATTCACAACAAAGCAGTGGGTCCAACTTAAAGAGCTGTCAAGTTACACTGCAAGAAACAAGGTTACATCGATTTTTGTGTTGCATGCAAAAGTAGGAGAAACTAAGCATTTGGTTCAACTAGTCGCTTAGTTCTTTCTATTTGAATTAATTCTATTTTTATGATTATGATTTATTCCAAGTATATATGCCACCGCTTCTTCACAGTGCATCCTCCTGCTGCATTGCATTTTGATTTGCAATAATTGGTGGGGCCTGCTAGTTGTGATCGTAGGCCGACGAGTGAGTCACTCCGACTTCACCCACTTCGACTGCGAAGAGGCACACACCCAGAAAAAATAAATAAAAGGCAACCCAGTTTCCAAGTGGCCAGAAAATCGGAGAATCGCTGAATCGGAGAATCGGTCTCAGTCACGTCGTCGTCACCGATTTCTCGGCACTAGCCCAAACCAAGCCAAACCAAACCGAAGTCTTCCATAAGGCGGCGACATCTATGCGTACGCTTTTCCATACCCACCCGATATGATCCCATCTGATCCTATACAAAAGATAATCCAGCACGCACGTAGCCATGCGATTGAGGGGCATGCGTGCTATTCAGTTTTGAAAACATTTTTTAGATATTTTTGAAAAGCTGTTAAAATTTTGAAGATTGTACTCTTAGTTATAGAGTTTTTCCTAGCATGTTTATAGATGGTATATAGAATTGATGGGCGGGTCTATATATAGTTTTGATGGTTTTGTAACCATTTGAAATCTGCTGAATGGGTAAAACACCATAGTTCAAAACTTCTGCTTACTTTTTTCTCCCAGTGCATGGCGGAGAGAAAGAGAGCGCAACAGTTGCAGTGGCAAATGCTCCTTGAAGGGGTCAAAGCTGTTCGCTTTTATCTTGCGGCTGAAGTCGCCTTGTCATCGGATTTGTTAGTGTTTTTACTATTATTTCTTTTTTTTGTTTTTTTTTTTTTGTTGTGCGCCACTTTGAAAGAAGGAGGGCTCCTCCGCCCGTTTATTTTTCAGCTGCAGCTTTCCCCCGTTCGTTCGGCAAACGTTCCGTTATTAATTCGTCACGATTGAGTGGCAGCTGCGACTGAGAAAACTGAGAAAACTGAGGAAACCGAGAAAACTTCAAGAAAACTTCAGACGGAGTCTGCGGCGGCTGCTTGAAGGGAAATTAGTGAAAAGCTGTCACAGCTGCCGTTTTGGGTCATTCCATTCCATTCCATTCCCTTCCCTTCGCTTTCCGCTTCCGCTCCATTACCCGCTACCTCCAGCACTTTGGGGGCACGTGTCTCCACTTCCAAATGCAACAATGCACTCGACACACGGTGAAATGTGATATTCGAGCTCAACAACTCGGTGCTCCTAACTCAGCGAACTGGACTTGTGGCCCAGGGATTGGTGCGAAACTTGACCAGTGATTGCACTACTGCATGTGGCATGTGGCATGTGGCATGTGGCATGTGGCATATTATGCGTATGATGCCATGTTGTTCCTAACTCTGGTAACTTGGCTGAGCGATGGTCTAGCGTCATGAAACTCGACCCACAGCCCTATTGGCCACCGACTTGGGTTTCCTGATCGTTGCACAAGGGCTACTCGGAGTTGTAACTTGACCCAGACTTGCAATTACCATGTTGCATTACTTGCTATTGCGAAACCCACGCCGATATGATTTAATATCCGAGTGTATATCTGAACGCATCTGGGCAGACAATTAAGTTAATTCACTTCCCAAGATGGGTATTATTGAGATTTCCCAGACAGTGGGAACCAGGGACAAAGAAGCAGCCATTTGATGCCTCAATTTGGTGTATATATAGGCCTGCCATTGTAACCGCATTTTATTAGCCCAATTTGTAGGATCGGTTCCATGGCTCCATAAGCCATTGTTTCTGCATATACTCTGTGCATGGCTATTTGCAGCCTTTTAATTGTTCTGTGGAAACTCTTACTCGCAACATGGGCGCATAATAATGCGAATACAAAAGTCCACAGATGCCACGTTTCGTTTTCGCTTTTCTTTCACACGGGCGACTAATTAGGAAAATTCGTGGAAAGGCGGCTGGCGGGGAGGGGCGGGTTTGGTCGGTGGTTTTTGGGAGCCAAGAGTCGATGTCGACTGCAGTTGGCTCAAACATGTTTGCCGAAACGTGTTTGCGGTGGCAGAAGCAGAAGCGGCAACAAAAACACTTTCATTTCCAGCTGCATCGCCTTGGCTTTGAAAATGTACAATAGCTGCAAGAGCAACAACAATAGGGCACATACATATAATGCAACAAAATAAAAATGCAGTGTATTTTCGACTGCAATTGGCACGAAAAAATTCGCTTTCGCTTTGTGCCAGCCAGCCAGCCAGTTAGCCAGTTAGCCAGGCCAAAACCGAACGATTCAAAAATGCGAAGCTTCTTCGCTTTTTCTCGAATGACACTTGTCAATGTGGAAATGGAAATGGAAATGAAAATGGAAATGGGAATGGGGAAAAACGAGTTCGTGGCCTCAGTCTTTTGAACTCTGCCACATATCGAAAGCCTATAAGCCTTTCAACTTTAGACTGGTTGACCTTATGCTCTTTGCGACGCAAAGAAAGTTGCAGCGAGATTTTCGGAATTTATTTATATATATATATTTTTTGTTTTTCGCTTGCTCGAAAAGGAAAGCGACCGCACTGATGACCGAATTCACCAATTCACCCTTGATTGGTTTAGATATTTTTATAGATCCTATATATATCATATATCATATAGATCTTATCATTATAATAGATCAGCATGGCAAATAAGAATTAAGCAAACACAGGTTTTCCCTTTTTACCTGGTGTAGCTACTTACAGCGAGAACTTTCGTTTTATAACTCCCAACTCAACATTGACGTAACCACTTGGGCTTAGGTGGTCCACCACATACCAAACTCAACGCTCGGAACCAGCCGGTGAATCTCGGCTAGCGGGGATCAGTGACCGAAATAGGCGGCAAATAATGGGAGCAAGCTGGTGGCTGTGCCAGCGAATAATCAAAAAATATGTAAATATGCTAAACGAAATGGGATAAGCAAGCAATATGAGCAGCGAAAAACCAACAGTGAAACTTTCTTTTCTTGACATTGGGGCCCGAATGCCCCTGCAATGTGATGACTGTCGGCTGTTGGCCTTTTGTGTTGGTCAAAACTGGAGCGAGCCGCGCTCATTTCTCGAGCCATGTTCAAATGGGCCCAGAGGGCGGTGTTGAACGTCGGTTTGTTGTTGCGAGCGGTCCACCGCAGGCGGGGGCCACTGTACGGGCGGACCGTGCTAAATTCGTAGTCGCACAATTAGCACCTGTCCGCTTGGTTAGCTGGCTAGTTTCGGGCGTCCGGCGCATGTCATCTCCATTACCAGGTCTGTAACAATGGATTATATTCGTTTTCACCACTCGCTGGCCGGCTGATCGCGGTACAGTGAGCACCCAGCGAAAGCGACAGACCACCATTTCAATTACATGGCCAAAAGAGGGCAATTACGATTGTGACACATTTTTAATTCCACCATGTGACATAGTGCAGTGCGCGAAAGTGCCTATTATTATTTAGTTATGTAATGGAGTTAGTTCATTTACCAATGCGGATCGATACTAATATATTACTTAAGCGGATTATTAAACAGTAAGCTAGTTAACTTAATCTTTTAATTAAGAGTAAATTAGTAAGTTGAGCTTCCACTTGCACGAACTTTGAAAGTCATCACATGGGTGTGTCTACTGTAGCTTAGTGTTGTATACTTTTTGGTTTTTATTGCTGAGATAACTTTTTTGATCGTGGGCGCTTGTGTTTAAACCGAATTCTTGTTTATTTGGTGTTTGCTTTGGATAGATATCTGCTCAAAATGCTGGCTAAATCTTGATAAATGGCCCGTTTCTAACTAAGTAAGTAATGTTTTCTGTCAGAATCGAATTCTTTCAAAGCAATTTGCTTGATAATCTCTTCTTTTTTGGGTGTCCGCTTATAAAAAACTAACTATATTCCAGAAGCTACCATACTTTTTACAAACTTTGTAGCTAAAAGTGTCTTAATTCATTTCTTCTTATCATTTTGCAGATGAAGAAATCGCGCGACGCGGATAAATCATCCGCCCCGTTGTCCGCGGCCAATATCAATGCGAATGCGTCCAACTTGTCGGCTGCTGATAAGAAGAACAACAACAACAACTGCAGCAATCGCAACAAAGAGAAGAGCATGCAGGCGAACGGTAAAAATTGGAAGGTGAGCACAATTAACGCAACTGTGCGGTAATTAAGCAAGTCAAGGAAAAACCGAAGCGAAAGTGGTGGCGGAATGGAAAATGCAGGGAAATGCGCGAAAAGGCAAGTGCGAAAGATGCGAAATGAGATGAGGTAACTGCGAAAATCTTGATGCACGTGTGCCGAGCACGTTAACCGTTATACGGCCGACTGACTCTTGACTCGCTCACTCTTGCACAAACTGTGATGCTCCCACTTTAACCCTCCGACGGCCCAGTATGTCAATACAGTCGCGGGCAAGACACTAGGTCCAAAAAGAAGCATTAATAACAAAGGGAGCATCTTTTTCGTTTCTCATGGTTTAAACAATATATTTATTTTCTTATATTAGTACACCTTTCTTTTCGTAACTATTTCTTAAATAATCTTTGAATACTTTTTGCTTAAGTTAGCTAGTAAACTCCGATTGAATCACTTTCTAATGCTAATTAACAATTACACGTCGGTTATTGCACTCATTTGCATGCTTGAGAAGCTAAACAGAATTGGCGAAATGCGATTGGGAAACTGGGCGGCCGAGTGTTAAAGTGCGTAAAAGCGTTAAGAGTGTGGAATTGGCCGGCGAAAAGTGTTGACCGCTGTGGGGATTATGAAACGAGGAAGCCATTCGGGTTTAATTACTTGTTGTTCGCTGGACTCTAGTTTGCATTGTTTTTGCTGTTCGGCTGGCGTTGGCAGCATCACAAATCATATGGAACCACATGGAATCACATCACATGGAGGCACGCAGCCGACGAGGAAAACTGAAACTGGGCCGAGTGCTGACCCGTTTTCGTCTTGGCCCCAAGAAAAGTGGTGGCAACAGCCGGCAGTGGTTTTTTCCTCTTACCTTAGTTGCGCTTTAATTGTTTTTCTAAATTGTGCCCGTGTGTCTGCGTTCTGTTTTTCTGCTTTTTTCTGTTTTTAGCCGCTTTCGCAACTGCAACATAAACCAACCAATTCCTCTCCTCTTTCGCCGCTATGTTACGTGCTATTTCAGTCTGCTTAAAATAAACACAGGCTGTGCTCATACTACAGCAATGATGAATTATTTATTTTTGTAATTGAAAATTCCTTCTAAATTCTCTTATTTAAATTCAAATTTGAATTCAAACTAAGTTTGTTAAACTAACGGTAGCTGCATCTGCTTCGGTTGGCAACGCCGCCCCCTGCACGCTTCATTAAGTTGGCAACGCCAACGGCGCGCAATTTGAATTAATTGCTAGGCATAAATACACACCAGAAAATACCCAGAAAACGAAGTCCGAAATGCAATACGAATTTCCTTAATTAATGCTGCTGCTTCCTCGCACAAAATCCAAATATCGCATGTCGCATTTGCATGCTGCAGCAGCATTAAAAACGAGAAAAATCATAATTTTCAAGTGCGAGATTTTGAATTTTTCACCAGTTTGAGAGTTTTCTCAGCCGGTTCGTTCCGTGATTTGATTTAACGGCATGATTTGGCTGAAAATTGAACAGCATTTAAGGCGCTTAGCTGGTCAGCGACCTAGCTTAATTATTGAGTCCGACGAAAAGTGCTTAATACTGACGAACGCAAGTGTGTGTCTCTTTCTTTTTTCCTCATTTTTATTCGGTTCTTCGCAGGGCATTGTCCAGAGTAATCCCAATCCGAGTGGCGGTGTGGGCACCACGGCTCAGCCGCCAAAGGTTTTCCACAACACCCGATGCACAAGGCACCACAAACCGCACCACAGTCACGGTAATGGAAGTGCAGCTTCCGCCGCCGGAGGAGCAGCAGGCTTGGCCAATGGACAACCACCACTGGAAGCCACACAGCAGCGGGAAAGGGAACGGGAACGAGATCGGGAGCGGGAACGGGAAAGAGACAGGGAGCGAGACAGAGAGCGGGAACACCAACTTCATATGCACCAGCACAATCACGGGCTGCGGAGAAAATCCGAGTCCGTCCTGTCCACCGACTCGGACATCCGCTTCACCCGCCGGAAACTTGGCGATGGCCAAAAGTGCGGCTGTGCCGTCATCGCTGGATTCCTCATCGCCCTCCTCGTCGCCGGAATATTTGTCTATGTGGGATGTGAGTACTTTAGTAAACAAAAACATTGTATTTGACACATTACCCACCGATTGTTTACCCCATGTAGATACCTATTTCCGACCGGAGCCGCTGCCAGATCGCGTTTTCCGCGGCCGCTTCATGGTGCTGAACGACAAGTGGAGCATGGAGCTGGCCAACCAGAACTCGATGAGGTTCCAGCACAAGGCGCGCGACTACCGGGAGCGGATCAATCTCACCCTGCGCCGATCCGATCTGCGGGAGGCCTACGAAGGCAGCGAGATTTTGGCCCTGGATGGGTGCGTAAAACTGCTTTTTTTTTTTTAGCTTAGGAGCGCACAAATAGTACATCCCCATATCCTCTACCTCCTTATTTCTTCCCCTTATGACTCTTTTTACCATCTCCTGCGCCTTATCACCATATTCACCATAACCACCATGGTGGTGGACCATGGTTTTGTATTAATGGCTACTGGGAACCGAACATGTTCGCATACGATCAGCAGTCGCATATTTTTGGTTTCCAATATTTTCGTTGCATACTTTTGGGCGCCGCCAGATTTACGCTGAAATTTGTCGATTTTTGGCAATAAATTCAATATTTTAGATCGGTATTTTGGGTATAACTTGATTTAAAATGGCCAAACAGTCAAAAAAATTACCGTTTTGTGCTCCCAATTACCAATACTAACCATCCCTATCACTTTTGGAAGGACTTTGAAAAATTAATTTTCGGCCAAATTTTCGCATTTTTTGTAAGGGGTTACATCATCAAAATTTGCAAAAATGGCAAAAAATTACAATTTCGAAGTTTGAATACAGTTTGCTAGCAAATTTTTTTACGAATTCAACAAGATATGACATTCCATATTTGAGCCATTATTTTCAATGTTATGCTCAAAATACCGATTATTTATTTTACAAAAAATCAGGGAACCAATTTTTGCAAAAAACTCATTTTTCATGTTGGCTTTTTTGGCTATAACTTGACTAAAAATGCCCACACAGTCAAAAGAATTACCGTTTTGTGCTCCCAATTACCAATACTAACCATCCCTATCACTTTTGGAAGGACTTTGAAAAATTAATTTTCGGCCAAATTTTCGCATTTTTTGTAAGGGGTTACATCATCAAAATTTGCAAAAATGGCAAAAAATTACAATTTCGAAGTTTGAATACAGTTTGCTAGCAAATTTTTTTACGAATTCAACAAGATATGACATTCCATATTTGAGCCATTATTTTCAATGTTATGCTCAAAATACCGATTATTTATTTTACAAAAAATCAGGGAACCAATTTTTGCAAAAAACTCATTTTTCATGTTGGCTTTTTTGGCTATAACTTGACTAAAAATGCCCACACAGTCAAAAGAATTACCGTTTTGTGCTCCCAATTACCAATACTAACCATCCCTATCACTTTTGGAAGGACTTTGAAAAATTAATTTTCGGCCAAATTTTCGCATTTTTTGTAAGGGGTTACATCATCAAAATTTGCAAAAATGGCAAAAAATTACAATTTCGAAGTTTGAATACAGTTTGCTAGGAAATTTTTTTACGAATTCAACGAGATATGACATTCCATATTTGAGCCATTATTTCAATGTTATGCTCAAAATACCGATTATTTATTTTACAAAAAATCAGGGAACCAATTTTTGCAAAAAACTCATTTTTCATGTTGGCTTTTTTGGCTATAACTTGACTAAAAATGCCCACACAGTCAAAAGAATTACCGTTTTGTGCTCCCAATTACCAATACTAACCATCCCTATCACTTTTGGAAGGACTTTGAAAAATTAATTTTCGGCAAAATTTTCGCATTTTTTGTAAGGGGTTACATCATAATAATTTGCGAAAAATGGCAAAAAATTACAATTTCGAAGTTTGAATACAGTTTGCTAGGAAATTTTGTTACGAATTCAACGAGATATGACATTCCATATTTGAGCCATTATTTTCAATGTTATGCTCAAAATACCGATTATTTATTTTACAAAAAATCAGGGAACCAATTTTTGCAAAAAACTCATTTTTCATGTTGGCTTTTTTGGCTATAACTTGACTAAAAATGCCCACACAGTCAAAAGAATTACCGTTTTGTGCTCCCAATTACCAATACTAACCATCCCTATCACTTTTGGAAGGACTTTGAAAAATTAATTTTCGGCAAAATTTTCGCATTTTTTGTAAGGGGTTACATCATCATAATTTGCGAAAAATGGCAAAAAATTACAATTTTGAAGTTTGAATACAGTTTGCTAGGAAATTTTGTTACGAATTCAACGAGATATGACATTCCATATTTGAGCCATTATTTTCAATGTTATGCTCAAAATACCGATTATTTATTTTACAAAAAATCAGGGAACCAATTTTTGCAAAAAACTCATTTTTCATGTTGGCTTTTTTGGCTATAACTTGACTAAAAATGCCCACACAGTCAAAAGAATTACCGTTTTGTGCTCCCAATTACCAATACTAACCATCCCTATCACTTTTGGAAGGACTTTGAAAAATTAATTTTCGGCAAAATTTTCGCATTTTTTGTAAGGGGTTACATCATCATAATTTGCGAAAAATGGCAAAAAATTACAATTTCGAAGTTTGAATACAGTTTGCTAGGAAATTTTGTTACGAATTCAACGAGATATGACATTCCATATTTGAGCCATTATTTTCAATGTTATGCTCAAAATACCGATTATTTATTTTACAAAAAATCAGGGAACCAATTTTTGCAAAAAACTCATTTTTCATGTTGGCTTTTTTGGCTATAACTTGACTAAAAATGCCCACACAGTCAAAAGAATTACCGTTTTGTGCTCCCAATTACCAATACTAACCATCCCTATCACTTTTGGAAGGACTTTGAAAAATTAATTTTCGGCCAAATTTTCGCATTTTTTGTAAGGGGTTATCATCAAAATTTGCAAAAATGGCAAAAAATTACAATTTCGAAGATTGAATACAGTTTGCTAGGAAATTTTTTTACGAATTCAACAAGATATGACATTCCATATTTGAGCCATTATTTTCAATGTTATGCTCAAAATACCGATTATTTATTTTACAAAAAATCAGGGAACCAATTTTTGCAAAAAACTCATTTTTCATGTTGGCTTTTTTGGCTATAACTTGACTAAAAATGCCCACACAGTCAAAAGAATTACCGTTTTGTGCTCCCAATTACCAATACTAACCATCCCTATCACTTTTGGAAGGACTTTGAAAAATTAATTTTCGACCAAATTTTCGCATTTTTTGTAAGGGGTTACAACATCAAAATTTGCAAAAATGGCAAAATATTACAATTTCGAAGTTTGAATACAGTTTGCTAGGAAATTTTTTTACGAATTCAACAAGATATGACATTCCATATTTAAGCCATTATTTTCAATGTTATGCTCAAAATACCGATTATTTATTTTACAAAAAATCAGGGAACCAATTTTTGCAAAAAACTCATTTTTCATGTTGGCTTTTTTGGCTATAACTTGACTAAAAATGCCCACACAGTCAAAAGAATTACCGTTTTGTGCTCCCAATTACCAATACTAACCATCCCTATCACTTTTGGAAGGACTTTGAAAAATTTTTCGGCCAAATTTTCGCATTTTTTGTAAGGGGTTACATCATCAAAATTTGCAAAAATGGCAAAATATTACAATTTTGAAGTTTGAATACAGTTTGCTAGGAAATTTTGTTACGAATTCAACGAGATATGACATTCCATATTTGAGCCATTATTTTCAATGTTATGCTCAAAATACCGATTATTTATTTTACAAAAAATCAGGGAACCAATTTTTGCAAAAAACTCATTTTTCATGTTGGCTTTTTTGGCTATAACTTGACTAAAAATGCCCACACAGTCAAAAGAATTACCGTTTTGTGCTCCCAATTACCAATACTAACCATCCCTATCACTTTTGGAAGGACTTTGAAAAATTAATTTTCGGCCAAATTTTCGCGTTTTTTGTAAGGGGTTACATCATCAAAATTACAATTTCGAAGTTTGAATACAGTTTGCTAGGAAATTTTGTTACGAATTCAACGAGATATGACATTCCATATTTGAGCCATTATTTTGAATGTTATGCTCAAAATAATGTTTTTGAAAATCAATTAATCAAAAAATCACAAATTTCCCTAAAAAAAAAACAAAGTTTTGAAATTCATTCCGTTTATTGTGTTCTTTGAAATCGCTTTTATATTATTAACCTATTTATAATTGATTTAATAACATTTTCCTTAACAATAATTGGTTTGCTGGTTTTTGAATCGACAGGAGCGAGGATAACAACAACATAGTCGTTCACTTCAACATGATCTTCGATCCGTACGCGGGTCTGGTGAGCAGTGGTGACCTTTTGGCCCTATTCCACGAGGAGATGACCCAGCCGCCGCAGCAGCGCCGCCATTTCGCCAACATGACGGTGGATGTGGCCAGTTTAAGCATCAAGGAGACGACCGGCCTGATCGAGGAGCCCGTGATGTCCAGTTCGCCGCTGGGCGGACACGATGAGACCACCGAGCCGGTGGTGACCACCACTCCGGCTCCGCCACGTCGCTGCTCACCGCTGGAGCTATCCTACTGCCGCCAGGTGGGCTACAACATTACCACCTATCCGAATCTTCTGGGACACGCCAGTTACGAACAGTTGGCCGAGGACGTGATCGTGTTCCGGGAACTGGTGGACGGTGAATGCCATCGGGAGGCCTACGACTTTGTGTGCCGGCTCCTTCAGCCGCCGTGCGACACGCACGGCTCCGATATGCAGCCAACTCCGGGCCCGATATGCCGCGAGTACTGTGAATCCTTCATGGCCGGTTGTGGCGGTCGATTGCCGCAGCGCTTCCGGCAGTTCTTCGACTGCGAACGATTTCCGGAGTCCACGGGCACCCAGTCGTGCCATCAGAAGCCGCACTGTGTCAGCGACATGCAATCCAATGTCCAGAGTCCTCGGCTTTGCGATGGCTATGCCGATTGTCCGGACCTTTCCGACGAGCGCAGCTGCGCCTTCTGCTCGCCCAACGCTCTGTATTGTGGGCGTGGCAGGGCGTGTGTGCCGCGCAAGGCACGATGTGATGGCAAGGCGGATTGTCCGGACGGCGCCGATGAGAAGGATTGCCGTGAGTAACCAGTTGGTCCTGGGAACCATCTCTACAGATTTTAGGTTAATAAATATATTAAATGATTTTTATATATTTTGCAGTATCTATAGCTCCACTGGCCGCCGATCTGCTGCAGCCGGAGCCCCTGGTACCGTACCTCTCCCGCTTCCATTCCGCCGGCTACGCTGTCTTCTCCGAGAAGGGAGTGGTGGGCAAGCTGTGCGCCGAGGGTCTGGAGGGCGATGCCAAGCTGGTGGTGCGCCAAACGGTCTCCGAGTCGCTTTGCAAGTCCCTGGGATACGAGTAAGGATTCAAGTCTATTATTTATGCGAAATAACGTAAAATATGCAAAATAACCTTTTAGATCCGTGGAAATATTCGATGTGAAGAACGATACGGAGCGTTTGAACGACTACGTGCGTGTTTTGGATCCACATGCGCCGGAGATCAGCTTCATACGGACGCACTGCCCCCGGCGACAAGTGCTCTACGTGGGCTGCGGGGAGCTGCGCTGTGGCGTCCAGTCGGCGCTGTTCAATGCCAAGCAGCACCTCTCGCTGCCGAAGATGTCCGCTCCTGGGGATTGGCCCTGGCTGGTGGCCCTGTTCCGCGAGGATATCCACGTTTGCGACGGCACCCTGATCTCGCAGGACTGGGTCCTCACCACCGAGGGCTGTTTCCAGGGCCAGCCGCGTGCCACTTGGATGGCCATTGTGGGTGCAGTGCGTCTGTCCGCCAAGGCACCGTGGACGCAGAGGCGCCGCATCATTGGCATGATCAAGAGCCCGGTAGAAGGTTCGACGGCGGCACTGGTGCGCCTGGAGACTCCGGTCAGCTACTCGGACCATGTGCGACCCATTTGCCTGCCGGACGCCCTGCAGAGACGCCTGCTCCAGCAGCCACCGGCCCAGAGGAGATCCCATGTTCCGGTGGCCGAGCGATTGGAGGGTCAGCTTGTGAGTCAGCAGCGAAGTCGATTGTCGCAGGAGAACCAGCAGTTCTTCCTGATCCCATCGCAGGAGCAGCAGGACAGCTCCACGAAGAACCAGGAGGATGAGGATCAGGACGAGCAGGAGGATCACTTTGGCGGCGAATCAGCCGCCTCCTATATGCCCAAAGCGGAGGCTTTGCACCAAGAATTGGATGGGTACCCACTGCCGGATCATGCGCCGCAGGTTAATTACTACTCCTCCTCCACCACGGTCACATCCTCCTCCACCGCCGCCCGCACAGCCACCAAGGCTCCCGTTTTGGCGGCTGTTCCGGCTGCCCAGGAGCAGATCTGGACAAACTGCAATACACTCGGTTGGTCCCGGCAGCGGGATCACATGCAGCGTGTCCAGCTGAAGATGGGCGACATGGCGCCCTGCGAGAATGTGTCCATTGCCACCGTGAACTCCATGTGCATGGAGGCCACCTACCAGAAGTACGACTGCACGGTGAGTAGCCAAAATATTTGGAAAGGCGTAGTGTAGCTTAAAAATATTATTTAGCTTTATTAAACTGATTCACTTCAATGAGAGTAGAGGGGATATAAATTAATTTTTCAGTTAGTTATTTATGATATTACGATGAAAACTGAATTTAATATTTAAAAAATGGTATAGTGTATTACGGCGATTAATTAAATCTCAAATCATAATAGACCAGAAGAATGCTTAGGATCTAAAGTATGTTGCATTCACATAGCTTAAAATTATCAACAAAAATGATTATTTTACATAATATAACATTTGGTTTGGACGATTGTTTGGTGCGATAAGTGCAGTGTAAGTCTTAGGAACAATGGTTCAACCTTTTAGTTTATAAATACAACTAATTGGAGTATCGTATACGTACTAGAGCTATGTACAATCCGTGATTGGCGACCTAAATGCGAATCGTGCGCATGACAGGAACGGGAGATGGACCAACTGACGTAGACGCAGTGCGTCTTGGCTGCGTACAGACGTCCACGCGCTGGCGCTTCTTGGGCGGCTCCTTCTGCTGGTCATCGTCCTCCTGCAACCGAGGTATGGAAATCTCATTCAACTTCTGCTGCGACTGTTCCCTAAGGAAACAATTCTGTCGATGCACGGGCATGGCGCCGGCAGTGGGCAGCGATCCCAGGAAGCAATTCATCCGGTAGACGGGCACCGGCTTGTACTCCGGCACCGGATCCTCCTTTTCTTGGTCCTCCTCCTTCTGGCCCTCGGTTTGCTCCAAATCCACTAGACGCTTTCGCTTAAGAGACTGGGTCTGGCCCAAGCTGCGGCGCATCTTTGACCAGTCAAATCTCAGGTGAAAGGTGATCTCCGGGCAGGGAAACAGAAGTAGGAAATACTCCAGCAAATGCGCCTCAAACACGTAGTCCTTGCCGTTGGTCAGGATGAGGGCTTTCCTTTGGGTCTCCGGAATGGCGAAGCGGGTCATGGCTAGAAAAAAAGTCGGTTAATTAAGATCAGAATAATATGTAGTACAGTTTACTTTTAGTTTATTATCTTCCAAGTTTAAATCTTTCATTGTCATAAAAGGTTTATTTAACAAATCTTATTTTGACATGAAGTTAGCAGAAGAAAATACTATGAATGGGATTCAATATTTTTCAGTGTTCTTAAAGCAGAATCCGCAGATTTAGGTGTTGAATTATATAGTAAATTGGCTTGGAAGACGACTCCACTATATTACACTTCTTTATTCAAATTTCGTGACTCACCTTGGGAGATGACCTCTTCGTAGGTGTTCGAGGATCCGCAAGTGATGAGGTTGGTCTCGCCCTGGAAGAGAATCTTCAAGCTGCTCGTGATATCGGCCATCCTTTGGTTTTCTTTTCGAATATTGTAGTAAAATTGATAACGATCTTCACACTGGCAATCCTTCTTTATCTTTCTCTCTTATTTTCCAGAATCTTTCTTGCCGCGATGCGTTCGCTTTGAATGTTGCTGATCGAATGAATGCAAGCCAACAGTTGGCGCTCTGTTTTATGTGTTTTTTGTTATTGCGGTGTCCCTTGCTTCTTCTTTCTATCTCCCTTTTTCCTTTTATCTGCCTGCAGCTGCACTCATAGTTGTTGTTTTTGCTGTCCTAGGTAAACCTTCGCAGGTAACGGGGGTTGCTTATACATGTGTATACATGTGTGTGTTCGCTCGTGCTCACTTTGAATGGCAATTGGAGAGAGTAAAAAAGAGAGGCAGAAATTACTCATTCAACTTTGCTTTGTTTCGACTGCTCGTTGTTGTTGCTCTACGCCAAGCGCGTTGCTGCATGTCTCGTGCGTGTGACGTCGCGATCGCCAATTGGGGTGGCACGAGTTTAATTCAATGGTGAAATATTGGAAAAAAACAGAGTGGATCCTATAATATTATTACGAAATTATTTTTAATTTGAAAGTTTACAGAAACTGTTGACAATCAAATTTTTAACGGTTAATTAATTAATCTGAGCCTTTACAAACTATATAGATTATATTTTTTAGAGTGGACCAAAATTACAGTTTATAAATATATTTTTAATTTCCAATTACTTGATTTATCTCTGATATTTATAATATTTTTGTTTTGTTCATTTTCAGCAAGAGGAGTATTCGGGAGCGCCCGTCCAGTGCCTAATTCCGGGAACGAATCAGTGGGCGCTCATTGGGGTCTCCTCCTGGCGGATCGCGTGCGGACCCACGGGCGTGGAGCGGCCCAGGATGTACGACAAGATCGCCTCGAATGCCGCCTGGATCCGCGAGACGATCAGCGCGATATAGTCGGGATAGTCCACCAGGGGGCGGGGGCACGCCCCTCAGCGCATTTGTGTAGAAAACGGAACCGAAACTCACTGGGTATTATGTGTGTGGTGTAGCAAAGCAAGTAAGACAATTAAGCATGTGTATGTACTTATGTAACTAACCTGCTCTAATGTTACTGGAACCTGTGTAACTCTATGCTAACTGTATTCTTTAAACGTCCTTTTTTTTGCTGTTTTGTGTAATATTTATTAACTATGTTGTAATTGTATGTTAAACATGTCGAAAAGGAAGCAAATTTAGTTGTTAGTCTGTACGTTTAGCTGTTTGTAGAAAGATATTGTTGAATAAAATGAAATCGTCCAAAATCAAGATAATGGTTTTACTGGGGGTATACCACAATTAGGTGGACACGTGCATGGATGCCCATTTCCCATCCTTCTGAAGGCGGTACTGCACCCGATCCGCGATTTGGTCGAGACCCACCTTCAGGAAGTCCCAACGCTGCGGTTGGAATTTCCAAGCGGTACTAGAAGAAGTAGTAATTATATGTTATTATACTAAATATAGATATGTAAACGGTGAAACTCACTAGCTTGCTGGCCTCTCGATGGATTTTCCTCTGTGATCCTGAAGGAACTGATCGTGCTTCGCCTTGAGATCATCGTAGTTAATCGGTTCTCCACAGGGACAGATGTGACCCCTGATTTGGGCAGCCAAATTCTCCTTGGCCCACAGAGCATCCATTTCGCTTTGGGCAAGTTCCACGGCGGTGGCTCCAATCAATCTCACCTGCCAGGTATTCTGATTTCCGGCCCCATCCTTAACATCCGGCATATAGAAGGTGATGCAGGCCTTGGGATTGGCCCGAAGGTTCTTGAAGTTTCGAACGTACCGATGGGTTATGTAGAAAACGCAATTATCCTGGGTGAGTCCGCGGTACAGGACAGTACGGTTGAGCACACCGAATTCCTCGTCCACGGTGGCCAGGTTCATTTCCTGCACGAATCCATCGGGATGTCCTTTGGCAGCTTCCTGAAGGATCTTCTTAAAAAACTCAACGGGATCGGAGGGAAAGTCCTCGATTTTCGCCAAAGAGGAGGTCATATTGGTGGGTTCTTGAAGCGAAAAATATTCTTATAAGTTTATTAAAATTTAATACAAATGTACATATGTTAATTGGTAATGCACCTTAAAATTGAAGTAATTTACTGGCATTCAAATTTGGCGCACTTTGCCCGCTGTTAACGCTAACAGCACTGCAACAGAAGCGTAACAGAAGCACAGTACTTTGCAGCGGTTTTATAATCGATAACCGCTGATTTCACGTTACACGTTACGGGTACTATCGATACATGGAAACGAAACAAATTCTCCCAATTTTCGGCTGAAAACGAGGAAAACCAACTCGCGATTCTGGGGCGGCAGAACGGGAAATCCCGCCGAGGAGCAGCATGACCTCCATTCTGGACATGAAGGCCGGTCCGCCCGACTACTGGGCGGAGATCAGCAACTTCTTTCTGCCGCTGAAATACCTGATCACCAACGACCGCTTCGATTCGATGGTGCGGGACATAGACCTCTATTACCTGATAAACGGTGTGTTCTGGATATTCGTGGCGTTGTCCTGCGGCTACTACGCCTTCCAGCGGCTCTTCCAGGTGGGTCTTGCACGTGGCAAATCCTTTCAATCGCAGCACCCTCGATGCGGCGCCTCCAATTGCACTTTTCTTTTGAGGGGTTGCTCGGCCAATTTGCGTTTATAAATAAACAGAGCGGACACGGGGCCGGATTCGCGCATTCCGGGGGTGGACGGGGTGTCAACCGAGCGGGGCGCTAAAAATACTGTTACCAACCCTTTGAAAAGCTACACAACACAGCGAAATGCGACACTTTGTTGTACTGTTTTGGCTTGCAACTAAGCTATAAATGATTATTATTTGAATGTGTTGTCTCTTGTAAAATCAATGTAAAGCGAAGATAGTATTGATTTTACTCCCGACAGTGCTTGGGATTCCGCATGGACTTCCTCTCCCATTCGGTTGGCACTTCGCTCCTGGCATCGGCGCTGACCATAAGCCATAGAAACCATTATCTGTAACGACCCAAGACCAATGCTCGACTAATTGCTCCTCTCCCTTTGCAGTTCTTTCTGAAGTCGTCGAGCATGAAGCACTTTCAGCGGAGGCTGTTCGCCCGCGTGATCTGGAACATCGCCTTCTATGCGGCCAGCTGCCTGTTCTTGCACTTCTACAACGAGTTCATGATCCTGCCGCAGCTGATGAAGAACCAGGGACGCTACTCGCTCTTCTACTCCTCGGAGAACCTGATCTTCTATCGATCTCATCAGGCGGAGAAATTTCAGTTCTACTCGATCTTCATCATCACGTTTTACCTGCATGGGGCGTGGTTGGACTTCAAGGACGCTGACTTTCTGGAGGTGGGCTCCAAGGGACTCTACCTGCTGTCCCTGGTTGCCATCGATGTTTATAGGCAAGTCGAGACACGTTTGGGATAGGGACCTGGTCCTTACCATTCTAGCCTGGAGCCAATTAAGCACGAAAATACTAAATACTCTTTGTTTTTAGGTACGAAAACTACTTTGTGGGCCTGAATCTGACGGTGGGTCTGTACAGCATACTCACCGAGGTGCTGGCCCTGTTGGTCCTGCCCAGCACCAATTCACACCGGATCATCTACCAGGTTTTTCTCGGCCTGCGCATCATGGTGTGGGCGTATGTGTTTGTCAACCTGCTGCCCTTTAAGTACTTTATACCCACGCTGTTCGCCAAGAACTTCAAGCTGTCCCTGAATGTGCCCATTTGGTTGTGGTACGGCCTCTCCATTTGGAACTCGCCGGTGCTGCAGTACTTCTACCATCAGATATATCACACAGCGCCGTCGGATTGTTCGGGCGAGGGATCGGCGGCTAAGTGCATCCTGGTCAAGGACACCAGTGAGTTCCGGCACTACAAGACACTGAAGAAGGCCTATTTGGAGGTAAAGCTGGCGCACATTAGAACCACGTCCAATTCGCTGCCCTCCGAAACCAGTTCGGCCTCGGCCAAAACCTTTCAGGCCATAAAATGTAAGCTTCCTGCTCTAACCGATGTTGAAAATCTGATTAGTAACCATTTTCCCTGGCAGGCGTCATGATGCTGAAGCGCAAATTGAAGCGGATTCGCGAGGGACGTGGCCATGAGCCGGAGGATGACAACGATGACCAGGCCGTTGATACCTAATCGCGTCCTTCAGCACGGACGCAGCACACTTTTACACAGTAGAAAAACACATTTCCTTAAACCAAACCAAAAAAGACACAAGTTCAGCTTAGGCTAATAACTCACAAAGTTGAAACTAGCGCTCTCTCTCTCTCACTCAGGCTGATTTCGGTTTATGCGTGTTAGCTAAATCGCGATCAGCGAACAGTGCGTTTTGGTCAACATTCAGATCGTAATCAAAAAGTTGGCAGTACACCTCTGATGCTTGTCAACATATTATAGTAGGAATATTTAACACTTAAAAATTTGTCAATATGTCAACGTTTTTGTTGTAAAGACTTTAAAAAGATCAGTTGGTAGCTTTCAATCAAAAATTAATTTAAATATCTCAACGAATTATATATACAACTAAAGGTTGTCAAAATTAAAACATGAATATAAACGATAAATCAAACGTGCAGATAATCTCAAAGGCTATATACACAAAAATCGAAAAGTGAGGCTTACAAAATTAATCTCCTAGAAGTATTTAAAATAATGTTATATATCTTAAAACGTCGAATTCGACTGTTGCCAAACGCACTGTTCTAATAGTACTTATTCGTGATAAACCGCCGTGCAACAATAGACGCACTATTGTCACTAGTTAACAATTATTTATAAAAACACTAGATCAATATTAAATTTATCACGATTTAGACAGCACGCATAAACCAAGCGGCTGAAAGACCTTAGCAAATTTAGTTAGTATCGCTCGATTTTTGGCGCCAACGAAGATCGTCGCGGCTGATATATATATATACATATAGTTACTATATCTCTCCAACTCTCTCTCTCTCCCTCGCACACACGATCGCAGTTTCTTTCTCGTTTAGATTTGTAAGTCGCCTTCAACTTATTGTTGTTGTTTATTCGCTGTGACTTAATGACATATTGAAATATTGTAATGTGTTTTTTTTTCGTTCTTTTAATTGAAATATACTATATATGGGCTAAACGAGCGCAATTGAAATATGTGTGTGTTGTTACTGGTTGGTTGCATTCGTTTGTTTTATTCACTTCTTAGCTCTCCCATCGTGGCTGAAATATTATATTATATTATTAATGTTCTTGCTTTATTTGATATTTGAAAAGAATTCTCTAGTTAAATTTCGATTTCTCATTTGGTTTTAGGTTTCCTTCGAAACGTTTCATTCGATATCCTTGCAATCGTGCGTTCTTAAATGTTTATGCATTTCTACATGAATTCTCATTTGCTCATTTCATAATCGGAATCGTTTTTAGAACTATTTAATTGTACAACATATTTACGTATTAGGTCTGTAAACTAAACAATTTCCTTCATTTAAAAAACGCAGTAAAAAAATCCTAGTATTTAAAATAACAGAAGTGAGGGTATTTTTAGAAAAGATTTGAGTTTTGGGGTTCGTATTCCATTTTCACGATTCTAGACTTTTGTAATCGATTGCAAGGGTATTTGAGTGTCGGCTAGCCGAACTTATTATTCCATTTTTATATTAATCCTTCCTCGATTTGTTAACATTGTTTCATATTTTGGTTTCTGGGGTATTTTCTATCGTTCCATTTTTGCTTTGTCTTAAAAATTCTCTCACTAGAAGCTAAGTTTTGGTTTTAATTATAATTTCTTATGTTTTTTTCTTATCTTCTTGTGGTTTTACTTGAATGTTGGTTTGGTTTTAGTTTAATTTTAAACATTATTTGGTTTTGGGTTGGCCAATTTCTGCAAACATTTCGTTTAGAAAATCGTTTTGTGTTGGATTTTTTGTGGTTGCTTTACATTCGTGACGAACAAATTTTTACGTGCCGCGAAATATATTTTTTATTTTTGTGTTTAAATTTTTTTTCTTTTTTTTGGGAAAGTGAATGAGGGTGAGGGATCTGCCCCCTGGCTTTGAGCAAAAAAAAGTTGTCTCTATTTTTACAATTATTTTTGTTCTTAGTTTTGTAAATCGTATAATTTTATAGTTTTTTTTTTCTTGTTTAAATATCTTGTCTTAATTTCTTGTTCGTTTTTTTGTTATGTTCTTAAAAGTTAATTCAATTCGTGTTTTGTTTGCTTCGCTCATTATTAAACAATTTTGCTAATTTCTTTTTCGCTGTGTATATCGCTTATCAATGTCATTTGTTAGTTTTGGTTTATGTTAATTTTACCATTTAATGTATGCATTAAAATTAGTGTTAGTTGTTCTGCGTGAACGCTTCTTAATCGTTCTATTAAAGGTACGTTCTAAAAAAAATGTCTCCTTTATGAGATTTGCTCGATTTTTCATTATCATTTTAGTGTTAGTTTAGCCGGCCCCACAATGCCCCCGATCCCAAATATCTTTATATATATATATTTATATTCATATATCTATGTGTGTTATGTATAAACTGCTGGAGCACACAATGTCCTGTGGCAAATCGCTACCCCAAGGGGTCGAGTTAAATTAATGTCCAAAGTGCAACCCCTTTTAGCCCCTTTTTGGGCATTTTGTTTAGCTATTCGCCCGATTCGATTTGTAAAAAATATTTCAACATTTTTACACTTTGCTTTCGCTGTTGCTTGAGTCGGTTTTCGTATGCTTGCTCCAATTTCCATATAAATATGTTTATTAATTAGGTTTTCTTCAACGCCTGTTTTTTTCCTTTTTGTTTTTTTTTTTTTGTTTTAGTGACTAGTGATATATATGACACGCACGCACACTCACGCATTTGAAAGGATTTTCTTTGCTTTTTTTGGGCCGCGAGAGGACTTTTTAAATCCGTATTTGTGGAACATCTACTTTTTTTGTATTCCTGTGAAACCTTAGAGGTTCATTTCATTTGTGCTAAGGATGTTTTCGCCGAATTACGGCCCAAATATTTAGTATCCTTTTAGTTTCGCTGAATTTAATTAATTAAAAACAAACTGATGATGAATTGTCCCATATTTGCAAACTTCCTTCTTTTTTTTTGGCTAGAGATAATTTCGGTGAATTTCAAGAAAATTCCATTGCTTGCAAAACGATAATCAATTTCACCCCGCCCTCGCATTCATTTTCAATTAATCAACTCACGAGCACAATCATTTGCACTTGTCGCACGAATCAAAACAGCGTCATGAAACAAATGCCAAAAACGGCAAACTTTCCGAATGAAATCAAATTCAAATTAGCCAAAATGCCCGCCCAAGGTGTGGGCGTGGCCGATAATGGTTCGGGGCTGAAAATGAGCGCCAACATCGGCCAACAGACCAACAACAATAACAATTCGAATATAATGAATGAAATTATGTTGAAAACATATTTTTCCGCTGCTCCAGGGGCTTCCCATTCCGATTCCCATACCCATGCCCATTCCCATTCCAACGTACAAAAAAAAAAATGTGGACAAACTTTGTCCTGCCGCAAAAGGAGGGAAAAGCCGGGGAAAATGTGGAAAATGGGGAAAATGTTGGGGGGGGGGGGGTCTTGGGGAAAAGTCCAGAGGGAGGCTGTTTTCCTATTAGCAAGCAATAAATTCGCCGCTCTTATTGAGCCAAAAAGGTGGGCGAAAACAGAAGCAGAAACATAGATAGGACATTAAATGGACATGGGTGTGGGAAAATGGGAAATGGGCGAAGGAAAAGCGGAGATGCCAGCGATCTTTAATGATAAAGAGCATATAATAAGATTTAAAAACCAGACAATATCTAAGCTCCAATACTTAGGGCCTACAAAACATATCGAAAATTATTCAAATCAATTATGAATTCAAATACAAAATTATGAAATAAAGACAACACTGTTTTTTAGAAAGTGGGCGGATGGGTGGTTGATTTTCGAGTGTGGGCGCGGAAAATATTCTGCCTGCTGGATAATGTCGCCCTAGGGTGTAAAGTTGGTTTTTGCTTCGAGTTCTTTGGGGGCCAGCAACTGGACCGAAAACCGGCCACGTTAGTGGAAATGGAAATGGCCAACTGGCAGTATAGTCAGTACAGACCGTCCGAAGTGGCTATAACTTTATGATTGCTTTTGTATTGCCCGCTGCGTTTGGGGGAACGACACGCGAAACACGCGGGCCCATAGATAAAACGCCGGTACAGTGGGAAATGTTCAATGATGGATATTTCCGGCTAAGCTTTTCTCTTTTTTTTTTTGTTTTTTCTCCATTTTGTTGGCCCAACAATTGGCAGAGCATAGGTTTCCTCTTTTTGTTCGTTGCCGAGCTTTGAATTCAAATTTGCATTGTATGGGTTGGTTGAAAGGGATTTTGAGATATACGGCTCAATTGCTTTCGCTGAAATGTTTTAATCAGCTTTGGCATATCCGTACACCGGTTATAGAGCCCTTGAAGTTGAATTTGGAATCCGTATCGGTTATGAACCGGTTAAATCCACAAGCACAAGCAACAGCCAATGGCTGAAAGCAAAGCAAACTGGCGAGGAAAGGAGCAGGGCTAATGTCCTTTTTGTGTGTGGCCACACAGTTTGCATTGTTACGACCACGTGGAGGAGTCCAGTCCACCATTCCAACACTCCACCACCCAAGCCCCAACTCCTGCACCACCCATCCGAGTTTGTTGTCTTGTGTGTCCGCAACAATTATGATTTGCGGTCTACAAAGGCGGGGGGTTCCAATGCCCGAATTACTACTTCTCCACTTGGGGCGAGTCATAATTCGGGGGTAACCTATTAAATGCCTTGCGCTTAAATAACATCAAAGACACACGGAAAAAATATAGAAATTTTTCTAAAAACTAAGCTTCAGCTATTTTTGAAACTAAATAGCTCTTTAAGACATTTCTATCTTGCCAAACCAGGACATTTTATACAATATTACTAAACTTTTTTGGCTAACACGCACAACTGTTTCTCTGGGTGCAGAATAACTTCCGAAATTTGTGCGCTTTTTATATCCCAAACCGGATTCAGCTGACATCGCTACTCCCTCCATCTTCAGATATAATATTTCGTTAATGGCTTTTCATTTTGTGTGCATTTCACTCATCGCCCCGTCTCGCTCTGGCGCACTGTCTGCTATAACTCTTCGCTTGCATTTCATTTAATTAAAAACTGGAAAAGTGTTTTGTTGTGTGGGTGCGTGTGAGTGGGCGGCAATGGGGGCGTGGCAGGACAATTGCACTGCGGTGACTGTGATTGACACTTGCTTGTGACGACACACGCACTGTGGTTTTAGTTGGCTTTGGCAATCATCTAGGCGACCAAAATTTACAAAACAATTTCACTAAAACATTTTTAAAATGATTAAAAAAAATTAAAGGAAGAGAATGTACGCATTTTAAAATATAAACCCGTTTGAGATCTAATATATCTTAAAAACTTTTCCTAATTGAAATTCAAAGCTAGTTGGGAAATTATAGAAATCAATATATATAATTATTTATAAGAAAAAAGAATTAATAATAAAATAAATATAATTTAATTTCATTCAATTTCCACATATGTAGAAATAAATTTCCCTTTCTGGGAAAGGCAATAGCGAAAATGAAACTTCTGTCGGCTGGCTGCTGTTAAAATTTCCCCCTGGCTAACAGAAATCTGTTATGTTGCGTAGATTTTAAAACGTTCTGTTTTGCGAATGCAAAAAAGGGGATTTCCCCCGCTGTCAATGTCCTGTTTGTTACCTTTTTTGTTGGCTCCCCCTAATCAGGCATCATTTGATTTTATGAGCCATAAAAAACGTGTAAGGCAAATAAACGGGGTTGCAAATATAGCAATCGCTATATTTAAGACCAGAAAAGAAACGAAGGCAAAGGTAACTGCTTTTTTATTTGGCAGGTGACCTGCCGTGTTATTTGTTGCTGCTGCTTTCGGTTTCTGTGAATTATGCAACTGGAAATTGGCATAAATTATGAGCGCCGCGAGCGTGGGAAATGTTAATTGGGCGGACAAAATGAAAAACTAAAAAAAAGGAATCACGAGCAACTTGGACCCGCTTTTGCCAATTAGGCAGTGCAAGCGCCAAAATTGAATTTGAATTTCTAATGGTGATTATTTACTATGCACACACATGCGCTCGCACCAACACGCATACAGGCCCACGTACACTTGGGCATAATAACTAAAAGCTTTGTGCTAACTAATTGCCTCAAGGCGAAATCGTGGTGGGGGCAGGGGTGAGGGGTGATGATGAGGGGGCTTTTCCGGTTTCCCGGGGCCGGGGGCTGCATTTTACCACCCTTCTCCCTTACACTCTTTCCCTCTTACTTTCGCTCACTTTATTTGCACTAATTTGCATGCCTCATTTGCAGTCACACACATGCACACACACACACACACACACATGGCAGCACGCACACTCATGCACACGGAGAAAATGTTATGAATCGAGCAGAAGAATTCAAAATGGAAAAAAGTGGGCTTCTTCGCGACGGCGTAAGTCTCTAAATTTGATTTATCATAACTTCCTTAACAGATACGCTTTTACATATAAAAATTGCAAACAATCAGCCAAAGATTTCCATAGAAAACTTTAAAAACATTATAATATTTATGGAAACTATCTTCAAGATGCATTTGTCTTGATTTAAAGGCAAAATGTTCTTTGTTAACTTTCTGTGAGCTATTGTTATGTATGTATGCAACTACATTAAAAGGTTGGAATTAATCTCTTCAAGTTAAATGGCATTCAAAGGCTCTAAATGGCAAACAACGTCGCGTTGTCCCTTCCTCCGCTTTTCTCTCAGTGCAGACACACACACTTTTACACACATATGCCATTTTTGTCGGCTTTTTTCCTGTTCCTCAATGTTGATTCGCTTAGCTAACTAATGTTGTCCTTCTTCTACTCACTTTCTTGTTCAACAAATACAGGTTTTTTTGTTTTGTTTTTTTTTTTTTGTTTCCGTTATTATTGATGTTTGGCTAGGCTAATTTAATTTCGCTCTCAATTATTACCATAAATCGTATTTGTTTATCTGTTGCATACTATTTTGCGCTTCGTTTCAGTTGAATTGGTTTACTTAATTAATTCGTATTTTATATGTTTTCTGTTTTTCGTTTTTTCGTCACTTTTGTCTCTCTGTTCATTTAGGTTGCCTAGAAAAAAAAACCGTTTTGTTTAGCATCGTTGCCTGTTTAAACATTAGTGTACAAATTATTTATAGTTAGTTATACCTTTTATGTATACAACAAATACAATTTATTAGTTATAGTTACTTGGATTCTCGTCGTCGCTTCTCTTTGTTTTTCTGGAACAAGTTTTGTGTTTTTTTTTTTTTTTTTTTTGTTATTTTTGTTTCTTTTTTTCTATCCTCCGCCTCTGGTTAAAGAAAAAACAAATGCGAATTTCATTCATTACTTGTGTTTTGCTCCTTCAGACTGTGTGTGGTTTGTGGTTTCTCCGAAATACTAGATATCGATCGATCCGCGAACCGATAATTATCGATCCGCTTACAACACGGGCCTGGCCACATTCGGCTTGGCCGTCGTCGAGGCGATCTCCGATAGCTTTATATCGATGGGCATCCGGGTGTCGTAGAGCGTCGGAGCCTGCAGGATAATGCCGGCGGTGCCGACGACCACGGCTATTGTGAAGATCCACAGGAACAGGCGGTCCAGCACCATGGCCACGTACTTCCAGTCCTCTTTCACCTGTTTCAAAAATGGAAAAAATGTATTAAAAATGTTCAAAACTCTCTTAAAACTAGCACAAAATAGCTTATGTTATGTAACCTTTTCAAGGATCTGCCTTACATTAGGTTTCATGTTTACTTTTATTTACTTGTTACATCAATATTTAAGTTGCCACATCTTTAAGAAGGCATTCAATTTGTAACCAACCTGATTGCCCTTCATTCGATTGGCATTCATGCGATATTCATTCGCTGGGCCTGCAGTTCATAAGCCAGGCAATATGTTCAACTTCGTCCACGCGTCTTGCGACTAATTCCCCAGTCAGTCCGCTGCCACGCCCCCACTCCGAACGCCTTCCGTCGCCAAGGGGGCGTGGCGCAAATGACACGCACTCAATGTAAATGCCGCCGAAGCTGTCTCGCATTTCTCAGCATTCGATGTTCGTTGAGAATGGCGAATTGGCTATTTTATCGCCGACAAAATTGTTGCCTACTTTTTAGGAGGTTTGAAAAAACATAATAATATTTTTGGAAAAAATCGAAAGGATTGATAATAAATTCTTTGGAAGCTCTGCTATCTTATAGAACCTCATTTTGAAGATAGTTTTTTAAGGCTATATAGGCGCCAATAATTGCGACTTCTTTTGGCTTTCTGCGACTGACAACACTGGTCTTGGCTTCCGTGTTCTGTGTGCTGTGCCCCGTGTCCTCTGTTCCCCATTTCCCTTCCGGAGGTGCCCTAGTTCTGTCCAAGTGTCCGGGAGTAACGAAGTCTCAGTCCCACGCCACCTCCCTTCCCTTCCCTTACCCCTCGTCATCGTCTTCCTCTTTCTTCGGCCGCTAAGCCCGGCAGGACATTCCAATAATGATTGAATGTGTGCGTAATTTTAATAAAATACTTTTATTGGCATTTTGTTCGATGCCACAAGAAAACATTCATTATGATGAGAGGACAGCAGCAACAGCAATGCTCGCAGCTACGCGAACAGGGCTGCACTTAAAGAAACAGGATATTCTAGCATTTCCTATTTAAATGATATTTTATCCAGACAGGAGAGTGGGAACCTATAAAGTCTGCTTTAACGATATTTCACCGTTTTACAACCCTAAACTTCTGCACTATTGTTTCTCGCAAGCAAGGACTTTCTTTTCAAGTGTGCAATGGCAGGACATGGCCATAGTCGCTGCTCAATAAGGCGCATGAAAAGTCATTAAAACTTTTGGCGCAGCCGGCATAAGAGCGCCCATAGAGGCGTCGATGCCCCAGGGGCACACATATGGACACCGGCCGGGAAAGGTCAACAAAAGGGCAGAGCCAGTGACAGTCGGACATCATCAGCCAATGGGCCCACTGGACAAGGTATCTCTGAACTCCAGAGTCTCGGAGTTCCAGCCGCAAGTCCTGGGCCATCGATTATCGACGTGTCAATAAATCCCGCCTTAGGTCGCTCTAATTTATTGCGCCAGGCTTATTAACATCAAAATATCCATCTCTCTCTCTCCCTCTCTCTCTCTCTCTCTCTTTCTAGGTCTCAGTTGCTGTCTCTTTTGCAGGTATCGCCGTCGCTTTTGTGGTCAAACGTTAAGCGGCTTTTGGGCCACTTGCCACTTTTACCAGCTTCCTTTTTTTTTTTGAGGCTTTTGCAAAGAGCGGGGAAAATTGTTTTCCCAATGGGGTATGAAAAAAAAAATAAATAAAATAAATATTTTAAAAATAATATTCAAGTGTTCTTAAATGGTTGTCAAGTTTTTTTTTCTTTTTTTGAATGTCTGCAGTAACACAAACGATTACATTCTTTGGTGAATCACCATTTAATTAAACATAAATAAGTGGGTCACGAGCTGAGCTTTGAATCGCCGTATTTGCGACAGTACTCACCCTTGTGCTCTCCTCTTCTTTGCGCGTCTGATCCGCAATGTAGGTGACCCCGTCCATGGCCTTGTGGAGTTCCGGGCAGGTGTGCCACCGCTGGCGCACATTGCCACGCCCCGAGCAGCAGTGCGGCCCGCCCTCGCGCTGGCAGGCGGGCAGAATATCACAGACGCCCGCCGGCGGAGGCGGTGGGGGTGGCGTTCCGGCCGCCGCTGCCGCCGCAGCTGCAGCTGCCGCTGCCGAGGTGCTGGGTCCGCCGGCGGCTGCCGCTGCTGCTGCCGCCGCTGCCGAGGTGGTGGGTCGCTGGTGGTGGTGCTGCTGTTGCTGCTGCTGGTGGTGCATCTGCTGATGGTGCAGCTGCTGGTGGTGCAGCAGCTCCGACGACTGGCAGGCGGCTCCGGCGCCCATGCCCTGGTGGATCTGGATGGTGCCGCTGCAGCAGGAGTCCGCCAGCGTCGAGGCGGTGGCCACCGAGTTAACCGTCGTCGTCGACTTTATCACATTCGGATTGGCCATGCCCAGATCGCTGGTGGTGGTGGAGGCGTGCGCCTGGTGGGCGTGCTGCGGCAGCGGCGAGAAGTTCGCCGAGCAGCTCGACTGCTGCCGATACAGGTGGTGGCCGCCGCTCTGGCCATGCCCGCCGTAGCCACCGTTCCCGTTGCCATTCCCGCTGCCATTCTGACCCGTCTGGCTGGAGGTCGAGGTCATCTGGCGGAACTTGGTGGGCGTGAGCGGATGGTCCAGCAGCGAGCCGCCCGTCTGCTGGTACTGATTGTGGTACTGGGCATCGATCAGCGAGGATGTGGTCGAGGTCTGTTGGTTGGCCGTTGACATGGTCGGCGGATAGAGGGAGCTCAAATGGCCGGTGATGGTGGAGGCACCGCCGCCCATGCCCATGCCGCACTCGTCCATCAGGTTGTAGGTCTGCACGCGGTGCTGCAGGTGCGGCGAGGTGCTCCGCGATGTCGTCTTCGGGCTGTGGTGCATGCTGTTAAGATGCGGAAGCCATGCTCATTTACCTTAGCTATTTATGATTCTCTTGCGTTGCAATAGTGGCTTTAACTTACCGAGACAAGGCCACCGGCGGTGGCAGCGGTGGTATTTGATCCCTCAGTTCGAGTCCGTTGCAGGTGCGCACCATCAGGCGGCGCGAGGATTTGCTAAGGATTAGATGGGAGATGGGAAAGAACACGGGCATAAGCTGGACCTGTGGACAATTGCCATTCAATGGGCACTCACATCATCTCGCTGATCGGATAGAGCGGACGTCGCATGACCAGGAAGCGGGGCAGCTGGTTGATGAACACGGTCCGCACCCAAGGAGCCATCGTGTGCGTCTGCGGCGACCGGAAGTGGATGTTCAGCACCAATACAGTCACACAGATGCTGCACGGAATGAAATCGGATTGTGGTCAGTGAGGATGTTATGGATTATATAATAAATATATGAATAAATTGAGATCTTTATGTTTAGCCAGCATTATTAGCTGCAAGTGCATGATAAGGTGTCACTATATAGTATTTTTTCGTAGCCTCTGCAGAAGAGTTGTCCAAGGATGTAGGATGCGGCACCGGGGGGATGGTGGCAACATGCAGAAAGGACTTAAGTGAGTTGCTCTCTTAGTCTGGGTAATTAACTTGCGACGCCCACGTCTAATTAGCAGCTGGCCAAGGCGTTGGGCAAAGAATAAGGCGGCGAAGGACGCAGGACGCAGGACGCAGGACGAGGGATGAGGGATGAGGGTTGAGGGGCGATGGTGTAGTGGGGCTGGGTGTCCTGCCAGCCTTAATTACATCATTTGAGGGGAGGTCCTGTTGCGCCACTGGCGATTCCCATTGTTGGCAGACTCCGTCGACTTTTGTTTACCAACAATTAGGCGGCCATCATTTGGTGTGCCAGTCGGCCAGCTGCCCAGCCGCCTTGTGGGCGTGGCAAATGACTGTAAATTGCCGCAGCCATTTAATAGCGGAGTGGGCGAAGTCGTGCAAGCGGGCGTGGCACTAAGCCACGAACGAATTTCATTTTCCGCCTGCGTTTTGCAAACTTCTCCAAAAAGGCAGTAGAAGTTAAGAAAAGTTGTTCGAAATTTGCGAAAGTTTTCAAAGATTTGCTATTTGCTTTTTTGCTTCAAAATTTTTATATTAAATATAATTAAGAGTAGACAAAGCATTTTACTTTTTCCATAACGAAATGTGATTTATTTCATTTTGCGGGACAGCGAACGGAAAATGTGTTTCATAATCTCATAAATAGGATAGTAAAATATTTATTTATTTGTAAGCCTAGATATCAACAGTGTGAGTAATTATAATTGATGCAAAGAGTGCAATTAGGATGCTTAAAAACGGAATTTAGGAACTTTTTGCCACGTTGCAAACACTATTGCTGGTGCTTCGTGATGGCGGGCGATAATCGGTGGAAAATCGTGGGGAAAATCGGGAAAAAGTCAAGGGAGTGGGGGGCTGACTCACCTGAAGGTATCCAGTATCATGGTGAAGAGCACAAACTTTCCCAGCAGCGGCACCACCAGCGATGTGGGCGGAATGATTTCCGCCAGCAGCAGGAAGAACACAGTGAGCGACAGCAGAATGGATATGCTTAATGAGACCTGCAAATATATGTATTTTCGTTTATATAAATGTATATGTATGTACAGGAAGTGGGCGGCTTGGCAGCTCGGGGGCGTGGCAAATTGAGCTGCACGTCGAGCGGAAAATCTAAAGCGCCATAAAGAAGCGACAATTGCGAACTGCGAACTGCGAACAACAACGGGAAACTCCCGTACCGATAAGGTATCTATCTCATGTATAATGCATAAAGATATTTCTCAGACGCAGCTTAAGCTGCTTTCCCCAACCTCCACACATTTTTCGCCATTTTTTCAGCAGCTCTGGGCTTTAATAGTGACGAAATTGGGTACAAACATATCGATTACATAATAACGCTTAGCGGGAAATCAGGTGTCTCGGAATTTAGTTAATGATAAGTACTTTTAATTTAGTTCAGAAAAGGAACTTACTTCATTTGATTTTATTAGTAAGTAATATGATTAGTTTGTTAACATAGAAACACCTTCGTAAGACGTTATGTGTCTGCTAATTAATTTATATGAAATAGTAACGAAAGCCCGCTGGCTTAAATAGTTATAATACGCAGGACATTTAAGCTGCTTGGAATAATTAATTCCCGATTCGAATCCGATTCCGATTCCAATTCCGATTCCGAATCAGAGCCACAAATCCAAATTGATTTCGAATGCCTAAGCGGGCATCACAAGCAAATAATAAGCCGGGGCAATGGGCGTATGAAAAGGCGGTTTGTCAGTTGGCATTTTGCGGCCTTGCCAAAGAAGCTGGCCAACAAATCATATGCAAGGCCAAAACGGCAAAGTGCCGAAAAAGAAAATTTTTTTGAATGAGTAGAGGGGGGGAGGGGTGGAAAACCCCCCGCAACCCACACTGAAATCAAAATGAAAACGAAAACGCGACACACTTTTTGGGGGGCTCAATAAAGCGCAAAATGATTTGTGGGTGTGAACGAAGCGAAGGGGCACGTTGAAAAAAGGGGGCGTGGCAGTTTACCTTACTTATGCCTAAGCTGATTGTAATTAAGTGTGCTTGTGTATGGGTTTTTGCTGTGAGTGTGTGTGTGTGTGCATAAAGTAATTAAATGTCGAAAATGAGATTTGAGCCAGAGAACTGCAGCCCGCCACTGGCACTCTACGTCCACCCGATAAACACTCGGTACTCTAGGCACCCCTGTGTTTTTTGACACCCTACTTGCGGCAACACAAAATACTCGATTGTTTTACCAACGTGGTGTTATTGTTACGAGTAAAAAAACCACCCGAGGCCTGCTGCCCAATAACCGTTTGGGTGAGTGGACGCACAGTCAACGATCGACCGCAGGTCATTTTTTGAACGCCTAAAATTTGTATGGGTGGAAGCGTGACGGGTATAAGAAATGAAGGGTAAAAGGGAATACCCAAGAAAATTTTCGTGCTCATATCTTTGCTCTTTGATGGACTCAATGTGTGCCACCCGTTATTATTGCCTTGTAATTTTTCACACGTCGCTAGCTGAATACTCTAATGAAAAATATTCTTACATAAAGTCATTTTTAAAATGACTTAATGCTATTAGCATTATTACTATTACTATTATTTTTACTATAATCTATATTTAAATTATTAATAATAATATTTTTTATTATTATTATTAATTAATTAAGTTTATTATTTATTATTAATAATTAAATTATATATATATATATATATTAATAATATATAATATAATAATATATAATATAATATATATAATTATAATAATATATAATAATAAGATGAAGGGCATATTTTACAAAGTATTCGACAAAGTCTAGAGCCACGCCGAAAGAATAGTGAGTAAACGTATGAAGTGTATGGAGTTACGCATCTTGTCTTTGACTCTACTATCTACGAGACCACCCGAGTATTTTTGGAAACACCCGAGTATTTTTGGAAACACCCATGTGTTTAACGGTAATGTGACCGAGTGTGATCGGCACCCGCGACGCAGAGCACCGTATTGATTCGGGTGCGCGCACAACGGGGTGTCTTGTCTGCATGTTCAGATTTATACTGTGTGTTTGTAAATACCCGCGATGTGCGTGGCGGGTAGCACCCGCACACAAAATTGTAGGGTGTGAGTCGAGTGGCAAAAAATTCCACCCTTTCAGTTCTCTGATTTGAGCCTCTCTTCTGTCTGTCTGTGTGTTTCTCTCTCAGTGTGTGTGTGTGTGTTTGTGTGCGTGTGTGGGTGAGTGTCTGTGTGTGCAGCATAAATTTTCGATGCTTAATGATTTTATGATAATTAGCCTTAGTTTGGGGCCAGGGCTTGTAAAGCGATTAGTGACGTTGCCTAATTAAGGTTACAACTTGCCAAGCAAATCCATTGCCAACATCCTCGACCTTTCAACTACAAGTGCACTGAGATAAATGCTAACATAGTTATCCAATTATGTTTAATAATGTTTAATAGTGAAATATAGCAACTGAACTATGAGATATATGTATATATTTGCTTTTCGAATTATATTTTCAAGTGTATTTAAACTATTGCTTTAGCGGTGATACGAATGGCTACATTGACCCCGATCCGTGGGCAATCGCCTCACGCTGCCATCACTAACGAATTGCTAATTATTTATGCAAATGCTCGGTGTAATTAAGGTGGCCAAATGCATTTCGGTTGCGATTTGGGTTCCATTGGGCTGAGTTCAATGCAAACTGGATGGTTCGGTTGGCCCAAATGATGGGCCAGTTTCAATCTGGACTCCGTTCGTAAAACGTAATTGTTTCGGCCATAAAAGTACGATGCAAATAAACGGCGGCGAATTGGGAACAGTGCGGCTACTTAGTATCGGGAAAAGTAGCCTGTCTCTTTCAAGCACACTAAGAAAAATGCATGACTTGCATAAAATATTTACAATTCTTAAACTTCTTATAGTTTAAAGTTTGTTTGCTTGCTATTTAGATATATTGGAATGGTGTAACGTCTTAAGAGCCCACCTTGGAAATCCCCCAATTGATCTCTATTGGGCGCAATTTTCTGCCAGTGTTGGCAAGCATTTTTGACCACCTTCTTTCCGCACACTCTTGCAATCGGCAATTGCATGAATGAAGTGCGTTGTGGCGCATATGCATGTAAATTGGCAATTCCAATTCCAATTCCGATGGAACTTCGGCCACGGGGCTCCAAAAGGACCAAAACCGACCGAAAGGGGGGGCGGTGGGCGTGGCGGACGTGCCAGAGTTGCCACAGTTAACTGCAGACTGACTGACCGGTGGCGTTTCGGAATTTCGAGCGAACTGTGCGGCAGTTTGTGCTCTGTTTTATTTCGCTGCCTGCTTTTAGGCGCAAATATTTGCCAGCTCTGTGTGTCAGTGCTTCAGTCTGTCCATGTGTGTGTGAGTGTGTGAGTGCCTGAGTGTGCGTGCCTGGCCATAAAAGGGACAACAGTGCAATGAAATGTGCTCACACGGCACAAATCGTAAAAGATAACAAAAAAAAAAAAAATTTTTTAAAAATGGACGGGGGCAAACTCCTGGCAAAATAATAACACACGAATTGATTATTTTTTGCATCGAAGCGGGTAACTTTAAATGCCACGAACGAAATATTGATTGCATTGCATGCAATTGAGTTTGATTTACAATAAGAATAAACCATTTCTTATCAGTTAAGTACTTCTCAATTGAAATCTAAAGTAAGTACTAATATTTAAGTGGATTTGATGCATAGTTACATCCTCGAACCTCTCAAATATGTCGCTTCCGTTTAAATACGTGTTTTGTGTTGATGAGCCACTCAGTGAACACACCGCTCTTAACTCGATAATGCACACGCAAATCGGCAAATTTACATAATGCTGCCTGCTGCTGGAGAGTGCCATTCTACTGGGATGGCCCATCACATCAAATGCCAAATGCAAAATACCAAATGCCAAATGCCCGGCACTGTCAATATTTATAACATAAATTGTGCCCCGTGAGCGATGTGAAAATGTCGAATAGCATCAAAATCGAAATCGACATCAACATTAACATCGGCATCAGCATCAGTAATCCACAAACCGCTTGCGCACACAAATTATTTTTGCATTTTATTTATTTTGAAAATTGGCCGTAATTTATTCATAAGTCCCAAGCAGCATGTAAATGTTTATATTTATGCATTATGCCATTTTCGTGTTTTCATTTTCGTTTGGCTTTTCCCCTCAAAGAATCGCGCAAAGAACCGCAACAAAAAAAGAGAGGAAAATATGCGTGTATATATATGTATGTACATATATATACATAAATATGTTTATATAGACGCGCCAGACTTTTGTTCGCATTAAATTGAATACATCGTGTAATTTTATTTACTCAAACTTAAATGATGGCAAACGGGGCGAAAAAAGAAAGCCAACACGCCGAAAAAAAAAAACAGAATTAAAATCAAAACGTATTAAATGTTGAAATGCATTTTCATTTTCATTTGAGTGTGAAATTATTATTATTCTTTTGCTTTTTAATTAAAAGCACATTTTTAGCAGATGGGCGAGGGGCGTGGCGTGGGGGTTGGGTGGACTGCGCTGGCAATAAATTATGGCAATTGGTTTAATGCAAAAAAAAAAAATCAGAATGGTGAAAAGCGCGGGGAAAATGGCAGCAGATGTGAACAAAGCAAATATAGCGGAAAAATCGGGCGGACACCAAAAAAAAAAACAACGAAAAATTGTATATTCAAGCTAATGCATTTCAGCCGCGAATGAACTTGATTCTAATGGTTAATTACACTGCGAATAAATGCAATAACATGCGTATCATTAGCATAAATCCAATTGGCAGATGATAAAGCTTCTAGACACTCGGTGCGTCACTATTTTGCGACTGATTTAATTAAACTTTAGCTCATTAATTGAACGCGTTTATCAGTCGAGCCGCACAGCATATAAACTCTATAAATAAGATGGCTATAAATAATAAATATAATTATTTTTTGCCACCATGGGTACTATAAATATACTTGTGGGTGGCATCTAACTATATCTCGGCAAATGAATTATGTGCTCTAATTTATAAGGAGTTTTTTTTTAAGTCGATTAAACCCATACAAATGTAAAACATATACTTGTATAATCCAAAAAAAAAAAATGAAATTCCTTGAAAGGATTGTGCTGCAAAGGAAACACTTTTGAAGCCAGCTCTTCAAGTACCAAGCGCATATACTTCTTCTCCCAACTATCTGATACCCCTTACTCACCTTCTCGCCACTATCCGATGGCAGGTAGAAGACGAGGATGGTGAGGAAACTGATGCCCATGCAGGGAATGATCAGGTTGACGGTGTAGAAGAGGGTCTTCCGCCGCATCGTGATGTTGAAGGTGATGTCCAGATATGGCTCATCGCAGCACGTGTAGAACTTCTCGTTTCTGGAAGAGATCGGGGTAATATATATAATATTGTATCATCCATATGCATTGGAGTGGGCTCAATTTGCGTACGAGTTAGGCAAATTGCTACGCAGCGCGTAAATATTTATTAAGGTTCATTCGGTCTGACGATATTTATTTTGATGGTGTTTTTTTCTTTACTTATTTATTATGTTTTTTTTTGTGCAGTGCTTTTGCAATGCAGAACCCTATATTTATTTACATAAACACACACATATATCCGCAGATATATGGCACTCCAATCACATAAATCATCGGCCGCATGATAAATATTGCAAAATGCTGAAAAAATATTGGCCTAACTGCTAACTGAGTGTCAAAATGGTTTTGTGTATTTTTGCGTGGCTGCGAATCGAACGGCAGTGGCTTTCAAACTTTTTGATTGACTTTGAAACTGTGGTGTCAAGGTAAAATTAAGAGTATTTAGCATTTAAATAGTAAATATTTCAGAATATTTTAACAGTGCAAGTGTAATGCTCATATTTTTCTCATATTTTTGCCCCTTTTCATCCTTTGAACCAATGCATAATTTAAAAGTTAATAATCTCTGACTGCGGTTGCCCACCAAAAAAAAAAAAAAAAAACCAAAACAGAAGAAAAGAAAAGAATATAAAAAAGTAATGAAGAAAAAGAAAGAGAATTTTTGTAAATTGAGTCGAGCGGACTGTTCGTTATGTTTTATTTGCCCCATCCCTTGTAGGCACTTGGAAAACTCTGGAAGGACATGGAGCAGCAAAAAAAATAGGTATAAATGAAAAAAAAAAAATAAAAAAAAAAGAAAAAGAAAATCGTTACTGCTGGGCAAGAAGCGAAAAGGGGTAACCTCCCAGTCAACATTTTCCCATTTTCCACGGTTTGTATATGGCCGGGCCATCAATAATTCCGAGTGGCTTGCGGCTTCATTTTGAATAAGAAAATATTGTAAATAAATAATAAACAAGGCGGGGAGCAGGGAAGGGAGCGGGCATAAAGCGTGGGAAAGGCATTCGGCCGGAGGGAAGGACGCCGACCGTCTTCCACTTCCACTGACTGCGACAAGGATGTGGCCGGCAGGCAACTAACTGTTTGTGGCAGTTGACTTCCCTCCAAATAGAAATGAAGTATGTGGCAATAGGCACACAGGATGGGGCAAAATGGGGCAGGACGAGATGCGAGATGTGAGGGGAGTCACGGGACTGAAGGCCAACATCTTGTGGGTTGCTTTTGATGGCTGCAGCAATAAAATATAATTTGCCATGGCAATTCCGAATGTCAGTCACTCAAAGGACGAATATGATAAGCGGGGGCAAAGTGTCGAGTGGCTGAATTAAAGTTATTGTCTTGCGAACTTTTCACAAATATCAGCAAATTAACCAGCGAAATGTGCATCCTCTTTTATATAACTTCTACGGAAAGTGTAAAAACAGCAAGCAAACACCTGGACTCAACGATTTGATTGCCTGTGCCCATTAAAGGGACATTTAAATGCGACGAGACACAAGTGGGCGCATAACCTAATACCCAATATCCTTCAGCTCGCTTGGCTACCCCAAGTCCCCCGATCGAATGTAATATGGCTGCAGATTAAGTCTGCTGAAGTGAGCTTTGGTCAACAGGCCGTGGAGTGTCCAAAAAAAAGAAAAAAAGGGGGAATTCGCCGCTCCTCGGCCACTTTACTCCTTAAAGATAAGTCCCTGCGGACGGAGGGCACACGAGTTCTCTGACAGAAACACTTGCCCCGCAAGAAATGTGGAAAAACAGACCGAAAACTTGGAAGACCCTTAAGACAGCAAATGTAGGCGTGGTGTGGGTGGCTTGGTACGTGTAAAGGTCAGTGTAATAAGCTCGGTGACTTGGTGGATTCCGTTCGTTGGTTAGTTGGTTAGCAACCACGATGGGAAAACATACAATAAATCATAAAATAGGCAAGAAAACACACACACACACTAATAGAACACGCGTGCCTCGGCACACACACGCACACACAGACACACGGCGCCGGGAGATGGCGCCATATAGCCAAAAAAAAGAAATGAAAGGAAACAAATCTCAAATAGAGAAAGGACTAGACAACAACAAATACCAGCCAGGACCAGCAAAACTTCAGTTTGATTTGACTCGATGGCACATGGCAGTGCCATGTTTCCACACCCCCTTGAATAAACCCCCCTTCCCGCTGAAAACACAACCCACTTGCTAAAATTCCGAAACTGGCAACAATTCATCAATGCGCCGGGCCACGCGGCGTATGCGTAATAAGGGATGGGAAAACAGAGACGGATATGTGTCCAAAATCAGTTGAAGGAGCCGAAGTCTGTATCATTCTGCTAAAGCTCCTGCAAATGTTTCGAAAAAAATAGAAAGAAAGTCTTTTTTTTTAATTGAAGTATGCATTTGAACGTGGTTTTCATCATAACCGGGCCAAAAATGATCACATAACTAAAAAAATTAACGTTTTGTGCTCCCAATTACCAAAACTAACCATCCCTATCACTTTTGGAAGGACTTTGAAAAATTAATTTTCGGCCAAATTTTCGCAATTTTTGTAAGGGGTTACATCATCAAAATTTGCGAAAAATGGCAAAAAATTACAATTTCGAAGTTTAAATACAGTTTGCTAGGAAATTTTGTTACGAATTCAACGAGGTATGGCATTCCACATTTGGACTATTATTTTCAATGTTATGCTCAAAATACCGATTATTTATTTTACAAAAAATCAGGGAAACGATTTTTTGCAAAAAACTCATTTTTCATGTTGGCTTTTTTGACTATAACTTGACTAAAAATGCCCACACAGTCAAAAGAATTACCGTTTTGTGCTCCCAATTACCAATACTAACCATCCCTATCACTTTTGGAAGGACTTTGAAAAATTAATTTTCGGCAAAATTTTCGCATTTTTTGTAAGGGGTTACATCATCATAATTTGCGAAAAATGGCAAAAAATTACAATTTCGAAGTTTGAATACAGTTTGCTAGGAAATTTTGTTACGAATTCAACGAGATATGACATTCCATATTTGAGCCATTATTTTCAATGTTATGCTCAAAATACCGATTATTTATTTTACAAAAAATCAGGGAAACGATTTTTTGCAAAAAACTCATTTTTCATGTTGGCTTTTTTGGCTATAACTTGACTAAAAATGCCCACACAGTCAAAAGAATTACCGTTTTGTGCTCCCAATTACCAATACTAACCATCCCTATCACTTTTGGAAGGACTTTGAAAAATTAATTTTCGGCAAAATTTTCGCATTTTTTGTAAGGGGTTACATCATCAAAATTTGCGAAAAATTTAAAAAACCTAGAATTCCAAAATTTGAATGCAAATCGATTGGGATTTAAATAACAAACTCAACGAGGTATGACACTTCGTCTTATTTTCGAAAAAGTGAATATACAGGACAGCCAAAAGGAAAGACATTCGTCACATTTGTTTTTTTTTCCCCACGTTACGTGTGTTTGGTTGGTGAAACGGACTTAAGATCAAATGTTATTTAGATTTCCAAACAGCGCACCCTTCGAAGAAAAAAATTAAGTGAAATTCCAGTGAAATCTAATGTGTGAGAAGAGAGTTTTTCCTGGGACTGGGGTTACCGCACTAAAGTGACCGAAAATGGTCAAATCGCTGATTGACAACGGGAAATTCCAAGGGGAATTGAAGGGGAAACAGCGTGCTGATTGCAGTCAAAGAACAAACGCATAAATACGAAATGATTGGCAACATAAAAAAAGAAACGAAGACATAAAGAAAGCGTAGCATAGGAAAAGCACTACCAGTAACAGCAACCCATTGCCACCTAGAAACCGTTGGCAGTTTCGGTGGGGAAAACTGCGGAAAAGTCAGGGGGGAAAATTCGGGGAAAATTGTAGGGAGAATAGGTCTCAACGCCTGATTGATTTCAGCAACTTTGAACCAAAAGTTCTCTATGAGCTTTCGAGTGTTTTCCATGTTTTTCATCTCCACTCTAACAAATATCGAAAAAGAGATTGTGCAAAAATTTAATTTATATTCATTAGAACATTCGCAAAGTGCTTTTCACAGTCAGAAAGTATCTTGGCTAATTGCTGTTTAGTTCTTATTTTTTGCAGTGCACTTTTCCTTCAGATACACAGATTTTGGGGTCAGCCAGAAAGCAAAGAAATCAAAGTAAGTAACAGAATTTTAATAACTAACATAAACATGCTTCGTTGCATGACTTGAAAAAGAAGGCGTGCAAATCTCCCAGGATTCGTCGGCCAAAAGTCTCCAAAAGGGGCGTGCCAATTGAGGTGTGACCGCAAATGGAAAATGCGAAATGGTATAGAAAACGGAAGAAGATTCTGTGGAAAGTTTGCTAATTATGATTTTAATCGATCTGTGATAAGGCAAAGAAGAGCGAGCACAACCACAAAAACAACCAAAAATTTGTGCCTCGTAATCAAGGCTCAGTGGTGGCAAAGTGGCGATGTGGCAAGGAGGCAAGTAGCAGGCTTGGGTGGCAAAGTGGGTGGGCTTTCGTTGGTGTATGTGCCCTGCGTGTTGATTCGTTCGGTGTTGTAAGACCCATTGCGGCAATTAAACAAAATACAGCTCCCAGGGGAATGGGAATTAGAATGCGAGAGGGAAAGACAACTCAATAAGCGGATCAAAAGCAAAGATGAAGGCAAGTCGCCGAAATGCCGCAAACAATGAGTTTATTATGGAGAGAAGCTTTAAGATTTTGGGTTGGGATTAATGGCAAGGTGCTCAATCTTTTAGTTATATAATAGTATATAAATAGGTATTACTCTTATTTATATCGCATAGATGAAAGAAAGTAGCATACGCATTTCCCAATCTTCTAATGTTTCTCAACCCCGTTCCAAACTATAAACTGCAAATGTCATTATTTTCCGTATCGGATCTGAAGAAAAGGGTTTGAACGGGTATAAGTAGGGTTAATTTTATGGCTCCGTGATTGCCCTGACCTTCGATTTCTGGCCCCTTTGTCTCTCACCATCTTCTGGGTGGGTGGCTTGCCCACCTGTCCGCCTGCCAATCAATGCCTGATTGTCTGCCGCCACTGCTCGACTTGGTCCATGGTCTCTGGTCTATGTGTGTGGAAACCGAACTCCACCCGCAAAACCATCCAAATTTTCCCACCTGTACGTGCTGCGGCCTGCCACGCCCCTTCTGCGCCCCTCAGTTAATTTAACTGTCGATGCGCATTAAAACTGAATCCTGTCGGAGGCTCTGCACAAGTTTTTGGAAAGTAGCTGGCGCAGGAAAAGTGGGAGGAGCTGGAGGATGAGGTCCTGGCTTCATGGGAAAATTGCTCTACGTGCTGTGAATTGTGTTGCAGCATTTTAGGCGCAGCAGCGGCAGCCTGCAGACAATAAAAGCTGCCTAGGGAGTAAGCCAAAAGGGGGAGGGGGGCTTATTGCGTGGTGGCATTGTTGGGTGGGTGACTTTGGTGGCTCGGAAGGCCATTGGTTAGGTGGCCAAATTGTGGGTGGCTGTGGGCGAAGCAGGTTTAGAGACTTCGCAGCCGGCGGCCGCTTTTGTGAGTGTGTCACGCACTTGTGGCATAATTTACTGCCAATGCCACGCCAAATAAACCAAGCAGCCAGCACTCACACTCGTGCACAATCACATAGAAAACACACACACACACACACACTTATGCAGGGGCCCAAACACACACACACACGTGACTGGCGCTGTCAACTTTTTAATTCCCGTCAATGACTTGAGCCCCGTTTTCAGTGGTTTACAGCTCTCGGCTGGCGAAAGGTCCTAGCATGCCGTTGATACCCTGGCCTCCAGGGTATTATAACTTTGTTAGCAGTTATGCAAACGGCGGCTATGGGATCAGGTATTCTGAACTATTAATATATAACGTAAGTACTTAAACTGAAACAAACGAGCTAGTTTTCTAGGGTATCACATTGTTTTCCCTGCCTTGATTCACTTATTTACTGCTCACTGTAGTTGAGCCTCGTCATTTCCGTCTGTCACGTGCCGCTTATGAGATATGAAATATGCTGGATGGGTTGGGCGTGGCAAAGTGGGCGGGGCTGGAGGTCAAAGGGCAAACGAATTAAGCTGTTTGAGTTTTTGCCACTCGAATCATTTATAGGTGCCATCAAAACGTAAGAGTTCTCGACATAATTGCCTTTGTTCGCGCACTGGTAAATATTATTACTTAAAATAAATGTAATTCTCACTTATACATACATATATGTATATATACATATATAACAGAGCAAAGTTTGTGTGTATAGGTGAGCGAAAAGAAATGGAGAAAGCGAAGCAAAACTCTTGCCACTGATTTATTGACTATTTCTTGCCCCACACGCAACTTCAAAATAGTTCAAGGAAATTATTGCCTCGCAGCCATTTTACTTTCTCTTTTCTACCTTTCTCCCTTTCATTTTCTCCGCCACGCAAAAAAAGCAAAAAAAAAAAAACTCATACACCTGAAGAGTTTACTGCTTTTTGTCCTCCATTTTTGGTTCGCTTTAGGTGAACTGGGTGCTGGATACATAAACAACACTTTCACGACATTCACGGACAATCTCGACGCTTTTCCACCTCACCACCTTTTGCCGGGAAAACCCACTCAACCCACCAAAAAATAAAGAAAAAATAAAAAAAAAAATGGAAAGAATCCAACCATTTATCCCCTGGCTCGTAACACTCATATAAAAATAAAATGACTTTTGGAGACCGGAGTCGCGACTTGTTTGTGGCTTCCACGCGTGACTATGGCGAAAAAAAACGAGAAACAAAAGTAACAACAGTAAATGCTACAAAAAAAGAAAATTTCTTCCTTATTATATTATATAAAACTTGTGAAAAAAAAAGCTGACTGAAAAATCAACTGACTCAACTTTTGTTGCCTCCAAGTTTTGGGCAATAAACCAGAAAGGCAATTGAAACAGAAATGTGAAACAAAGAGTTATTTGCAATAATACCATAAAGTTGATAAAGCATTAAATTGGAAAAAAATGATATCGAAGAATCGGGGAAGATTGCAGTAAGTTTCAGAACAGCTCTGAACAGAGATCAAAGTAAAAATCCAAGCCAAATTAGCCTAATGAAAACTGAATTTTCTCACTTCATCTAGCACGTGTCATCAACTAATTAATAGCACTCAACAGTAGTGCCCCGCCCCCATCTTGTGCAACTCCTTCTGCTTTTAACCCATGACCGCCCGCCCACAAGTTCACCTGCTCAACTCCCCAACTTCAACAATCGCAAGGATTCCGAACAAAGTTGCGCTAAGTGAAACAAAAATTCCTTGTTGCCTTTTGTCTGGGGCTTAATGCATTAAAGACGAGCTTCTGTTGGAGCAACTTCTTACCAACCCGAAAACGCTCCTCACTCTCACACACACTTCCCTATCGTCCCTCTCGCTTGCTCCCAAGGTGGGTGTGCACACAAGCGTGCTGTTGCCCTCTTTCCACAAAAGGGGGCGTGGCAATTAAGCAAACGCCCCCCGAGCCAAGGAAACAAATTCGAGCAGCTTTCACTTTCTCTGGCACAACGAAAGTCACACATTTGTAGGAAGTGAGGTTAAAAATTCTATAGATAAGGTTTAAAAAGTGGAGAATTACAGAGTTAATTAAAAAATAGTTAAAATATTTTTAAGCAGCTGTACTGTTTTTTAAAATTGTCATAAAATAGCAAATACAGCTTCAAGATTTTTATAACGTGATATATACACTTGAAAGCTAGTAGCAGACCTATTTTTGTAGCCGCTGCTGTACGAACAACACATATGCCTGACCAGACGGCCAGAATGAAGAAACATAAGGAACAGGACCCTCTATTTATTTATATGTATAATTTTGTGTCGCTTTGGTTGTTTTTTTTTGTATTTTTTTTATTCCTTTGGCAGTTCCTTTTGGCAAAGTTTTTTAATTTAAAAACTTCAAGGGAAAAATATTGAGGGTGGACGAAGAAGGGGGAGGTGTAAAGTGTAAATAGGGACCACGCCCACGTTCATGCCCAAAAGATCATCATCGGCATCGACAACTCAACTCAGGTCAGGCCCCATTTCGCTCCGTCTCTTTCTACCGTTCTATGTCTGTCTCTCTCACTTGCATCCTTGACCTGCGTTAGTGTGTGTTTGTAAGTGTGTGTATGTGTGTGTGTGTGCGTTCTGACATCCTGAAAGATTTGTGTTTGTGTTTTGTGACAGCGTCCAAAGCTTCCAAGGAACTTGCCAAAGGAGTTTCTGCCAAAAATAATTGTTGTTGCTGTTGCTTTCTCGGTGGGTGGATGGGTGGGTGGTTGGTTGGATGGGTGGGTGGTTGGATGGACCACTGGATAGAGTGGGCCACCGGAACGGTTGGTTGTAATCGTTTCAATTGGGCGGTTGCTTGGCGAACTGAATGGCTGGCACTTACCGCACTGCAGGAACTTCGAGGATATCCCATTCGACGGACGTGTAGAACTCGGACAGATCCACGCCCACCTCCACGACATTGGTGCCGTTCAGCTCGTCGATGTGCCGCAGATCCACCTGAAAGTGGATGCATAGTGGTTAGTTTTCCAGCTGCTATTGTGGTGCACTGCAAAATCCTGCGGCTTAGCTTAACTTACACTTGAGTTACTTGGGAGTTATGATGCGAAAGTAAGTGGTTACTTAAATAAAAGAAGTTACCTTATAAATAAAAATATAAACATATACACTAATTAATAACAATATACTCGTATATATGGCCAAATTGCCATGGCTTCCTTGAGTTTTCTCGCAGTTCGCCGTGATTAGACAAATACTGCGTTGCGCTGACAGCGAACATAATTGGACTGCACTCTCTGCCAGACGTCTCTGTTTCGACCCCGTTTTTCCCATCCTCGGATATCCTGACGCGTCCTGGCTGCCATTCCGATTTGACTGTCAAACTCAGTGGCAGCATTCTCGAAACTGGGAAGCTGGGAAACAGGGCAACCCGAAAACTGGGAGATTGGCAAGCAGGATCCAAGTGCTGCCAGGAGATGAGCGGGTGGCCGGGTGGCCAGGTGGCCAGGTGGCCAGGTGGAGAGAAAATGCTCCAGAAGACACCATCGATACCGAAATGGACAAACATGCGAAGGCTGCACTTCAGTTTCAGTGCTCAGTTTTGCTTAGTTCGGCACGACTGCAGCTGACAGGACAGGGACATGAACAGGACCTGGCCATCTCACCATCCACTGCCCATCTGGCCACCTGGCCACCTGGCCACCTGGCCACCTATCTACCCATCCAGCTATCCACCTATTCAGCTGGCCAAAAGGAAGGTGCATTGGCAGCATTCCTTCGCATGTCCGAGGTCGAATAGTTCCGGATAAAGTATTTGACATGCGATTGCAACACTCTATCGAACTTGATTCGTGGCTTTCCAATCTTCGCCTGGAGTTTTACTTGATTCCATCCAGATGTGCTAAATATTGGGGTTCCTGAAGTTAAGCCAACTTAATAAAACACATTTTTTGTATAAAACCTAAAGAGCCTTTAGTAATAAATGATAAATTTGATACCCATTTGTTCTTGATAGCACGTAGATATTTAAGAATGATCCCTTTAGCTTAACTTGCTTTTCATTTCCCTGCTCAACACTGACCTTTTTTTCTTCTTTTTGGCCAGGTCGCAAATAAAGCTCTTCCACAACTGCATTATCTAGTTTGTGCCAAGCTAGCTCAGCTTTTTTGTGTGCACTTGCTGTTTGAATATTAACCCGGAAGTGCATTCGTTCCATCAGCAATTTTTAATTCCTTCCTTTCTTCGACTGAATTTCCTAAAGCATTTTGTCTGCCAATTTACGCCTCAACGATTTTCCATGGCCTCCAAAAGGTTGAGTGGGAGGAGGGGGTGGGGTTCTAAAGTAGCCGAGCAGGTGGCAAGGTGGCAAGGTAAAGGGGGAGTGGCAAAGTGGGCGGTGGGCGGTGGCATGGCTGTTGCAGGTGCCAGTTGACATTGAGGGCGGTGGGGTTGCGTTTTTGGAAAAGCGTGAAATTTGAAAAGTGACGTTAATACGATTTCACGTCTCTATGCCAGCTACTCACTCTCTCTTTCAGCTAAGTTCAGTCATGCACTTGAAAAATAAACGTGTAAGCTTTAAAAGAAAGCAGGTATATTCTATCCAATTTATTGCCAAAGAAGGCAATGATTTTTTAACCAAAGTAAAGGTTCTCAAATTTTACAAGTGTCTTACTCATGTGTGTGTGTGTGTGTTTCCTGTGTCAAATCAAGTGTGAAAATTGAGCCTATGAACTTGCCCTTGCCTTTTGTTCGGCTGCGCAGAGCCTTCAGGATTTCCCACTCGATTTTCCCAAACGAATTTTCACCGTTCAAGTTTGGCTCATTGACACGAAATTAGGAAATCGACGCTGGCTGAACATGAATGAAAAACAGGCTGCGAAGATGCAGCTGTGCCGCCAATTGGAAGGGAGAGTAATCCAGGATGTGGCTTCCCCAGGAGGAGGATGAGGACAAGGATAAAGACTCGGATGCGGATGCGGAGCAGGTCCTGGCTTTGGCCAGGTGCAATGGCTGCTGGTGGAATCGCCAGTGCGGAAATTGTTATTTTAAGTGATAGCGGAAATTTCACTATAAGGAAGTGATGATTTAATGAAATATTTCCGCTGTCGGGCAGACTGATGCCACTGGCATCTGGAGAAACTTCGAGCGAATGAATGCCATTCGCTTGGAGTCTTCATAAATAATTTGCAGCTACTATGTAGGATATCGCTCATTTTGCGGTTGATTTATGCGTGAAGTTTAAGCACACTTCAATTAATCGGGGAAGCAAAATTTGTAACTTGACTAAATAATAGTTTAAAAAAATGCACTTTAAGTAACATTAAAATCAGACAAATATGGTCATGAATATTTATTGCAACAAAAATAAAACCAATTTTAAACTAATTTCAATAGTGACATAGGTAAGCATTAAATATGCCAATTTTAGACATTTCTTTACGTATAATAAAATCCTATTAAATATATATTATTTTTCGTTTTTTTCAGTGTACGCATCATTTGAGACAATGTTCGGCCGCATCAACTTTCCTGTCCCCGCCCCCCTTTTCGTGCTTGTTAGCGCCTTTCCTTTTTAATAGTAAATGAGCATTTAGCTTTTTACCAAATTAGTCAGCTGTCTGTGTGTGTTCTTTGTACTAAGTGCGCTTGTGTGTGTGTGTGTGTGTCGGTGAGCAGGTGTTAATGCATGCATATGTATGTGTTGGCCAGAAGGAGAGGAAGCTCTCCTGAGGAAGTATATACATTCTGCTAATTGTGCCGACAATTAAACAAAGGCAGCAAGTCAAGCTAATAACACACACTTAGATACAATTTAACTGCTCTGCTAATTGAGTGATTGAAACAAAATACACAAATTCCATTTTCCCCCGGCACTTTTCACTTTAAGTAGACCTTAATGTGTGCCGTTAAATTGCTGATATTTTCCGAGATAATAACCATGGGCTGTGTGCGGTGCTGAATTTATGCATAATTCACTCGAATTTATAAGGCGCCTAGCCTAATTTGATTTCAGTTGGCCAAAGTGTGTTGGCTAAGCTTTAAATTGATTTAACAATAATTTGGCATCTGTTGTTCGATGGCATTAATATGGGGATTTAGATTTTAAAGTTCCACTCTTACACACATCTAATCAGCTCTACTTTTCTTTCATTCTGCCAACGGGAACACCATAATTTTTCAAACCTGCTTCGCGTTTTTATGGCCTAACTAATGCAGCTCAGTAGATGCATGTGGTTAACCCTTTACCCCACTCTTTTCCGCCTCAATGGAGGCCTAAGAGAATGGAGCCGCTTGGCTTAGATGCCCCACCTATTGCCAGTTCATTATTAGCTGGCAAGGTCCCAACCGCAGGACGAAGCCGCAAAGCATCCATCGGGGCTCTCCAAACGTTCCTAAATCTACACACGGAGAAAATCAAATTGCTGGCGGTAAGTGTTGAAAATATGAAGAAAATGCTCTTTCCATAATTATGATTAATTCGTTAGTTTAGAACACTTTCACAACTGATTTGGAGTTTCTCCTTAGATTTGTGTGGCATCTTTGGCTTTCATGAGCTCAAAAATTAATTTCTTGATTTGATTCCGAATTTCTCTCAGTGTACGCCTGCCTAGTCTTGCACTTTTGTGTGGTGCAGAGAATTTTACGAGGTAACGCGGCCTGCGACCGCCAGTCGCCGACATTTGCCGATTTACCGGGCAGGTGTCAAGTTGCCTTATTGTCCTGCGTTCGGTGTCCTGTGCCCTGGATTCCAGATACCCAGTTCATTCCTCGTCCTTGGTATTTGGGTCCTCAACCCGCTGGCCAAAACCACTGGAGACGTTTTTATGAAGCTTCCCTGTGGTCGACTGTCTATCTGTCTGTCTGTCTGTCTGTTTGTCGGTCTATTCCAAACCCATTTGCCTGGCAGCCGTCTCCTTCTTTGTTGCCGCTGTGTTTTGTGACCATAAAACGTGAGAAATTCCATGCCAGTATTCCAAAAAGGAATTATGACCGTATTCCGGTTTATGACCACTAAACCGGGCTCAGAGACGCCCAAAAAGGAGCGCCAGGTGAGCAATTTGTAAATGTGTAAATGAGATAGTCACCGGGGAATGGGAAATGTGGACTGGGAAATGGGTTGAGATAAGGAGCTTTTTGGTCCACTGGCACAACCTTTAATGGCAACACACACACATACATACATACATATGTATGTATATCTGCCTGATATATGTCCTGCTGCGACTCGAACACTTGCCACAGATTTATAAACCAATTAGCCAAAGGCCAGACGGCCGACAAAACTTTCATTTGTGTGTGGTTTAAATTGGATCACGTGTGCGGGCCATGCGGGGATGCAAAAAGGATGCGCAAGGATCTCCCTCTATCTCTCTCTCTCTGTGTCAAGGAGCCGCCAGCCAAATTTGCGGTGCACATAAAAGGGACATCAAAGATTTGTTTCCAAATGCGAAATTGAAATCTTCGTAGCCAACGAAATGGGTTCGCGGTGAACATAAAGTTGGTAAGCTCAAGATATACATTGTTAAAGTAACGATCTACCTGGTATAAAATTGCAAAACTCAGCTGTTTAAAGCATCAGCTCACCAAAACTTATTATAGCATATATGGATACTAGTTGTGCCCACCTGAAATCCATCGTATGTCCAGCTGCCGAACTTCATGACGCAGGTCTGCTCGTCGAAGGGAAAGTACTCCACGTCGATTTCGCAGGAGCTCTTGTAAATCGCCGGCGGTCGCCACTCGACGCGTCCTGTGTAATTCAACGTGGCCTTGGTGGCCAGCGTCACCTCGAAGTTGCCGTCGGCGCTGAAAAGTTCATCAGTTTATAATACATTGGCTACATAACATGTAAAGTGAATTAATCACGAGTTAACAAAACCCTTTGGCATCGGTTAGTAAATATTATTAAATATAAACCGTGATGAGCAACTCACTTGTTGTAGAGGACTATGTCCGGACGCCAGATGTGATCGGAGGGCACGTGGAGCATCTCGACGCCGCCGTACTCCTTGGGCTCCCACTTGAGCTTGTAGTCGTACCAGGACTGCTCCACCCACAGGTTGGTGGTCATGATCTGGTTCTTTAGGTTGACATCGATCAGTTGCGACAGCTTCAGCTTGATGCGAACGGTCAGCGCGTCCGTCACATTGACCACCGGTCGTACCAGTTTGTTGTAGTTGCTCAGCAAATCGTCGTACAATCGTTTCGCATCCGGATTCGCTGTGCTGCCTGCGGATAAAAAGTGGAAGCAAAGGGATAAGAAGCGGATAAGGATAAGTGCCATCAAAGTGGGTCATCAAATGGTCGAGGAGCTGTGTGTGCGTATATAAGTATGTATGTACATAGATGGTGGTGAGTGCTTCCGGAGTGGAAACTTTCCGATTCGAACTCAAATCAAATCACCCAGGGCTATTTCAACTTTTCTAGCTTATTAAACATTCTCGATTTCCACACCTATTTTGAGTGTGAATGCAACATTACTATATATGTATATGGGGCCAACGTGTCGTATGCGTAATACTTTTCTTAGAATTAATATATTATCTCCTGCTTGCAGTTATAGCAGAAATTTTACAAATAAATCTACCAAAATCATCCGCGATATCAATCCGCAGCTTCTCTGTCAGTCAAAGCTTAGCTAAGTGGAGTCCTGCGTCTGAATTGATTAAGGGAGCGCTGGGGGGGATCTGCCTACATCCTGGCCACGTCTGTGGCGTAAATGTGCGAAAATTGCAGGTGCCCCTTAATGATGCAGGAAATGAGTTAATGCGCCGTCTATGCCAGCGACACCAGCAACAACGTGGCACCACCACCAGCAAAGAGCAAATGGCCAAAGCGCTGGCAGGACAACAGGATCTGGGTCAGAGGTCGGGCGGGCAGCGGGACTCGACGAGCGACAGCGTTCAGCGAGGCGGGTGGCCAATGGCTCAGTCAAGCGTTGGCCTCCATTGTTGCTGCTCCTCCTCCGCTCCGCTCCACTAACTTCAGCCACTGTGCACTGGGCGAAAAGCGGGTAGCCCCGCTTCTATATATATATTTTATTAAAGCATTAAAGCATTCTAGCTAACTCCTTGCTATATCCCTGTTATCAGTTAGCATAATAAGCTTTCATTAACTTCTCCCAGTGTAGCTTGACATGCAAAGCAAGGAGCATCAGCAGCAGAGCCTGATTGGCATCCTCGCCTGGGGGCGACAGCCATCCGCCCGCGGTGTTGGCTTAGTCTAGCTCGGATCGGCAACAGTCTGCAGCTGATTTCGAATCGCAATGAAAGGGAGCCAGCCGGCAATGGAAATGGATATACACATTCATTCCGTATATATATCTGTGAGTGGAACTGTGGGTGCGATAGGGCAGCTGTAAAATGTCGCCAATGTCATTATGCGAGGCTTGCGCTAATCAGCTTATCATTACTATATAACATCGGGGGCATCAAAATGCCTGTCTCTGGGGCTCTAAGCGCATTAAAATAGTTGCCGGCTGCGGATTGAAATGGAGATGTTGTCCAAAGTCGCAGACAAAGCGAAAATAAATCAATTAAAAGATTTCCCATCCACATTATCCGCTCTGCATGATGTTTTGCACCCATACGTATTGTACTATATCCTCCATTCGTTTTTCCAAAGGGCAAGCAAAGCCAAGGTTCCGAACGGAAAGCTAATTAGCTGAGCGACCCAGCCAGATTAGCCGGTCACAATGGTCAAGGCGGAGGGCGGAGGGCGTGGCTATCGGCGTATATCATTAATTTAATGTCCCGCACATTAATTGACTTTGTCGAAGGGAGGCGACGACGATGGGCAGCAGCACAATGACCATAATGCGAGCATATATAATGCTGTATGCTCCATGTCTTCCGGGAATTTGCGGAATGGGAAAGGAGGAGTGTGGAATCGGAATGGGAATCGGCATCGAACAATGTTAATGGCATAAAGCTAATCCCGAATCGTTATGCTGCCAGGCAGCAGGCATCATTGTGGCCAATTTAGGGTTTAGGTGCTCCTAATTTCGTTCGCTTGACAAACAAACGAATAAAACGAATATAAATTATCAATTTAATCTGTGATGGCTTAATTGAACGTCAGCTAATATAAAATTATAATGGCTAAATAATGCAGTCGAACATCACAAATCAAGCAGAGAGAAATTTGCCTGCGGTAATGCAGAATTTATTACTATTAAACTTGGCAAACAGTTTTAATACAGCTTCTAAGAAGTATTTAATGTGCAACTAAGTATTCTTCTGTCTTACTAAACAATATAATGTTTAAATGGATATTTTAATATTAAACTTATCCAGAAAATATTAACTTTGTACGCAGACCTACTTGGCTGGCATTGACCTATTCCATTTTTGGGACAGCCAGTTCCAGTGACATTACCATATGGTTTACTCACTTTTGGCCACCTATTGCGGTTGGCCTAAACATCTTAAACGAGCCTTGAGGCCGTTAGACGGCGTCAAGTAATTTGGCCAGCACATGGCTGCTGGATTCGGAATTCCAAATACACTCATAAAAAGATGGTCTCAACTTTTGCGGAATTTATCCATGGATTAGAACTTTTGGCTACAAAATGTAATCTTCTAGTAAAATAGTTGATATATAAACCTTGAACTGATTAAATATTTATTTTAGCTTTTTAAGAAAGTTTGCGAGTTTCTTAGTTAATTTTTCAAGAGTGTACACTCACCCATTTATTTGGCAAGGTGTGAGACTTTTATGCGACACTGTGTGGGTGTGCGAGTGTGCTAGTGTGTGTGTGTGTACCGCACTCATACACACACGCACACACACACACACACAGTCGCATATGGATTGTGGCTCGCGTGGGAAACGTTAAGTTAAACGGACCTTTGCGGCAACCGCTTTTGTTGGGCTCAACTTGGGCCTGTCATACGCGGCGTATGCTTTATATTGCTGCTTTTGCCTGTGTGGGTGTTAATCGACTGCCGCTGTGCGTGTGTGTGTGTGTGTGTATGACAATCACATTAAGGTAGCCAAAAAAGCACATTTTATGATTGCTTTGCGTGTTTTTTCCCCGCACTTGTAAATGTGTTTATTGTCAAAAGCACACACAGAAATGAACACACATAAACAAGTGTACATGACTATGGCTGCACTGAAAGAAAAGTGCGACTGTATGCTGCTTATTTTTAAACAAAATGTATTCATACATTTAAAAAACAAACAACAACCTGACTCAGCTTAAAATTTTGTCACTACTATTACTAATTTAATATGTAACTTTTAAGTTATGTAAAATCTGGTAAAGCTGCCACATAGTTACATATAGTACTTTAAAGTTTTTTTGTCAGTGCCGAAACATTTGTAAATAAATTTTTTTGGTATTTAGCCAGCCGTGTTTTGTGTCCTAAAATATAAAACCGAAGTTACTTTGTTATTTGGCCTTTCGCTTGCAGTTAATTGATAAGACCGGAGGGCAATTAAATTTCCATTCGAATGGCTCGACTTCATTTCGAATAACTATGTGCAATTTGGTTTTAGGAACTTGAAATTTGGAATTTGGCATTTGGAATTCAAAACGGAGTAATCTGAATCGGAGACTCTCTCCACTGACCTCGACTTCTAATTAAAGCACAGTGCTCGTTGGCCACCGACCAAATGCACTTTTCCTGTACGAGTATGAGTTGGCACCCCCTTTGTTTTTCGCACTTCCAGCAGAGACCAGCATTTTCCGACCGTGTTTCTGGCTCCTAAATAATTATTTCCAGTTTGCTCTGCTCCATTCAGTTGGTGTTTCAACACCAACAACACACACAAATGTGCCATGAACTTCTGATTAGTTTACTCCCGAACCTTTTGTTCCCTACATCCCTACTTCTGTGGCGACAATATTAATGAATAAGTGAGCACAAGGACAGTGCGTTTCGCAGCTGTAAGTCGTCGGGCTGTAAGCAAATCCCTAAATGAGTTGACCAACTAATGTGTTGCAAATTGAGCTTCATATTACACAAACCAAAAAAGGAAACATCCTAATCATTAATTCATAAATACAATTGATGTGTTAGTTTCTTTAGGGAAAAGGTAAACCACCTATAGTTCCCATTCGTCGAGCTGGAAAATCTATGAAAATAAAGCCGACAAATGGCAGCTTAAATTTAAGAGGAAAATTCATTTTCCAGTGGGCATTTCCTTTCGCTGTTCATTCATTCACAATAATTGCGTGTAAATTTGCAGCGCTCAACCGAAACCAACTTCAACAAAGAATAAGCAGCGTTTTCATGATAATTTCAGCTCTTTCTTGGGCTATTGAAGCCGCCCTGCTTTTCCGCTTTTCCACAGCGCACACCCCCCCCTTCGATTTTCCCCTTCAGTTTTCCCCTCGTCTTTGCCAGCGGCCTTGTCTGCCAATGCCACACGTTTTGTTGTTTAGTTCCATTGGAATTTATGGCGTTGTTTACACAAAAATTGCATTCGCCTTTTGCAGTTGAGTAAGCAAAAAAAAAAAAAGAAAAGCCAGAAATAGAAAAAGGAAGCAGAAAAAAGCGAGGCGAAGTTGAAAAAGAATTGGAGGAAAAGCGGAAAAACAGGTGAACATTGTGGGTGGCATTGCAGCTGCTTCGAACGGAGTTTTCCTGCGGAATATATAAATATATTTGAGCGAATTTCTCTGCGGCACATCGAGGAAACTTTCCACCATGACAGCCACTTGCGAAATTCTCCCAGTTATCAGAGGCTTCTGCATCCCTTGCCACGCCCCTTTTGGCAGTGGCTAATTAAAGGCGTCGGTTAAGCTGGATAATTAGAGAGATAGAGAGAGAGATGGAGGAAGAGCGACAAGTCAACGCGGCGTATACTTGATGCAGGTTTGCAACTATGTACTTTGTAAAGCTAAATTTACTCCTTAAGCCACTAAATATATTTCACAAAATAAAAAAACATATTATTTACTACCTCTTAAATGCACAAGACGTCAAAAATGTTGAAAAGTTTTCCCATTTTATTGCTGCTGTCAGTTTTCCTTTGATTCAACTTCGCAAAAATGATAAACTGGGCTGATTCACGTCCGATCTGATCGTGTTTATCGGATGGTTGAACTTTGCGGTGAAATCCGCGAAAAAAAAGCAGAGAGCAGTCCAAACTTTTTGGTGGCAACTGCAAAGTGCAGCTGCAGTCGCGGGCCAACGGGGCGTATGAATAATAAAACATTCGCTCGCAGAAAAGGCGGTTTGCAGCGGGTTAAGGGTCGCAGCCAAACAATGTGAATGACCAATGTGGGAATTTCGAATGTGGGTGACAAACTGGCCGCGTTTTGTTAACCCGCAATCGCTAGTGATTTCCCATCCACCCTTTTGGCCAGCGGCATTTGCAGGTGGCACGCACATTGGGCAACACGAACACGTTCCACATATTCCACCAATAAAAGCGTGCAACAAAAAATTGCGAAAAGAAAGAAACAGATTGCAGATGAAAATACGCAGGAAAAACGGGCAAAGCGAAGCAGACAGCCACTGTGTAAATATAATATGAATAATTTTGTTAGTCGTGCCCCCTTTTTTTTATAACATTTTTATACCCATTACTTGTACAGTGAAAGGGTATACTAGATTCGTTCAAAAGTATGTAACAGGCAAAAGGAAGCGTTTTTGACCATTAAAGTATATATATTCTTAATCAGAATCAATCTGGACATGTTCGTCTGGACATGTCCGTCTGTCCCTATGAACGTCGAGATCTCGGCAACTATAAGATCTAGATGAATCAGATTCTATATACATACATTCTTGATCAGGATCATATACTGTATATACTTCTGCCACGCCCACTCTATTTTTCATAATTTTATGCCAGATATCCCAGCAAAATGATGAAATTTCGCGTTCGGATTCACACTAGCTAACACTAGGGTATCTGATAGTCGTGGAACTTGACTATAGCAATCTCTCTTGTTGTTTTTTTTTTTTTTTTTTTTGTTGCGGGGGGCAGAGCAAGTGACCCACGAAGATGGCACAGCATAAAACGGTTTGAGGAAAAAAAAAACTAAATAAAAGTGCTGACCAAGCCGCATGTGTGTGCTTTTGCGTATTCCAGAAGGCTTCTCGCTTTTTGGTAAGCATATAAAGTCATGGAAAAATAAATGGTTAAATTTAAATTCAAGCACAGAGCTTAATTAAAATATTTGCCAAAAGAGGGAGTTTTTTTCAGTTACGTTTTAGTACAGCCACAGCCATTTTATAATGTTTCTATCTTGGCTTTAAGTTTAAACTTCAGCTAAAAAGAAGAGTGTAGATGTTAATTTTTTTTGTTATATGCAAAGTGTCCAACGAATTTATATCCATTTCCAGCGGACGCATGGATTGTTTGCACCCATTTTTCCGATGGCTTTACCCACTCTTCCATTGGCCCACTGCACTTGCCTGCATTCCGTGTGGAATTCGGGGCATCCTGTTTGATATATTCTCGGTGATATGACCAATTACATGGCCATCAAATGCAAACGAATGCAATCATTTACTAACTGACACCCTGTGCCAGTTGCCCCACCAACTCCGCTTCCACTGCTCCGCTTCTTCACTTGCCCACTCTTCACGCCATTTTCCAAGCTTTTCCTCCGCCAGTCATCGTCATATCCTTGCTGGTCCTGTCAGGGGCGTAAACGCTGCGTCCGAAGCTTAAATGGCAATATTTTTGCCGAGTGTCAGGCGATGCCCATCAACTAGCCCACACACACAAACACACACACGTACGCACACACACACTCACACACACAAACACCCAATACATGCAGCCATTTGGAAATACCGAATTTCATTCGTTTTGTAGGTGTTGCAACCTGATGAATTGAGCGTAGAGCACGTGCATGATCCCCATCATCATTTTTTATGGCCATGCGTCAAAAAAGGAACAGGAATTACCAGTAGCCCCCGGCAACCTAGCCTTTAATGCCATCTGGCAATGGCAATGTGTCAAAACGAATCGGGACTTCCCTACGATGGCCAAGTGCCGAAAAAATATAAAAGGAAAAACGATCCAAAGTAGTCGGAGTTGCGGGGGCCAGATCGGATTTCGTTGGTGTAAGGAACTTGGGAAAGCGGCGGAAAACGGAAGCAGGAAGTAGGAAATGTCGCCGACACGCACACTCCAAAACGGAAAGCGGGAAAATGGGAAAACTGGAGTGTAGAAGGGCACTGCTGCTAACGCATTTCTAACGAGCGCACTTTAAATGGCATGTGCTCTCTGGGAAAATCATAATATATTTAATTATTTGCATTTGGCAAGTAAACTTTTACAAGTAATACGAAAAATGGTTGCATCTAAATATATATTCCTTCTTTTTATTTACTAGCAAAAGTAGCAAGTGTATGCGAACGCTGAAATCCGCTGTTCTTTGGCTTTATCGAAATTGGTTGGGAGTCGGCCACGCCCTGTTTGCTTTGCCCCTCCAGTAAACGCGAATGTTTCTACGTGTGTGTGAGTTTTTGGCATCATTGACACGCGGGGATAGCATGCAACATTTTTAGCATTTATGTATGTGTGTGCTAACCTAACCTTTGGCCCCCACCTCCACTTTCGATTTCACATTTCTAGCTCACTTGGCTGGAAAGCAAACGAAAGCTGATTACTTTGGCACAATGGAATGCCATAGCGGGCACAAAGGACGAAGGACCTCAAATGGGTTACAAAATTAATGTTTAAGAAATGAAACTCTCTCTCTCAAAGGATTTTCTCAATTAGAGCATTCAATTTGCAGTTAACAATACTTATTCGTCAGAAGCTTTATAATGCACAGTTTTGCGGAATTAGCTGTATTATCCTCACAGTTTTGCAAAAAGTTCAACTCATTTGTCCCTTTGTGTTGAAAGCTATATTGGTTGTCAAAATATTGGCAAAACTTTCGCTTCACTTTGCTTGTACTAAGCTGTGCTAATATTTGCGAAGTTAGTTTTTAATGAGGTCTCATTTGCCCCTGGGGTCCACACACTGGCTCCATTCTTTGTGATATAATAATCCGATTGCATCCACTTCAATGCGGAAGGCAACTTTGGGAAAAGGCGGGTGCATGTGTTATGTCGAAAGTTTACAGAGCTCATTTGGGTTCACTGGGGATTACAAGTGCGAACAGACATTTAAGTGTGTTAAATGTACAATTTATGTTTGAAAACAACAATGGAACAGATGTACAAATTGCACGAATCGTACATAATTTAAAGATTTAGTTATAGAAATCCATATTTTGCATGTTCTTTGAGAAAATATAATGAAAAGTTTTGCAAAACTGCATGGCAAATTGATATAAAAATGTCATTTACCCGCTAACATATATCCCCCTGATCCCACTGATGTACAAGCTGCATGTGTGTGCGTGTGTTTCGAGTGTATTCCAAGCAAATGGCAACGTAATCAAGTCGAGTCGCTTTCGCTGACAAGATAACGCACACACACTAGCGCACAAGCGCAGTTCTGAAACGGAAACGGAAGTGCAGCCATTGACAGCGGCAGCGACAGCACTAAAAAGATGGCGATGATGATGACGTGATATTTGTGCGTATGCGTGTATGTGTGCGTGCGAGTGTGTGCATGAGTGTGTGTGTGCTATAAATCTAATATCACTTAATGTTGAAAGAAAGCTTTGCGTTGGAGCCCGCATTTTCCCGGCTTTTCGTCGACTTTTCCCCCGATTTTTTCCTTCTCCCCCTTCTCTCTCTTTCCGCACACTCACACACACACATGCACACACATGTCAATGTCAGAAAAGGGTGGGGGGGGGGGGGGGGGGGGGAAGCCCCTGCCCGCGAAGGAAAATCTCTCTCAAAGACCGTCGTTTTCGTGGGTGGCAGATTGGCAACGCTCGATTGGCAATAAATTGAAATACGCGACCATAAAATCACTTAATTGCGAATTCGTGTCTCGCCATCCCGTTCCCACGCCCTCTGCCCATCTCTCTTTTACAAACGGGAAGCGGCCAATTCACGTGCCCCACATTCAAGGCGCCACTGATGCACTATAAAAAATATTTAATACTTTTTAGAGATTAACTCAAATCGTTCATATCGTTTACTTTTTAGTGACTAGTGAATACCTTGTAAACTTATGAACTTTGAGCTATTAGCACCATTATTTTCTGCCAGTGTTTTTAAGAATGTAATTGCATTGCGGCTGCAACTGCCAGTGGCGAACGCATTCAGCTGTTCACTCGTCGCCTTTTCTGGTTGGTTGGTCAGGAGTTCAGCTGAATTTCTGGGCTTCGGGGGGTCATTTACTGCTGGTAGCTCTCTCACTTTCACTGCCATCCGCTGCTGCCGTTACGGTTACTTGATGATTATGGCAAATTGATTTGTTTGCCGCGCACTTTGTGGCTTTTAAATGACGCCGCACACACAAACACACACGCGAACAGGTATAAGCGGAAGACAAATGAGCAATTGGCGGTTGGCAATCAAACGGCAAAGGGACGAGGGTATCGTCAAGTTGAGATTGAGATTGGTTAGGTGGCAAATGTCATATCAGTGACTAGAAATGGTATTTGATTGAATTGGCGCTATAAAAATCCAAGGAGTGCTATGCTACAAAGCTACTGAAAAAGTCTAAACTCAGCGGGGGAAAATTGGTAAAAAAAGGAAGATTACTTGCCATATAGAACTAAACTTTTTTAGTATCCTATCTTAATCTGCATATATGTAACCCCTATTTTTGTGCAAATTAATGCTGCAACCATAATCTCCAATGCCAACAAAGGCTGGCTGCTGCAGAACTTTAGGAATGTCCCAACTGCTGGCAGTTTCTGCTGACATTGGTATAATACAAAATACAGTAAAAAAAAAAAAATGTAGCAAATGTAGTAATAACATTCAGACTCTGGGGAGATGAAGATGGGGGCATGTGTGAATGTACGAGCTTGAAAGCCGTAAAATGCAATGCGTCACAGGACTGAAGATTGAACTGCAGGCCACACTGACACAGATACATATGCAGATACAGATACAAATACTGATACAGATACAGATACAGCCGCATACAAGCTCTCAAGTGCAGCTGGTAACAAATTTGCACAGAACTCGGATGAGGGAAATGGGGGTGCTGCAAAAAGTTCGCGCTTTGATAAACAAATACAAATGGCGGAAGGTAAAGTCCGTAACCCGTCACAGAAACCGACTAACATGCGCTCCGTAATCCTACCCCACCCCCCCCTTTTTTTTTACTACTTAACGCCGCCCCTGTCCCCTTTGTGACATTTCCGCCCTTCTGGCCCAAAACTCTGCTACCCCCATTGCATTAAGCGTATGCAAAACCATCAACGTCATGGCCCAATCCTTATCTCTTTGCCTTCCCCGATCTCTGGCCAAAATGCAGGGAGAGAAACGAGTTGCTGGATATATATCAGACGTACCAGGAGCAAAGTATCTGCCAAAGCTTTTGCACCGCGAAAAAATAGCTGTTAAGTGGGTGCCAAGCATTTGACAAAAATTCTATAGTTACAATACTATTTTGTGTATAAATTGGCCAAAAATGGTCAGAGAGCTAAAAGAATTACATCTTTCTACTCCTAATTACCAATACTAAACCATCCCTATCACTTTTGGAAGGACTTTGAAAAATTAATTTTCGGCCAAATTTTCGCATTTTTTGTAATTTTTTTGTCATCAAAATTTGCGAAAAATAGCAAAAAAAATACAATTTCCAAGTTTGAATACAGTTCGCTAGGAAATTTTGTTACGAATTCAACGAGATATGACATTCCATATTTGGGCCATAATTATCAATGGTATGCTTAAAATACCGATTATTTATTTTACAAAAAATCTGGGAAACGATTTTTGGCAAAAAACTCAATTTTCATGTTGGCTTTTTTGGCTATAACTTGACTAAAAATGGTCACAGAGCAAAAACGTGTACCATTTTGTACTCCCTATAACCAATACTAACAACCCCTTCCACTTTTAAACTAATTTTGTAAAATTCATTTTTGGCCACATTTTCGCATTTTCGATAAGGGGTACGTACCATCATCAAAATCTGCAAAAAATTTAAAAAACCTAGAATTTCCAAATTTGAATGCAAATCGATTAGGATTTAAAAAACAAACTCAACGAGGTATGGCATTCCATATTTGGGCCATTATTTCCAATGATCGGTCAAAATACCGATTATTTATGTTACAAAAAATGAGAGAAACGATTTTTGTCAAAAAATGAAATATTTAAGATGGCTTCTTTGGCTATAACTTGACTAAAAATGGTCTCAGAATTAAAATAATTGTAGTTTTTTACTCCTAATAACCAATATTAGCTATCCATATCATTTTTTAAAGGTCTTAAAAAATCAATTTTTTTATGATTTTTTTCCTTTTTCGTAAGGCGTAAAAATGAAAAAAAAATTAAAATATAAATTTTTCAATGTAAAACACCAATTAATTGAGAATGCAATCACAAGTTCATTAAGGCATGACATTTCACTTTTAGAGCATTATTTCCTAGGTTTTTGTGCTCTTCTCTTAGCATTGACAGCCTTCGATAGTCTTACAGTTTTTCTCTCAGTGCACCGACTGGCTTACTGGTAACTGGCAAATGGTTACTGGCAACTGGTTACTGCCACAGTTGCTTGGTTTACTGGGCACGCAGCGAACGACAAATGTAACTGTCACTTTATGCGCAGCCATTCATGTGTGGAAGTGGGTGGTGCATGGGTGGTGCTGTGGGTGGTGCGGTTGGGATGCAAATTGTATCCGGATGTCACAACTTCTTGGGCCACACACACTCGCACACATGCGCCAACGTTGGGAAGACGTTTTTATTGCGTTATTCATATTTCATTTGCACCGGACCGAGGAGCCGAAGGAGCTAAAGAAGCTAAAAGGACCACAAGTCCTTGGATGTGGCATGCTGGGTCCTAAGTGCAGCGGTTAGTGGCTAATAAATCCCACCCCATTTATGCTACGTTTCCTCGAGCGGCCACAAATCGCAGCAATAATGTTAAACATACAATTGCTGAATTTATGACACACTTTTATCATTTCTGAGTGGCTGGCATTCAAAAATGCATATTACTACAGTGCTGTTGATCATTTTCATATTGAATACATTCGAATACAAAGCAGGTATATCGCAACTATAAGCTTTATTCATTAAAATGCCCCTCAAGTGAAACGTTCCATTAGCTGACGCCGATCGGCGAAACTCGGATATAGATACATCCATATATAGCGTGTCGAAAATCCGCAGGACCCTTGGGGTTTTATTGTTCCTCGGTCCAACCACTTAACTGAAACTGGAAACTGGTAGCTGACCAATGACCCCCCCGAGCAGCAGGAAAGCGGTAATCTCTCCCACCAGCCAACAGCCAGCAGCCACACGGACCTCAGGCCATTCGAAAGTGCCGACTATCACCCACAAGGAGGCCAGCCAACCCAGCATCCGGGCATCAGTGTAACCTCAGATCCTGCCTGGCCCACTAGCATTGACACGGACACCTTGATGCGACGGTGGTGCTGGGGTGGAAGGACTCGTGCTGCAGGACCTCCGGCCGTTTGGGCTTTGCTGGCGGAGGAGAGGGGAGATAGCAGGGCGGAGAGCGGCGAGTGGAGAGTGGAAAGTGTGAGTGGCGTGCTTATGAGTTCATGAAATGCTCTTTGAATATGCATGAGGCCCTAAGGAGCGTTGAGTGCTGCTCCGCCGGCATCTCACCAGCTCCACCGCCTCGCAGCCAGAATTTGGCCTGCTTTGGCCTGGCGGTGATTTTGCCCACGGCCCGCGAATGTAGGCAACACTTTTTTTGTGCACTCCACGTCGGCGGCACTGAGAGAAAAGAGTGGATCTTAAGGAAAATTTGCAACGAAGTCAGTTCTTATCGGTGAGTGTGGAGTAAGTTGCGAAGTAAGTACTAGGTGAGCCTACATTATTGTCATTCAATGGAATCCTTACTGATCCTGAATCCTGATAATGATTCTAATAGTGCATGCACAATTTCTCCATGTGCTTGCTCCATGGCTTCACCCTCGTCGCTCGTCCGGCAAACGAAATGAGTTGAAATTAAATTAAAGTGGTAAACTTGGCCAGGGGAAATTTTGGAATATATATTTAAGCCAACTGCGGCAACTAACCGAAAACCAAGAAATTCACTTTGCTCGCAAGTTGCTCACTCAGAATCGTAAAAACTTCGCAATGAGCTCCGTATGATATTTTCACGGGCACTTTATAGAGTAATCCACGAATTCGGCGCTGTGTTGTTGAACAAAACTTTGGACAACTTTGAATTCATTCACTTGCCTTCGGCTGGCATTTTGATGGCAGATGCAAGTGCAGCCGATGTGAAGTCATTAAATTATGCAAAGGTTAATGCAACAAAAGGCAGCTGGGACAGGTGGAGCAAGTGCAGCAGTGCAGCCACCGCCAGCGATTCCCTAACGGATTACTCCCATATATATTCACACATATGCACAACAGATATGAAATATGCATGACCCACCGGCGGAATATGGAGCAAAAGTTGAGAAACTCCAAGGAAAGTGCAGTGCGTTTCACGAAGGTAATGCAGCCATGGCCTTTTTGGCGCTACTTTAAATTAGAATATTGTTGTAAATCGAAATTCGGTATACAAGAGGTATTAAGTACTTGAAATTGGGCACTAAACTAGGAAAATAATTTAAAATTTAATGAAATTCCAGTGAGCTTGCATTAAACACTCTCTTTTTTTTTCTTGCATATTTATAGTGCCGTAACGCACTGTACACTCCATTGTGGGATTGTCTACCGTAAAGCTTTCTCAAATGTCGCTTGAAAGCAAATTGCATAAAATCAGCCTAAGAGCAGCCAACATGCAATTTTTATTTTCCTTTGTGGTTGGCTGAGTGTGTGTGTGTGTTAGTGTGTGTTTTTGCTACAGAAGGAATTGCGAATGGCGAAAAAAAAGTAAGTAAATAAATAACCGAGTAGGAAATTCAAACTTGAAGATAAATGCAATTTTCAGCTGCAGCAGGAAGGACAACGGCAGCCAAAAAAAAAGGAAAAAAAAACTAAAAAAAATATGAAAAAATGGAGTACAAATGATGGGAAAAAAAAAGAAAAGCTCTGCCATTTCCGCCAAAGTCAGTTGCGCTCCTTCTTATTCGCCTCGTTTTGCAGGTTTTCTATTTTATATACATATATATTTTTTTTTTGTTCCTTGCGGTTTGTTGCCATACTTCCTTGCCTTGCCTGGCGAAAATTCTTTTGTCGCAGCTTAAAAATTTTCAAGTGTCCGCCGCCTCATCCTGGCCATTTTTCACCCACCCCCGGGCTCATTTGGCAAACTGGCCAACATTAATGTTGGGCGGGGAAAAGTGAGGAAAAGCGAGGAAAAGTCGTGGGGAAGTGTGGAGAAAAGTGCCGGGGCGAAACAGAAACAGCAAATGCAACTGCAACTGAAATAGCGACAACAACTTCATTTATCAAAACACTCGCTGTCGTCCATTCCCTTCAACCCTCCACCACCCACTTCACCCACTATTCACCACCCACTATTCAGCACCACCCACTGGCCTTTCGAGTCAAAGAGCCAACTAACCTAATTCCTGGCCAAATGGCACTTGGTCAGTGCCACGCCCACTTCTTACACACGAGCAGTGGATAAATACAAGTACGCTATCTAGACAAATCAGCCAGTAAGGTGTTAAGAAAATTCAAGACATATAAATATATATATATTCTATATATATGTATAAACAGCTGAAGATGAGAAGATCTTTTAATTAATAATTACCAGTATTTAAACTGGCTTATTAAATTATGAAACAATTTAAAAATACTAAGTGTAGTGATTAATACAAGTTATCTAAAACCAATTTGTATGTTAAACTTTGTTTACAATTCTGATTAGATTTTAAATTCCAGATTAGTTACATTTATTTTTAGATGTGAAAATGAAAATATGTATTAAAAATTCAAAATGACACTAGTTAATTCATTTATGAAGACCTTTGAAAACACCAAGCGAAGTAATTAACATATATTAACGCATATAGTACTTTTCCATTCGTTTGAAATTTTAATTAGATTTTGAATACCAGATCAAATCATTTGAATGTAACATTTAAATTTAGATGTTTAAATCATGCTGTAGTCATAAAATTCAGAAATCCACATGACATTCACATTTGCTACCGTATCGTTTTATTTATTTATTCATCATAAGGCAAAAGCGATTGATGTAAATCGACTGACATCTCGTGAACGCCAGTTCCCAATTAACTTTGTGCCCGAGAACAAACGAAACGATTGTATGCCCAAAATTATCCCCATTGTTTGTCGGTCGGTAATCAGTCTATGTTGGATTCTGTAGCGGAATGAATCCCTAATCCAATCTCGATACGTGTACGTGTACCATCGCCATCATCTACCATCCATCGTGTTATGCCCATCAACTTTGTTGTTGGCCCAAATGGGGTTAAGGCCTGCGACATCAATCACGGGCATTATCTATTAAATGAGCATTTCGCCCCAAAACGGAGCTACCCGCTACCCGAAAATCTCCAATCAAAAATTTGTCAACACATTTGGATTGCAAACCATTTTGCCAGTTTGCCATTTTCCAGCCAGGCAAAAAACCCCCCTTATGCATTCTCATTTGTGTAATTACATTTGGCGCATTTCGCAAAACAACAATTAGCGCCGCATTCGCGGACGCGACTCGTTTACAGAATGTCATCAAAAACTTTCATGTTGCCGAGCAGCGAAGGAAACATCATCAATCATGCATTTGAAAAGTTTATTAAGGCCCACACACACAGACACACACACATACTGGTGTGGATGGCAGATGGGTGATGGGGTTTATGGGGGTTTAGGGGGCTCTAAGGGGCTCGAGGTGGCGAGGTTACGGGCTTCTGGTTTCTGTTTTCCGTTTTCTGGCTGGAGCTGATGCCTGGTGGCAAAGGGCAAGTGTACTTAAGAGCTGAAAACTTTTCAATGGCTTTTTGCAGCAGGGAACTGAGGATTCTGGGCTGCAAAATAGAAAGCCAGGACAGCAAAGACCAAAGTTGCACCAGAGATGTGTAGTGCGATCGATACAAGTTACAAGTTTCTAAGGCATCAATCATTTCGCTTACCCGTCAATCATAGTTTTTTGCTGGTCAAGAACCAGAGTTTTGCCTTGAAAAGTAATGTAAATACAAAGCCTCTCATTAAATTCGTAGACAACTTTCCATTCACCATATTAGCTTTACGTATTATTTATCGATGTTGGAAAACTTTACATTTTTCAGCATCAAAGGAAAGCGGAAAGTCGACCAATATCGCTTAGCATGAATTAATCATGAGCCGAGGCCATAATCCCTGGAAAGAACTTTCCTCAGCCCGCCACCTTTGTCACAGTGGCTTTTCCGCGATTTCCTCGAAAGTCTATTTAAATGTTGACCCTGAAAGTGTAGATCGCATTTGAATGAGACAAGTAAGCAAGTGGAAATGCAAATGGAATGCATTTACCCAGCCACATTGCAGTGTTGGAAACTTCTATATTTATTCCACTTTTTTGTACTATTTCCACTTTCGCTTGATTTACAGCCCGAAAATGCAGGCGGCAATAATTTCGCCAGCACTTTCACTCAGAGCCGAACCGCTAATCCCCGAACCCCCCGATGTGACCCGCTAATCTCTGCCGATATTCTCGCAATATAAGTACGTGGGTGTTCATCAATTTTCAATAACAATGGAAGCCAAAGGGAAAATGCACAAGAAGGAGAATCGGGCTCCAGACAATGGCAGCACGTGGCGAATTTACGATGCAAAATCTGCACAGAGAAATGGTAAAAAAAACGAAGAAATCAAATGAAAAGAGAGGAAAATAAAAGAAGAGGAAAATGGGAAAAGTCCCGAATCCGCTGGCTTCAAGCAATTTCAATAAATCGCAAATGATATAAAGCGATTGAAGGGGAAGATGTGGCGAAAAGGACGGGTAATGCAATACTTTCAGTCAATAGCCAGAGCGATAAACAAGGGATAAACGAGCGGAGAATAGAGTTCGATAATCGTTAACTGCTAAGAAAGCATTGCAGTTTACCTGCAATCGGCGATTTGTTTATCGATAAAATCGAAATTCCTACAGAATAATTCATAGTGCGGAAAAATGCGGATTATTTATAAAGCAAACTTATTGCTGCTGTTGAACGATTGCAATTGCTTTATAATTTATGAATAGCCACTTACATAACGATCAGCATTAATTGGCTGATTTGGTATGAAAAAGATAAGCATCCTTGCATTCTGAGTATAAACTGAAGAAGAGGCATGCCGGTGCGTTGAGTGAAAACGGAGTTTTCACTGTTTGAGCAAACCCTCTACGTGCATTCTGTATGTGATGCACACGTATGTACATATGTACATCCTCTGCTCGTTTACTCCTGCGAAGCTGAATGGACGCCCATTGTGGCAAGCACCCAAACACATTGACCGACCAAAGGATGCCGCAGGCTTCCAAGCGTCTGTCTCTTCCCAGACTTCACTTGAGCATATACACTGAGAAAATTGTACTGAACTACTGTTAAAAACTACATGCTCTTTAAATTTGAAATAACTATATATATGGTATATATTTAGGTAGCTTCTTTCACAATCAAACTCTCTAATTTAACTTGCACTCCTATTAATTTCTCGCAGTGCATGTCACTTTTTGTGTGTGTTAAGTCGCGCGTAAACGACGAGAACGACATTGCCATGGTGCGGTCATGAATCATGCCAAAAAATTGCAGTCACCGTCGAGGAGAGGATGGTGACCCAAATTCCCGCTCCCAATTTCACTCCCACTTCCACTCCCGCTACCGCATCTCCATCTCCAGCACCATCTCCCGTGGGTGCAAGTCCAACGATTCTGGGATTCTCGGATTGCGAGCCGTTGTGGGACGTCGATACGGCGAAACTGGCTGCTGGTCGCCATCCACTTGAGGCAACCCAATGGCCCAGCATCCCAGCATCCTAGCAACCCAGACGTCGAACGTGGGACAAACGATGAACGCCGTGGCCATGGAGACGACGCTCCTGTTTCCACATTCCACTTCCACTTTGCCCGATGCTGCTGCAGTGAATTTGCCGCACTGCCTCAGCAAAAAGTGGGCGTTCTGCAGCTCACTCACTTACTGGGCGCACTGAGAGAAATGCCTATGCAAATGTATATCAAATTAACAACTAATAGTCACTGAACTAGTACTTCATCCAGTAGCTTGTGAGCTAAAACCAGAAGCCTATCTACTTTTCTCTCAGTGCAGAGTGACTCGAGCGGGGCGACGACACGCCCCATTTTTGCAAGTGCCATCGACGCTGTTGTTGTTGTTATTGTTGTTGTTGTCGTCAACGTTGTCGGTGGCACTTCACTTTTCTATATTAGCGCCACGTAAGTGCAGCCGCAGGGGCGTGGCAATTGCATTAGCGAAGGACACGAAGGACAACGAGGGGTGCGCTGGTGTCGGTTGGGCGAAAGGATAATGGGCGTTGGAGGACATTAGTATCGCAGTAGATAAAGTGTTTGCAAGTGAAAAATTATACGAAGCTTTGCTGATAAGCGTCGCACAATGGCAATATTTCAATACACTTAGAAGTTTCGAAAATATATGTACATTGTATATTATACGTACATAGCTGACATTCGAAGAATATGAAATATTTTCGAATTTATATTCAGCATCTTAAGTGACTTATTAACTTCAATATGACGAGCACTTTACAAATATGCATTTAAATGGTTTATTGCAACTTAAAGTGCACAAATGAAATTGCACTTTTTCTCCATTACTTTTAGCAATAAATTCAAGTCGTTTCTTTTTGACGCCCCACATCTTGTGTATAAAATACCCCATGGTCGCAAATAAACTGAAAGTGCAATTTATTGTACATCATTTGCGAAATTCTTTATAAAAACATGCAATGAATTTATCAACCCAATGAAGTATACCGTTCGAGGGCAACGCAAGCACACACACCCATTTCATGTGTGTGTGTGTGTGTGTGTAATATATGCCGCAAAGTTATAGTTTGCCCTTTGACCCGCCGCTTGAAATAAGCAGTCGTGGAATAAGTTGCCGACTGACGGGGCAGCGCAAGCTGTGGAAATGGGCTTGATGTCGTCTGCCGTTTGATGCTACAAGAAAAAGTGGGCGTTAGATGCACTCGTTCTTCGGCACTGAGAGAAAATCTAGTTTATAATGTAAAAGTAAGTCAATTTAAGCCGATAAAAGCACCTATAAGCATAAGCTAATGCCGAAATAGGAATTATTTACAATGTAATTATATTTATTTATGTGTATTATATAAGAAAAGATGATAAAAATCTGATTTGATAGTAGATTCCTCGTATCTTTTTCCTCAGTGTGATCGTCTTATATTTTAATCTATAATCTACCCCGATGCTTTTCTTTTACTTTTCTAAATTGATATTTTGCGGTGTACGTGTGAGTGCAGCAGTGTGCGTGCCCAGCCCGTACATATATGTGTGTGTGTGTGTGTGCCTGTTTAATGGCCACAAAGCGGAAAGTGGAGCGTGGCTGGTTCTTCGTCTTCGGCTGATGCAGCTGCATTAGCAGCCATTTGCAACAGCCATTGATGGCAGTGCATATGTGTTTGTTGCTCTTACCTCTCGCTCTTACTCCCTCCCTCTCTCTCACTCGCTGTCTCGCTCTATCTCTCGCTCTTTCTCTCTCTCTATCATTGGGCGTGCTTTACTGCCATTTATATTTATGTTTGCCCAATGCCTTGGCCCCCCGAAAAATGATGACATGAAAAATTGTGTTGCCCGCTTTTGGGCGCTGCTCTCTGATTCCGTTTCGCTTGGGGTTTCCTAGGGGGTTGGGGGGTGAGGGGGTTGGTTTTCTAGGGGAGTTTTTTAGTTCCGGGGGATCCCCACACCGAAACTTCACGGATACGGCCCTAAGGCCAGTCAGCAGACAGCCAGGAAGCTTTTCGAGCGCAATTTATGGCTTTTTAAATCGAAAGAAATTCAATGCTTGTTTAAGAAGAATCAACGAAGAAAGACAGCGAATTGGAAGTGTGTGTGTGTGTGTGTGTGTGTGGCCCAAAACAAACTTCGAGATTTATGTTTACCCTCGCAGTACTTATTTTCCACTTTGCCTTTATTTCATCTATTATTTTTTGTTTTATTTGCTCCTCTTTGGACTACAAAATGTTTTGTAACATAAGTAAGTAGCTCTAATTATCCTGCACACCATTTAAAAGCAAGTTATATTTGTAAATTAGATATATATATATTTATATATGTATCTTGGCATAATATGCATATAAAGTAAAATGTTTATAATCAGTCGCGTATTTCAATTGAAAACTCTTCTTTTTGCCAAAGCAGCGAAAACGACAAATTGGATTTTAAAATCCACACCCGGCAACTGGCGAATAAAGTGAATGAAGTGAATGGTGATTAATGCGTGTTCGATTTATTTTATTTAACAAATAGTTGTCGCACAGCACATATGTTTCTGTCAAGGATCGCAGTGCTGGTGCTTGAAAACACATACTACCAAATTGCTTTGGCAAAGCTTGCGATTTCGTTTTCGATTTTAGCCAAGGAGTGAAAGTGAATAACAGTGAATATAGTGAATAGAGCGACTAGTGGGCTGGGCCATTAAATGCTGGCTGGCCTTGGTGACGCGTCGCGACGCGATGCGCATAAAAAATGGAAAATCAAATCGGAAGAACACGCACAAAAGGCGTTGGACGGTGGGTGGGAAAAAATACAACAAAAATGCAAAAAAGAAAGGGAGAAAAAAGAAAAAAAGGTGAGAAAAAAATCCAAGAATATGGGAAAAAGGCAGGCTCAGTTCGCAATCAATGCGTTGTTGGCCAAGAAAACGAAGAAGAAGAAGGGAGAGCGGGGGCGGCTGCTTTGATTGTGGGCGTGGCTGCCTTGTGCCAGTTTCGGCTATGCAGCCACACACACAAACACACGCACACAATCAAGCATCTACGCAGACACACAGATACACCGATGACGATACACATACAGATGCAGGGCCACAGATACAGATACAGATACAATGCTGCGGCCTCATTTTGCAGACGCCAAATAGAACTAAAACTGAAACTGAAACTGAATCTGAAAACTGAGACCGAACAACCGAAGCCAGTGCTGAAAAACTCGCTTCAGCCGGACCATTGTCCTTCGTCCTTTTTCGGCTGCATTAGCCAACGCATCCCGTTACGCTCTCGCCACTTTCCACTTTCCATTTCAAGCCAACTGAACGTGTGCAGCTCACAGCTCAACTTTCGCACATTACAACTTTCTGAAATTTCCATTCGATCTTCGATAAATTTGAGAGAATATAAATATTACATAATATAGCTTGGAAAGGGATATATTCTCTTATTAAATTCCATTCGCTGCTGTTAAATTACTTGTAATCACTGGGTACCAACGCATTCGACTACGATTTAAAGCGGTCTCATTAATCCCAATTCCCAAAACGTTTATATCAAGTGATTTTTATTTTTTTTTTGATTTGTTATTCGCTATTATTTTATTTCCCTGTGTGTTTTCTGTTCCTTTCGCCGGCCAAAATGGCCAAAATCCAAATTAAGCTTTGGCAATAAAGCCTGGCACAGACAATAACAGTTAACCTCGGTCCTGGAAAGCCTCGCCAGGATCCACATCATCCCAGGATTTTATTTCTGGCCACCGATTGTCTTGATGTCGCACTTCCACGATGCACACAGCAAAAGGGTTGGTAGTTTGGTTAATTCAATTAATCAATTAGTTAAGTAATCTTATTGATAGCATAACTGGTTGCATAACCTATTTGTTTCTATTTGTTTCATATATAGGGAATATAATAATTTCCTATACAGTGAACATTATTATTATTAACTAAATCTAATGTTAAAAATAAGTATTTTCTGAGTGTAGGCTGGCCCTGTCCTCCCAGTTCCGACCCCATAACTAACTCAAAGCACTCGAGCGCCTCAATGGACACACGGATACGCATACGAATCGGAGGATGGTGGATTCCAGGAGGGGATTCTAGTGGGATCAAAGCCGGCGGAACTTGGAGAATGTTTTGAGTGTCGAGAGGATGTCGGGCGAATGTCATGCGATTGTTTTGTGTTGTGTTGCGAGTCCTTGCCGTCGACGGGCTTTGTTTGAATGGCACTCGAATCGAGGGAGGGCGGGGATTCGGATTCAGATTCGGATTCGGTGTTGGGGTCACTATCTATATATATGTATGTTTGTAAGAGTGGGCAGGCCAAACAAGATTGGGTCGAGGCTAATAAATACGAGCCACTTACTTGATATAAATGAAAGCACAAGAATCATATCTATGGTCACTTGAAACCACTTCATCTCATTTCCCTCTGCACGCTTTTTTTGCCTGTGCTGCGGTGGTGGATCTGCCCCGTCTCTCTCTCTCTCGCTATATATATATATATAAACGAATATATATATATATATAATCCTCTGCTCTGGCGGCTCCAATCCTTCCAATTTGATAGTTCCAATATCGATACTATATATATATTAATATATTAATATATATTTATGTCTAGTTTTAAGGCGCAGGCGCAGCTGTCGCGGGAAAAGTGAACTTTCTCTTCATGGATTGCGGATTCGTGGTATTTCTGGGATTGTTGTTGTGCGTTCTATGCATCTCAGTTGCAGTTCTTAATTCGCAGTGTTATCGAATTGGCAGCATTTATTTACATCGATTATTATTCTGGGTATCGCTTCCATGCTCCTCGATTTCATAGTAAATATATAACATATTTCTCTATATATGTATATATATATTTTTAGAACTATTAATGTACGATCGTTTTGTTTCTTACAAGGTATATAAATATATTTGTAAATATACTTGTTTCTTGGCAGTTTTCGATTAAAATTCTTCAAATGTGTGTGTTCTTCAATTTGGTAGCCTTCTTCCGGTTTTGCCTTTGTTGTGCTCCTTGCTGTCCTCGTTGTCCTTTTGCTTCACATCGCCTCATTCCTGCGCTTCCTCCTCCATCTGTTCCTCCTAAAATCCGCGACGAGTGCAGGGAATGTGGGATAGATAGACAAAGGGCGAGTCCTGGAAGAAAGGACACATTTAATTAGTGCTTTCATTAGAAACAAAAAAAATTCCTTTCATTTCGCTGGCGAAATGTATGTGTGCGCATTTTTTTAAGTTTGCACAAAGGGAATTTAACATTTTATCAAAAGAGAGGGCAACTTGGTTACCCCTAAAGTAATAGAAATACTCCCAAAATTAAGATTAAATACGTAGCGGAATTAAATATTAAATATTTCTTCAAGCAAAATGAGATTTTCTCGAGTGCCTAAAGAGAAGGTGACATAAGAAAATTCGCTTGTGATTTATTAGGTATAATCTTTCCTTTTTTTTAAAACATTTTCTTGGCCAAGCTCATCCACAATAAAGTTTTCGGGTCCAGCGAAAAATCTCAAATATATTTGCCCTCGCTGGACTTTTCTTATTTTTCTGTTTATGCAAATTGATTTTAATTATAATTTTCTGCTCAGACCGCTGACCCAAATTGGATTGTTTGAAATGTATATATGTATATTTTAGAATAAGGCAATTCTTCTTGTTTTTTGTTCTTGCGTTTTGGGCCGCAAACATTTTGTGAATTTTAATTGCTAATTTTGAGTAATTAATTTACACCAGTTCCAAAGGTATCCCAAAGTTTTGTGTTCTTGGCAATGGGACTCCGTTGGGTCTGTTAATTTAATTAATAACTCTGGAAGAGACTTGACGAGCGCGACTCTTGTCCCTTTTTCCCTTTTTCGTTGTCCTGGGATAATCTCGAAAGTCCTTTGAGTAGCTGAGTGATTGCTAAACTGTTACTGTTTAAATCCGAGGGCATAACTAATATTTTAATGAAATAACTAAGCATGATGGGCATTTCATGCATTTAAGACGAATCTTGCCCGAACTCATTATGTAAATTTTAATCACAATTATGGCCGAGGAAAATCGATACGTTGTCCTTGAAATATCCGGCTGTCACCTTTGAACTTGATTTATTCTCAAGAAGCCAAGTTGTCATGCGGTGCTTAGAATAAGTAAACATGACATGACATTGAAGGCTTGCAATGTGAAGTAATATTATTTGACATTATTCGCCATTTAGGATATTGGCTACGAAAATTACACGTTTTCCTAATTTTATTCATGGCCAAAATGTACTCCAAAGTTATGGCGAATTAAAAGAAATAGCATAGCATTTCAGTGCCCCAGAAAAAGTTGCTACATTATTGCGCAATTCAATTAGGGCGACTTTAAGTCGCCACTTGAGTAAAATGAAGGGTATACGGTGGTGGGGTGGGGTGGCTTCTTTGGCCCAAAGGTGGGAGACGTTGGGGTTAAATTGTGAATGGGGGCGTGGGAAAATGTGAAAAGGGGCGTGGGAAAATATGGTGCCAAGTGTGGGAGTGGCATGAATGAGCAATTCAGCGAGGGCGTGAATAGGTTTTCGGAAGTAATTTAAGAAAATGTCATAAGAGGGTGCATGACCTTACCACCCCACCACTTTTCCACGCCCACCACCCACCGCCCACTTTGCCATGAAGAGTGCTCACCTCATGCTGTCAAATATTTAACCCTCTTAATGCCCAAGTGACATATCTGTAATTTTGCAGAAAATTACGCATAATTCCAAACATTTTCGCAGCTTAAGCGAGCGTTATGCAATTTTAATGATCCATTCAAAAATATTTGGTATTTTCGTTACATAGCTTTCAAAAATATTTAAAGAATTTTCTTTTTCATTAAAAATTAATAAACAATAAATTCTGGGTAAATCGTTGTCGAAATTTATTGATTAATTCTTAGTGCTGAATCGAATGAATCCTAATTAGAGGGTTAAGGGTCGCCTGCAGCGGCAGTTGGCGAATGGCAGATGGCAGGACATGGCAGCATAAAGCGATGCTATGCGATGCAAGGACGACACGTTTTTGATGCAACAAAAGATGCCAAGTGTCAATTTAAACAGCCGCACGACTGAAAGAGACGACGACTTTTCGGATGGGGGGAGGGGCACCACCAAAAAAATGTGCCCGGGGCATCATGCCATCGCATTCGCACTCGCACGGTCTCGGCCCGTCCTGCCACTTGAAGCTTGAAAAAGCCAACGTTGACAGCGTTTAAGACTTTCCCCATTGTCCTTGCCAGCGCCTTGATGGTTTGACAGGGCAAGGCAAAGCCGCCGTCGTCCTTTGCGTCCTTTTCGTCCTGCCAGGACCTGCCTGTCCTCGGCTGTTGTCTTTTCATATTAAATGCATGGCGAAATGTACAAAAAACAAAAAAAAATATATACGAGCGAAACGACAGGACGGCAAAAGCCAAAGGAGTGCATTATTATACATCGAATCTGCACATAGGATGGACTTAAAAATAATTATATTTACCTACAGCAAAATGCAGCTTAAATGCAGTATCAAAATTGTTTAACTATCTTTAACTCACTTTGAAAGTATTATAATACAAGCACAGCTATTTACTTTTTTTTAAATAGATTTTATATTGGCTTTTATCACTAAATAGTGTTAGCTTTCCTTCTGAAAATCAGCTTAAATAATTTAAATAACAGAAGCAAAATTTCGTTGAAGTGATTAAATTTAGAATATCCCCAGCGAGGGTAAATGATGGGACATAAGTCAAAAAGCGCGAGAGAAACTCGATTTTTCGCCGTCAACATCCGTTTGTCTGCCCGCCCAATTTGCCACGTCATCACGCGATAGTTGCCACTGCCACGGCCTTTGCAACACCCCCCACCCACTTACCCCCCAAAAAAGAAAAAAACTGAACCACCCCCACCACATTTGTCGCTCATTATGGGCGCTCATTAGGCGGCGCTAGCGGCATGTCAAGTCAAGTCTGCAAAAAAAAAAAATGAAATGAGTCGAAATGAGTTGGGTTGAGATGGGGAATGAGGGGTGAGCTGGAGCCCCTGACCCCTGACCCTTAACCCCTAGTCATGCGAAGCCGCGAACGAGGATAAAAGGGCGTAATAACTATATTATGCAGTCTGACTAAGTTATGGCCAAGGCCTGGAATGAAGCCATACGCAGAAATCAGTAAAATTTAATGGAATGTGCAAGTTGTTTTACAGCTTATAGTTAATTTGTGAACGCAAATTAGTTATGCAAAACCCGAAGATTTTCACAATTATAATTGGAATTTGTTTGTACTTTGTAGCATATTTAAGCCACTTTACAAGTACTCCAAAACTACAATAAAATATTACAATATATCCCTCTTTGTGATAAACTTGTAGTATTAAACTTTGAAAATCCTCGAATTACATGTGCCTAGTTCTCTTCCAATTAAAATGGCATTTGGACAATTTTGTGTCATATCCATTTAGTCTGCGAAATTGTTCGCCTCCCCCAAATAATTTCTTAATATTTCTGGCTTTTATAATATGGTATATGTCAAAAGTCTGGAGTGGAATAACAAAGGCTAAGGCAACAATTTTATTCCCATCAACAGAAACATCATCATTATCATCTGGGCTACTCATTCGCATGCTCAGCAGCAGCAGCTGCTTGTCTGTCGCATGCGTCTGTCTCTTTCGTTCGACTAGCTCTCGTCGCCGTCTCTTTCGTTACAGTATCGCCATCTCTGTCGCATCGCTCGTTGTCTGCTTGTTGCTGATTTTGCTATTATTACATGCATATTTCGTGTAATGAGTGCGATTAGCATTTTCAATGAAGTGGGGTTAACAATGTGCCTTGCATTTCTAGTTGGTTCGCCCGCTTTCTCCCTCTCTCTCCCTATCGCTCTCCCTTTCTCTCTCGCAACTTTCACCCACTGGCACTCAAATATACTGCTGCTGCTGCTGCTGCTGCTCCTGCCACTGAACTGACTGAGATCCCCGCCAGAAATCTATCTCATTCTCTCTCCCTTTCTCTCTGGCTGCTCTGCTCCAAATGATGCTGCGTCATCAACATAATCATCGGGCATCAACATTTCAAATTGAGCGGCATTATTGGCCCGTCGGCACTGACATCAAGCTATATACTGGTTCGCCCCGATATCTCCAACGATATATGTACACATACATATACATATAGGGTCTGGTCACACATGCCCCCATAAACAGTCGCTGCATTTGATCAATTGCCAAGCATATTTATGAATTGACAACACTGGAGGAAATGGCTGATTGCGAAAGTTAATTACACTAGAAAATATCATGTATATAAGTGAAATATCACAACATATGTATATTAAACAAGTTCAATAATTTGAACAACAAAGTTTAATCCTTAAATAAATGTTTTAAATTATATTTTCACACTACATATTTCAATTTGATCCATTTAGTGTTGTTTTCATTGGATATTTTCCCAATCTCTTAATGTTTTTACGGTGTATATGTACGATTTGCAGTCGCATTTCAGCCATTTCAATCGCTCTCAGCCGCACACATTTCTGGGGCCCTTTTTTTATGGCCACTTTCCTCGAGCCACGCCCCCATTCCGTTACTAAACGCCCACCAGCTGAGCTTTGTCCTTGCGTTGGCATCTTTAATGTTGCCTACTTTTTTGCGCTCCGTTTTGCCTTCTTTTTTTCCGTTGTTTGTGGCCCAGGATATATGTGCGCATATATATCTGCGGGTTAGGATCTGGTAACCCCGACGCCACCGCCTCCCATCCCCTCCGACCGATGCTAGATTTTCGCTTTTAACTCATTGTCTACTTATGGCTGGGTGTCCTGTGCTCGCCTTGGGTTTTCCCACCCACCCGAATGTCCTTGTCGCTGGTTTTGCATTTCGGTGTCCTGCAATTCGCACACTTACACTCGCAGGTGACAGTCGTCAACCTGCAGCGTGCCCTTGCTGGTTTTTTTCCCCCCTTTCCTATTTCTGTTAGGTTTTTGCGTTTCTAAAAGGAACGGGGAAAGCACTGGGCTTTTCCCCAGGCCCCAATTTTTGCCCACCCAACCACGCTCAAGTTCGCCTTCGCCTTGGCAGTTGATTTCTGTCACAGCTGCCGTCTGTGATTTGTGCTTTCTACCTCCATTTTCCATTTCCCATTTCCCATCTCGCCATTCGCATTTCGCCCTTTGTCTTTGCCACTGCTGCCTACTTATTTTGTATTTTTCCTTTTGGCACTCGCCAAAGAGATTTATTGCTCATACGCACTGTGTGCCGAGACCATGTTTCATTTCTTTTGTATTTATAAGCTGTTTAAAGCGCTGCCAGCGCAGGCTTTTCCGACTGCGACCTGCTCGAGTTCGAGTGACAAATTACGAGCTGGAGAATTGATTATCTTGTTCGAGATTATCCCAAGTGCCTATGTGACGGGTTATTGCCCCATTCGATGCGGTTCGACTAAGCTGCCATGAATTATACGAGTTCATGGCATCATATATGTCTTCACAAAATAGAAAAAAATAAGAAAACAGCGGAGAAAGGGGTTTTGGCAGTGAAGTACAAGGAAGAGTGTGCTTTATCATTTATATGTGTATTTAAAACACATTTTCCCGCTTCTAAACATTTTCATTCATTGTTCCTGTTCTTGTTTTCATTTTGTTTTATTTTCTACAAATATATATATTACTTTTATGCCTTATATTTCGCTTTAACAGACTTTTAGCAACTTGAGGCTGACATTAATGGCTTAATGCCATGGCCATTTGCTATGCACTTGAGGTAACCCGCCTGCTTAACCCTCCACTGGCCGCGCTAGTTGGATAGCTTACAATATTTTTTCAATTTAATGCGAACTGCAATTTCTTCATCGTTTTCTGGTTTTCTTCTCCCTGTTTTATAGTTTTTTTTTTTTATTTTTTGCCAAGGCTTGTTATGATGAGGCGCAGTTTTACTCGTTTCCGCTTGCACAGGATCCGTTCGCGTGGAACTTGTTATCGCTGCCATAAGGCCATCCCCTGCCCCTTCAAAGGGAACTGGTGGCGCGGGGGCGGTGGCAAAGCAAGATCCTTGCACATTTTTGCAGCTCAAGTCCTGTGTTTCACTCTTTTTATTGACAGAAAGTTGAAAGGAAGACGCTGCAGCTTGTCCCAGCTTGTTTGCCTCATACACAAAATGAGACACTTGACCAAATGGTTGTCATGGCAATGGTCATGTTCTTGTGCACGTTGGCTTGATACCCTATACAGAAACTACACAATGTTGGCTTTTGAAATAGCGCACCTTAGAGTAGAGAAGATATTGTAATTCAAACTAATATATTGCAAATATGAAAGCCAATTATTTGATTTAACCAAGCTATTTAATAGGCAAGTTTGATCATTCAAAGCCAAAGTTGCATTACATTACAAAAATTGTGTAAAACATTGTCCGAAATGTAATTAGTAACTTGAGGTTTTCGAATAGGAAGTATTTAAATCACATATTGCCCCAAAAGCCAAATGAATAAATCACAATTTTTGCAGGATATCCGACGCTTTGATGCTCGTTTTCCTGCTCCAATTGTTGGCTGAATGCTTTTAGCCCGGCACTGGAGAGTTGTTGCCCTGAAAGGTTTGTTTTGTCATTAAAGTTGAGTTTTCCCGTTGATGATTCTGTTTCTGCTGCTGCTGCTGCTGTTCCAGTTGGCCAGGTGAAGTGGCCAGCGAGCTATTGAGGATGCTCTAATTAAATTTGCCCGGCCGCTTCATTATGCCACTTCTGAGGGCCACGCCCCCCACCCGCCGCCACCGAAACCGCCTCTTCACATGTTGACTGAAGCAAATAAATCAAGTTAAATAATTGCCACTCGTATTGTCAACTCATCTTTGTGGGTGTGGGTGTATGGGTGTGTGTCCTTTCTCTGAAGTTGTATGAGTTGCTGTTGTTTAACATGGGCATGGTCCACATGTGCCACGCCCTCTCTTGCCCTTCCCCCACAAAAATACTGGGAGAAATTGAATAGTAGAAATTGCAGCCAAACTATCTGACAAATGTGACAAATTTAGAAATATTCTTCGAGTGCAATAAATGGCATTATATATAATGTTGAAGCACAAATTTTCAACTAGAAAGCCAACAAGTTTTTTGTTGGCGACCACCTTCTGTGCCACGCCCACAACCTTGAAACAACAAATTGCTCTGTGAAATTTTATTATAATTAAAACATTTTGCTAAGCACCGAAAGTCGGGCCAAAAAACGGGCACACACACAAATTCACACACCGTCTGTGTGTGGGTCATTTCCGGTTCCTGGCGCACGACTTCCGGTCCGGCCTGCCACGCCCCCGTCTCCCCTGCGCCCACCCAGTAGCCACCGCTCTGCGGGATCCTTTGACGTCGGGGATCCTAAACTATGCATGAGCTTTCACTCGGTCTGGGGAATATGTATATATATATATATGTATATGGCATTTGAATGGGACATGTGAATACCTTGGGTATTCAAGTTTTTGGCCATTTTAAATTAACTTTGAACGGGCTGGCAAAAAGGCTTTTGATTGTGTTTTAATTAAAATAAACATAAGCTTTTAAAATGGGAATATGCTAACATGGAACATACGCACGTACATACGTTTTGAATGAATTAAAACTTTTATAACGATTTTATAACTAATTTTTGGAAATATTACAATTTTAAGAGCATGTACAAGCTAAAATTAGATATATTGCAAATAAATGTACATTTTAGTACGATTATGTCGCATTTATGCATTAATTTTGACTGATACTCGAATGATGGATGGTGGCACTCGTTAGGCACTCGAACGCATTAATGTGTGGCCCACCCACACACTGACAAACATACACACACACACACATTTTGGCTCTTGAGCTCTCGTTTTTGGCCATTTAAACTTGGCCAACACAGCGCGCTTATGACGCTGCCTCTAATGGCATTTGGCCCGCAGGCAAATGCAATTTTTTCGGTTCAAAATGAAAGCAAATTTTCCGCATTAAGTAAGCCATAATTGAATAACGTCATAAGCTGCCTCCAACACGCTTGCAAAACGCAAAAAGGGGGCGGTTTTGGCAAAGGGGGCGCGGCCTGCGGTACTTTCTGTGTGTTTGCGTTTTTCTGTGCGTTTGTATGCGTGTAATCAATTATGCTTTTTATGTCAAACGCCACAAGAGAATGATCCAAAATGACGGTCGGGAGGGGAGCGGAGGTCCAAGTGGGCGTGGCTTTAAGCGGCACAAAACATTACCATCAACAACAGGCATAGGAAGAAACCGCCCTACGGAAAATCCGCCATTAAAACAGCCAAGGAGCCCACTGTCATCAGTCAAAATTTAAAGTTAATTTCATTTGACAATTTTCGAAAATGAAATCACGCGAAATTAATAAACAAAATCACGAATCAGTTAAACTTTGTCACAGCGTGCAGTTTAATTTCATTTTGATTATAATTAACCCATTTGCATGTTGAAGACACTGTCATTTGAACCACAACAAAATTGGATCAGTAAGTGAAATCCTTTTAAGAAAACTTAATTCGTTTAACTAGCGAGAAAATTTCGAACAGATTTGCATTAAAAATTGTTTTTTGAAAAGTTTACTTACGAAGTATGCGAATTTCCGGTATAAAAAAATCCATTTTTTGGCAACAAAATAAAAAATAAATGTCCAAATATGAAGTGTAATAAGTCGTTAGGTTCGTTTTTAAATTCCCAATCAAAATGTGCTCATAAAATGGAATTCTATTTTTTTGCCATTTTTTGCAAATTTTGATGATGTTACCCCTTACCAAAAATGCGAAAAATGGCCAAAATGTTAATTTCCGTAATTCAGCAAAACTGTGATACGGCTCGTTAGTTTAGTTAATTAGCTGTATAAAAGAGTAATTATTTTCGCTATGAAAGGCAAGTTATCGCAAAAATAGCATCTAAAATATCGTATTTTTGGCAATGTTTTTAGCCCGATTCTCCCATCTATAAATTATACACTTTATTAACAGATTAATGGCTATCTGTGCACTTTGTCTTGTTTTTCGCGTCAATTTGGGTACGTTTTTTCCCAAGTGTGCCCACCATGTGGCTCTGTAACCGAACCGACCACCGACCCATCATCATGCCCATCGCCATCGCACGCCTGGCTGTCATCATCTTTTGTCATCCGGGTGGATCCTTCGGCCTGTCTCATTCTAATTCCTCAACGCCGCGCCTTACGTCCATTCATCTTCATCTGGCCCCATGGCTTCTAAGCTTCGCCTTTGTTGGCCCGCTCTCCTTGAAATGTCGCCTTCAAAGTGTCGAACCTTTCAACTTTTCAATGCTTAAAATTTCAGCAAATATTTTGCCTTCTTTTAGCAGATTGTCATTGGGGGGAGTTGGAGAGTGGAAATGAGTGGGTTCTGAGTTTTTGGGGGCGAAGGTCCTGCTCCTTAGTCACACACAATACTTCATTTTGCGCTTGAAGGTGCTTGAACTATTGGCCTCGTTAACGAAAATTAGCACAAACAAGAGTTGGCCCAATAAGTCAGTTGCTTTAAATAATATCTAAAATTAAATAATTTCCCTAAGAAACCAGCTGATGTATCGAAATACTTAATACTCACATTTTGAAAATTTTTTCGTCCATAATTTCTTGACCTAAACTTAATGTCCTTTTCGCTCGTCTCACTTCCTTGGCCTCACACGTAGCAAGGAGAAGGATATAGAGAAAGAAAAAAAAATCGACACTCCAATGTTTTTGTCATTAAGACTTTGCCTCGTTTCCTCGTTGTCCTGCCATATAACGGCGGATAAGGTCCTGCGGCCCCTTCACGCCTCGCTCCTCTCGTTTGTGCCAACGGATTTGTCAAAGGCATTAAAACGAAATCTCGCGCAAACTGGGCATCAATCATGACGCCGAACACACGACGCTGCACTGCGAGAAAATGCTCTTAAATTCATTTAAAACCAATAACTATCAAGGTGTTTTTAATCTCAAATTAAATCATTTGTAAATAATTCAAATTTCTAAATTTATATGAATTTTTGCTGGTTTCCTTCTACTATTTTGGCCGAGTGTCGTAATACCCAGTACCAGCAGCATCTCCAGCACGATCCATGCAATGCATACAAAAAAGGATTCGCCAAAGGATCCATCGCCTTCTTGGAAAATCAAGGGAGTGAGAGTCCTGGCAGGGCCATTTTTTTGAAGGAGGCAGCTTAACAATAGCCGAAGGGGCCAACTCAAAGGCACAAAGCGACCAAAACGAATATGGAAAATGGCACTTTGAACTGGCTCAAGTGTGGGTGTTCGTACCGGCGAAATTTCAATGAAAACCAAATATGTGAGGGTCAAAAGATGTGTGAGCATAGCTACAGTTAAAGCCAATCCTATTTAGTTTTTAGTAAGCTGTAAAGCTATTAACTACAATTACATGCTAAATGATTAATTTTAATATTATTCTACTGTTTAACAATCAACCCAAATCACGCATTCCATAATTGATATTATTCGAATCAATTTACAAGCGCCCTTTGTCAGCGAGAATGTTTCAATTATTGTGATTTTATGTTTTCATTTTAATTTTTTTTTCACTTTTTTAGTTGGTTTTGTAGTTTTTTGTCTCGATTTTACTATTCAGTAGTATTGCAACAATGTTTTTGGTATGCGGTTTTGTGAGCGCGGCTTCTGCGGTAAACGCGAATCCAACAGATTTGGAGCGCTTAATGGAAATTTTCAATTCACTTTGACACTTTATGACAAACTTTGGTTTTGGCCCAATGGCAATGGCCACATTAAGAGCACAACAAAAAAAGCCATCGATGTGAGCTTTATAGCGGCTTTAATGCCACGCCTGTCAGACGCACTTGTCGCCCCCTTTCTCCGCTTTCTCCGCTCTCTCTGGTTTCTCTGCTTTCTCTGCCTTCTCCCCATATCCCAATTTCCCCATCCCCTGTCGCCTTTCTCCTTTTTCCACTCACCCATCCAGAATCCTTGCTGAGCCTTCGACGCCAATTTCCAAAAATGCTGTCAGCAATTTTTGGCTTCGACTATTTTTTGTTTGGTTTTTTCCTTACTTTTTTTTTTTTTGCAACTGCCTTTTGCTTTTGTTTTGTTCGGCCGTCGTCAGCTGCCAGTAGCACTTAAAGCCAACAGGAGCCACAACAACAGGACGAACAGGACACACCGAAACACAGGCCCGTTCGCATACCTTATATGTGCACATATCCTTAAATGGCACATAAGAATTTATATACGTTCCTATACTTTCCATTTAAAATTGCTCAAAAAACATAAAAAAGCATGTATCTCATCCTTTTGTAACTTGTACAATTTGTTAGATTTCTTGTAATTTTTTAATTGTTTTAAAACAATCATGCTACTTAACATCATTTTCAAGTGTACATATATACTCTTCCACTTAATAAGAGGTACGAAAAGCCAGCTTCAGTGACTGGCAAAGGTGTGCAACTAGATTTTTCCAACCCCACACCCAAAACTTTCATCATTCTGGCGAAAATCCAAGCCCAAACCCTAGGGCCGATAATTTTGCGAATAAAGTCACGTTTTGCTTATTTAACATTTCGTTGACTTGCCGAAGTTGGGCTCAAGAAATGTCCTTAAAGCCATATGGCTGCCATTTGCCATTGCTTTGCATTTATTCATTTAGTTTGTCGCGTAGGCCAGAAAGCAGTTGGCAATTTTCGGCGATTCATTATGCATTCATTTCGGCTTTGTTCGATTCACTAAGCCCCAACATAAACAGCATCGCTCGTCGCTGGGCAATAACGATAACTTATCGATTATTCGCATTAATGGCTTTGATACGCAGCGAGAAACCGACGAATCGCGTCAAAAATAACAATAGTCATTATAATGAGTTTTGAGCTCCTGGGCAAACTTATTCTTGGATCGTGATTTCACTTAAATTGCTCAAAAGCAATTGCTGTCACTCAAAAGTGCTTTAAATTATATAATCCAGCTTAATTTCATTGACGCATTCATATATATATATTATCGTAATCATTTGAGTTATATAGAGCTTTTTTCTAGTTATCAGTAAAGTTTCATTGAATTAAGTCCACAGTCTTTAGTATACGAATTACATAATTATCCCAAACTCGCTTACTATCAATTTGTACGCCAAAACTATCGGCGATTATGCAAGTAGCTTACCTCTTATCCTCTTACTTTTTGCTCGAACTTAATTTGCCGCCTCGAGTGCTGCGATAGCTATCGAAATTGTTATGCCCAAGCCTCGGGTTACCCATTATCCTGTGGGCAGGATTCACACTCACACACACACACACACACACACAAGGGCATATACGCACACACACACACAAGCGGAGAAACGCAGTTGCGGGTGGGAAATTGCCAATGGCACAATTTTCTTTTGTGTTTTTGTAAATTGTGTGAATTTTAACACTTGATATTCTTTTAATGAATTATTTCGCCCAGCTCGTTCCTTTGGTTATTTACATTTTTCAACTATTTTGCATGCCAAGACCGAGGAAAATTGGTCGAAAAGAGAGAGAGAGAGGGGGGGGGGGGGGGGGGGGGGGTCGGAAAAGCGTTATGTTTTCCGATGGAGAATGGGGACTTTTGTAAGTCAGCCGGCTGCCTGAGGGCGTAGGAAACTTTTCCAGCAAATAGCTTGCAATTGAGTTATTTATTGTATGTGTGTGAGTGTGTGTGCCTCGAAAATGGCCAAATTATTTGGCCAAAAGCAGACAGTCCAGTAGCTGCTGTTTTCCGTTCTCAGTTCTCTGCCTTCCATTTTTCAGTTTTCAGCTTCCAGTTCCAGATGGCCCAGCAGCTAGCTGTTCCCATTCTGCAATCTGTATTGCCTTTTAGCCAACGGCCAACGCTTCGTTTCGTTTCGTTTTGTTTTGTTTTGGCCTGGCTTTGTATGCCACGACCAAGTCCCTCTTTATTTGCCTTGTGGTTGCCACTTTTGATTGTTTTGGCCATAATATTTGCTGCCCTGGCAATGTGTGTGTGTGCCTCTGTGTGTGTGTGTGCGTGCTGCGGCTTGGGCATTGTTATTATGTATTTGTCTATATGGCCCAGAAACGCAATTTGCAGTCGGCCTTCTACCAAAGTAAAAACCCAAAAAAAAAATCTCCAAAAAAAATGGCTTGCGGGCAAATATACAGATTAAGACTAAGGAATTCCCTAGCGTACAGTTTTTAATTAGCGGCTTAATTTTACACGCCGATTAAAGAGCAAGAAACTAAGAAATTGTTTAAAAAATAGTTCAAATTGAAGGCAGTCGTTATATTTAAGTGTAACACTATTTACCCAGCAAGCTAAAAACATAAAAATCTGCTGAAATAAATCGCGGAAAATAGAGTTGTTAAACAGTGTGCCACGCTTGTTGGCCAAGAAACCAATATACCCGTTTATGGTTATCGGTTATAAAAAGAGCAAATGAAACGAAACGAAAATTAAAACAGTGAAATGTTCCATGAATCTGAGAAGCACAAAAACATCAAGCCCAAACACACACAGCACACACACACACACACACACATGCACGCATTAAGGACATAAGGCGCAGTGGTCCTGACGCTCGATTGCCTTTTTATAACAGAACACTTGGCAGGAAAAATACACTAGTACACAGGGAAAAAGAAGTGGATGTAGAATAAACTAAAAAAAAAATAAACTGAAATTATACCAACATATTAGAGTATTGATTTTTAAATAATATAGATAGATAGATAATTGAGATACTCTCAATTGAAAATACCCCTTAATTTTTCACAGTGCATGTGTGCCAGCGAATGTGTGTGCTGCATAGCCACAGGAGGCGCTTTAAAAGTTCATTGTTTTGGAGTATCCCGGCTACTTCTGTTGATCTAAAACCAGCAAACCAGCAGACCAGCCTTTTCCCATTTTGACCCTTACTTTCCCACCCCGGCCATTTTCTCGATTTTCCCTTCTTGTCTTGGGTTTACCTTAGGCAAACTTTTTGGCCCCGAAAAGTTTACGCTGCAAAATCGTAAGAAATTTCCCAAGCCGAGTCACGAAAATGAATGTGGCATATGGGAGATGGCCCAGCGTTCGCATTTGCAGTAAGCGGCACAACGATGAATAATGACAGTGAGTGAGTGCACTCGTGAATGCATGCGGTGTGATCGAGTGCTCGAATTAAATTAAATTAAATTCAATTAAATTACCAAAACTTATGCATAGAGATGGTACGAGAGAGCAATGCAATTAGTTACTAACTAAATAATTGCTTACTTACGAATTTCGCTATCAGTGAACTTAATGCGCAAGTTCTGTTCAAAACTGGTTAAATATTAAAGTGCCTGCAAGAATTATGAAATATATTTCTTTTTTTTTTAGAAAATTCACTTGCAAAATGAACCCGTTCTCGGGAGAATTCTCCAAAGCCAACGTTACCACGCCTTGCTCTTGACCCAACCACAAGTCGCATTTGGCAGTGTCACACAGACCAACACACACACACACGCACACAGACGCAGATACGCATATAGTTAAGCAGGCACACGTATTGTGTGCGTGTGCACTCGGCTTAATTGCCGCACAGACCGCATCAACCGAAAACCCCACCCGGAAAATGCCACCCGTGTAGACGAAAAATAAAAGGCTGGCAGTGCAACGGTGAAAGTTTTCGCAACTCATTCCAATTTATGTTAATAATAATAAGTCATGATAATTTGATATGTGCAACGCGTCGTATGCGCAATGTGCGGCAGTGCGTCTTTCAGGACATCGCTTATGTATGTATGTATGAATGTACGCACATATGATGTATGTATGTGCGCACGAGTGTTTGGATTAGCAGATGTACGTGTCATTTGCACATGCCAAATGCCAAGTGCCGAATGTGCAAATGGCGAATGGCGAATGGCGAAAACAAATTCCTGAGTAGTTTTTCTTACATTTTCTATTACGCCTGCTCATGCATTCTCTTTGCAGCACTCTGGCATTTCCTCCTTCCGTTTCCGGTCTCCTCTGCTCAGCATCCTGCTCCTCTGCACTATCCTTACCCATCACATCCCATCTAGCACTATCATCATCACCCTCCCTCCCCCCCTTCCGCCATCCGGTGGCCATTTGCATGCCGTCCACGAGGCGGTGGCACAGATTTCTGGACTCGAAGTCTGAGCCTGCGACTGAGCCACCACTAGAATCTGGCCAAGGACTCGGCCAAAAGCTGAAGGCTGAAGGCGCAGGGCTCAAGGCTCAAGGCTCAAGGCTCAAGGAGTTGTCGAATAAACGCTCGCATGTGTGTGCCAGTTGACTGGCGATGAAGTGGATTGGTTATGAACTGCCAGCAGATTGCCGAACTTGAGCTAAATTTCAACTGGCCTCTCGCACTTGTAGTTCAGCTTATTTCGGTTTCACGCAAGGCACTTAAGGTTTCTGCTTAAACTATTAACTATTAGTTAAGACTAGTATAAACCTAACCAATTAAACCTTTAATATGTGCTTATATAAGCATTTGATTGTATATCTTTAATTGAATTGATTGATTGCCAAAGAAAGTTGCTTTCCAAGAGAATAAGGTTGATATAAAAAGTAAATGTATGCATTTTATACTTTATGCCACTAAATTATTTAAATTTCCCTTCTCTTCGCGTTTCTTTCCCTTTATTTACAAGTCAAGTCACTTGTTTCCATCGCCGTACCTTTCGTATATTATGATATGCTAATGCATCTCATGCAGAAATTCGAACTCGTAAGACTTATTTCAGAATATGCGCATAGGAAGAAGAGCGTCTTCTTTTATTTCATTTAGAATTTCTTTTATTTTATTCAGTTCGTATCTTCATCATCTCGTTTCTTCTTCTGTTGCTTCTTCGGTGGGCGTGGCTGGTGCTACTCGTTCGACTTCCTTTTTTGCTTTATACCGTTCGCTACGTGGGCTCACGTCGACATTCGAAGGAGACATGATGCCTGAAAATTGAGTATACGACATGTTGGCATTGTCATGATAAAGACGCCAGCCGCCAGGACGAGGCCTGCGAAATTGTCCTGGCACTCAGCCAGCGTTCGAAAAAAATAAAATTCCAAGCAACAGAACACTCAACGCGACGCATTAATTATTGTAATTAGAAATTTCTCAGGCTCTGCTCGCGACAAACAAAAAAAAAGCAGCATGGAAAGAAAGAAAGGAGAAATGCTCTTACTTTCTGGCCATCAGTCAGGCGGCTTTAAGAAAATTCAATTTGATGTTAAATTAACCCTTAAATCATGTGTGCGTGTGTGTGGGAGTGTGGGAAAGTCCTGCCTGTCTGTCCCTCAAACAATGTAAAAGAAAATTAACTCACAACAATTTGGGAGGACGTCTTTGTCGCCGCCTGTTTTGGCAGCTCAAATTTCAAATTGCTTACTTAAAGCAATAAAGACGAGCAAACACTCACTCACCCACACACACACACACTCGAATACTCGCACACACACACTCAAAGCCTCGGCACTCAGCCAAAAATGTCTGCTCCCGATAAGTGAAAGCGAAAAGAAAGCAGGGAGCAAATTGCAAACAGCACAAAGCTCAAATGGCTAACAAGAAGAAAAAAAACGCTCACAGGACTGAAAGATTATTCCATAAAAAAGGAACTGTGGATTTTACAAAGTAAAGTATTTAATATTCAAAATTAATTGAAATATATATTCAATGCTTGCAAATATATATTCGCTTAGTTATTTTACTTTACAAACTTCAGTTTTATGATATGATGTAGTGCTATATCTTTATAGCATTCTATTAAGTTTAAATGATATAGAAATCTTGATCCTCTTGTCATGTCCATTATATTTGAAAACTGATTTTCACTGAGTGTATTTATTTCGGAACCACCGACTTGTCGCCACTTGCCACTTGCCACTCTCCACTGCCACTTGACATCGCCTTAGTTGACAGCTTCCTCATTGGCCAACTCAGTGTGCTCGGTGTTGGGCTTAATGTCGCGACTGTTTGTTGATTTTTTGCTTTCATATACATTTTTTTTCTTTTTTTTTGGCATTTGGCTGGGCTTTTGTTGCTGTTGCCATTGCCGTTGCCACTTGCAATGCGTAAATATTGTTTTAAATTCCCTCACAAAAGCCCCAGTGAAAATGAGTCGCAAAGACAATGGCGAAATAGAAATAGACGAAAAATAACGGGCAGACAAATGAACTTATTTTTGGGTCGAGTGGGAATGGAAACGGAAATGGCAATGTTTGGATGGTGAGGGGAGGGGGTGTATGTATGAGTAGGTGGGTGGTGGGGAGTGTGCTTGGGGGCGTGGCTCATAGTTATGGATGTGGGCCGGGGCAGCAGGCAGTAAAAGTTTTTGATTTGTGTGTAGAGCACACAGACTGGCATCCAGATATATAGATACAGATACACGCGCCGTGCCCAGTGAAAGTTACAACTTTCATTTCGTTTCTATCCTTGGGAGGGAGGGGGTAGGAGGGGTTGGTGCTTTGGTTTTTGGAGACGGGGAATACTATATGCTGGAATATGCTACTACCGAAGGAACTGAATCAGTTTATGCTGGCCACTAAAAAAAAAGAAAAGGGAAAACTATAATGAGAATGGCTGGGGCACCGCAAGCCAGCTGATTTCCGAGTTGAGAGTACCATTCATTTTGCTCTGACATGATTTCAAGATTTATTGGGCAATACATTACAGTTTGGATACATATTACAATGCCTAGACATTAAGATATGGTATTTGTTTTGTATAGGTTAGACCATATTATTTAACTGATAGGTTTATTTGGCTGATGAGGTAAGTTAGGGATTTATTGGAACTACAACGAAACGAACTATCTATTCGATAAAGTCTCTTACTTTATGGTTACTTCATTTCCAAGAGCACCCGCATCCCAATATTCAGATCTCTAGCACATTCGCAGACCGAGTTCTCTGGGGTCAGTTGCTGAAGAAAAATCTCATTTAGCATTTCTAATCCTAATAGCAACAAGCACGAACACCGAGGCCAAGTCAAAACGTTTTGCGCTGGCACGAACACAGGCAATACACAAACACATTCCGTATACATGTGTATGTATATTCCTGTCTGTGTGTGTGTGTGTGTTTGTGTGTGTGGCAGGCTTTTCCCCAGGATGGTTGGCCTTTTGTTTTCCATGGCTTATCTTCATAATGTGAATGTCGCCGTCGCTGTCTCTGTCTCTCATTGCAGAAAGTAACTGATAGCAGTTACAACTTTTTGCCACTCGTATATACACACACACACACACACACAAACAGACATACAAATAAACGGGCGCGCACACACAAACAGAAATACACACACACGCACGTGGTATATTTTGTAGCATACTTTTGTGAGCCAAAACTTTAATGAAACGCCAAAGCGCAAAACTTTCGCTTTTTGTTTCGTTTAGCCGAATGCGATAAAAATGAAAGACAAAGACATAGGGCTGCAAAAGAGACGGCTATATTGAATCGTGTAAGAGAGGGAATCATTTATGTACGAGCATATTAATGGAACTACACGCATTTCCCGTCGACTGGCAGCTGCATTGAACACTCAAATAAAAAATATATAAAAAAATATATTTTCATTCGGAACTGCGATTTGCGTCTAATGGCTTAATCATAAGCCAAACAGCCTCTTTTTTAAGGTTACTACTTTACAAAAGCTGGCGGAGAATAGGCGAAGGGAAAATGGATATCCACTTAAAGTGCCACAAATTGCTCGAGCGCGCTTTTTCCATCGCACCAAAGCACTTTCCCCACGCAAATGCCACAAAATGAGCCATTTCAATGGACCCAAAGTGCCAGCAATGCCTGCCGGCTATTAAGCAATCGCCGTCAAAATCACGCGCCACCATGGAAAAGCTGAAAACCAACTGGCACACTCCAAAAACGAACCATCAGTCAGCAAAATTGCCAGAGAGAAAAAAATGAAGAACATAGAATGCCACATTTACAGCCGTGTTGGAAAAAAAAAGAAATATTAGTGAAATGCAGCCAGATAATTTGGCAACTAAAATCGAAAAGAACAAACTTATAAATCGTTCAACATGCTATTCAAACATTTATGACTTTAAGTGCTTTGTGTGAAAAAATCCAATGAAACCTTAAGCTTAACGTGGCAGATAAAAACTAATTATTAACCTAAATGCCGCAAGAAGAAACCGCAGAAAAGCTTAACTCATTCAGCAAACAAGCTGAAAACTTTTCAGCCTGAATACGCATTGCGAAAAGAAAATAAAAGCAAACAAAAAGACAAAAAAAAATACAAAAAAAGTTGCAAAAAGGCAACCAAGAAAAACAAACTTAAATAAATAAATAGCAAAACAAAATACCATAAACAAATTCCGAAATTGTTTCGCCTTTACGCTCACAGAAGCTCACAGAAAAGCCACAAAACAATGCAACACCAACATCTTCAGTGGGTGGTGCAGTGGGTGGTGCACGGGGTGGTGGTGCAGATAGTGGTACAGTGAGAAGTTGAAGCCTCTCCCACCTGACAGGTGCAACAGCGGCGGTGAGACTTTACCCCAGCCGGGGGCGTTATAAATTTCGAACAGAATAGAATAGAAGTTTGGAACACACAGCAGGGAAATATTTCTGGGCACGCAAAAGTTTGTATATATATCATACATATACATATACAAACATATACATATACACAACGAACAGTTTGGTCTTCCCGTTAGTTTCCATTAAGGATAATCTCTGAATTTTCCAAAACAACTGGGTAAAAAATTGAGCACAAGACTGTGCCCCAGCGGATAAGCACATTGTAGGGTGACAAAAATTAGCACAATCATTCCGAAAGTTGAAAATGTAAGCCCTATAACTAACTCAATAAAATCGAAATATTAAATATATTAAATTTTAATCGCTGCACATCAAATAAACATTTAAAATAGTTACGCTTTGCTTACAGGAATACAAAGAGCGGCTTATGTTTCTGATTCGTTCACCGCACCAGACACTTCTCCATTCATTCATCTGATTTTGGAGGAAAACTTTACGCACAAGTTTCCCGAGCCGCTTACCGCTGGCATGCGGAGTGGGTTGAGTGCTCCAGCTGGGTGGGTTGCCCAGGTGCCCAGGTGCTCGGATGGCTGTGGGTGGCTTGGCCATGTCCCAGACGTCAGAAGTTGCAACCAGAGACAAGTTGGAGACGCAGGAGCACAGTGCTCGGGATGCGAATGGATGAATGGGGAGAGGTGCAGGAAAATCCTGGGGACAGGACAAAGCATTTAAGCAATGCTCATCGCCCTCTAAGCCCTTCGTCCTTGGTCTTTGCCAGCTGCATTAGCATTAGCCACTGCCAACTGGCCACTGGGTGGTGCGATGGTACTCGGAAAAGTCCTCGAGTGGCTGGGTGGCTTGGTGGGATGTCTGCCCAGAGATTTGACTGGCTGACGGGTATGGAGTTTTGTGTTCAGTGCGTCGACATTCTGGTTGCAATTTGCTGATAAGGCAGAGACAACGAAACTTTTAACTGACACACCGAAAGAAAATGTGGTGAATAACAAATTCATAAAGCATTTTTTCGCATTTATAAATTAGCTAATAAAAATAATTTTATATATTTATTTAGTACAAATTTCAAATTAAAAAACTGAGTTGTTTTCTTTGCTACTTTAAGCACTGAACTGGTGAAACAGCTCCCATTTCTCGCAGTGCACCCTCATTCTTCCTTATCTGCGAGACAATTCTCCCATCAAAAGTCACTCAACGTTTGGCCCATCACTCCACCCCCCCCTCCATTAACCCCCTCTCCCACACTTGTGCCCCCTCTTTTGTGTAAATTATTTTAAAAGTGTCTTAAAGTTTTCAACGAGCTGCGGCAAAAGGGGTTTGAAGTGTGGGTAGCGGAGGATGTTTCGGGTGTTTCGGGTGTCCGGGTGTCAGGTTAAGTATTTTGGGGATTTTTCTGTTCGTGACGATCCCCGAGTGCAATTGAAGGCCCTGTGCGCTTAATTCGCTTTTGGCCGGCTTTATAATTGCATTTATTTTCATTATTTTAAGCTCTGCATCGCCTTCGTTCGCTTTTCCATTTATTCGCGTTGCTTTTCACTGCACGATTGCGACAAATTGAATTTGAAATTGCAAACAGCAAAAAAAAAAAGAAAAAAAAAATGAAACAACAGGGAGCAGGAATAAAAAATTGAAATCAATTAAAAGCTAGCGCAGTGACTAACAATGCCAAAATATGAATGAAATGCGGATGCGGAAGATAACAGGACTGATGTACAATGAAATGTGTGTAATCATTCAGGAAATAGCGTTTAAATATGCAAATATTAAATATGATTTCGCTAATTCGAAATTAAAGAAAACAAACAGCAAGCAATTTAAAAATGCAGCGCATTAACTATTAACTACTTAAATGTGTAACAAGTTAATAACAAAACGGATTCCAATGAGCAAAAGTAATACGGTATTTCAAAGGATTTAATTCGATTGAAAAGAATGAATACAAAATATAAGCTCTTAAAAAATGTATAGTTTTGTGAAAGTATTTCGTTGCTAGGTTTATTCAATTTATTCCCACCTGTCCAAAAATGAATTTCATTTCTAATTCTATAAATTAACTGCACGCGCAGTGCAAATTGATTGATTTTCTGCTCGGTGAGGATAAAGCTGCCGACAGCTGCAGCTGTCCACCACCATCTCCAACTCGTTGCGCAGCCTAATCCTGGCCAGAAATCCTGCCCAGTCCGAGTCCTTGTCCAGTGTGTCTTTTTATTATTATTTTTTTTTTTTTTTTGGGCCAACTGCGAGGAGGAGTGCGCTAAGTTCTTGTCGCCGTGTGGCAAAAGTAATTATTTTTGATTTATGACAAGTCAGACAGCCGCTTGGCTTGGCCAGTCGCCTGATTTCCTTCCGTTTTTTGTTCCCCTCTTCATTTTTTTTTCTGGCTGAGGGGAAACTGGGAAAACTGCATTTAAAGCGAGCTCTATGTATCGTCGTGGGAGCCAGCTGAAATCCCCCAGCAGACCAGAGAAACCTGGTCCCCACATCATTTGTAAATGATGTCAACGCATGCATAAAACATGGCCCGTACAAAAAAAAAATAAATAAAGCGTGGCAAAACGAGACGAAAAATGTCATGAAAGATCGTCTAGTTTGTGGAGGGTCGACGCTAAGCATACCAAGTACGCAGAAATACGAATAAATTACAAATTTAATGGGTCATTGATAAAAATAGCACATTGTACTTTTGTGTTACTTAATTATTATATAGTATATATCGTATTTATTTTGTTTTTGAAACATACCTGGCTGCTCAAACCTAGTTTCACATTTACATATTAAAATTCCAAGCAAACAAAGTATGTGCAAGTATTAACAAGTTTAAGAATTATGTTTTTAGATAAGATATGCTTTCTGCCTCGTGATACTTTCGCTGCTATTAAAGAAACTAACAAACTTTTCCAGGGAGACAAACTTGTGTTGAAAATTATAATACCCCTGCTGCGATGCCCACGTAGTTTTTTTTTTTTTAGAAAAATGGGCATGGGTATGGGTGTGGATAAAAAACATAGAATAGCGAGAAACTTATGACAACAAACATGCAACTTACAACTATGCAAATTGCGCGCTTTTAGACGGCAACAACAACGGTGCAACAAAGAAGGCTGCAGCAGGAAGTAGATGGGTGCAGAAATATTCATAAGTGCCTGGTGGGTGGGAGACAAGAAGCGGAAGTCGCTGTCGCATTATGAATTACGTATTGCCGACAAAAAAAATGGCGGAAAATATAGAGGGGGGCTGGTGGCACACGCGGCGTATGCGTAATGCGACGATAGGCAGCAACTATTTTAATTATTGTCGCGCAAAGGCACACACACACACACACACACATAATAGGGAAAACGCTGAAATATGTGCAGTTAAGCAGTAAACTGCAGGCAAAAGAGGGGAAAACTGCGCTAAAACATGCCTCTGAATTTCGTGCATCAGCGCACAAAGGCGGCGCAAAAGGGGGTCGGCTACAAAAAAAAAATGGGGGCAGCTCAGCTGAAATTGAGAACAGAGTCACCAACCAAATGCGCAAACACAGACCAAACAATAGTCGTAGGACCAAAAAGGATATCACTTCATAAAACATATCGCATAAGTTCATTCACAAAGCAAACTTAAAATGCGAAAAATGCCGTGAAGTAAACAAGGAAATGCCGAGCACAAATCAAACTAAGCCAAATACATTGTAACTGATTGAGTTAGCTAAAAAAATTTCAAAATGCAATAAAGCGCAAACCAGAAATGCCAAAGAGAATCCAATTCGATGGCATCTGCAAGCCGAGAGTTCCAACCTGAAAGCGATCACCATCGCAATCCCAATCCCAATCACTTGGTCACCTGCTCAAAGTAATGCAAGCGTGTCCAGGTGTGCGCCGAGCAGCCGAGCAATACATTTTTGTGTCTGCAGATGTGGGCGCCACTGGGGGGGGGGGGGGCGTGGCCAGTTGCACCGTGAGTGATACATGTCCGTCCACCTGTTAGTGTCACCTGCACGAAGGCAAGACACAATGCCAAAGTAAATAAAAATCCAAACTAAATTGAATTTTTTTGTGCATACACTTAAAGAACTTGGGCAACTTGAACCACAAATTATGTGTTAAATGCGTCTAAGCAAGAATATAGTAATTATATATGCATATATATTCGATGGATTAGTGCACATTGTTTGTATAAAACTAGCTTTTTAATATCTGTTAGTTTATTGCTCCAACACTAAGCGTATTTTCCTTTCGCTTGATTTCTAATATTTTTTCTCGCCGGAATTTTCATCGAAAACCCAGTGTAGTCTGTTGCAATGTGCCACGCCTATTGTTGTTGCCATACTTTCCTTTTAATTTATCAGCATATGAAAATCTGCAACTGCAACTGAAAGCGACGCTGCAGCAGCTGGAAAGCGACCCCCCCGAATTGCAGATTTTCCATGCAAATTCGGTTTGTTTGGCTCGGTCAGTAGTAGTGGCATACAGCATTTTCCAAGGATGGCCACCACAAAACTTGGCCATGACGATAGCAATTTGATCTGGATAAATAGCGCCCAGTCAAAGGGAAGAGTTTCGCTTTCCTTCTATTCTTATTTTTTTTTTATTTTGTTCTTAAACCATTTTTCATTTTCGGTGCGCGCTGACAGTTTCCCTGGAGAAAGCAAAGGCGAAAGCGAAAGTGGGTGGGGTCGCTTCAAAATTCAAGAAGAGAAATGCGTGAGCGGCAAATGAGTCGCACCTGGGAAATGGGGAAAGTCAGTGTGAATAAATGCATGAAATGAATGAGTAAATAGCTCGAATGACTAACTGCGCGGCATTTGCGCCCAAGACATTTTCCACCAGGACCAGGATGCGATGGTGTCGACAACCAGTCGGCAAGATGGAGATAAATCCAGATGTACATGGAGTAATTGGGTTTGTCCCTGGAAGAGTTGGTTATCCGTCGAAAAGGGTCTAAGAAAATGGCCAGAGAATTTATGGCTAAATGTAATAGCACTTTTATAGTTGTGTGGCCAATTGATTGAAACTTTAGTGAATTGGTATTTTGTCTATGCACACTTAAAGAAATAAAGCTGTGCTTTCACAATAATCGGAATCAAAATGAATTGAATATTAATTTAAGACATATCTTTCATAGTAAGAAAGCCAATGCTTGCTGCCCAATTAAATCTGATTCGAATTAACTATGAATAAATACGAAAACTTAACCGGAATCTCTTCCAAGTCAAATGGTAATTTAAATGCCTGCAGCATTTCTGGCCCCATAAAATGAGCGTTTGAATCAACCAACCATGTGCGCTGCCCAACTTTACCCCAACACAAAACCCCCATCGAATATCATCTTAATAAATCAGAGATTCTTCCACACTAACCAGTATAATCTGGCAATTCAGCTGATCCCGGAATAAAACTAATATCCCAGGCATTTTCCAACACAACATTTGGCTGGGCGAAAAAAGCAACCCCCCCAAGCAAATGGTGCGTTCAAAAACAAAACAAAAAAACCAAAAAAAAAAAAAGGAATGGAAATGAAATTGGGGAAAGGAAAAAGGTGTGAAAATTCAGGGAACACACAGCATTCGCACAGAAGGACGTGCGTGCAAGTGAGATAGTGGATGGAATGTCCTTTGGCATTCGAAAATGGCATTATCAAAATTTACATACACGCATATCCTGATTATCCCTTAAGCATGAATTATTGAAAGCGTAAATACCAAAACACAGGCGACAGTCGACAGCCGAGAGAAGGAGAATAAACAACAACAAAAGCAGTAGCAACAACAACAATGCGAGATTAGGACAACAATGCGACAGAAGTTCCTCGAGAGTGGCTTTTTAGGGATGCTGATAATGATAACGATAATAATGATGCTGCTGATGATGATGACGATGATGTGTAGAGCAAGTTATATCCAAGGATGGGGCAAACTCACCCAGACGACGGCTTAATTTTCACATGACAAACAAAAAAAGACAAGCTGAGTGGAGACATTTTGAATGGCAACACACAAATTTCACAACACAAAAAAAAAACAATAAAAAAAAAGCTGAAACAGAAACAGGTTGAGTGCGGATTCTAAAGTGGCCTGAATGGCTAAGAAATATACATACATTTGTGTGCACAAACATACATATGGGAAAAGGGGTAGAGTGGACCAAAAAAGAGGAGACGGGTAAGTGATGAGGTGCGATGATGCGTAGAATGTTGGACGAGCAGTTAAGCGAAGAGCCTAAGACAACACGATTGAATCGAGTCAACGAGGGTCACTGCACATCTATTGAAAATAAATTAAAAATAATATATCAGAAATATATAGTATTTATAAGTTTTATTTTAGAAACGATGATATTAACTTGATGAAAATTGCTCAGATATATTGCATTCAAAAGTATGTTAATCAAACTTTATTATTTAAATATGTTCCAAAATGCAAATATACCATATGAGTAAATAAGAAAGTCTTCGATTGCCCCTCGGCCCGCATTTAGGCAAATACACTCGCACTCACACTTGAACACAATTACTCACACGCACACGGGCAGGACTCACTCACTTGGATAAATGTGTCTACAACTGCAGATAGCTTTGGCTGTATGACTGTGTGTGTGCGTGTGTGTGTGAGTGTTTGATTGTTTGTCTTTCCATGTGTATCTGTGTGCGTGGTTCAACATCCTTTGGCGCCCGTTCCGGGATATGTCAGGAAAATCCTGTTAAAAGTTTGCCATAAATCCTATTTACATATTTTCATCTGCTGCGGCTCAAAAAGAGTTGCGAGAACATGTCTTGGCCACGCCCCCACCCACATGGCATGCATGGGCGGTGCGAAAGGACGAGCTCGAAAGGAAAATAGTCATATCAATTGTTTAGGCAAATAAATCATAAGACTTCCTCAAAACCATCATCTTTGCTTAAGGCACAGAGAAAAACAAACAAACAGCATAATCTGAGAATTTAATATTCTTTAAAAATTTGTACCAAGCATCAGTTTGCTGAACTTAAAAATAACATTTTAAGTTGCATATTTCTCACTTTCCGTTCAAGTTCGTGCCCTGTTTTTGCAGTGCATTTCTTCTTTCCAGCCGCTGACCTCGTTTCTCCTTTTCCCCATATCCCTGACCATGGTCGACTTCCTTCCTTCCTTCCATCGCTCCTCAATCCTTGCGGCGGCCATTCAGCATTTCAGCTTCGATTAATGTTGCCAAAAAATCGGCTGAGATGTCTGGCCGTACAAAATGTATTATGGAAAAAAGAGCGAGAGTTGCCATTGTTCGCCGCACTTTTGTCTACCAAAATCATCGGGCTGCGATTCGCTTTCAAGGATAGTTGCAAGAAAAGTCAAAAGTCATTCCCCCAAATGCCCCAAACTCATTTTGTTTTCGAAAGTCCCAGGAGACACCTACAAGTATATTCAGGCACGTAGAATAGGCAAAAAAGCTCTACTATTTATATTTTAATAATATATTAAAAGTAATAAGTATATGTAAGTAAGTTCTCGTGTGAATATTGTATCTTTTTTTCACAAAGTTCTATTATCTTGATCACGGCTGTCTGCATATATTTAGTATCTGCTTAATCCTTGGCCAGTGGTCGCATTTGTTATGCTAAGGATTCATTTTTGCATATGCTTCTTAGTCTCATCCGAACCGAGATGCCTCGCATTAGTCGCTGGCAGCGTCTCAGCGCCAGTCGCTCATCCTTAGTAAATATCCTTGGCAAATACATTTTGAATAATTGTCCTGGACATTGGACGCTGGACATTGGACTGTGTGTGTGTCTGTGTGTGTGTCAAGGAAAATCCTTTTCCGACGAACTCAAATTCAAATGACTGTAAATGGCACAATCCTTATGCATATTTCATAGTTCCCTCGCTCCTTTTGTTGTGTCGATGTGCAAATGTTTGCTTTCACTTTCCTTTGTCCTTTTTCCGGGTCCTTAAGAGGCTGAGCCGAATTTGTTTAATCGACAAATTTGTGCACAACTCATTCTAATTCTAATGTGAACATTTGAAAGTCAAAAAAAAAATAAGTTGCTTCTCGCATTTAGCAAAATTGCGCTGGTAAAACATTGTTAATTTATTTAAACAGTTTGAACTTGTAATCTTATGATTAAACTAACAAATTATTCACAAAGTGATAGGAAGTCGCAAACGTAAACACACAGCACAATACTCAATACTCAAAACTATAGAAAAAATGAATTTTTGTTTGCCAAATCACTTAAATTATTTAAGCAGCGCGTTAAAAAGTTTTTTCTTCTGCCACACAAATTGATTTAAAAAAAAATGAACATATGTACATGCATAGCAATGCAAACACATAAAGTAACAAATATGGTTTAAAAATGTGCATCAGCTGTTTGGTTTACATGCTGAAAAATCGCCCAGGAATTGTCGGTAAATGAATAAATAAATAACCTGAATGTTGCAAATGCGCCTCAGCCAATTTTTTTTCACCTGCCCCCAGGTGGAATGAACCTTAATCACATTAAAGGAGCTCAGTGGCATCTTACATATGCTACCCGCAAACAAGCCAATATAAATCGTCAGTTGTCAGTGGCAGGCATTAGCTCAACTCGACTCATCTCATCTCATCTCTTCAGTTTTCATTCACGTTGCATATACGCAGCGTACGCCCCCCTGGAGCGAAAATGACTACCCGTGGCTTTGCTTCGCTTCCCTTCGCTTCCTTAATCTTTCTTCGCTTTTTTCGATAGCGACAGCTGCCGGATTGAATCGATGACGGGTAAATCTTTACTTTTCCCGTTTGTTTTTCAGCTAGAACAAAACTCAATTAACATTCGAGAGGATAAACTGTTGAGGAGACAACAAAGTCAAAGAGCCGAGCACACATGCACTTCAAAAGCGACCAAAAACGAAGCGACACTCTTTTTAGTGCAACTCTGTTGACCATAAAAAAAGAGGAAAAGAAAAGAGTAGGAGTAGGGAAAGAAGGCGGAGCATTTGACTGCATTGGTAATTGAAGAGGAAATGGTAATGAAAGCGGGCGGCAGCCCAAAAGGGGGCGTGGCTGGTTGGCTAAAGAGTGCCGACAAAGTCGCCTTATTGTGTGGCACATTGTTAACTTTTGCCGCAGCCCGGAAAAGTGGACGGGAAAAATGGTTCGGAAAATCGGGTGGAAAATTGGGTGGCATATGTGCATACATGAGAGAGCTGTCACTCGCTCAGATCAAAAAAAAAAATGCATCGAACACAATGTGTCTATAAAACAATCTTTGGATGCAACAAAAGTATTTGCATATCCGACAATTAGGTATATTTTCAAACTGTGCAACAAGAATATGTGCATAATTTAATAAATTTACATTAAAGTTTCATTTTCAACCATCATTTCCTTTCAGTGATTTAGCAGCATATCTTTGCTATTCAGCTGGGAACCAAATTAAACAAACAAAAGTCAAAAAAGCCGAAAAATCACTGCCAGCGACACTGGTCACAAATGGGAAACTATATTGTGTGTGGTGTGTGTGTGTGTGTGTTGTGTGCACAGCCAGATAAAATGACAAATTTACAAACAAATGAATGTCGAAAAAGCAGAAAAGCAGAGCAAATAAAATCAAATAACAAGGGAATATCAAGACGAAAGCCAAAAAGCAAATTAAGAAATATATGTTCGAACAGAAACTGATTAAACACCGGTGACAACAAACAAATTCACAAATATTTGTGGATATTTTCTGAGTTTGTGAACTGAGCAAATGTTTGCGCCAGTTGTTCAAATATTTGAACATTTTATATATTTAATTTAAAATCAAATATATTGCAAATAGTTCAAGCGCAACCAGCAACGAAATTCGAATTGCTTTTGCTAAGACATAAAAATTGTTGTAATTTTCAAACGGGTTTTTTGCAATAAGGAATTTCCGAATTTCCATCATGTAAAATCCCTGTACCATGAAAATATTTAATCCGTTGAGTTAAATTAGCTTTTTCAATGGGTTCTTATCGATTTTTTTTTTTTGCTTTTTTGTAAAGAAGCAACTTACGCAAGTGGAAAATGCGCCGAGGCTATTATTTAAAATTTTCCCCTCAAAAATTAAGGAAATACACACGCACGTCCCGCACACACACACATACACAGCCACTCACACACATACAAAGACTAAGGGGACCATAGTCATCATCGCAAATCTCAAAATGCTTCCTGCGGCTTTTTTCGAGGAATTTTCAGTGCTATTAAAAAGTTTACGCGAATCAGGAAAAACGGCCAACGAAGCAGCAAAAGGGAAGTGAAAATGCCATCGAATGAGGGGGGGGGGGGGGGGGGTGGGGTTTTGGTTCCAGCAGCCAGGCAGGAAGTAACGAAAAAATGAATTTATATATATTTATTATAATTTTTTATTTTACGCATTTTGTGCGTTGACTGTGGCCTACCAAAAAAAAAAAAAGGAGAAGGGAGGGGCGGTGAAAATTCCGCCCAACAAGCAGGAGAGCAAAATGAGGAAAACACATTGAAACCCGCACGGAAAGTGCGAAATTTGAGCAGGAAGGAGCTGGAGGAGTGGGAAAAACAGGACGAACGGAAGAAGAAGGACAAGGGCACTGCTGCCGGGGTCGATCGAAATTTCAAGTAGGAGATAAATTCAGGTGAGAGATCGAAATATATATAAAATATTAATAGCATAGATATGCGAAAGGGAAACAAATATTAGCTCATCAAATACTTGTAAAGAAAGCAACTTATTTAGAATCTAATCGGGAAACTGCTGAAGCGACCCTCGCTGTAAGCTAATTGGCCGCCTGCCCACACTCCTTATCTCTCCTTCTAGGCATTCATATTTATTTTTATTAGCCAGCCGCTCTTTGTTTTGCCATCGCACAGTTTTTCACAGTTTTCACACATTTTTCACTTCGCTCCTCTTACTTTTGCCCTGTTTTATTTCTATTTTTTTTTTTTTTGTTGTTGCTTTATTTTTTGCATTGTTTTGCGCGGCAGCAATTAAAAATTTGTTTTTTTTATGAGCAAACAAAAATTTTTGTTTACAACAAACAACAATAAAGCGGTAATAAAAAATCATAAAATGGCCGGTGCCAGAAAACAAGAAACAAGCGAAAAAGTGCTAATTGGTTAATTGTGTGTGTGAGCGAGGAAAACCGGTGCACCTGTATTCGTGTTGTGCTTTTGTGTGTGTGTGTGTCTGTGTAAGTTTCAGTTTGCCGCTCAATAATTCAGATCCTTAAATTGACCGCCGCACAAAGGGGAGCAATAAAAAATAAATAAAAGGACTGAGGCACTTAAAAAATTTGTCTACAATTTAAAGTTGTCGTCCTGTGTATATTTCCCGTTCGTTTGCTCGCTTGTTTCTTTTTTAATCCTTTTTGCGTTTCGAAAGGCGTCAGCTGCAATGCAGACAAAACAGGGCCACGCCCACTGCCAGATCCCCGGATCCGGATCCAGATCCAAGTGGCGCTTGTTAGTTTAAACTGATTTGCAATGTTTGACATGGGCCATAAAAAGCAACGAGGCAAACGACAAGGATAACGATGAGATGGAGATAGCACAAGGAGCGAGCGGAAGAAGAAGAAGAGCTAGAAGAAGGACATTAGACCACTCGCCCAGGTCGCCACACTGAGCGAAATTGCGCTGTCGATTGTCTTTCAATTGGAAAGCGGATTACAGATTGCTTACATAGTTTAATAATGTAGATTAATAATGTTATTGTATTTCGTTTGTGGCAAATGTAGAATGTAATCGACTGGCTTTTTAATTAAATTAATTAATTAAGTTAAGTGAGGAATTTCTGATTAAATCAGCTTAAATACCCCATGTGCAAGTGAAAATGTTTGCGCTTACTGGGTGTAATATATTTTTAATTAAGCAAAAATGTGCAATCGCGTTGATTACATTGATTACAATTTTGCTAATTTTTGCGCCAGTGTTTTTTTTTTGTTTTTTTTGTTTTTTTTTTTTTGCCCACGTTTGATAGCCTGGCCTTTTGGCATTTCTAGGCCACCCTTGGGCTTTGTTTTGAGCACAACATTTTCAGCGAGTTGTCAGGAAGGGTCCTGCTCTTGGCCATTTCAATAATCTCTTCATTTGGCCGGGGCCACAACGATTTTTTCCATGTTAACATTTTATTCGCCTGCACAATGGGGCGTATGAGCAACGTGGCCATCGCATCCACCCCCATCCACGTATGAGCAACGTGGCCATCGCATCCACCCCCATCCACGTTGCTCATACGCCCCATTGTGCTGAAACTCGGACCGAAAACCATAACAATGGCGAAACGAGAGCCACATTCTAAATGCTAAGTTCATTCATTCATTCATTCACTCGTTCACTCGTTCATTCATTCATTCATTCTGCAGAGAGAAACACAGACACCGACACACATTCGCTTGTTTTTCGGCAACAATTAAAACGATTTAAATGCAAAACAGTCAACGCCAGAAGAGCACAGCCCCAAGTGGGTCATCTGCTGGCCGACACTGTATTAGCCAATTTCTGCATTTCTGTATTTCTGCATTTTTGTATTCCTGTAGCGCCCCGATTGCCGATATGCGAAAAGGAATGGCCGCAGCACAAAAGTCAAACTGGCTAATGCAGTTGGGCAAGCATGGAAAACACATAGATCGCATTGCATCTCAGTTGATTAGAACACCGAAAGGTATTCAATAAAACAAAGTCAAACTAAGTTTATCTGGCTAAATATTGCTAGGCAATTGCCAGCAATGCTCAATAAAATTGAATCTATATTAAATTTAATTCTTATTCAATCGCATTAATGCGTAGAGTAGCAAGTATTTTGTTATCAGTTGATAACTTGTGATTATAATTTTATTCACTGCTAGCCAAAAAAGAAGCAGAGCTGCGTAAGAGCACTTCACTCACTTAAGTAAACTTGGCTTAATTACTTTTCGCTTGGCTCTTACATCTTTGCCAAACGAATAATAAACATCAATTTCGTTTTCGTTTTCATGTCAAATGAAGGGTGCGAAAAGTGGCGCTGGATTTTGGCATTCGGGCACTAATTCAACATTTAATCAGTTCGTTTAATTTCCATGCACAAATCGCTATTTGTTGTTAGTTGGTCACAGTTCGGGGGCTTTCATTTGGCCCTTGACTTTTACCAGCACCCCCCTCTCCCCACTACCAATCATCCGCATTTTCGCTTGACATTTTCCCCCGCATTCAACCCGATTTTCCCCGCTTTTCCCACGACACCATGTTTTAGTGTGCGAATGACTTTTGTTTGATTCCGTTTGGCATTGCCATCGTTGTTATTGTTGTTGCATTTAATTAAAAGCCCCGAATGTAGATTGAAGATGGCCGGAGTGCCAAATGTAGAATGGAGAATTCAGATATTTCAGAGATTTCAGAGTGCGCACAGTGGCGGATGTTGAACGCCGAATGGCGAACAAAAGCAACAAACTGGCTAAAATGAATAAATATAGGCGCTTTCGCTGTTTTGGCCACAACAGCAGCAAGAATGCAGGGAAAACAATTGTTTTAAAAATTTTAAAATGTATTTATCATTATAAGAACTACACAACTTAAATATCTTAAATTGTAAAGAGTAAAAGCATAGTTTATTATGTCTTTTAAATTCTTTCTTTTATTTTTACTGCTAGAAAATCATTGAAATTCGCTTTTAAAAGCAGCAAATTTTTGTTAGTGTAGCTATAACAACAGCAACATTGGCATTTCCACTCCCACTGGAGGCATTCATGTCACACACAAGCGCGTAAACACGCACACACAAACACCAACACACACACACACACACACACACGCACGCACATTTCGTAATCGCTCAAAATTGTTTGGCAAACATTTTAAATATTTTCTATTGCATACGCACGGGGGGCAATTCTTAAAAGTTTTCCCATAAAATGGGAATAAACGCTACGTGTGGGCTAATTCAATTGAAAAGTCTGGGCGTGGTCATTGTTTTCATAAAAGTATGCATTTTAGTTGTTTTGTATGATGATGATTGAATTAAAATGAAACGTGTTGAAAAGAAAAGTAGCATACAAAAGGTAGGAACTACAATAAACCAAAGAAGATGATTAGACACAATGCACTTGCACTCTAAATGCATTGATGCATTTAATTGATTCCAGAGATGATTGATAAAAAATTACTGATTATTTGAACTGACCTATCCCGATCTTAAATATTTATAGTATGCATAATTTAGGAATCTACATACATATGGTTTCTATCCCCTTTTTCATTCCTTGCAACGTGGCTTAACCCAAATTTGGCTGCCTCGTTGCAAAAGGCGCATATTTGCCTAGCCCCATGAAACAAGACATTAACTTTGGTCCTAATGCTAATCTTACCTTGGCACAAAAAGTATTTCGCCCGCTGCTGCCGATGCTGCTTTAGTGGTAGTGATGGCGGTAGTGGTAGTGGTGTCGCCGCACCCACACACACACGCACACGCACACGCACACAGACCAGGAGGACCTTCACACGGACAGGAGCTCGCTTCCTTGTTTTGGTTCCCGCTGGCTTCCTCGAACTTTAGCTTTCAATCTGCATTCGGTTCTCTCGGCTTACTGGCACCTCTTTTATTCGGAATTTTCCAATATTTGTTTTGAAGTTTCAGCCTTGGTTTTATTTTCGATGAATTTGTTTGGTTTTGGAACATTAAAAAAATAGCAAAAAAATAAGTTGTGGGTTGGTCTCGCACTCAGCTGAACTTAAAAGAAAATTAAACGAAAATCAAAGTAAAATATGGAACTAAACTAAATTTGTTAATAAATCAAGCTCGACTTAAGCCTTTCTGCCTGAACTGAGAACTTTTTAATTACAAATCTCTGCTCGTTGCCAAAACTTTCGCATAACCACAAATCATTGATAAGTAGTTAAGACCATATCTGGCATTGTCACGTTTTGTAAAAAGTAATAACTGCGACGCTTTTGCCTGGCAATCAACAAGTTGTAACTTTTGACGGGAATTCCCCTTTTCAATTTATTATTACGAAACATTGCATGTCAATTGATTTCTAATTCCCCTTGGCTGTTTTTGCCTTGGCAGCTCGCAAATAAAATCTCTCTTTTAGTTTGGCGCGACCTCCGCAATGACCGTGTAACAATTTCGGTTTTCTTTGGCCCCCCCTTCTTTTTTCTTTCGTTTTTTTCCCACCCCATTTTCTTATATTCAAACCATTTCCCCTTTTTCTTTGGTTCACCGAGAAGTCGCGCGCTTTTTTTTGGGTTTTTGCCTTTCTTTAAATTTGACGTTTTCCAACCAAAAAGATCATTTACTTGCATTAAGCATTTCGGTTAGGTAATTTTCTAGCCTTAAAATAGCAACACACACACACACACAGTTGCGCTTACAAATGGCCAACTTATGTAAGCGTTTTGTGCGCGTTTTGCCCGCGTTTCGGGCGCTGTTTTATCCGCCAAACGCGACAAAGTTGCAACTAAAAATTTGTTAACCCCACAACTCCGCAGCTTGTTTGGCCCAGCTGTTTTGTTTTGTTTATCGCGGATATATATTATTATTTTTATTTTCCTATTCCCCGGATTGCCTGGCACAAGAAAGTGGATTCAAACGGTAAAGCTAGCATTAAAAATAATTATAAACAACAAAGTGGAGAATGCAAAAGAAATAACGGTTAACCTACAGCTGAGGCGGTCACATGCGCGACACAGACACAACACACCAACACACGTTCACACGCAGACAGGCAGTCGAAAAGGGGGCGGGGCGGCAAAGGCGGAGGCGGCGGGACGACGGCAACAACAAAATAACGCAAAAAAAAGAACCAGAGAGCCAGCAACAACAACAATACGACAACAACCGACGACGACGGCGGCGACAACAACAACGACAATCAACGAGAAACAACGGGAAACAACGAGACAAGCGACAAGCTACAAGCGACAACCGACTTTCGACTTTCGACGACGACGACAACAACAACAACTGGCGACTTTAGCGCGTTTTTTGTGCTGCTTGCTTGGTTATTTTTCGGGTAACTCTCTCTCTCTCTCGAAGCGAAACGCGTGCCGTCAGCGCTGAGTCCTGTTTCATACTGTTTTGGATCAGCCACGCATTCTGCCAACGGATGCTGTGCTGTTACGTTCCGTTAGGTTCTGTTACTTCTGCAGCGCTGCTGCTGTTCTGCTCTGCTGGTGTGGGTCCGCACAGTGTGGAGCCACTGTTACTGTTAAGCGCTTGCTGCGGCACAGGAATATCCCGTGCTGTTAAAATTTCCCTGGCATGCGCAGCACTGTGTGACTTCTTGTGCTTTTGGGCGAATGCAGAATGCAGTTTTTAATGCCAGCCGGCCAACGTTGCGGATGCGTAATGTGCAGCGGGAAGGGGGGGCGGAGCTCTATTCGAAATTTGTCAAAATTATTACTGCTGATTGCGAACTTAAAAATCTTTGTTATGCTGTTTTAGTACCAAAATTTGTACAGCAATTAAGACATTTTCATTTTTGAATATTTATTTATTAAGTTCTAATATGTATGCTATTGTTCATTAATAGAAATGATAGATTATTGACGCATTCCATTAACATTGCTCCATTGCAATTTAGTAGGAAATTTGCCGGCGAACTTTCTAATTAAACCGTTATGCTTTGGTGAGCATCTGCTGAGTGAAGTTTACGCATCTATTTCAGCCAATAAGGTAAGTGGCAATTGACAGTCATTAATGCTAACCGCAGTTAGCCACAATTACGCCAGCTGGAGCAAATCAATTTATTTATGAAAATTTCGAGGCAGTGCGCCATGTGCAGTTTGCAGTCTGAAGTCTGCAGTCGAGGGTCCTTCGTCCTTCGTCCTGCATTGCACACGTGCATGGCAGGATGCTGAATGGACGAAATGGACGGAGAATGGTGGATACGGAATGGTGGCTCCTGGCATACACACATACATACTGCTGCGAATGCGGAACGCTCGACTTGAGGCCAAATTGAATTATGTTGGATGCCAGAAAGGTTAATGAAAGAGAGCGCCATACTTGCACCCGGATGCGGACACATCCACGGATTTGGATCCGGATTCGGATGCGGATTCAGATTCGGTGACGGTGACGGTGTCGGTGTCGAGCTACGTATTCAGAATTCAAGCTGAATGAATTGTGATGAAGCACCACCAAGCAACCAACACCCACCAACAAAATGCTGTCGAGGGGCCACTGAGATGACCACACATAGATGTGGTCGAACACTGAGAGAAATTGCGGCTAATCAAGTACTTTATATCATTTTTATAACATTTGTGCATTAATACCAAATTTAATTTAGAGGTTTAAAGTTGAATAAATAATAGTTTTAAGCGCACATTCCACACGTTTTTCTCAGTGTACTTTCAAAAACACTGGACATTGGCGAGTGTCGACTGTCGGTTGCTGCTGGTGGTTAGACTGCATGCAAATTGATGCTTTTTGTGTTGCACTCTGCATTATCTTGGTCTGGATCTGGTTCTCGGTTTCGGTTTGAGATTGGGATTGGGATTGGGGCTTGTCGATGGATTCGTTTCGGGTTGGGTCTGGACTCCAAATTCGGAAGGTGGACATGTGGCTGGAAATGTGTTGCAGTGTAATGGCCAGAAATGTGAGGCGGACCAACAGGAAACTAAAGCTAACGATGACTGACAATGTTTTTAGCCTGACACAAGCAAGGGAATACCTACCTATGTGGCCAAAGGATATCTTCCTAAGAGCTCTGCTTGACTTCATTAAGGGTTTGTAGTTTTCACTTCATCTAATTGCATTTCCACTTTACCTGTCGTTTAATTAATGCTACCTAAAAGGTTTACATATTTATATAAATCAAACAACTACTAGAGTTACTCAAGGCAACACTGCTTTGAAGAAACCTTTTGACAAAATTTTAAAAAATTTCGATGTGAATTTGTATCATAACTTTGCACAAAATGGTCATATAGATAAAAGAATAGCTGTTCTGAGCAGCTAATTACCAATGCTAACGACCACTATCATTTTTTGACGGATTTAGGAAAATTAAATTTTTGATGAATTTTTGCATATGTTGTAAGAATACAAATTTGCAAAAAATTGCAAAAAATTAAATTTCCCAAACTTGAATCCAAATCGATTGGGCTTTAAAAAACGAACTCAACGAGGTATGACATTCCATATTTGGAATCATTATTTCCAATGATTTGATCAAAATACCGATTATTTTTTGACAAAAAATAAATAAAACGATTTTTGTTAAAAAAATGAAATATTAAAGATGGGTTTTTTGGCTATAACTTGACTAAAAATAGCCACAGGATCAAATGAATTACCGCTTTGTGCTCCTATTTACCAATACTAACCATCCCTATCATTTTTGGAAGGACTTTGAAAAATTAATTTTCGGCCAAATTTTCGCATTTTTTGTAAGGGGTAACATCATTAAAATTTGCGAAAAATGGCAAAAAATTAAAATTTCGAAGTTTGAATACAGTTTGCTAGGAAATTTTGTTACGAATTCAACGAGATATGACATTCCATATTTGAGCCATTATTTTCAATGTTATGCTCAAAATACCGATTATTTATTTTACAAAAAATCAAGGAAACGATTTTTTGCAAAAAATCAATTTTCATGTTGGCTTTTTTGGCTATAACTTGACTAAAAATGGCCACAGGATCAAAAGAATTACCGCTTTGTGCTCCTAATTACCAATACTAACCATCCCTATCACTTTTGGAAGGACTTTGAAAAATTAATTTTCGGCCAAATTTTTGAATTTTTCGTAAATCATAAAAATTTGCAAAAAATTTCAAAAATCCTAAGGTTCCCAAATTTGAACACAGGTCGATTGGAAATTAAATAACAAGCTCATCGAGGTATGACATTCCATATTTGGGCCATTATTTCAAATTATATGATTAAAAGACTGATTATTCCAAAAATCAGAGCAAGGAATTTTCAAAAATATCAGTAGACCAATATTGGTCTCACAACTAAAATAATTAACGTTTTTCACTCCTAATTACCAATATTTACAATCCTTATCACTTTTTGACTACTTTTCAATTGAAACGCTCGATGATGCGATGTAAAGCGACTTAATACCCTGCGCTTATAAGGATTATTCAGCCGACATGCCGCTTGAATAACCCTTTAATAACGCAGCCTTTCCATAATTTTCCCTTTTTCGATGGCGCGAAACCGCAAAAAAATGCCAGCGTTAGGGGGCAGAAACATGTAACACATACTTGGGCACTTATTTCAATGAACCTGGCGCACATCATTGAGCCATTAAGCGAACAAAGAGAGGCAAATCAGTCCCAACTGCTCGCCGTCATCAAGAAGCCAACTTTGCGTCAAATGCTTAAATAACCCAAAAACCGGGCTGCCAAAACCCTTTCGACCTTTCCCCAATTTCTGGTGGGGCCACTGAGTTGACAACATGCAACTGGCATTAACCAGAAACGGGAAAGTCCCACCAGGATACCACCAGAAGCCCCACCAGCTGAAGCATTTTCCGCCTCAATTAATTAAAATGTTTTGTTTTAATGCCTCGACGGGGATGAGGGAAAACCGAAGCCATATCCTTCGTCCTTCATCCTTTTTCCTGACACATCCGTCGGCAGTCTAGTGTAAAATGCTGATTGATATTTCCCGGTTAATAACTTGGGTCGCTCGATGCTTTCGGCTTCGTTTTTTTTTTTGTTGTTTTTTCAAGGTCGCGCAATAAAAATTAAGTTCATCCATCATTAATAGCCACCCACAACAGCCAAAGAATGCCAAAAAGGATAAAAGGTGGCAGTTCGCTTCATCCTGTTGACAGGCTCAAAATAAAATACCCTCTAAAAGGAGAGGCCTATAAAAACACTCAAGATGAATCTGTTCCACTAAAGATAATCATCACTCTACTTGGCTATTTAGTACAATAGTTTATTTTAAAATATTTGAATATTTCCTCAAGTAATTGCTTTACTTAAATTACTTTTAAAGTGCTTGTAACGCAAATAGAAAGCCTTTCATGCCAACAAAGAACGCAATGAAAACCATTTGATTTTGCAAAATTACAAGAAAGTTGTATTTTTTTTGTTCTTGTTTGCCATAAATGGGATAATAAGGTAGCACTATGCCTTTCATTCAGCCGAGAGCGCATAAAAGGCAAGCGCAGGACGAAGGATAATGAGAACAACGACGACTCAATTAGCGAGTCGAGCGCTGCATTTACATAACATTTGAAGCAAGTTTATTTAATTTAATTGTTGTCGACTCCTCGCCGAACGTCGCTCATTGTCCTGCGAACTCTGCGTTCCCGCCACTCGGCTCCGCTGTCCTTTTTCAGCGCCAGCTGTTATTGTTTTTTGAAAACAATATGGCCTTGCGCCCTGCGCCTTGTTAGACAAACCGCAGACACACGAACAAAAGGACAACGGAGCGCCGTGCTCACACACACACACACACACACACACAAATAATAATTTTTGGTGGCATCCAACAAAGGACTCCCGGCCATTGTTGTTTCCTCCTGCCGTTCGAAAGGACTCCGGCTGGCAGCGCTCGTGTAATGATCACTAATGGTCGCTCAATCATCCGCTTCCCGGCGGATTCACCTATGGACTTTGCACACTGCATACCATGGCATGGCAGGACATTCTCTGACGGCAGGACAATGGCCGCTGTGGTTGCCTCAAAATATGTGTTTATGGCCAGTCGGCAGCGCTTTCTGGGTTACTTTAAATAAAATTCCTTAGAATTTTACTTAACTTTCGGTGTCTTCATAATAATAAATTATTAGTACATGCCATATTTTAGCACATCATTTTGTTGGTAAAACAACCTACTTTAATCATAAATAATAAGCCATTCCATATGGAAAATGAAGGTGTTAAAAAGTAGGCAATAGAAAATGAACAGAATGATTTTTCATTTCATAATATATAGCTTCAATTTTCAAAGAGATTATAATGTATAAAAAAAGAGCTTACATAGATGAAGGTCTTTCAAATCGAAAAGGCTTGCAATTAGCAGATTTTCAGGACTTTTGACCCGCTCCTTGCTGCAGCAGCGCCCCCCGGCGGACGGCCCGTGTACCGTCGAGTTGCGCTGCAACTAAATTCTCAATGGTTCCTTATCTCAATTTGGCACATTTTGGTCTCGGGCGGAGAGCGTTTACTGCACTTTAATAAAATTGTTGGGTCACGCGTTTAGTTTAAAACTGCACTGGTTTTAATCACTGTGTAGTGCCCCTTGGCACGCAGTCTGTCTGCCTCGCTCGCACGCGCATTGCCTCTCACTCTGTAATGACCTTTGTTTTGATTTTATTATATACTTTTTCGTTTCCTCTTCTCCCCTCTTCAGTTATTTTTTTTTTTTTTATATTTTGAGTGGGCGGCGGGCAGAAGAAACAACACTGTGTCGTTGTTGTTGCAGCAAATTGCGTGCGGCGCCTCAACGCAACTTTCAAGGATGCCACTTACCGCGCCCTTTCGCCACCGCCCCCTTCCACTTCGACAGCCCCCCTCCCCCCTCCTCCTGTCAGTTAGCTAACGATGTTGCCCGTTTACCGTGTGTTCCAGGTGCCACGCCCACCACCCAACGCCCACATCCTAGACCTGACTAAAGATCAACATTCGAGTGCTACAAAACTTTTGTCATTTACGCGCCGAAAATTTGCTCGCCTCATCCTAGAAAACACCCCAGACCGGCCACGCCCCCTAGATGACCTCGCCGCCCCCGTACCGTTACGTTCCGTTCCGTTTCGTTTCGTTCCCATAATTGAATTTCTGCTGCTGAAACTAACACAAAAAATACAAGACAATGGAAACAATCTACAGATGATAAAGAAAATGAAAATACCTAATGGGGCATATGGTCTAAAAATCGAACTTGGCTGGCAAAAAAAAATATATATATATATTGCCTAAATAAGTAAGTTTAACTATTTACAAGATATGCATCTTTATGAAATAGTTGCAGTTTCATGCACTTATTATTTAATTCTTATTTGAAGTCAGACAGGATATTCCCGTCTTGATATCTGAAAACAAGTTCAGAAACATATAAATAACATTCCAGGGTATCCAATGGAGTGCCAAATAGACGCACGCCCATCTCTCAAAGATGGGAAACAAAAAAGAACGAGACAGGGTAGAAAAAATAGTGTAAAATTAAATGAAAAATAAACAATGAACATGGCGCAGTTGAATTGAATTGAAGAGCTCTGCTCTTGGCAAGCTTTGAACAAGCGAACGAATGAGACGGCAAGAGCACCCCGCGAAAGAGAGGGCAGATGGGGGACGGGTGGGGGTTTCTGGATAAAAAGGGGGGCGTGGGGGGATGGGTGATGGAGGATGGGTCATTGTAGTGGCTCAGTTCTTGGCCTGGCATGTCCCGTACTCGTTTGTCTTTGCTTTACCCGGTTTTCGTTTTTAACACATGCGAGTTAAAAATGCTGACATGGTCATGGTTGTGGGTGGGCCAGCGGGGGCGGGGTGGCAAACGGGGGCACACTTAGAAAAAATACCGATTTAATGATTCAAAACTCCGGCGAAAGGTAATAAGTTCGAAAAGTGACTTTAAAACACTTTTCCAAGTACTTACATATTTAAAATATAAATAATAAATTGAACACAGATTTGTATGCCATTTAAGAGAGGAAAAAACACAAAACGAAACTAGATAGTGCAGAAAATAATAATTTATTTATAACTTTTATATATATTTGACCTGCATTAAGCAGCGAAATTAAGTACACGAAACGCAGACTGTCACTTTGATTCAATTAAACTTTATTCGCAATAAAAATTCCACTTTTTTCCATGTGCTATTGGAGGCTATTTCTATGAATTACAAGCGACACAGACACACACACACAGACACACACACACACACACACACACACACACACACATGCATGCTCATGAGCAGCACTTCCCGCCATCTCGCGCTTACTGTGTGCCATTTCCGTTTCCGTTTTCCACTTTCCACTTGCTGGGTATTTAGTGTTGTCGCCCCAGCCCCTCCCCTTCGTGTAATTGTTGTACTTCGCTTGTACTTTCTGTTGTCGCCGTGATTTTGATATCCAACCCCAATCCCCCCCCCCCCCCCCTCACTCCGCCAACCGGAATTTCCCGCTTTCCCATTTTCCTTGCCGCTCGGAAAAGCTTCATGCCACGTGTTTGACAAGGCAGCGATGAGCTCTCGCATGCAACCTAATTGAGTTTCCAGTTTTAAGCCCGCCTCGTGTGTGTGTGTGTTGCAAGTTGAGCTTGCTGCCGCCTTTTACCCCACCTGACCCCTGACCTCACTCACCTTCTCCACAAAAGGAGTTTAGTAGGCTGTCACACCGAAAATCCCTTGCAATTCCCACGAAAATCCGACCAACCGAAAAGCGCCTGGCGTTGTTAATTAAAAGAAAAGCAGATGGGGGGAGAAAAATGTTGCAGAAGTAATGATCCCGTTGGTATGTGAAACGGATGCCATGGGTGCCGCTTAACAAAATAATCGTCTTGGCTCACAAAAACGATGCCCAAACACGAGCACAGTGGTTGCCAAAAAAATACTCACATATATATGATATATAAATGAATATTGTAGCAAGTCTGCAAAATGAAATTTTTCTGTATTTAAGCCATCAAAATCATTACTTTTCGTTTTCAATTTTTAATTTACAAAATATGCGGCACATCTGAAATTCACTCCACTGTAAAATTTCATGGCCATCATTATTATACACATATAATCGTAAAATTTGTACATCGTAAAGCGATTTGGGAAATCAGAGTACCCATACTCGCTTAACAATCAAAGCATATTTCTGCTTATCAGTTTGGGTTGGTAGGCCATAAAAAAGTTGCAAATTGTGTTTAGCTTGTTGCGGCGCTTCTTTTTTTTTTTTGCTAATTAAAAGCCGGCAAATCGACGGGCATAAAAGTTGCTAATGAAAAGCTAATGGCTCAAGGAGAAGCGGAAAATTGTGCGGCGAAACGAAGGAAGTTGTGCTCCGAGTTGGAAGAATTGATGATTCAAGTGTCCTGGCATCTGAGGTCTCTATCTGTTGCCAGATTTTCTCCATTTATATATATTTTTTTTTGCCCCCACTTGTAACCATCTTCGATTTGGCACTTGAAAGTTGAAAATATCGAGGGAAGAACGCACATCATTAATTCGAATTTAACGCAAAACTTTTTACATTTCTCTCTATCCGTCCCCAATCTTGTTTGCTTTCTCTTCTTTTCTCTTCGCAACCATCACAGGTGACTAAATGGTTTCCCCGACGCTGATCAATGACAAGCTAGAACAATGAAAAGCAGTGCGTAGAAAACCCAGAGGGTACCGACTAAAAGATACTCATTAAAAAAATATAATGGGCTTCTAAAAAGTTTACAAGGTCTTTTGCTGTTAAATTTTTCTTAGAAATATGTGACTGATGTTCTTTTTATGGCAACCAATAATACAGGGTATTCAAAGACCCCTAAAGGAAACATTCACTTTGTGAAACTTTGAGCAAATAATTTGTGCAAAATTGTCGTCTGCCGTCTTCGTGGTAAGAGCAATAAAATCTTTGGGCCATATAAATACAACAAAAACTCAATGAATTCGGAAAGGGAAGGGAAACACAAAGGCAGTGAGAGAGAAAGGAAATAGGAACCGGGCAAGACAAAGGACATTCGCCAAAGTCAAAAGTCAGCCTGGCGGCAAATCGAAGTGAAAGTTTGTCCTATGGGCAATAATGAAATCTATTGACTGATGGGCAGGGGGCGAACAAACATTCAAACTGCCATTAAAACTGACAAAAAAGTACAGAGAGTCGAGTCTGAGGTGTTGAAAAGCAGTCATCGAAGTCATCAATAGACTGACAACAAACTTTACCTCTTCTTAAGCAAAGGTAGAAACCATGGGTATGACGCAGACAGTTAAAAAGGGGAGCAAATGGTTCGACAACCTGTTGATACGCCCATCAATCACCTTTTCATGGCACTGTCGTCCGGCCAAATAATTGGCGCCCAACGCGGGGCAGGAAATTGCTCAAGAAAACCGTCGCCCGACAGTCAACTTTTTCAAGTCGCGACGGTTTTTTTTTTTTACGACCTGAACATGAAGTTAACACAAACGTTTGACATATTTACCATTTGCCATTACGCGTGGAATCGAAATACAAATGGCTTTCATGCATAGCAAGGGAATACAGAAGTAAATAAAGCAAAAAGAGTCAAATTTTTGAGTTAGATGTAGATGTTTAAATGCTAGATATTTCAGTGGTATTTGTAGAACTCATGACCCCAATAAAAATCTCCTGAAACTGAGCCGTACATTTGATTTGAAAGCCCACACCGATCGTCAGGATCAATTGCTGGCAGCAGGAATATCCTGCCGCTCATCCTCTCATTCTGTTGGCAAATTTCAGAGCCGCCGCCTCCTGCTCCTCCATCATCATCATCAGCATCAATGCCGGCATTCTGGCCGCACCTGCGGGTGTGTCATAACTTTGTCAAGTGCCACTCAACACACACACACACACACACACACACATGCACTCACAGAAGGCAAAGTGAAATCAAAGCAGCAGAGGTAAGGCGGAAAAGCAAAGAACTGAAAAGCGTGGAAAACAAATTCGCGCCCAGTTCAAAAAATCGTAAAAAATAAAGGAGCGAGTGCGGCGGGAAATGGTGGCTTAACAGCAGCCAACCAACCAACTGAGCAATGTCATGTGGAGTAGACCAACAAATACAACAAAAGCGGCAGACAAAGGCAGCTGGGTAAGCGTGGAAAAAGTGGAAAAAGTGGAAAACGTTGTGAAAAGTGGCAGGCAACGAGGAGAAAATAAAAATCAACGAAAAAAGCGCAGCATATTCATACATGCTAACAAGTCAAGGGTTTAGAGTTGAAGAGTATGTATTGAAATTAAATTGTGATTTTACTGTGATAAAATAAATCTCGCTCGCTCTCGTTTTAAATGATTGCACAAGCCTCCTTTCAAAGTGACCTCCATTAACTTAGCTTTGACCAGAGCTGCATAATTTATGTGCATTTAAACAAAAAAAAAAGGAGAAACTCCCTGCCATTTCTCGCATACAACCTCTTTAAAATTCCATCTACGAGCAGCAAGATGTCAAACAATAAATAAATAAATAAATAAATAAATCAAAGGCATTTAATTTTATTTTTGAAGTCAACCGAGGCGAACCGCACGCAGCTGAACTCTGACTCGCCTCTATTGCCGTACGAAAAAATGCGTGACACACGCGGCGTATGCGTAATGCGGCCCACCAGCTGAAGGAGCCAAACAAACGGGAATTCGCAGGAGGTGAAAGCGAAATCAGTGGCATAAACTAAACGAGGGACGACGCGCAGCGGGGCAAAGGAGTAGCAGCAGCAAGTCCTGCGGGGCAACTTCACTTCGACGCCTTTGTCAATTTGTTCACCTTCAGTCGGCCATTGAAGGGCGAAGTCGGAGAAAAATGGATGGGGAATACACTGAGAAACTAGATTATAACCTTGTGAAATTAAATAATGCTAAAGCTCTATTTTCCAACTCCAAGAACATATATATATATTCTGCCAAATCGTTTGAGCTCCATCAAAAATTATTTATATTTTCAATCTATTTTTTTCTTTTTTGGCAAGTGCACTTTTTCTAAGTAGCTCGGTACGTGCCACGCCTTTGTTGGTTCTTATTTTGGCCTTATTTTCCTTTTTCCCTGTCGTTGAACTAACAGAGGCCGCCCTGTTGACTTTCCTATCAGGTGGCAATTTATTTAACTGCGTTTGCATTTAAAATTCGTCCCGAAACAAAGTTGTCTCGGGGGGAAAATCCAGGCGAAGATTTTCGCCAAACTAAAGGAAACGCGCAAAACGGCAAATGCGCGAGTGGCAGATAATCCACGTTAACAGGTTAATGGATCTATTTACTTTTTCATAAACTTCGCGGCACCCGGGAAAATACCGAAAAGCTGCGTACAGCAGGTACTTGTGGGGATTTCATTTCAAAACAGATCCGGCCAAGTTAATAGATCGATTAGTTGAGCTGGAAATGAGCAAGCAAAAAAAGATACTTAGATATCAGCAATCTAATCTGTTTCCCTATTCCTATCTTTGGTGGTCCAAAACCCACAAGTTCAACTTGTGTTCCTTCAAATTACCTCAAATTCAGTTCAAACCAAGCCAAACATAATAAATGCCATTTTGAACTCGAAAACCTGTTGGCTAAACTGCTGACCGAAACGCCTTCGGATTTTTAAAGAGTCAGCCACGTTTCCACCTACATTTAGCTATCTGCTTATTTGATTGACTGACAGCTGATGATGGCGGGGAAGGGAAAGGGGAAGGGGCAGGGAAAGGGGGTTGGCACTCGGTTTTGGGGCAACTGATTGTTGGCCCCTCATTCAATATATCCATGTGACTTCTGGCCCGCAAACTCAGTCACACACACAACCAGACGACAGATGCCCCTGCTTTCGTAGGCATGACAAATGTCTGGACATTTCGGCACACTTGTCAGGACTCAAAGCCCAAAAGCCAATTCCCCCGGCACATCACAACGCACAGAAAAAAGAAGCACACACAAAACAGCAGCAAAAAATACAAAGAAAATGAGGAGGAACAGGACGAAAAAGAACAGGACTTTCAATGCTCTACCAAATGTTTTGGAAAAATAAATGGGATATATAATAAAATATATTCCTAAATAAGTTCATAATAAACACACATACTAACTAAGCCTTAAAAAATATAACTACTTTTTAACAGAATTTTCCTGGTAACTTTTATACCCTATTTAAGAAAGAGGATCGCGTGGAACATGAGCCCTGAATTTTCCTACTTTTCCGACTCTTTCGCCCTTCACAATTTGTTTCTCTTTTTGCCTTGCCGCACTTTTCCGGCTCCATTTTCCTTGGCTGTTGCAGATTTTCGCATTCCGTTTGATTGTCCCCGGGGAGAGTGGCAGAAAAGTAGCATTTTCCTCTAACTTCTATTTTTTTCTTTTCACTTAAATAGCTTGTTTAAAAATTAAAATTGTATTTTCCACTAATTTATTTGCTCAGGTATTTCCGATACATATGTACACATAGGCAGCAGAAGTCGATTAGGATTCAAGGCTAACTAGAATTTCCTAATAGCCATAACTTGGCCCAGGCATTTTCTTCCCTTTTTCCCTATTTTCCGCCCTGTCACTTGGATCATCATTATGGTCATTATCCCTGCGTCTAAGAGACTCCGTTCCTTCTATTTCGTTTTTTTTTTTCCAGTTGATTTCGATGCACTTTCCCGGGCATTTTCTTGTGAAGCGATGACGCTGCAAGCCGGCGGAGTCATTAGACCGGGAAATATTGATGGCCGCCATTGACTAGTCATATATCACAAATTACCAAAGCACCAGGGGTGTTTTAATGACCATCGAATGGGAGTGGGGCAACTGGCTGGTGCGGCGCTACTGCGCCACCATGTTATTGTTGGCCTGACAATTTTAAGCCCCTGGCAAAAACGGAAGGCTAATTATTCAACGTCAATTGGCATAAATAATGCAGGAGAAAGTGGAACAGGAACCAAGAGAACGCCATCGCAAGGACAATCGATGCCTTTATACGGACGGACAACGGACGAACGGACGGAGAGGATTTAACCCCTTCACCTTCTATTAGCCCGTGACATAATTACATGGATTGGCGTGGCCGATAGAGAGGTGCAAGAATATGCAGCTCGCTCACCCACTCAGCATTATTAATTCATTGGAAAGTCCATCAAAGGGATAACGAAGGATGCTGGGCGTGGCACATGCCTTCAATGTGTGCGTAATTGATGTTAGAGCCACGCTCCTCCTTCATCCTTCTCCGGATATTTCCCTGGATAAAGATGGTGATGGCGATGGCGATGGCGATGGCGATGGCGATGGCGATGGCGATGATGAGGATGAGGATGCCGCCGCTGCTCCTTTCTGCATATTTTAGCTGCATGGGCAAAGTTTGTGCGCTGAGCGGGATTGGAACTGACAGAAGGTCAAGGAAGGCGGCCGAAAGTTGACCTCAGTGTTGCACTGCAATGAGCTGGATTTGCATATGCAAAACTATTAGTAACTAACTAATTAAAATGCTAACAAAAATGAATAAGCTTTATGCCAACAGTGCAATGGATGATAACTAGTTCATTTTTGTATCTTAAACTCATATTTATTTATTTTATATTTAGCATATATCACTATCACTTTTATTTCTCAGTGCAACCGCACCTGCGGACCGCTTTGCCCCTCGTAGTTATATTTTTTTTTTTTTAGCCGCCTTTGGGGAGTTTAAACGTCGGCGCACTTAGCGGCCGCCTCGACGAGTTGTTAAAAATTGTATTTCTAAAGTGCTGGAAAATTGCCGAGCGCCCACTTGAATCGGCCCAAAATGCCGCCCCTTGCCACCATCAGCCTGTTTTAGCTGATTCCCGGCGAGAGTTTTGGCCATGCCGTACCTTAACCCCTAGCTGGCCGCACTGCCCCTTAACCCATCGCATGCCTGACCACAAAGAACTTTGCGCTCCAAAGTCGCTGCGGCAATCAAGTGATGGCAAGCCGAATGTGTGCTGCACTGGAAAAAAAATATTGCAAAAATATTAAGCATATTATAATATGCATCAGGAGATATAAAAAAAGTTACCTACTGCTTTTAGACATTCGATTTTCAATCTAAAAGTATCTTTAGATATAGTTTTCATTACAGAATATGCTAACATCACTATGAAATAATTAAGCAAACGAATATAAGTTTATATAAGTAATTATTTATCTATATTTTGCTATATATATCTATATTATTTTACAATTGAAAACCTAGTGGAAATGCACAGAAGATATTAATGGAAAGTATCCAAAATGCAAAAGTCTGTTCATCCTTTCAGTGCGAAGTGATTTGGATTGGCTCTGGTTGCGCATTCCCTCGGTTGGTCTGGTCTGGTCTAGTCTGGTCGGGATCGGGATGTGGGTATCCTGGCTAAAGGATCCTGGGGTGGAACGAGTGGAAGGGCCATGTGGCTGGCTGGTTGGTTGAATGCTCCGATGTGCAGCCGCATCAGGAGCAGTTGGGTTTCCTTTGGTCCTGGACTGCGCTTGACTTTCGTTTTCCCTTTTGGCTTTCGCCTCAGCGAACTCTGGGATTTGCGATGTGTGTAGGTGGTGCCTCCTGGTGTGGCATATCGATATATAACAAGTATTTTAGCCCATTCAAAGTGATCCAAGTGCAATAGGTCGTGCTTTGCTTTTAACCACAAAGAAATGATGTTCAAAAAATCCAATTAACAGCTAAATTATAACGTTTAAGCATATATCTTACTTATATGTAACGTTTATATCTAAAAATATTTGAAAAATATTAAATTCGCTTAAAAAGGAGATCTGGCAAATCGCTTAAGTCGAACTAAATCTCGTTTGCAGTCTGTGGGAAAAAGCCATGAGGCATCCCCTGCTGGTTTTACTTTCACTTTGCCAGCCAGTTTAGAGCAGTTTTGAGTGCTCGCTACGTTCATATTCATTTATCATTGATAAGAAACATAATCAAGGAAATGAATGAATGCCTGACTGGGCAAATGAATGAATGAGCGACTGCAGTGCGGAGCCAGCTGGACTGTGTTGTTGCCGGGGGTTTTTCCGGGCAAGGCATGGGCTTGGGTTTGGATTTTCCCCACCCGCTTTGGCCAAAGTGAGTGCAGTGCTAAGCGCAGTTGACTTGCATCCCTGAGCTTGACTAACGCCATGTGGCAACTGTTTCCAAATCCCCCGCACATCATTCATCTCCATTTCGCAGCCATTCCGCGTTGCAGCAGCAGCAGCTCCACCAGTTTCCCCCTCCCCTCCCCGCATCACCGCTTTCCACAGCTTTTCCCACATTCCTGTGCGGTTTTTTGTTCGCCGCGCTCACTGGCTCTTTTGTCAGTTCCTTGACAAGCCCTGGGCCAGAATCTCGTCCAGCTTAAGGAGCCAGGAGCAGCGGGGTCGCGGTGGATTGGCGGCAGAGCTTGTGGACCGCAGGATTCAGTTGATTGATCCTTATCACAGTTTTCACTTTCCTGTAATCCCATCGATTGCTCTTTCCCCAGACACTTTTTGCACACGGATGGCTGGACTTGCATTAGAGAAATTAATAAAAAAAAAAATTACACAAAGGAAGTGAAATTAAGAAGAAGAAAAAATAAAAAAAAGTTAAGCTGGTTTTTTTTAATTTTTATAATAATCTCAAGAAAATTTCCAGACTTACCTACTTTCTTTTCACTCCCTAAATAATTCTTTTATTATTTTATTATTTTTTTTTAAATTTTATAGATTTATTTTATACCAAATTGAACTATTTTTCAGCAATAACCCAATAAGCTCCGCATAATTGGCACAAAATTGACGTTAAGCAGTGTTCATTTCCATCGATTAACGATTAAGTACGCCGATATTTTATAGATTATTCTTGTGCTGCATAAACTGGCCACCTGCAGCAACCTAAATTGCCCGACCACGCCCCCAATTATGCAATCGCCCACAATTGCGCCAAGCCATGCAAAATGCATTTGTGGGGTGAAAAGAGTGGGTAGCGGGGGTAGTGGGTTAAGTTGGGTCACATGTGCCGCGAACTGGTTAAAAGTCAATTAGTCTAATTGCCCAAATGCAATGAATGTCAATTTTAATGAGGCCACTGCACAAGGAAGGACATCGGACCATTCGCATCCTGTTTTTGTCACCTCTTCCGAAGGCGCTCACCTGTCAAAGGAAACGTGGGGGGGGTTGGGCTCCATCATCGCATCCACTCAAAATCATAACAAACAACATCAGCGGCAACAGCAATAAACATAAAAAAAAAAAAAAAACCAAGAAACAACGAACCAACTGCAGACATAAGCAGACTTAACTGAAGCAAAGCTGACTTTAAGCGAAGCGGCGGGAAAGGGAAGTGTTTGAAAGTGGAAAGTACCCTGTAAAAGCAGGAAAAGCGGTAGAATGGCAGTGCAAAGCATATATACAATGTAATATACTTATGCTCTTGGAAAAATCCAATCAAGAATTTACCAATTAAATTTTGAAAAAAAAAGTATGCAAAAGAGCGAATGATAGAAATTTACAGGGTAGCCGAATGGCCTGAGCAGGACGAAACGAGTGACGCCTGAACGTAGGGACACGAACAGGAACAAGAACAAGAGAAGAAGTGAAAAAGGACACTCGTAAACTTTGCACCTCACTTGCTAATGTGGCAGCTTAGAGGCGGAGAAAGCAAAAAAACCGACAAAAGAGAAGGGTCCCCCCTTTTTAGCTTTCAGCATATTTTTTTTTTTTTTTTGGGCCCCGGCGAAAGTTTTGCACTCGAATTTTTTACTGCTTTCATTTTTCTTTGCGACTGTGTGCGTGTTCCTCTAAGCTGCAATTAGTAAGGTCAAAGGTGACGTGAAAAAAATAATAAGAAACAAAACAATAAAAAGTGAAAGAAAAGGGGCGAAAAAGCAGCAATGCGTCAATTAATTAACCTAAGTCAGTCGAAACTTTTACAGACAACCAAGTGAAGTTTGTGAGCAGTGCGGAAATACTTTGCAAACTTAAGTAATTAAATATATGTATATAATATTTGTTGGTAATTAAGCTATTCAATAAAATAAATATACATAATATTTGTATTATTTTATCAAGAGGTATGCTGAAAGTCATATTCGCCAGCTGCGCAACTCAAAATCCAAAATGGAAACAAACACCGAAATAGACAAAAAAAAAAAACGAAAAAAGGCGAAACACCCGAGGGCGTTTTACTAGGGCTTGTGGTCGCTTTTGGCAATGCATAAATTACGCACTGTAATTGAATTAAAATCAATTTTTGCATTCGTGCGCACATGCACATGCATTTAGCCAGGGATCCGCTGCAGCTGCTCCGGATTTGTATCCGGGTCCGGGTCCGGGTCCGGGTCCGGGTCTCCTGGTCACCGGTTCTCCGGGTCCGGCTCTGGTTTTCCAGCTCCTCCTCGTTTTTATGCATTCTGCGCACTTTTCGCCAGCGGTCCGCCCATCGTGATATTGGCGATGCGGTTGGGCGTCGATAGCAAACAAGCAAACAACATCATCAATGGACTGGTCTGGTCAACCGACGAACTCATCCCCAAAGCCCGTCGAGCCACCGTGCACGCACTCGACCGGGTGAACCACTAGCACCACTTCACCACTCCACCCACCTGAGCGTGGAGAAGCAGTCGTCAAAAAGCTGGCTATCTGAAATCAGAGAATGTCAGTTGATAAACACAAATCTGCACAAAACTAGCTATGAATCACTAAAAAATTCACTTAAATATCAGGAATATAATTAAAAATATGTTAATACATTTAAAATGTTTAATAACTTATTACAGTCATAAAATTTTTAAGACTGCGTGTAATGAAAAATGGTTTTAAGCCTATTGAAAGTTTTCTTGTAGCCTCATTTAACAAAAGTTTAATCTTATTTCTTAATGACTTTCACTGTGTAATTTCTTCGAGTGCACAAACAGGACGACCAGCATTCATTTTTCAGGCCAAACTTTGACAAATTGCTGCTGGCCAAGCTCAAAATCGAGGGAACCACGATGGGCCAGAGATGCGATACCATGGCTAACGAGGGGGAGTGCTGCGAAGTGGTGACCCCGAACATCATCACATCACTGCGGCTAATTATTACATTTTTACCTTGACCACGCCCAGTGGACGAAGTGGGGCTTCCGGGGGAGGGGGCGGAAGTGGGCGTAAAAGCGGGCTGGAAAACTGGGTTGGCGGATGACGGCACTTTGACAGCCACTGATAAATCAATGTCAAATGGCTGCCTTTTCGTGGGTCCACGGCGCTGGCAACCCGGCGGGTTGGAGTGGACTCGGATTAGCAGCGTTGACTAACGAATGAGTGAGCATGGGAGTGCATTATGTATGACCGGTGTGGGCTAATTTGATTGAAACACACATAATTATACAACTAAGTTACGCGTTTCGTTCGTTTCGGACACGCGAAATCCGCAAACTGAGCCACCCCGGGGTTAAATTAAGCTGGGTGCTGGTGTTCATTCACTGAGGTAATTCTTGGATTAAAGATTGCTTGACTAACCAAAGGTCATTGGTTCACAGAGGAATTCCTTGGATTAAAGATAGCCTGACTATTATGATATATTGAGTAAACTCGGCAGACCCCGATTGTTGTGTCAAAATCGAAATAGATGTAAGATTTCTTTTTACTCGGCTTTAACGTTGACGTTACTTGAGTTTCGTGCGTGTAATTTTTTTTTTTTCAAAATACAGACAGACTTATCCATTTTCACGCACCGGCATGTTTTAGTACAGCGCAGTTAGTTACGTTTTCGATTACTTTTCGCCCGTTTTCGCCAAGCCATTAGTTTTAAGAGCATTAAATTCTCAAGCAATTCAAAAGTCTGAGCAACAGGCAAATAAAAATTCAAACATTAACTCCGATTCCGTGCATTTTGAAAGCAAAATTGTTCAAGTACAAGCCAATAGATAGAAGCCAAACCAGTAATTATAGGCCACATTATACCTGGGCCATTCGCCAAATTCGAACATTGCGAACTTTCGGAAGTAGAAACCATCCGGCGTTACGATGAAACCCGACCAGTTAAATCGCTTGATCAAAGTGAATACCCGAATGCAACCCTGGTTTTTGCGCAACACTAGCGAGTTGTACGAAAGTGCCGTTAGATCCTATTACGAGCGCGGCCACAGTTCACGTAAGTTTACAGTTATAACTAAGGAAATTCTAAGAGTAAACAACATAATATCTATATACTAACTTCTAACATCGATTTGTAGACAACCGACACCCACGTTTCCGGACCGAGAACGCTGGTCCTTTGCGCCGGATCAAGCGGGCGGAGGCGAAGCCCAGTGCAAACGATATCTATCCGCGCAGCCACATCATGCAGGCGGATCAGGCATCGGCGGCCAGCAATAGCAATTCCGGCCAATTTCTGTACTCGATGATGCAGGCGAATCGTTCGCGCTCCATGTCCTTTACGGCGGCTCGTCCTTACGCCTCCGTTTACGGCCAGAGTTCCGTGCGTAGGGTCGCCAGTTCGAGCTGCTCCAGCGGGCGCAGTAGCGAGTCATCCCGCACCGAGTTCCTGGTCGGATCCTTGCGCAAAAACAAAGCGAAGCGGGAGCGCCAGAGCCGCTCGATGCGCAAAAGCAGGGACTCCAAAGAGGAGTCCCATCTGGTGGACATGGGCATGTTCAGTGGCCGTTCCATGAGCATGCCATCCCGTCCATCCGCATCCGTTTTGGGATCCGTAGCAATGATGCCGCCGAGCAGGCAACACCACATAGCGGCCATGGCGAAGAGCTCACTGGCGCAGGGCATCCAAATGCCGCGGAGCGATGGCGACTCCCTGATGCCGGTGGATGCCGCCCTCAAGCGTCGCATTTCGGTGCTGGGCAAGCTGGACGGTGGACGAAAGCGGTCAGGACTCGGTCCACTAGGCAGTGGGGCGACCAGAAATGGCAGCACCACCGCCATAAACGGACAACAGCCGACGGAGATGCGCCACCGCTTCCAGACTTTGGGCGATCGCATCAAGCAGTTCGAGTACATCCAGTTCGCCGACGGACCCGTGGCCACTTATGCCTTCAATCGGAGCCAGCAGAGACCCATCAATACCAGCATTCGTGATTCGCCACGGAGCCGTATTGAGAAGAGCTCGGATACGTCAATCAATGGCACTACCAATAGCACCAGAAGCAACGCCACCACGCGACGTATGGAGGTGAGACAACAGCCGCGCCAGCTTAGCTTCCACAATGTCCTGCACGCCAACTATCGCCAGAGGAGCCGAAGCCTGGAGTCCGGAGCCGTTCAGCTGAGGGAATCCCTCGAATCCATAGCGCGACCCGCAACTCCACTCGGTCCACGGGGCTTCGATGGAGCCACTCGGGGATCCAGCCTGGACAGCAGCTCGCGGACTAGTTTCAGGCCCAGCAACTCGACAATCACTTGGGATAATTCTTTGGGTAGATATGAAGGTGAGTAAACTGGAGGATATAATCATATCTTAATAATTATATATGTATGTATATGCAGAAGAATTAGGTAGAAGGTCGGTACACGATTTCGGATATGCAAAGAGTTCGGAAGACACATCATGCGATTGGGATGTTAATCCAGGTGAAGATTGGCCCAAGTACCCCAGATCAAGTAGCCCATGCGGCAAGGGTTTGATGTCAAATGTAGCAAAATCAGACAACGTTTCGGTGGGTAACGCAAATGCCAGTAGTCAAAATTGGGCAATCCCGTCGGGATCAGCGACAAAATTACGCTCGATTGAGGGAAAAGCCAAAGAAGATACTTTGGAATCGACAACAGTGAATTCGGAGCATGGTAAAGCCAATTCCAATTCCGGTTCCACTTCCCGCGACACTTCGCAAGCAAACTCGCAAGCGGCTTCAGTTCACGATGAGCCCAATAGAGCCACCTTGGCACCCGTGCGTCGCGTCCACCTGCAGCAAAAGAGTCTGCAGAACCAGTCTGCAACCAAGGTGGATGAACCTAAGCGCGAGGATCTGCCACTCAGTCCCCTCGAGGTCAAGGACACGATCAAGGAGAAGGCTAGGGAAAGGGTCAAAAATAAGCAGCTGCTTGAGAGTCTGCAGGACAAGCCGCGAGTGACCAAGGTGACCAGCAACCAGGTGAGCCGCTCCAGTCATCGATCCTTCCTGCACCCGGCCAAAGATGACGACGTGACTGCGGCTAATGTTTCCAAGAAATCGCAGTCGCATCCAAAGCTCGGGAAGAAGCCGGAAAGGAAGGCGAACCAGAAGCGGGAGGACAGAACTCCAGCCCAGGTCAAGGGAGCCAATCAGCTGCTGGTGGCGAGTGCCTCGCAGGTAGGTAATACGTCTAACTCACATATATCGCAGAGATATCCCATGATCCTTGACAGGTTTCGGCCTACAAGCGTGCCTTCCGCACCCAGCAGCAGATACGCAAGGCGGAGATCCTCCAACAGCAGGCGCAGCATCTGCAGGAGTCCCCCATAAGTCCCACTGCCATCGAGGGGTCCAAACAAACCGCCAAGCTGCAGAGCCACCAGGGCTCGATACAACAATCTACCTCTAATCGAACCAATGTTCGAACGTTGGTCAGACGCAGTGCAGCCAGTTCGGGAGGCAAGGCTTCCCCGTTGGGCGATCAGCTGACATCCAAAGCGGGATCTGGAACTCACTCATCGTTGACAGCCAAGCCGAAATCGAATGGATTGGTTCTGAAAACGAAGGGATTAAATAGATCACAGATGAAGACAGCAGGTAAGCCGCATTACGAGGGTAAAGTTTTTGGATTTTGGTAATTTCCTTTAACATTTTGTATTTCTTTTAGTTAAAAAAAAATCATGTTAACTCTTTACAGCTGCTACTGCAACAGCAGCACCGCTAACAGCGAAGCGGACTGCGCAGCATGTAGTGTTAACGGCAAAAACAACAACGAAAAGGGGCAATGGAGCTGCGATTTTTGGTGGAGGAGGGGGAAGGGGAGTTGGAGTTGGTGGAGCAGTTCGGAGAGCGGCAAAGGAAACGCTGACGGTGGCAGCTCAACAGCAGCAGCAATCGCGTAACGGTAACTCGCTGCTTGGCTATCGGCGCGAAACGGTTAACCGCGCAGCAGCAGCGCTGCTGCAGCGACGCGACGCAGACGAGCCGCTGTCGCAGTTGCAGTTGCAGTTGCAGTCGCAGTCGCCGTCGGCGTCGCAGTCGACGCAGCAGCGGCGCCAGTTTCACTGTCCACATCCCCCATGGCGTCCCAGCTACTAAGTGTTCACTGTGTCCCGTTATGCCGCCCGTGCTCAGTTACTGCTCTCGCAAATTGTTCCCACCCATGAGCCAGACAGAGATAAATCCAATGTAACTGTCAACTTAACAGTACAATAAAATCTCACGAAATCAATGTCTTTAAAAACAGCAAATGCAATGGTAAACCAAGTGTGCATATGTAAGTGGGTAGCTGTAAATCTGTGGGTGGAATAGTACCGCAAGCTGTTGAAGATGCTAATTTCGACACAACAACAATAAGCAGAGACAGATAAGTGTACATACATACATATATACGCAATACGGCGACTACTTTCCCTCTCCACTTTTCCCGTATCAACAACACAGCATTAATTTTTCATGCAGATTTAACCGTTACATGACAGGACCAACAAGCGCCGCGTACAGTGAAACCACTTGCATAGGGAACCAAATTGACTAAAATATTGAATACTTAAATCAATTAAAGAAATGTTGCAATATTTTATTTATATGCTCTGTAGAATATTGATCATACGCAGTGTGGTCTATTTTAAAGCAACGAACCTATAAATCTACTTAATTCAACTGTTTTTTTTTTTGTTTGGTTTTGGTACAAAATAAAGTGTACTGCATTTCGACCACTGTACTCCCGGCACATCAATGTCAAACGGCAGATAAGCGTCGACAACAACAATAAAGCATCCAAGGAAACGCAGAAGACCGAATAGCTAGAAAAAAAAAAAAAACAAATACAAAATTGCCAGGGAGTGGATAAAAATAGTTGCGACAAGAAAACGGCGACGACTTTTGTGGGTGGGATAAGTTGGGTGTCTTTCGTTACGAAAGATTGGAGGATGTTTTTTGGCTTGTTGTCAGCCCTGCGAATTGTTGCCGCGTTCTTTGATAAATGATGATGCGTGCCACATGACTGGCCATATAAACGGACTCAACTCCGCTTCTTCGAGGATCTAGAGAAACCGAAAAATAAAGAAAAAAAACCGAAAAAACAGTGGCAGACAAATAGGCTCAGTGGCCGGGACGAAAGCAGTTAAACATTTGAACCAGGCTAACTGGCTGACTGACTTGGCTAAAATTGATTGACAGTTGTACAAAGGGTATGCAAAAACCCAAAGAAAAGCAGCTTGAAGACTTACAATTTATTGTGTGTTTTACTTGAGCAAAAAACAATGGAATGCAGCTTGAATCTCTGATAAACTGAGTTTTAATCACTAAATTATATTCCAATGCTATGGCTTTTTTCAATTGACTTGAGCTTTTGGCCTAATTGATTGCGGAATTGGTTTCAATTTCAAATAAAGCGTACGCATTCCACTACATTTTGCCTTGGACTTTTGTAAATTGGCTCGCCTGACTGGCTTGAATCAAAACAAAAACCAATTTCCATTGGCATAAATAAATAAAAATCAAATTAAAGCAGGAAGAACGCTGCAGTTGAGCACCTCGACTACCAGATACCCGTTACTCGCCTCTCTGTCAAGATAGCAGCGCCACCTAGTGGGAGAAGTTGAAACGCTATCTTCTTTATGCATGTTACATTCTTATCAGCGAATCTATTATATAATTTTACTCTGCGAATAAAGCGTATAATTAATTCGAACACAAAGTGTTCGTTCGTTCGTGTCGTTCGTTTTTCCCTTTGTTTTTGTGTCTATTTTTTTTTTTTTTTTTGTAATTGTTTCTTTTTCCTCCTTTTTGGCAACAAAGGGGCAGCCAAGCAGCAATGTACATAAAAGGCAATAAAATTAAATCAAATCAAATGAAATGCGCATATGTATGGCTTTTTATGAGCTGCGCACCGCTTTCCAGGATCACAAGACGGCCAAAAAGGACGAAACGAAAACAAGGAGCTCGATTGGTTGGGTTAGTTAGGTTAGGCAGTTGGGAGGCGAAAGGATTAAGGCGAGAACCGCACACAAAAAGGCAACAATTCGTGCGTTTGTGTCTCTCAACTAAATTGTACCCTCTAAATATATACTAATTAATTTTTAAAATTCAATTAAGCCGTGTAAAGCTTAAACCATACATCAAAAGACTTATTTACAATATAGCGGAATAATGTTTATAAATTTCAATTATATTTAATATATGTATTTTTTACACCACAATCATTACATATATATTAAATTACACTTTAGGTGCAACTTTTTACACATTTATTTAACTATTTAGAGCTAAAAAACATATGTTTCCATTTGATTTGATTTAATTTCGTTTTATGAGTGTGAAAACAGCGTCGTTTACTTGAACTCAGCTCATTTCCGATGCTTTTTCCTGTTGGTGTCTCATTTCTGGCAATAAAATAAATCCACCGCAAAGCCGCTGCGGGTAGATTGCTTGGTTGACCCAAAAAAAAAAAATAATAGGTGGAGGAACTTGGAGGAGCGGCAGCAGATGTTTGGATGCTCAGCGTGGCATATACATAGTACATGGCCATAACCATTTGGCCCGAAAATCCAGATGGAGCAGGAGATGCTGGATGCTGGATTCTGTATCCTGGAACTCCTTGAGCTGCCGGTGCATGGCTAATTAAGTTGTTTCGGCCACTTTTCATCCGTTAATGTGTCGGTGGTCAGCGCAGGATCGCAGGATTCCCAAGGATATATGCACATAGACATATCTGTTTTCAGTGGGCAGTTAGACGAGCGAGCGAGTGGCTTTCCAGCACAATGTCGCATCATGTCCAAATGCCCATTTCCTGTGCAGATATGCCTTTCACCTTCTGGGAAATTCCCTTTGCATCCCCTCTACACTGCAATTAAATCAATTTATTGCCTCAATTGTTATAAAAAAAAAATAATAATAATTTTTGTTTTTTTTTGCTTTGTTTGCAGCACAAGTTGGCTCTATTTTCTGAATATTATTTGAATGGAATTCTTTTATTTTTTCGAGTGAACTATCTTCCCTTCTTTTGCCTGCATCTCGCAGAGTTTTCCCTGCTCCCTTCGGTTTTGTGGTCATTTCAAATTTTCATTTCATTTGCCATAAAAAGGAAATTGGTTTCGTATGCCAGTTGACATGGCCCTTTACCACCAGTCTAGGGATTGAAGGGGGCGGGGGAGGTGCTAGGGGGGTGTGTGTGTGTGTGGCAGTTAAACACATAACTGCAGCAAACAACAAGCTGAAATACCTGACAAGGGAATGGAAGTATGGAACTAAGGAACTAAGGAACTGCCACTGCCAACGGAAACTGGTTGGACCAAGACCCATGGAAAATACTCAGGGAGAACCTCTAGGAATATGGGTGGGCACAAAGCATAAATGCCAGTAGCTGGTCATTCGAGCTGTGTTTACCATAAGCTCTTCTTCCAACGCCATGTGGGCGAATTTTCGTGACAGATTCGAGCAGGGAGTCCTGGGAGGAGGAGGAGAAGTCCTGGCCAAAAAGGATGCCGGCTTGTTTGCTTGCTAGGTTGTTTCATGTCCCTAATTAATGAACTGCTTATGACACCGCTTGGTCACTTATTAATGAACCACTGCATCAACTGGATAACCGGGGGTTACTTTGGCACTTGCATTTGGTAGCTTCGGATCGAGGGAACGATTTGGATGAGTAGGTACGTGTGACTTTGGTCTCAGAAGTTATTAGTTGCAGGAGTTATTGCTTTCTGTAGTTATTGGTTTCAGAAGTTATTGGGTGTTTTTAATCAAAATCGAAACTGTTTTTGGCTCAAAATGAAAATGTGGCCAAATCTAAAACTACTTTTGGCTCAAAATGAAAGTGTTGCATACTTTTACGCACCTTTGAAATGACTGGGTTTGTTAGCATAGTGTTTATGAGTTTGAGGAGATTGCAAATAACAAGTTCATAAGTAATTTATATTCGTTAGAAAACCTTTTAAGCGTACGCATTACTGCAATATATTGTTGCTTTTTCTAAATTAAATTCCTTCTGCATGCTTTGCACCTTTCCGTGCTTACAAAGTGCAACTAAGTTGAAAATTGTGGATTAACTCTTTATCTCTTTTTTTTTTTTTTGTTGTGTTGTATCCCTTGGTTTTATTCCCATCTTCCTTTTTTTGTTCTTTGCACAAACAAATATTAAATTAACACTCACACGCGCGCTTACTGATTTGCTGCACAGAAATAAAGGCGAAAAAATGTGGAAAAGTGAAATACCAGAGAGCTCACACAAATTTTAGAGTTAAATTCAGGTCAGGGTTGCCAGGCGCCCGCGACGACGATGATGATGATGATGAGGACGATGGCGAAGGGGATGATGATTTGGGTGGCAATGATGGCAGAGCAGCAGCCACAGAAGCACCAGCAACAACAATGTGGGCAGACACACATTCACACGCACACTCACACGCACACTCACACACACACGCACACGCGGAGAAAGTGAAAGAGAAAGGACGAGCGAAAGGGAGAGCAATTTAGTTCAAAGGCATGAAAAGTGCAACCGAAAAAAATATATATTTAGCATTGCGGTGCGGGGAAAAAATAAATAAAAGCCAGCAAGAACAGCAAAATTAAAAAAATAATTAAATATGAATGGATGAACATTAAGCTTTTAGCTGAATTCTTTAATAATAAATAACAGCCAGCGAATCAAGCAGATGTCATTAAATATTTAAAATCTCTTAAATCACTGCCACACAACAGGTAAAAAACAAATGGAAAGTGGAGGCCAATTGAAAGGGAATCGAATATGTTGTTACCTCTTAAATTGATCCAATAAATCAGCTGATCGATCAGTTTTCTAATCATAACATTGGAAATAATGGTTCAAATATGGAATGTCATACCTCGTTGAATTCGTAACAAAATTTCCTAGCGAACTGTATTCAAACTTCGAAATTTTAATTTTTTGCCATTTTTCGAAAATTTTGATGATGTTACTTACAAAAAATGCGAAAATTTGGCCGAAAATAAATTTTTCAAAGTCCTTCCAAAAGTTATAGGGATGGTTAGTATTGGTAATTAGAAACACAAAAAGTTATACCAAAAAACTCATCTTTAATATTTCATTTTTTGACAAGAATGGTTTTCTTTATTTTATGTGAAAAAATAATCGGTATTTTGATCAAAACATTCGAAATAATTACCCAAATATGGCATGTCATAGCTGGTTGAGTTCGTTTTTTAAATCCCAATCGATTTGCATTTAAATTTGGGAAATTTTTTTTTTGTCATTTTTTTTGCAAATTTTGATGATTACAAAAAATGCAAAAATGTGTCCTAAAATTATTTTTTCTAAATCCATCCAAAAGTTATAGGGATCGTTAGCACTGATAATTGGCTACTCAAAACAGCTACTCTTTCATCAATATGACAATTTTTAGCAAAGTTATGGTAAAAATTCGCAACGAATTCTTGTCAGTTTTTGTAAAGTCAAAATTTTGAATTTTTATCATAAAAGAATCTGTTTTTTGGCCATAACTTCAAAATTAATTGTCCAAATACAAAATGTTGTATCTCATTGGGCTTGTAATAAAATTTGGAATATAAGTGCGTTCAAAAAAAATTTTTCTATTTTTTTCCAAATTTAATGAAATTTGATTAAAAAAATACCAAAAAAAATTAACAAAATTTTAATTTCCTAAAATCGACAAAACAGTAATATGGCTCGTTAGTTTAGTTTACAAGCTGTGCAAAACATAAAGTAATTTGGCTGTTTGGCAATTTTTAGGTATGTAATGGATAAATATGTATAATTTTTACCTCCGATTTTTAAAACAATTTTTTTTTAATGCGGATCTTGCGGGGACTTGCATTTTTGCATTTTTGCATACTGGCATTTCTGGCAGGTCGATCTGAGCGAATTTACTGTCAATGGCCCGAAGCAACGAAACCCAGCTCATGTCTAACCGCCTGCCACGCCCCCGCCCGCGCTGCACGCCCCCGTCGATGAAGAAGAAGAAAAGCGGTAACAGCTGCAGGGTAAAAAATGCGAAAAAGTGAGATGGAAAACCCTTCAAAGCTTTTTGGCTGCTGTTTGTTTGAAGTTTTTTTATACATATATTTCTTTTTTTTTTTGCGCCTTTTAAGTGGCAACTACTTTGCACCTCTCGGTGGTTCACACGCACACCTGCCACGCCCCCGCAACCCCAACCCCAACCGACGCCCATTCATGTCTGACTGTCTGTGGCGCCATCTCGTTCTAGTCAAGTGTTTTGGCCTTGAGTCGCTCGGTTCTCTTTTTTAGCCCATTTTTTATATTTTCCCGGCTCTCGTTTTCTTTTTTTTTTTTATTCCAGCACCTTGGCACACATGTTACACCTAAGAGAGGCCACAAAACACCACCTGCCCTTTGGCACACACACACACACACTGCGTATACGCAATTTATGTAATCAAAGCCATGGGGTAGCGCACAAAAATGCATAAAAATTAAAATAAATAAATGTTGGCAAAATTTACGCAAGTTGCGTGCGCAAAAGTTAAAGCGTAAGCTAAATAATATTACGTTTTATTTTTTTTTTTCTCAATTTGTTACCTTAATCAAAAGTTGCAAGGGTAAAATAATAATTTAAATTGCATTAAAAAGTAATTTATTTATTTATGTAATAAAAACGGCAAAAATTCGATTAAGTTTTGAATTAAAACCGACATTAAAGCGAAATAAATAAAGCTAAATTGAAAAACAAATAAATGAAATGTAAAACTTGATAAATAAGTTGAAGAAAATATGTGAAATTCTCGTGTTGACCCGCATTTTGCAATTATTTGCAGGCTGAAATGCAAACAAAATTTATATAAATTATGGTGTAGGGAGCGTTGAGCGGGGAAGTGGGGGTGAAACGGCCAATGATTTATGGTATAAAATTTAATTTTGCGGCTTTTTAATCAACAGAAATCAAATGCAGGGCAACATGGTTTTCCACTTATGATTTATCAAGCCCGCACACTAATTTTGCGAATATTTTAATTTTAGTTTAACACCGCGTTTTAATTGTTTAAGATGCTGGGCATTTGTAGTGTTAATGTGCATAAATCTAAAAAAAAAAACAGATAAAAAATAAATAAATGTAGGCATTCGTCACGTAAATAAAGTAAATAAAAGCTAAGTTATCAATGGGTTAATGTGCGTGATTGGCAGGCTCGCTGCTTATGGGGTTAAAGTGAAGCTAAAAGGGTTAATGGGTGGCTATAAGGGTTAACGGGGTTTTGGGTGGAGAATTCCCTTTTTTGGTTTTTGGTGGGTGGAGGAGGAGGAGGGGTGCCTGGGAAATCGGAGGCTGCGGTGGCGCCCAAATTGATGCATGTGCAGCAGCACGTTCCGGCAATGCCACTAAATCCCCTCTGGGACAACAGGCGACAGGCGGCGGCCACAAAAAGGGGCGTGGCAGCGCATGAAGAGCGGTGCAAGGGGGCGGTTTATTTGAAAAAGCTGCATCGATATGTTATTTGCATGTGTCCAAAAGGTTGGGGAGATTTTCCAAAGGGCATAGGGGTGAGCATGGGTTTTTCGGTAGGGTTTTCCACACAGCCAAGCAAATCCCGTGGCAACTTTTTGCCACGCGAAAACTTTCTCAGGCAAGTTTATGCATGAATAAAGTGAAAAGCTGCAGGCAAACGCATGCACTGCAAACGGAAATGGTGCACTTGAAGTTAGAAAAATATTCAAGAAGTTAAAAACCAAAAAAAGAGTCCAATTTCCAGGCACTCGCGTTAAAAATAAAGCCTAATTTAGCTGGCTAAAAAAACTTGCATGGATTTCTCGCAGTGCACACGCAGAAACAGTTGCCACAGCGAAATGGCTGAAAAAAGTCATTTCGTGTTCAACTCACATGCGCATAATCCGGCGAAAAGTTGCATTTTATTTAGTGCAGACAAGACACTACAACATATGTGTGTATGTTGGCCTACTTCAAATTCGCATTAGGCAGCTTGCAGCGGACAAAGACAGCGGATATCCATGGATTCGTTTTAATTATCGCCATAAACAATTGGCTGGGCGGTGAAGAACTTTAATTGCAGCAGCAGTTGCACTCAGTTATCCCTCGAAAAACCGAGTTGAGTAGCTACAATAGTCGTTTGGATACGAGTTCAAACATAATACTATAATAATTCACTTAAATATACATCATTACGAACTTGTTTCACAGAAAGAAGTCAATAATAATCGCAGACATGACCAGTTACACTTATACTTAAAATATTTTAAATCACTTTTCTGCTAACAAGTGCAGTAACATAACAAAAACTCATAAAATACTATCAAATAGATCTTTACAACGCAAATCAAAATACATCTTTAAAGATATGCCCTTGTTGTTCCTTAATTTCCTTATATAAAATAAATATCTATCTTTATATATATATATAAATTCTCCGTCGTGTGAACGATAAGCTGATCCTTCAGACCGTTCCAGCGTTTATAACTTTTTGGGCAATGTGAACATTGGTATTTGCTTTATGGTTGCACTCTGCTGTCATCCTGCATCTCAACGATTTGATGACTACCTTCGTGGACATTCTCTTCAATGTCCCCAGTCTTATTGTGCTCATCGATCTGATCGATCGAAACGAGTTCGCAGTAGTCTTCTTCCTCTGAGAGATCTTCGTCGATGGGCTCAATCTGGACGTGCCATTGGAATCACTCATCCTCGGTGAACTTTCCCTCCGACAGATGTACTTCAGTCTCATGGTTTGAATTCTCTTCTCCTCCGGTGTCGACTTTTGCATCTGTTTCCGTTACCAAATCATTGCTCCTTTCAAATTGATAATCTTCCGAATGCTCTTCATGTTGAAAAATTGTTTCAAGCTTCTCCATCTTGACGTGGAATTGCTGTCCATTGGTAGCGGCTAATTCCAACAAATCCTCTATATTTTGTTTGTTCTTAACGTGGCATTGGAACTGTGGATCACACGATTCCTTGTCATCCGGCAAACCCTTCATTTCAGATTCCTTGAGAAATTGGTGACTCCTGCGGAATTTTGTAATTATCCTAAAGACTCTTTTTGCATCCATCCCCTTTATAATGTGGATATTGTTTGTACTGGGATACCATATCCGCAATATTATATCCCACATTCTGTGGATCATCACATAAATTGTCCATGACTTCCCAACTTTCCAAGCTAGTGCGGCAAATTCTCGACTTTGTCCTTAAATTCAGCCATTTAAATATATATTGCAATAGATTTTAGTTAATGTGCACTTACATTTTAATATCATTTTACAAAATATTACAAAAGCCAATCAACAAATGATTTTGTTTACATCGATATTGCATTAATCACCCTGTACAACCGCTTTAGCCAGTGCTGCTAACGTTAAAAACTAGCTGAGTTGAGTAGCTAAAAAGTAAATGTGCATTAACTAATAGCTAAGTCATGAGTCTTATTCAATTTGTAAAATTCATTACAATAATAAACAACACGTAATAAAAAATTGAAAAAAATATATATACATATATCTTAAGTAAAATGCTACGTAAAATTAAGTCAAGAAGAAAGTAATATTGCACTTTTTAATTAACAAATAAATTAGATGTAAAATAGCAACAACAAAAAACCGGTATCCATTCTGACCAGTGCTGCAAACCGCTGCTTTACAACACTGCTTACAAAACAATCGAACGCCATGTTGAGGCGACCTACCACGTTCAGTCCTAATCGTCATGCAAACCATATTCTGTTGTCATTTCAAAATAACAAAATAACTATAGAGACTTGTTAAGAGGAGCGCTTGCATGCCGAGTCATTTTATTAATTTTATTTGACTACCGTTATATTTAAATGTGTTTAATGAACACTTTAAATTCGAACTCAAGCCTAACAGAGTCTGTTCCCCCCGGCTGTTAACTAACAGCCCGGCTTGATCGTGCACTCGACCGATTAATCGGCCTGAGCCGCCTGTGTATCGTTTTAAGCGTCGTTGCGTTCCATGCAATTTGCGAAAAAGTGTCGGAAAATTTATGAAAAATATGTCACTTTACATTGCCAACCTGTGAGGGCCGTCGCACGCGAACAATAGCTAGCCGAATTAGCAACGTATTTTGCGCATAGCCGGCGTTTTTCCGTGCAGCGAAAAACAAGCAAAAGAGAAAAAAGATAGCCACTACTTGGCCCGTGTTCGTGTGCGTGTGTTTGCGTGTCTTTAATTGTGTGTGTTTTTGTGCTAGCACTCGCGGTTGTGTGTGTGTGTGTGTGCGTGCGTGAGTGTGTATGTGAAGAAAAAGCCGCACACTGCGAAAATTTTCCGTTCCTTTCCCCAACGGTCGAATATAACCGCTAAAATTGTGGAAAAACAGGAGAAAACCCCCAAGCGGAAGAAGAAGACTGCAGCCAGTAAAATGTCTGCAGTTTATTCGCCGCAACCGCCGCAGCAGCAGCCGCAACAGCAGCAGCAACTGCAGCAGCAGCAGCAGCCTCCCCCGCCACAACAACAACAGCAGCAGCAGCAGCAGCAACAACAATTGCAGCAACCGCCACCAAACTCTGCGCCCAATCAACAGCCGCCTGGCTCCGGAGTAGGTCCCGGCGGAGGAGGAGGTGGCATACCAGGCGGCGGTGGCATCCTGCCCATGGGCATGCAGCAGCAGCAGCAACGTCCGCCCATGGGCGTGCCAGGATCACCGGGCAGCATCATCTCTGGCGGCGGCGGCGGTGGCGGTGTGATTGGCGGCGGTGGAATGCCCGGTGGCGGAATGATGGTCACACCAACGTCCGCACCACGCGGCGGAGCCAACATGCAGGGCGGCGGAGGCGGTGGTGTGCCGCAGCAAGTGAATTCGGCGCAAATCCAAAAGATGCTCGACGAGAACTGCGGCCTCATCCAGACGATTCAGGACTTCCAGAGCATGGGCAAGGCGCAGGAGTGCATGTCCTACCACGTCGCGCTGCATCGCAATCTGGTCTACCTCGCCCAGTTGGCCGATCCCGCCATGAACATCTCACAAATACTGCCGGTGGGTAAAAAGAACATAGAACACGATCATCAGATTTGCTATTTCATGAACTTGGACTAGGCTCAACATCTCTTTCTGATCACCAGTAATGTATACCATCTATCCTCCCCCAGCCGCCGCACATCCTCCAAACGCAAGCGATGCAGCAGGGTGGCCAGCAGACGCCGCCAACCGGACCGCACGGCATGCTCGGTGGTCCGCCGCAGCAGCAGCAGCAGCCGGGACAGGGTCCAGTGCCGGGACAACCTGGCCAGGGTCCGCCGCAGATGGGCATGCAGCAGCATGGCGGCGATCCGCAGGGACCGCCCGTTCAGATGCCGCCCTACGGCGCCCAGCAGCAGCCGCAGCCACATCCTGGCCTGCCGCCGGGCGCCCAACAGCAATCTCAGCAACAGCAGCAGCAGCAACAACAGCAGCAGCAGCAACAACAACAACAGCAGGCAGCAGCAGCGGCGGCAGCAGCAGCAGCGGCAGCTGCCGTAGCAGCCGGCCAACAGCAGGGACCGCAGGTCAGCCAAGCGGGACCGCAGTCGCAGCAGCAGCATCCCGTCTATCGGAATGCCCAGGGTCAGGGACAGCCGGGAGCTGGGCAGGTGCCTGGTCAGGGCCAGGGGCCGGTTCAGTCCGTCATCAATCCGAATGCCGCGCCCAGTAAGTGTAGTGTAGCCGCTCAAGACGATGACGATGATCGGATGTGGTTGGACTTAATTTTAAATGAATTCGACAACGATGCCTTTAATTTCGACCCATTCCTGTGATTTTAGAAAATGTTAATTTGTTGAATATAATTCGAAATCTAACATATTGTTTAAGAGTTTAATTTGCGTGTAACCCAAAAAAAACCCGTTTAGTCAGTGGTGTGTGTTGTAGGCTGTGATTATACTCATCTCTCCAACCATCTTTCGCCTTGCAGATCAACAGCGTCCTAACAACGGACCCCTCTCCGGACCGCAGAATCCCCAGCAGCAGCAGCAGCAGCCGCAACCAGGCGGTCAACAGCCGCCCAACCAACAGCAGCAGCAGCAGACCGGTCCCGGCGGACCAGGACCGCAGCCAGGTGCCGGCGGACCAGGTGTACCGCCGCCACAGAGTCCGTACCGCGTCAGCTACCAGCAGCAACAGCAGCAGCACAGCCACTATCCGGGCTATCCGCCACAGCCGCAGACGCAGTACCAGCCGCAGGGCGCCTATCCCTATGGACCGCCAACTCAGGGCTATGGCCCACCGCCACCGGGACCACCGAACGCCGCTCAAGGTGGCTACCATCATGGTCCGGCCGGTGCGGCGACGGGAGCCAGTGGGCATGGTTATCAGCCGAATGCCGGAGCCGGACAAGGACCACCGCCGGGTGCATATCCACCGCCGCCCGGCAGCCAGCAGGTCCCACCGGTGCCGGGGCAACAGCAGCCGCCGCCGGGACCACCGCCACCCGGACAGCCGCCGACCGGTGGCCAGCAGCAACCGCCACCTGGACCGCCGCAGAGTCAATACGGCCCGCCGCCGCCGCAGAACTCCGCCGGAGGACCGCCTCCGATGGGCTATGCGGGCTATCCGCCGAATCCCGGACAGTATGGCCAGGCGGGTGCTGGCGGTGGCCCACCGCCCAGTGGCTACTGGCCGCCGCCACCACCCACGAGCAGCGCCCAGAGTCCCTATCAGGCGTATCAACAGCAGCAGCAGCAAGCAGCCGCTGGTGGCGGAGCGGGTGCACCGCCGGGCAGTAGCTATCCGGGTGGACCGCCGACTAGCGGGGCAGCGCCACCACCACCGCCGGGCGGAGCGTACAGCACCACGGCGCCCAGTCAGACGCCACCGCCACAGGGAGGCGGCGGAGCAGGCGGTGGCAACAACAATCCAAACGGACCCAACGCACAGCAATCGACGCCGCCGCCGCAGGGCGGAGCTGGTGGCGGAGCGGGGCCCAGTGGACCGGGCGGAGCTGGTCAGCAGTATGCGGGACCACCGCAACAACAACAGCAGCAGCAACAGCCACCGGGTGTAGTGGTTTCCGGCGTGGCGCCGCTGCCCACGCAAGTCCAACCCACGTACTCGACGCCGGGCAATTACAATCAGCAGCCAGGAGCTCCACCGCCGCCCAATCAGCAGCAGCAACAACAGCAGCAGCAACAACAACAACAGACACCGCCATCGGCTGGCGGATCCGCCGGCGGCGGAGGAGCACCAAATGCCCAGGGACAGGGCAATCAGCAACCGCCTCCGAATGGAGCCACACCGCCGATGGCACCGAATCAATACCAGCCGGCGCCGGGCGCACCACAAGGACCGTACGGTGGACCGCCACCACCACAGGCGTATGGACCACCGCCGCCGGGTAGCGCGTATCCCGGCCACGCTTACCATCAGCCACCCCAGGCCGGTGGCTATGCACAGTATCCGCCGACGCAGGGCTATCAGGGGTATAGGCCCGCCGGGGCACAGATGCCGCCGCCAGGAGCACCACAGGGGCCACCACCCACCGGCGCATACGGATATTATAGCCAACAGCCGCCCCAATGAGGAAGGGACAGCCTATTACCGCCGCTGCCACCTGGCTGTCTCCACAACAAGTAATTCTCGGCTGAGATTCGCCGGTTGAAGCTGGAGAGGATTGGGATTTACAGGCCGAACACCGATGGAAATCCGCTGAGGATCGGAGGCGGCCCGTTGGAGGAGGTGGTGCAGCGCGAGTAATAGCATAACTGGACGAAGACAAAGGAGCCGACGAAGCAGATTGCGTTACACTAGACATATGATTAAGAATTGTATCGGCGAGTAGCATGGAGGAGCGAGCAGGCAGGAGGAGGAGAGGACTACGATTAGAGCTAAGTGTGTGGAAGCCGCGGAAGATGAAGATGGATTATAAGTAGTAGGATTACGGATAGAAGAACGACGAGTAAGCATAAGACTTAAAGTAGGCGAAAAGAACGACGAATGCGGAATGAAGACGAGATGCAAATTGAGGATTCCCAAATTCAAGCAGCGAGTTCCTCGAATTTCAAACGAAGCTGCACGAAGTTGAGAAAGATTTTTAAATTCGGTGATAAATAGCAGAGAAAACGAACCGGAAACCGTAGGATCTAGAACAAAAGAAACGGAAAGCAAACACGAAGTGAAGAAGCGATCTAGAACTAAGTAAGCTGATTAAGATGCGCAAGCGAACAAGAAATCGTGTCCTAGGCCCAAAAATGCAAACAAAATGGATGGATCGATTACTCGGGATCCTGGCGAGAGCACAAAATCTCCGATTGAGAGTGACGAAAGTGTCCGTTTTTTCGAAGCAAGCAAGTACTCAAGCTTTGAGCTTAGTGACGAATCACTTGGATTGGCAATGGGCTGTGTAGTCTGTGTGCAATTATAAGCGATATGGATTGAATAGCTATGTGATTGCTTGTAATGGTTTATAGATTACGCCGCCCCTTTGCGGGGAATATCCAAGCCGCAGCAATCGACCCATCCTATTATACATATATATTTATATATTATTAATTCTCTCTTTTAAGTAGGTTCCGCTCCGCTTTGAAAACGATTATTCTAAACGATTTATACATATACATATATGAATATACTTAAGTGTAGGGAAGAGGACGATGGAGCAGCAGAATAGTGCGTGTTTTTAACCTAATTAATCCCTTAGATATTTTAAGTATATATATATGTTTTTTTGTATTTTTGTGTTTGTCTTTGTAGATGTCTGTTTTTTTAATGTTCGTGCATTTTTGGTGTAGCAATTTTACATTTAATTATCCTTGGTATCCGTTTCCCCGATTTCTTCCAAAAGTTTTTTTTTTGCAGCGAAAGATTGTAATAAAATCCAATATATATATTTAAACGATAAGCTTACATTTACTATTTAAAGTTAAACTAAAAACTATAAATAGCAAGCGCAAATCATGAATAAATCTTAAATTTAAAGTTAAACAAAAAAGCGAGCATATTGAAATGACGCGAATTCATTGGAAATTTTGAGCAAACGGAGGACGAGCAGTGTACAGTGAACACTCTCTATGCCAACGCAGACACATATAAATGCCAATAATCCTAAAACACGATTAATTTTAACTATAATTGAAATGTAAACTGAAATACTTTATGTAAGTGCTGTTAACGATTATTGCAATTATTTGCTTGCACTTTAGAGTTCCAAATTGATATCTAAATTATTTATTAAATATGCAAATTATGTAAGATTAGTTAAAATCTAAACCTAAGAGCCGAACAATTTGGACAACATTCAAAGCAACTCGCTAGTAAAAAAAAAATTGAAACTGAAATCGATACGTATTTCCAAAAGTTCCACTAGACACATAGAATCTTTCTCGCTCTAAATTAAGAGTCTGGCTATTTCTGCGCTGCTCTAATCCGATCTGATATAATCCGATTCCATATAACGATTATTTCAGCATCCACATCGAGACATTTTGATATATGTTTATCAAATAGCATTTAGAAATTTCTATTTTCAAAATGCAAAATAAAAACAAAATCGAAAAAGTTATAAAAACAAACCGTGCATTTTAACTTTTTGTTTATTTGGTTACAAATTTGGTTAGCTTTCTCAGCTGAAAGTATTACTTTGCAATTCTCATTCTAACATTGTTTATACACATTTCGATAACTATATCTATATATAGAATCCCATGCCCATGGCGATTTCTTTGATTTTCTTAGCAACATAACTGAAAATACTGGTTTTGAACACCGCCGAATAATTTGATAAAATCTTAAAAATCGAAAATTGCAACCCGGTTTTGTACCCTTGTAATACACTTTATTGGAATTGCCCGGGTATACTATCAGTGGGAGCTTATCACGACTCCCGGTGGCTGTTTTTGTGTATCATCTCCTAGTCCTGCTCCTCCTCCTCCTCGTCGAGATCCTCCAGCAGCGGCTGGTCGCCCGATGGACCGCCTGGCGATATCGCTGGTCTCGCCGACGCAACTCCAGTTGCATCCGATGCTGCTGCTCCTGCCGCTGGCAATCCTTCGCCCTCCGCAGCTGCCTCTTCGGCGGCCTTGCCGCGCCGGAAAATCTGGTTGAAGATCTTCTTAACAAAGTTCTTCGGCGCCGACGTCTGACGACCGACAATGATCATCTTGGTGGCCACACTGTGTATGGGTCCGAAGGCCAGGGCAACCACTGTGCACGCGAGACAGATCACATTGTACGGCATGCTGAAGTCCGGCGTGGGCAGCGAGACAATCAGCGCTTCCGTGTGCAAACTGAGCACATAACTCGGCCGGGTCGCATTGAACGAATGCTCGAAGAGATGCCCCTCCGGCGGCAGAGCGCTGTAGTTTCTGCCCATCGGCAGTTGGCTGGACACAATGGCCGAGCCGATGTAGTGGCCGTGATTCGCATCCGGCGGATACTCCAGCCATTTGAGCAGCAGATAATCCACATCGATGCTTATCAGCGCCGATGTCTGGCCGGGCAGCATGAAGCCAATTTCCAAATGGGACGGCAGTTCCCTTTGCTTGCCGGGCGTATAGTGGAGCAGCTTGAAGGGCAATCGCTGGCGTCCGTATTCGTTGACCCGCTGCGGCTTGCGGCGTATGGAAAGGGTGTGCAAATAGGCGTGCACATACCACGGTATCACCTCCTGCAGCATTATGGGCAGGGCGTCGTAGTGCGAGTTCGTCACCTCCGTAACGATCCTGCCGCGCTCCTGGCCGTGCCCCAATAGATAACGATGAACCGTCACCGGTGGCAGCGATGGCTTCGCCAGATTACGACGACGATTTGCGCTCTTTGGCGCCAGCCAGGCAACATTAAACAGCCGTTCGCCGGCCTCCTTGAACTGCTCGTGCATATCGTAGACGGAGTAGACGACACTATGCCCACCACGAGTGGTCTTCACCTCGTGCACGGGTTCCGGAACCAGCTGATAGCGCTCGCCCAGCTCGTTGCGCTGCACATAGATCTTGGAGCTCTCGGCCAGCTCACAGTAGCCATTCAGTCCCATGCCGAACAGGCGGCGCAGCGAGAAATCATTGTTGCTCAGCTCGAACAGCCGGAGATCGTAGACCAAGTTGGCCGTCTGCGTCAGCTCCACAATGCAGTTGTCCTCATCGTGATCCTCGCAGAGCACGCGCACCTTCAATCCCAGCGAATGGTACTTGGTGTTGTGCACATGACCCGAGTTGAGAAGTGAGGCAAAGCCTGAGGCACTGCCGCATGGCAGTAGTTTCTTCCACGGCGTCAGGTTCTCCGTGCACACGATCTCACGCGGCAGTGTGGCGTAGCGAACGAATCTCTGGCCATTGGCTGGCATAAATTGTGGACGGATCAGGTGCCTCGGTGCAATGCTATTCGTATTGTCGACGAAATTCAACGAGGCGCACAACACGCCCGAGAACACGTTGGCCAACGCCTTCCACTGGCTATCCACATCCCGGTTGGTCAGATTTGCGCCACTGAACCACGCCCACATCTCGGCACCGCTGGTTGCCTCCACAATGGGATAGCCCCATGTCTCGTAGCGCCACAGTCCCTGGGTCAGGCCAATGTGCAGCTCCTTCACCGCAAACTGCTGCAACAGCTCCGCAATTACTCGCGGCGTCAATTGGGTGTGGTAAACTGAAAGAGCAAATGGAAGACACAATTATAAGCACTTAATCACTTAACCAGAAGTTCTAATGACGCTTCAATGGGGCAAAGAACGAAGATAGTTCGCTGTATCGAGCGTTGCCTGTACTTCAGTGATGCCGGTGGGGGGTGATCCCCGCCCCATTTTTGAAATCGAAATGATGCGAAAAAACTCACGATTGTCCTTTTCGCCGTAGTGCCAGCGCGTGGTGAACTGAAAGTAGGTGTTGACATGGTCGCCGGACAATGGACGAACCACTAGCTCCTCGTGGAATCGTTCGTCATCGCGTCCCAAATTCGCGCCGGCATTAAATGCAACCAGGAGCAGCAAGACAAACGCCACCGGATACATGCTGGCCCATGGGTTCAGTGCCAGTTTCTCCGCCTTTAATCCGTTTCGGTTCTACCAACAGCTGACAGGGATTCTCCGTTTTAATGTATTTTATTTATTTATTTATTTATTTTGTTTTTTAGGTTACCGCGACCTCCGTTATTGTCGTGGAATTATTTGGCCAACCTCGCGTTTCACGTACATAATTGCCAAGGACTTAAGGTTGGAAAGATTTATATGTTTATTTAAATTTAATGTAGGAAATCTATTATGTCTTGGCAAGCGTTTATGTTTTTTTATGTTTTCGTTTTTAAGACATATACCAGTCTTGGTATTTTTCCAGGGCTGGAAAGTGTTGCCTAGCAGTGTTGTATAAGAAGTGGCATACATTATCGATAACGTTACATGGTCACACATGTTATCGTTTGTAACGTTCATTTCATTCAAAGTAGAAAGAAAGAAGTCTTTTAATTATGTCGATCTCTGTAGATTTAAACTTACAATTGGGATTTTTTAATGTGCCTGGGAAAAGTGGGCAGTATGCTCGCTGTTTGTGCTGCAAATTTTGCGTATTCCTTGTCCCAGTGTTTTTTAATTATTCTGTGTATTTCAGCCGTGGCATCTTTGATGTTCGAAACTGAGCCATCAGTGAAGATTATCTCGAAGCCCCTTAATTTTTGGCAGTTCCTTTCTACTTTAATTTTGCTAAGAGAGAGAAAGAGAAAACGCGAATAAGGAATAACAAATAATGCTCAAATAATGGAAGAAAGAATAGGGAATCCAGAGAGAAAGATAAAATTACAAAACAAATTATTGGAACTCGGAGGCGCGTCAATTATTATTGAAAAAGGAAAAAGGGGACAAATAAACGATTAGACAGACCGTTTTCGGGCAGACCGTTTTATATACCATATATACTGTAAAAATACTACATAATACTCATGGGTGTGGAACTCCGCTTAATTATTGGTTTATGGCCGGGATAAAAATGTTTTTTTTATTATTGCTTATAAAAAAATATGTAGTTAATCAAAAATACATAAAGGAAAAAACAACCCAATTTAAAGCCAGAATTGACGTGTTGAAATGAGCTCATTTCAAAAACTCAAAACCAATTTAAAAGCCTGCATTTTTAAATCAATTTAAATCAACAGAAGCAGCGATTATTTAACAGTTTTCCGGCTTGAGAGTTGCCAAGTTTCTATGTTATTTAATTAGTTAAAATTGGGAATTTTATCAAATGGGATATTTCAAAGGTCTGAGTAAGGGTCACTCTGTATTTACTTCAAAAAATAAGTCTTCGTAAACTACACATTTCATTAGGAACTTTCAATTTTTCAGAACAGTAGTGCAACCAAAATTAAAAACAAAAACTCAAGAGCGAAAAAACAAGTAAGTGCAGTTCTTCAACTTTTTTAATCGATGCTTAAACACAGCGATCATTTATTATAATGTATATTTAACACACATATTTAATATGCAGGCGAATAAAATGAAAAAGTCAACGACAAAAGTCTTCCAAATGAAAAAACGAAAAGTAAAGTTTTCTTTGTACATTTGAAAATGGCAGGTAGTCATTGGCTGATTTCCAAGACCTTTATAAAACTGAGATGAGAAAACTCATCTTTTGGTAATACTAATAAGTAGTGTACATTCATTTCTGGATTATTTCCGAGCAAATCATGTATTTGTATATTGTATATTTTCCTAACTTCTTAGAAGTCATCTGCACGCTTTTGAGCCCAAAAACACCTTGTCCTTGAAATTATTTGTTCCACCTGGGTTCCTATAAGCAAAAGTAGTTTTCTTTTTAGTGCATCTAAAAAGGCAGCTTATTGTTAGCAACTTACATGAAGTCTACGGGGTTTTCAGTTCTTTAAACTTCTTTCTTTTGCGTTGCAATGCCCGCTTACAGCTGTCGTATGCAATTTCCATTTCAACTCCTTTCCGGGTTTATCTAAACCAGAATTGCGAATCGGTTTAGATTAAAGTGCTCATCCTCTTGTCTCATCTACAGTCTACTTACTGTGCCATAACTTTGGAAGTTTTGCTTCCGATTCTTGCTTCTGTCGTTGAGCTTTCATCTGCTTTCGGTCTCTTCACTCTGTGGCTATGATTATGATGCAGTTGCTCCTCGCCGGAGATGACGCCACTCTCGTCCTGCGATAAGCACACACGCGCTTTGCTCGTGCAGGTGGAATCACCATGCGATAGCCTCTTGATTTTGCAACTGGCTGTCGAGCCTCCTTGAATTTTAAACTTTGGTCGCATATCCAGAGCGGTGGAGAATCTGCAATTCAAGTTGTTGTATATGTATATATTGTATGCATACATGTTCTAGCCACTCTGTAAAAGTTAAATGTCCCATTAAACTACCTAAACTAAATGCATGTAGTAGCATAAACAATTTTAAATAAATGTGCCAATTTAATGGAAAAAACAAACCATCCATCACAGCTGATTTGCAAGAGAAGGTTCGAGTCTTTGGTGGGCAGCGAGTTGGTATTTTTGCAGCACATTTTCGCTGCTGTCTGCGCACCATAAAATTGTTTATATTACATTTCAAAAACATTGCCAAGCGTGTATTTACACAAAATATAGACCCTTAAGTCTTATAACCAAAAGGGTAAATATATTTCAACGGGAAAGTGCAGCAAAACCACGCGCGAGTTCGTTTCAACCACATGGTATTCGGTTTGGATTTTTTTTTTTGGTAATTTTCCGCGGCATTCTACCGCACGCGTTAGTGCCATACGCACACGGCTCGCGGGCCATATTATAGCGACGCACCACGGTCACGCTGCTCAAAGTGAAACGGCCAAACGAAGAAGACGTATCGTGTGTGCTCAGACTTGTGCTCTCAAAATTTTTGGTCAACTACATTATTCAGCTCTGGTAGCGAAACAACAACAACAACTACTACTACTCACACTTAACAACAGTACGAACGAAATAACAATGCCGTCGACGCAGCGCCGAAACGCAGATATAATATTTTGTTTAGTTAATTCTTTTGGAGCAAGCAAGTTCTTAAGCGATCGAAAAATAAATGAAATGCAGCCGCCGCACAACATGATATGCAGATTAATTTAAACAAAAAGCGATCAAACTACCGCGGGCGGGGGTTATTTTACCACTATATTTGACAACAATTTGTATACTGTTTTTATTTGCTGCCGTTGTTTTACCTTTTGGCCAGTCATATATATATATATATCTATATATGTATATCTACATAAATGCACATGAAAATTCGCGAAACGGAACACACTATAGAAACGTTAAGCAGCAGCGGCAGTAGCAGCAACAACAACTACTACAACGAACAGAGACGACGTCGAAGGAAAGATTTTTACTCGCGTCGCGGTATACTTCAACTGTTTTTGAACTTTTATTGCGTGTTTGCTGCTGCGACACAACTTGCGCGGCGCCACAAAGCGGAGAAAACGTTGACCGCGTGTGTGTGGCGAAGAGCATGCGCTCTCTCGCCCGTATACGTATACGCGCTGTTGTGTGGTGGTGTGCGTGTCTGCGCCAGTCGGTACGCGATTTCAGTTGCGCCGCTCGTTTCGCTCGCGTTTATCGCGACTCACACACTAAAGTGAAGGCGGGCGACAAGCGCTGCCATTGCCAATGCCACAGTGTTGTCCGTTGTTCGCCGCGTTCGCTCTCGCCGCAACTCGAGTCGATATGCCCGAATTCGCCGCCGCGCCTGGCTGTGTGTGACTTGCTTGCTCCAAATTTAGACGACCCCTCCCCTCATTATTGTTTTCCTCCCCCGTCTCAGTTTAGAATTGTAACTAAAACAGATCACAAGCCAAAAAAAAAACAAAGAAAAACCTAAAGAAATATCAACCAAAAGTGTGCAAATCAAAAAGATTCTACAATCCGAATCGAAAACAAAAACATAAGAACCACAAAAGCAGCAGCAGCAGAAAGAGACACAGAGAGCAGCGAAAAGTTAACTGCGAATTCATCGGCTGAAGCAAAGCAGCGGAGCCCAAGTGCAAGCGAGACGGCAGCAGAGCTCCGCTGCAAGGCAACGGGATAGAAAGAGAGATAAATAGAGAGACAGCGCAGCAGCGATAGAGTTTGAGCAGGCGGGAGAGCGAGTAACGGCGGCGACAGCAACACAGCCACAAAAGAGAACGAGTGAGGGAGGGAGAGCTAGACGACGACCTACTACACAAAAAAAGGTGATAATTTTTTCATTTCATTCTTTTACCTTTTGATTTTTCTTTCTTTACCCCCTTCGAATTTCGTTTTAGTTGTATTTTGTGGTATCTATAGTTAATACATCTTGTACGCCTAGTCTAGTTTTAAGTGAAAATCGTACGAAAAAAAACCAAAAATTGCCAAAGCAAATAATGTAACTTGCTCTCTCTCTCTCTCTCCCTCGCACAGTTCCTCTAGCTCTCGCTCTCATTTCATAACTCGTTTTGCATAAATTTCATATATTTTATTAATTTGTATATTTCTTTGTTCAACCCAACTAAGAATCAAACGCCTTTCCTAATTCTCGTCCAAAAAGTCCAATCAATTCAAAATCATTACGAATTTCGATTTGCAGCTTTGTAGCTCACTTTCATTGAAACCGCAAAGAAAAAATTGAGAGAGGGAGAGTGTGAACATTTAACAGTAACGAGGGCTGTTATTAACATTTCAGCGGTGCATAAAAGAAACCAATAAACATTAACCAAAAAAAAAGAGAGTTGCTAAAAACCAAACAAAAATGTCTGCATTTTTCAATCCTTTCGAGTGTGTTTTGTGGGCGGGCTGACGTCTGACATCACGCGGGGCTGCTTCTTTTGCTCCTAGTTACTTTTCTTGGCCCAGAGCTGTGTGGAACGATTCATAGTAAAAAAGTATCGTTGGTTTACAATGGGCACATTGGAGCACTTTTCTATGGAAAGTGCACCACTTGCCGCCCAATGTGTTTTTTCTCTCTTTTTCGCTGCCCCAGCGGCAAATCTTTATCCTTTCGCATCAAATTCGCCCTCTAACAGTGCGCGTTAACATGAAAGCGCTAACAGCGGCGGGGCAGCCAGAGAACAAAGCGAAAGGGTGAGGGAGGGAGAGTTAGTCAGTGGATGAGTGTTCGCCAGCAAATCGTAATATACTTTTGTAACAGACCACTGCTTCGGGCCGCGCTGGCGGCAGACTGAACCGTGTTGTCACACATTGAAAATTTCAACAAACTTCGCTACGCTGCCGACGTCGACGTCCCCACGCCAAATTAACCAAGCGAGTGCGAGCGAGTATTGGCTCTTGAATTCGCCGCACGCTCACTTGTCGCTTTGTCGCCGGCCGCTCTCCGTCTCGCTCTCGTTTTCGGGGAATAATTTCAATGATTTTTCTTTCCTTTGAAAAGAAGTTTCTAGCAGTTGTAGTTGTAGTCGGCCATGGGCTAAGATTGTATTTTTATGTCGCTCTTCGTTCGTAAATTTCACTTAGTTTGGATATTTTATCATTTTACGAGGGGTTTTGAGCAGTTGTAACTCATTTTTGCACTTGTAGTTTACGCAAGTTATACTTTTGTTTCGGCATAGCTTAAGTTTTCTCCCACAAATGTTAAATTGGTAGGCTTTCTTTCGGGTATACGCTTTTGACTGTAGGTTTTCATTATTTATAAGAAATATTGGTTTCATAGCAACAAGTACTTATGTACATATGTATGTGATTACGCCACTTTCTAGCCTATTTGCTCATTTCGTACATTTTAGACAAATCAATGAATATTTCTAATTTTCAACATATTCTATATTACAATGACTAGCTGAAATATGTAGCCTTCATTGGTGGTCGTTCATATAATGTTTTTTCCCCACTATCTTATCTCTTTTGATTGGATTTTACATGTTTAAGGGGTCAAAATGAGTGTATTTTTCAATGCTCAATTTGCTTCCGTTTTTCAGCATGCTCACTCACGCACACACTTGTACGCTTTAAACGCTTGCGGTTCTGTGTGTGCGTGTATGTAAATGTCTAATACTTATGTCAATTTTCCCTAGTGATGTAATAGATTTTTTAGGTGCGGCTTCTTTTTCCGCCTTCATTCGCTCTGTCATGTTCCACACATTTTCATGCTCTTTAAATTATTTTTTTTTTTAGTTTGCCAACGAGGTCAGACTGGCACACAATACACATACAAATGCACGTGCATTATGAGCGCGCGCACACAGAGACACATCCCTAAATAAATCGCAGTTTGCAGTTCTCCCTTCCACCCTTGCTCTTCTCTGTCTCTCTTTTGTCTACCTTTCATATGCCCTACCTGTCAGCGATCGCTGTTGTTGTTACTGTTAAATGCATCTGTTACACTCCTCTTCTTTCTTAAAACCTTACTTCCGGCTTGATCATCCATCTCATGCTCTCCCTCCTCTCGCTTATTCTCACTGTTTCAGCATAAATCAGTTGCCCGCATTATGTTATCGCTAAATTCTAGTGTATGTGTGTGTGCTGGTTGGGTGTATCTGTATCAGCTTGTAGTATTACTAAGCCTTGTTTCGGTTTCACGCCCTTTTTATTTAATTATCTGTAGAATGTGCGGCAATCCAGAGATTCCGATTCCGTTATCCCTCATTAAGAAAAGTAAACACCAGCCTTAATATGTAAACATTACGCATTTACATACATACATACATACGCATTACATACATATGTACCTAAATACAAACCAAAAATATTGCCGATATAGTATTACGAATTTTAAGAATCAAGCTCGACCTAGTTATTGTTTGTTTCATTATTTACTCGGTCTGTAATATTAAAAGTAACTGTGGTCGCATTTTCCAAAAGTAGAGCAGAAAGCATTGGCTTTACCCCTTTTGTTCCTCCCATTTTCCGACCGATTGAAATACGCAAATGATTGATGTAACTTTGTTAGTGCTCGCTTCCTTTGCCTTTAAATTAAGCCCATTAAAATTAATTAAGATATTGACCCAGTTCGCTGGCAGTCGTCGGAAAACCGCCGGTACAGAAATAAAATTGTTTCAAGTGCCTGACATTTTTACATTAAAGCGACATGACGTCATTAGATGAACTTGTTGTGCTCAGTTTGCTTTTGTTTGGTTTCTGCTGGAAAACGAGCATAAGCAGTTAATAATTGGCAGTGATTGCAATAAATGCAAATGTTCTTTTTTAAATGGAGCATGCAAAAAGAATATAAGGGGAGAAATCAGCAGAGATTGCAAATAAAAACTATAAACAAACCACGAAATACTTTAATTTATAGTATGTATGTATGTGTATGTACATGTACATTAGTTTGAGTGCTTGAACTGCGAAATTCCACTGTATTCCGTTGGTTTCTTTATTTTCCATATCTCGCTGGATGGCGGTAAAAGGGGGAAGCAGAAGGTCTGAGTTAGAAAAACAAATGCCTTTAAAGTAATTGTGATAAGGCGATAAGCCACTACAAATTTTTCTGCTTGATAATTGATTTCGAATTCAAACCATTTGTTTATTTTGGGCTGGAAATATTTCAATGCTGTTTCTTTCCGCTCTCGCCTTCCACTCTCTTTCTTTTTCCCTCTCTCGCCTTTTTTGTCACTTCTTTCGCTTCTCATCTTCATCAACCTGTTGTTATTATTGCTTCTTTTTAGTGGGCAATTAAAATGAGCAGAAAAAATAACAACTAAGAAGAAAATGAGCAACGGTAAATTTAACTTGCTTGTGTGAGCGGGATGGCAAATCTCTGTTGTAAATGATATTAGTTTGAAGTCTGCATATGTATCTATGTTTTTGTACATATTCAATAATGTAAGCAAGCGAATTTTTGCCGTACATAAACAACCTTGTTTCGTCTTTTTTTTTTGTAGCATTTTCGTTTTGTTTTTTCTCAATGATTTTTTTTACTCATTTCGAATACATTTCAAAACAAACAATACAAATTCATTGATTTCGACTTTTACTTTCCTCCGCATAACTGTAAATTTTTTGCGCCTCCGCTGTGGTCGCTTTCTTTGTGGCGTCTTCTTCCACGGCAGAACACCAGCGCAAAAGAGAATCGAAATCTTGGACAGAGAGAGAAATAAGTGTGTCATCCACATGCCTTTTATTCAGTTTGACCCCCTTTTTCCCAAAGTGTAATGCGTAAGCATTGAAGGATTAACCATTAAATTTTGCTAAGTATTTTTTCACTTCTCTGACGTCAGCCAATAAAAAACTACAACCCAGCCTAAAGCAACAAATGTATGTAAATGTACATATACATGTCTGTGTGTATGTATATTGCTTTAATTGATTAACACGCAAAATGTTGTATTTGTATTTTTAAATGAAGCGCAATGAAAATAAAATTACAAGGAGGCACTCAAAGCGCAGTCACAGTGGATTAAAATGTTTTTCGTAATTTCCTATTACAAATATTGCTGTTCTTGAGACAGTGTTTAATGGTGGAACTCATTGCCAAGGAGCTCACTTTTATTAGTTCGTACATACGTACATACATATGTATGTATATTTTTTTTATTATTTGTTGGTCGAACACACGCATTGTGGTTACAACGAGTTAGCAGTTTAGGCAAAACGCAATCAATTAGCACATGGTTTATGCCAACAGCAATGCCACTCTACGTATTTATAAATATCTGCTTATATATTTACATATACCAATGTATCTATGTACGTACATACATATGTACATATCTTCGCTTTTCACGAACAACGAACAGTAGCAGCAAGGTCAGCGATAAAAGCTAATTTCCTTTCCGTCTGACTTTTTATCCTGTCTCGCCAGACAGCCACGAAATCCCCCAACAAACTCCCCGAACTTTTCGTTTGAACCTTCGCCCCTTGAGTGTATTGATTTCATTATCCAACACCGAAGCCTTAAAAACGTGGGACAACTTCCAAATACTCTATAATTGAATTGGGGTTTTTATTCTATGCTAATATAGATATATGGTTATATGCTAATATGGATGTGGATGTGGATGGTTCTCTTTCGCTGTCTCAGGCAATTGTCTACCCATTTTGTAGCTTTCCTCTGGTTTTTAGATACAAAGAACAGCAACGGTCACATCAATAGTGCAACAGACCATGGAAGAAACCCGGTTATGATACGAAAATCTATCCAAATGCCTCCCAATTAGCAAAATGACCAAAATTTTCAAAAATTCTAAAATGCCCATAAAGTTGCCTTTGAGTTTTCTGTAAGTCCTAATAATGACATTTCCATTTGATACCTGACCAGTCAGTTGAACAAAATCAGTTGAACTCAATCGGTTGAGCAATACGGAGCAAAAAAGCAGTGCATAAAAAAAAAAAACAAAAAAATATAACATAAAAAAGAACACAAATTTATTTGAAAAAAAATTTTTTTTGATCGAAAACTTGTGTTAGTGGTGCTAATATCGTGACCCAGAGTGCGCAGGCAAGTACACACATGCAAATGTTTAATTTGTATTTTCAGCACACCTGGAACAAATTTTTTATTCTCCTTTTGCTTCCTTGCGTATTTTCTGTGCCTTTGTCTATGACCAGCTGTTTTGTTCAGTTTTGTTAAGTTTTTCCCTTATTTTCTGCAACACCCACTTAGAACAAAAATTGAATTTATAAAAATCAGTCCCTAGTTGTTTCAAATTTCATACCCCCATTTTCGTTTCTTTAACCCTCAACAACAATTCATCATCCTAATCAATGCGTTGATTTTAACATTGAAACTCTTAAGCTGTACCCTAAATTGTAGGGTATTTAGGAACTACAATTCATTACCCTTGTCTGGGGGCCTTGAAGTTGCCCTCTTCTCTCTTCCCAGCGATTCTCCAGTTCGCTACCCCCCGTTTCCCCTCTCGAAATAACGGTAAATAATAACAAATCGGCAGCTGACTCCGTCTGCAATCCCATAGTGGCTAGTCTCTTTTTTTTTTTTTTTTTTTTTGTGTAGGACATGTCATCGACTTGGTTTTTGTTGCTTGTCTGCTTCTTCGCTTTCTTCTTCTTGGCGTCTCTTCTGCTTTTGTGCAAAGGAGCGTTTAAAAGAAAAGGGGAGAAGGTTAGACACTTGGCAAAAAAGAATATACCAGTTCAATGACTTAGAGGCGTCCAACGATTTCGGGGTTGTCTTTTATATTTACTGTTATTGCCCTTTTCCCCATGGGACATTCTTGAATATCTAATATGGAGCATGTCGTTTTCAACACTGGCACGTACTCTCTAGAAATTGTTATAATATTCTTATTTTTGTTTATCATATTGAGTCATACGCTGTCGACTGAGTGCACTGAACAAATTATGTATTCATGCAGTTAAGCATACAAATGTACATATAGATTAGTGATGTGTGTATGTGCATGCATATGTACATACATGCATGGGGTGTTTGTTTATCTATCTTGGTAATGGGATTTTTGTAGAGCTCGTAGATTTCTCGTGCACGCAGCATTTCCGCTCTCCGGGTTTTGGTTTTTGGATGTGAATGTTTCTGTTTCGCTGACCCAGGCAATTGTCAACCCATTTTTTAGCTCCCCTCTGGTTTTTAGATACAAAGAACAACAGCGGTCACAACAGTAGTGCAACAGACCATGGCAGAAAACCGGTTATGATGCGAAAGTCTAGCCAAAAACTGATTTTCTCATTAGCAAAAATAAAGAAATGACTAGGTCAAAATTTCCAAAAATTCCAAAAATTCAATAATGTCCATCAAGTTGCCTTTGAGTTTTCTGTAAGTCCTAATAATGACATTTCCATTTGAAACCTTACAAGCCAGTTGAACAAAATCAGTTGAACTAAATCGGTTGAGCAATACGGATCAAAAAAGCAGTGCATAAATAAAAAAAAAAAACAAATTTATTTGAAAAAAAAATTTTCTTTTGATCGAAAACTTGTGTTAGTGGTGCTAATATCGTGACCCAGAGTGCGCAGGCAAGTGGTACACACATGCAAATGTTAATTTGTATCTTCAGCACACCTGGAACAAATTTTTCATTCCTGCCTATTCTCCTTTTGTTTCCTTGCCTATTTTCTGTGCCTTTGTCTTTGACCAGCTGTGTTGCTTATTTTATTTTCCTCATATTTTGCCACACCCACTAAACGGTCTTCTCCTCTTTTCGTTGCAGGCTCCGTGGTCGCGATTGCCAGCGTCTGCGACAACCAAGAAAACAAAAAAAGAAAAAAAAACCATTCAAATAATTAAGGTGAGTAATCCAAAGCGATCAATCGCTATCGATAAAAATGATACCAATGTCAAGTGCAATGTTAATCGCGAATGTTAACTGGTTAATCGCGTCTGCTAACCACTCAAACGGCGAAACACGTGCAAAAAGTTTTTCTCTGAGTAATGCGAAGAATTGATGACGAAGCCCCAAAGCCGGTCGTCTCTCTTCAAAAAAAAAACCCCAGCCCCTCTCTTCTATTTCCCTAACTGGTTTTTCTTGCATGACTTATTCGGTTACCATGTGCACCCAAAGTTGAAGTCTGCTAAAGTAGATGCTGTAATTGAGAAACGTGAGTGCTAAGTTAGCAATTGTTACAGATTACATTCGAAATTTTCTAAGCATACCTATGTTAAATGATCAATGGTTGTCTTACTTATTAAAGTTGTTTTTTTTATAAAACAACCAACGAAGGATTTTAAATTATCGCAAGTTTGCCAACCATCTGCTCTGCCATTCCGTAGATTTGTGTATGACTTATCCTTATTGATGAGGTCACTTAAAAGACCGTGACTAAGTCTTTACCCTGCTTGCTCAACATGCAACTAAACGGAATTCGATGAATCAGCTTTTTGCATGATTTTAAGAGTTACATTCAATTTAAGGTATTTTTTTCAAATGCACATATGTAAGTACATATGTATGTACACATCTCTCCTCTTGACTGACGTCAACATTGAACAATTGCGTCCTGGTTTTATTTTTCGACATTTTGCATGTTTGCGACTGACGCATGTTCTTCTGGCCCCTTCCCCACTACTTACATACGTACAGCCAAGATGTCATAAAAACGTATTATAAAAAAAAAAAAAATAATCAAAAAGATTGTTGCTACCATCTTTGGTTGTACATATGTACATATGTGCGTTTATTGGACAGGGTTATTTTTCGTCGATTGGCTGATACTTTTTTGGCTCGCCATTGTAACAGCAAATTTGGGTCACTGTAACAGAGTTCCTGCTGACTGTTAACTTAATCGTAACTATAGAAACGCAAAGTAAATCGAAATATTCTATGAGGATTAATAATAACAATACAAATTAATAATAAACTGATTAGAATAAACATAAAGGGTTCCAATGTAAGACCTAACAGCACTTGTCCTACTGTAAATGTAACTGTAAAGCTGAGCTATCGCTTACAGTGATGGTGAAATGCAGTTGTTATTGTAGTTGGTGCTATTATCATGATTCACGTACCGCTCCGCTCCAAGAATTTTCTGGAGAGGCAGCGAAACAGGTGCTGGGCCCCCACTTCCCCTTCCCCTTCCCGTCACTCTCGCACCCACTCCCTCTGCTCCATTGGGGCATGAAAACGAACGTGAGCGGTGGCACGAACAAACATGTTGCGCGGATGTGTGGCAGCACTTGTTATATCCGCCGGATGATTGTGATTACAATGTGCGGTCACATTGCAAGTGCATCGTTCTATGAGCATCGTTTTTTAAAATCAAAAAATTATTTTAAATAACTATAAAAACAATTCATACTTAATTTTACAATTTGACATGCCTTGTGCGGCGATCAAAAGAAATACACAGATTTAAAATGCACTCCCCGTTTTTGTTTCTTCGACTGATACACCCATCAAATGTGGAACGGAAATAAATAAATACGTACAATAAACGGGGAATTGTGGTGTACATACGTACATACATATGTATCTGAGTGCGCTCGTTTGCATATTTTATTGTAGTTTATGATTCCTCTTGTCAGACACGTACATAGCTCACATTTCGAAAGCCTTCTCGAATCTTGAACAACGAGTCGAGTTCCACTGAAATTGGATAGCTCCCCGAATTTGTGGGCGGAAAATGGGGCGGCAAAAAAGAAAAGGGGCGAAAAAATTCCTTGAATCGTGGGAAATATTATAATAAATCATTCGAGACAGTTTCAAATTTGATGTGATGTGATAGCACAAAAGAGTTGAACACTATAACTAGGCATACAGTTCCCAATCGGTTTTTAATTCCCTGCCGAAATGAGATGTCATGTGGGCACAGTCAAGACTCGTAAAGCGTAAATTATACCATTTATGGCCGACAACTTTTTATTGAAATAGCAAAGTGCATAGCTCATGGTTTCGGGTGTGTGCACTGTACTTAAAGCGAGGTTAGCCGTCATAGATTTATAAAATATTAAGTAGAAGTAATAAACGATCAAGCCAAAATGGCAGCTCGTCAATTGTGAATTGTGTATTGTCGCTTGCCCTTGAACCTGACTTTTGCGCTTCTCTTTATTTTGTTTCTGTTTGCCGTGTGCTCACTGTTTTCGTGCTTTTTGTTGGTTATTATTCTTAGTATAATGCCTTTTGTTTTATCTGGTGCTCATCCTCTCTCTCACTCTCACTCCAACCCCCTTCCCCGTCAACGAAATTGCGTACAACTCCTCTTCCTTCCCTTCACACATTGCAGAGTGTTGTTCTCGTTTTCATTTTCGTTTTGGGTTAATGAACTGAAATTTTACCGTTTTTTGTTGTTTGCTTATATCTAGGGGCACTTTTTGCGTAAATTTAAATTTTTCATTTCTCTCGGTGCTCGCGCTAGTGTTTGCGCGAGCGTGTTTGTGTGTGTGTTAGGCGGAGTTTAAATTTGATTTCGATCAAATATTTTTGCACATTTTTCGCATTTTCTTTTGGTTGGGCTGCCATGGTGCTATTCTTCTTTCTTCTTTATTGAAATTCAAGCAATGAGCGGCATTTGCATTTATTGTGCATTTGATTTCGCTTTTATTGCTTCCTATTTTCGACCCTCTTTGTAGTTGCTGTGCTTCTGTTGCCGAGCTGTTAAAAATAGTCGTTGCTCATGGTAAGAGAGAAGAGAGAGAGAAAGAGAGTGAGAGCGAAGAGAGCGAAGAGCGCGCGAAATGTCAAACAAAGCAAAACAAACTGTCAAATGTCGACGTCATGTGAGTGCGCACACACACGCACGCTCGCGCGCACGCAGCAATTGTTTGGTGCAAGTGACGTTTCCCATTTCTTTTTGTTTTGCTTCGTTTCGTTTGCTGATTACTATTTACAGAAAATAACGGCAAGTTGCGACGCGAATTAACTGTGATCCTTTACTAAAAGATGTAGATTCTTTGAAAATTCGTGGATAAAAACCAGAGGATCGAATTCAAAGATTCATCCTCACAAGTTGGTAGTAAATAACGGTGATCCTTCTCTAATGCAACGAGAAATTGTTGTAATTGTTACGCGAAATAACTGAACCTTTTTCAAAACGTATGCAGACAACATTTTGTGCTCTTTACTGTGAATCTAAATGAAAAAGGACTTCACATTTATCTGTTCTCCAACTAACAAAAACTAATCTTAATCGTTTTAAGTTTAAACTAAAAAAACGTGGGCCTTTTAAATAGCATCTATTCGCTTTTTTGTGGGTCATCCAAAAAGAAACCAAAACACCCACACACACCCACACATTTCGCTCTTTCCGTTTTGTTTTAGTTAGTTTCGTTGGAATGCAAGTCCAAGTGAATCTTTTTTTTTACATGCATACATATATTATGTTACATATGTTATGTATGATTTACAAAAATATAGAAGTGGATTGTGGAGAAATAGGCGCTTGGGACTAAATCTACATCCGGCACCCGGCATTTATCAAAACGGCAATGTCGGTGGAATCTTTAACTAGAAACAACTAAGCGTCAAGCAATTTGACTAAACACAAAGTCGTGCCTCTCTATAATAAACAGAGAATTTTCATAGATCTCTTTGGCATTAAATTAAAATGAGTGAAGCTCTTAAATGTACATATGCAATATATTCCAGCAGTATCTACTGTAGATAGGCATGTATGCTCATACATATTTCCATTCTCATAAGTGCTCTCTATTGTAATTTATGGCAATTTGCGTATTTACAATAACAATTTTCATTTGCACTTTGCTCCGAAAATAAGCGCAATGCTGCATTTGCCAGCCGGCTGGTGGAAGGGGGATAGCAACAATCGATGTTGGTGCATAACTGTTGTTGTTGCTGTTGCTCGATTTTCTTGTTTCTTCTATCATTTTTGTCACTGTTGCTGGTGTTGTTGCACCGACGTCGCGCTCAATTGACAGATTGCTCCACTTTTGACCCAAAAGTATTGTACTGCCCACACAGCCCGACATATACACCCCCCTCTCTCTCCCGCTTTTGGTGTCGTCTTTTCGTTTTCCACCGCCTCTTCTTCGTGCATCTTCTTAGCAGGCATGCGAAAATCTATGTTAAGGTCAGCCACTTAGGTGATCCTAATAAAATGGACTGTTAACGCGCTGTTAGAGCTCTCTGTTAATCGCAGCTCCCGTTAACAGTGGAGTCCTCTGTAAAATACAATATTTTTAAAATCTAAGTTTATAGTAGGACATGATTTCTTATCATTTTTTTGTTGTAAATAATTACATTTTTAAATATATAAGACGCATTTTGTTTTTTTTGGGGAGGGAACCCTCGTTCTGGAAGGGAATCCCTCTTTTTTTTTGTACAGCGTGAGTCTTCGTGAGTCTCCGCGAATCATGCCACTCTATAAGGGCCGGCTCAGAGTTCCATCTCTATTTGCATGACAGAAACTACAAATATTCCACGAAACTCCCAAAGGGTTAGACCTAGACCCTTCACTTGTGCCGTTTGTCGGGGGTCGTGTCGATATAAAGTAGAAATTTGATTAAATAGTATCATCGTGTTTATTAGGTGCGCTATCAAACCAATTAATAAATGCATTTATATTTATTAAGGCAATTTGCATGTTCTTATTTTCCCAAATGTCAACTTTTCCGATTATTTATTTACTTTTGATATATTTTCCCCTACTTGCAGACTGCTAAACGGAACAACTAAAAACTACAAGCAAATTTAACCAGGAGAAAAGAACGGAAGACTAGACATAATCATAAACAGAGTAGATAGAATTAGAGAACCCGCAAACCCAACAACTAAAACACTAAAAAAAACATTAATTCTAATACAAAATCACACATAAAGAAGTATTTTTCGGCCTTAAGTGCAAACACACACACACCTACACACATCCACACACACACAAACGAAACAGTGGAATGAATGTAATACAACACCAAGGAAGAATCACCTTTAGCCTTATATACAATTAAATATAATTAAGAATCTAGCAAGAAAAAGCAGAGCAAGAATCCTATCAAGAAACCCAAAAAGATAACAAGAAATATTTTTTAACGATGAGCAGTGTGTAAGTAGGCATACAGAGAAAAAAAAACTATTACACGATATACAGTAGATATAAAGAGCCGCATATTCACACCGCCTCACACACACACACACACACAGTAAGCATAAATCCCCAATGAAATATAATAAAACTTCGTCTCCCTAAAACAACTGTAGCGTCCAAAGGGAGGATGCTTCCCCGAATGGAGCAGTTGGAGAATACCAAGTAGATAGGGACTTAAGGAACGAGGATTTGATTCCGGAACATCCGGTTGAAGCTGACGAAGATTCGGATAAGGAGAACCAATCGCCGAATCTTCCCCCCACTCCAAGACCCATCGGAAATTGTGAGCAAGGAACTGAAGTTGGTAAAGACGAAGCTGACCAGTTTTCGGACGAAGAAGTTGAGAAGAACGAAACCAACAGCAGCGACAACGAGTCGGAAAGGGATGCTCGCAATTATAGAGGTAAAATAAATTGCTAATTTATATAAATGTTGTTTACACAAATTCTTTTCATCATAATTCGCAGATCGTTTAAGTGCTTCTAATAGTGAGGACGAGCAGCTTCACCAAGAATATTCTACTTCACCAAGCGGAAGAACCATCGGAAATTGTGAGCAAGGATCTGAAGTTGGTGAAGATACTCTAAATCCCGACGAAGCTGACCAGTTTTCGGACGAAGAAGTTGAGAAGAACGAAGACAACAGCAGCGGCAACGAGTCGGAAAGGGATGCTCGCAATTATAGATGTAAAATAAATAAATAATTTATATAAATGTTGTTTACACAAATTCTTTTCATCATAAGCAGATCGTTTAAGTGCTTCTAATAGCGAGGAAGAACAGCTCCACCAAGAATATTCTACTTCACCAAGAGAAAGAACAACGGAATATGCAGAATCTGACTTGAATCACGGCAATCGCGAGTACCAGGACTCAAATCACGCGTATCAGGACTTGAATCGCGAGTACCAGCTCTTGATTCGCGAGTACCAGCTCTTGATTCGCGAGTACCAGTACTTGAATGGCGAGTGCCATGATTTGCATTACGAGTTCCAGGTTTCAAACCAAGAGTGCCAGGACTTAAATCCCGAGTCCTATGAATCAAATCAAGAGTGGCTGACTGACTTTAATCTAGAGTACGATTACTTTAGTCGCAAGTACCAGGCCTTGAATTGCGAGTACCAAGACATAGATCGCGAGTACCAGGCCTTGAATCACGGATACCAGGAGTTTAATCACGGCAATCAGGACTCAAGTGACGAGTACCAGGACTCAAATCACAGCAACCAAGACTCAAATAACGAGTACCAGGAGTTGAATCACGGCAACCAAGACTCAAATGACGAGTACCAGGATTCAAACCACGAGTATCAGGACTTAAATCGTGAGTACCAGGTCTTGAATCACGAGTACCAGCTTTTGATTCGCGAGTACTTGGAATTGAATCGCGAGTACCAGTACTTGGATGGCGAGTACCAGAAATTGCATCACGAGTACCAGGTTTCAAACCAAGAGTGTCAGGACTTGAATCCCGGGCACCAGGAGTTTAATCACGGCAATCGGGACTCAAGTGACGAGTACCAGGAGTTGAATCACGGCAACCAAGACTCAAATGACGAGTACCAGGATTCAAATGACGAGTACCAGGACTTGAATCAGGAGTACCACGGCTCAAATTACGAGAACCGAGTCTTGAATCACGAGTACCAGGACTCAAATCACGAGTACCAGGATTTCAATCAGGAGTACCACGACTCAAATCACAGCAACCAAGACTCAAATAACGAGTACCAGGAGTTGAATCACGGCAACCAAGACTCAAATGACGAGTACCAGGATTCAAATCACGAGTACCAGGACTTGAATCAGGAGTACCACGACTCAAATCATGTGAACCGAGTCTTGAATCACGAGAACCGAGTCTTGAATCACGAGTATCAGGTCTTGAATCGAGAGCACCAGTATCCAGAATCTGATGGGGGAGAGGCCGCTAGAGAAAGGCACTTTTATATCCTTTTACGAGCCTACGCTACTCAGGTATTTCTCTCTAATTTAAGAGAATCTGAATCTGAAAACTTCGATCGTCCCTTTAATGCAACCAATCGGCCAATCGATCGCCCAATTCCAATACCGGAGTCACCTTTACCGCCACCTTCGCCGGAGAGACAACACTCTGAAGGCGAGTCGCAAGCTTCAGATGAGGGATCTTCTTCGGACTCTGACTACTTAATCGATCCAGTTACTGGGTGGCTATCGCGCCGACGAGAAACTTCTTCCGAAAGCGAGGAAGAAAGCGACCACATCCAAAAGGAGTCGTCGTCAGGTGAAAGTGTAGACAAACAGGAAGATAGCGACGACGACGAACAGCAGTCGCCGGCTGAACACACTTTTTCTGATAGACGCGATCATTCGCTAGACAAGCAACATAATAAGCGAAAATCGTCACACCCTGGGAATTCTTATTCGAAGAGACCATTTTTGGACGGTGACGAAGAACAGACACGTTTGCATTTATCGTCTCTGGGAAGTCGCAGACCAGTTCCACATGATACATCAGAATATGAGAATAAAAAACCCATAAAGCGTAAATTGCCTTCTGATAGTACGGACTCTAAAAAATTTAAACCAAACTTGCAAAGTGAGGAAGACATATCTGAGGAAGAACGTGAAGATACGGAAGGCGAATACTCTGACAAAGAAAACTCAGATAGATCAAGAGATACAGATCCAGATTCAGATTCCGAATCAGAAGGAGGCCACGGAGCTTCAAAATCTGAGGAATCTGATCAGGATCCAGCTTCTGAAGGCGAAGCCGATCAAGATCCATCTCCTGAAGGCGGAGCCGATCAAGATCCATCTTCTGAAGGCGGAGCCGATCAAGATCCATCTTCTGAAGGCGGAGCCGATCAAGATTCATCTCCTGAAGGCGGAGCCGATCAAGATTCATCTCCTGAAGGCGGAGCCGATCAAGATCCAGCTCCTGAAGGCGGAGGCTATCGGGATCCAGCTCCTTATTACGACGATAAAACTTTTGATTCTGAGGAGGAGGATTTCAAACCATCTATATTCTCAAAGGAAAGGGAGATCTTGAAATGTTTAACAAATCCTTTAGGGGATGATACATCTAGTTTGAAACTTAGCATACAGCTCTATAAGGTATTTGTAGCTTATAAACTGGAAGACGTATACAGCAGTCTTGATGAGAAGAAGCAACCAGAACAGGACCAGCAACTGAAGCAGCCAGAGCAACAGCAGCAGCCACACTTGCAACAGAAACGGCAAATAAAATATCAAAAGTTGCAACTGGTAATCTTCTGGCAACAGGAGCAAATCATTCTACATGAGCATCTAAAACATTTTTCCGAGGAACCACAGTTGCAACAGGAGACTCTCTTCCCACAGGATCAACAGGAGAAACAGTTTCAACAGGAGCAACTCTTGCAACCGTTGCAACAGGAACAACAGTGGCAACAGGAGAAACAGTTGCAACAGGATAAAGTCTTTCTACAGGAGCAACAGTTGCAAGTGGTGCAAGAACTGGAGGAACAGCGAGAACGGAATCGCCACCTCTTTGAGCAACAGAAACAGTTTGTCCAAGAAAAAGTGCGCCAACAGAAGGAGCAGCACCGTTGTCAGCAAAATCAGGTCAACCTCGAACGTAAATTGCGCCAGAAAAGGGAGAAACAGCGATTGGAATTCGAACGAAGCTTGAAGTACCATTGGGAGGACTGTACTCGTCAGTTGCGTTTGCAGCGCGAGCATTATCTGATCAAGCTTAAGCAGCTGGAGAAGCTCAAGCAGCGCTCGTTGAAGGGGAATCTAAAGCACGAGCTGATGCAAAACGATATGGTCAGCATACCGGTGGCCAATATGAACGGCGGCCTTAAGGCGGCCAGCAGCGGTTCCGGAGTTGGTGTAGTGACATCCGGCGGCGTCGTATCCTCGGCGGTGCTGGCCAATGCCCCTCGTGTTTACCTGACGCCCTCCTCCACATTCATGACCAATCGCCAAATGGCGGGTGTGGCGACCACCGGAAGGATGAGCGGACAAGTGGTCGGTGGTTCATCCGGCACAGCCTCAGCCGCCGGTACCGTTCGCTATTTTTCGCAATTCAGCAAAGTGCAAACGGCCGGCGGACCCAGTTTGCAAAGGAAACTGGCCAACGGGGATACCATTGTGCTGGCAACCGGCAGCAAAAGTATGTTCCTTACTAGCAGCGATAATAAGGCTATTCTGCCGACCGTCGCCAGCAATGGCAATGGTCTGATCACAGCCAAAATGGAGCTATTGGAGGAGGAGGTCATGCAGTCGATAACTGTGATTGATGACGATGACGAGGAGAAAAAGGAAGTCGCTGAAGACGAGGAGAGCAGCAATAATGCCAAATCAATTGACGTTCAGCAGCCAATGGCTGATAATGAGCCCGAGCTGGACATTGTGATAAACAATGTGGTATGCTCGTTTAGCGTCGGCTGCCACCTGAAGCTGCGCGATATTGCGCTGCAGGGATCGAATGTGGAGTACCGTCGCGAGAACGGAATGGTGACAATGAAGCTCCGCCATCCATACACCACTGCCTCGATTTGGTCGTCGGGGAGGATTACCTGCACTGGTGCCACTTCCGAGTCAATGGTATGCACTAAATCATACAACTTTGTTAGTTTGATGATCTCACGTATTTCTTTAGGCGAAGGTCGCAGCACGCCGCTATGCCAGATGCCTTGGCAAGCTGGGATTTCCCACTCGTTTCCTCAACTTTCGCATTGTCAACGTGCTGGGCACCTGCAGCATGCCGTGGGCCATCAAGATCGTCAACTTCTCGGAGCGCCATCGCGAGAACGCCAGCTACGAGCCCGAGCTGCATCCTGGTGTGACTTACAAGATGCGCGACCCCGATCCAAAGGCCACCCTGAAGATCTTCTCCACCGGCAGCGTAACAGTCACCGGTGAGTACTGTTGTTATCCTCAAACTCTGGTCAGTGTACTAATGGTCTTGTTTATTTATTTAGCGGCTAGCGTAAACCACGTTGAATCGGCTATCCAGCACATATACCCGCTGGTCTTCGATTTCCGCAAGCAGCGTTCGGCGGAGGAGCTGCAGCATCTGCGTCAAAAGCAGCGCCTGCAAGGCGGCGGTGATCCCACTGAACCGGAGAATCAGGTCTTGGCCGACAACAAGACTGCTTCCCTTGATAACATCTTTGTCAACACAACAGCGGCGCACTCTAAACCATCATCGAATGACCAAACATTAGCATCCTCGGTAATATTGTCTAGCACAGTTGATAGTATGCCTCGTCTGAAACAAATTGTCAACTATCACCAGATGATGAAGACTACCCAGGAAGAGCGCCGCCATATATCGATTAATGGGGAGAAAGTCGATCCGGCCTCCACCTCATCGGCGGCAGCAGCTCCATCCACCTCCTCCTCATCATCCTCAACCGGGGATAATATCTGTGCCAATGCCCGTCGCCGGGCCACCGAATGCTGGGCAACCAAGCTGCAGAATAAGCGTCCGCGTTACAATGATCCCGGTACTACGGGCGCAATTAACGCCGCTTCGTCCACAGCATCAGCCGCCACATCTTCGGTAGCCTCCCAGGCGGCACATCTGGGTAATCCTCTCAAGACGGCCGCATTGGCCAATGCTCGTATGGTAGGCGCCAAGGTGACAACATCCACACGCAACAGCATAATCGTGCAGCAGCCGCAACGTATCCACATGCAGCAGCAGCATCAACAGGAGCAGCAACAACAGCAGTTTTCGCCCAGCGAGTTCGATGTGGACGACTTGATCGAGGAGGAGGAGAACAACGAATTGGATATGCCCTTCTAAGCTAGCGCTGCCCGTGCCAAAATATTTTAACTAAATCAAGGATGAAACACTACAACGCAACACACGCCACACTCACACAAATCCCCATGAGCTTCTTTCCGAATTTGTTGGTTATTCGTTCGAGTCATTTTTCATCACATTTATTTATGTGTGCTTGCCGCATTTAAACCAAACTCGAGGAAACCCGGACACCGAAGCAAAAAGCACCCACAAAAGCACTTGAATCCAAAGCGAATCACCAGTTCCAGAAATCACCAACGACAACAACAAACTAACAAAACACCGCAGCAACAACAAAATATCAAGAGCCAAATATTTAACATATAAGGTGAGTGAGTAGTCGTCATTGTTGAATTGTTGATTTGTTGAATAGTTTTCAAAACTGCGCACATTTTCTTTCAGATTTACGTTTAAACTACTTTGTAAGTCAAGCGAGCACACCAGAGATAGCGAATAGATGATTTCGATCCCGACGTATCCCAGAAACCTCAATAACATCTAGATGGTAAGCAGAGAACTTACCACAAGGTAAAGTTAAGTTTAGACTTAAGGAAAATACGAAATCTGTGGATTGCCTGGGGGAGTCGTCGCCACCAATCATCGCGATTGCAATCATTTGTGGAGAATGTAAGAACACCGCCAAAACAAATACTGTAAATCACACATATGCAGAACTAATCACCTGGACAGGAAGAGGACGATAGGAGCAAGGTGCCCGGGCGGATCGGATCTCGCAGCTTCCTATCTTAATATCTGTTTTTTTTGGAAAGCTGAACTCCAATTCAGTTCTGCCCAAGCAAGCAAACTACAATTCTCAAGTAAAAACCCGTGGAGAGGAGGAGGAGGATAGCTATCAATTATCTGAAGAACAACTGATTAATTTCTTGTATATTTATAGTAATATTTTTTTGTTTTCGCTCTAAGTCCTACATATTAAATACTATACATAAGTGCTGCGTGTGGAGCCAAACAAACGAAACGAAATGCGTTTGAATACGATTGTAATAATATTATTATGCATATATACAACACACACACACAAATACCAATATCTGGTCACTTCTAACCAATTATAAAAAAAACTGGAAAAGCAGCAAGTAATTATGTATGTTTTAATTTGTGCTAGCAGTTTTTGTGTTGCGCAGAAACTCGAATCGAATTAAGAAAAAACTCCTGTAAGATGATAACAAAAAAAAAAAAAAAACATTGTAATAGGATAGGCCAGAGGAGTCGATTTATGCGCGACTTATCAACAATAAGCTGAAACACATATATATATTGTAATGTTTTTTTTGTATTTCGCTTAAGCGTAGATTTACAAACTTGTTCCTGTGTTGTTAAAATCAGAAAGTAAATATTTTAGTTAACTTAACGAAGCATACGCATACACAAACACACTCACACACACATATTAAACAAAAGCATACGTATACTTATACATAATATTAAGGCATCCAAACAAACAACCAAACAAACGAACGAATCATAAGCAATAATAGAATGTTTTCGTTGTAAAAAGAGGTAAAAAATTAAAACAAAAACTAAAGAAAGAAATACTCACGTTAAACATAAAATAACAAACTCTAGATGTTTTGGCGTGCCTTCACCCATAAATAGGAAAACGAAATGAGATACGATAGCCAATTGTACAATCATTGAAGAAATAGTACTTCCAGACCACAACAGAATCCAAAATCTTTGTACATACGCAACCAAAATTGATGTTTTCCAATTAAACGTGAATTGCCCCATTCGTACAAGTTCAATTTTCATTTGTGCTTAAAACATGAAACCAACTTTCATATCGTTCAACTTATGCATAATCAAAATAGCTAAAACGAAAGTGAAAGGGAAATTACATATTATTAGTGAGAAATATCAACATTTCTTTCGCTCGATTTATTTATACATATTTTTGGTCTAAAGTTTTTATTTTTTTGATTAATTTTTTTTTTTTTTTTTGTTTTTTTGATGATTTAATTTGCATAAACAAAATCGAGAAATGAAAATGCCTTTAGGGAACAAATAACTAGCGCGGAAAGGAAAGAGATAGGTTTAAGTATAAAAAGTGAAGGATATTGAACAGATCGGAGCCGAAATGTATTTTTTGTGTATGCGAATATGTGAATAGGTCGACGAAGGCCGAATAACGTGTTACAATTGCAAAATTAACTAGCCACTAAGCTTTAGTCTTAAGTTAGCTGACAAACTGAATACTAAATTGTAAGCAACAATGCATATATAGCGATTAAGAATGAAAATGAAACAACAAAAAAAAAAAACAAATCAAATCTAATGGAACCTAACGAGAACATAATTGTAATTTAAGTGTAAATAAAATAGTTGTTAGCAAATCACAAAACAAACGAAAGCAAGAAACCAACAATAGTGTAATGTCTTCACGTCTAACTGCCTTCGAAAGATTCAAGAATAATTGAAATTTAAGCAAGCCCACATTTGAATGCGAAGTAGTATTCTCTTAAAACACGACTGCAAATTGCTTCACTTCAACCTTGTACTTTCAACACATTTTTTGTTAGAGCAACAACAGCAACCAATAACCAACAATTAACAATTAACAGACGAACGGACAAATTGACAAATGGACAAATGGACAAACGGACAAGCAAACGGACAGACAAACGGACAAATAGATCGAAAAGCCTAAATAAGTGTATTTGGTTTCAAGAACTTTGAAAAAGCAAAACTTAATATTAATATAGTATACAGATATATTTTTGATTATTATGTATTTAATGAGAAAAACAATGAAACGATAATGATAATGATGCAAGTATCGATGATAACTAAGTGAAAACAAATTGAGAAATCAAATAGCATAATTCTGTTTTTGTTTTGCCGTAAAGACTGCATTATACCAACAATTAATTATATACAAACATAATAAATAAATAACTGATAAATGGGGCGATTAAGCTTTGCACTAAGCAGAGAACAAAACGGATGGATAAACATTTAAAGGAAGCATACAACAAAACAAAAAAAAAAAAAAACAAAAAAACAAGAAGAAAACATGGAAAATAAAACCAAGAAACATTTATTTATATTTATTAGATCCTAAGTGAAGACTACGATTTGCTAGCGGAGATCAAGTCAGGCCAGAGCGGACCTTCAAGGTACCGCATCCAATACGAAAAGCAAGATGAAATTACCTTACCAAAACGTGCTAGCCCTCGAAAATCCGCCATTATCTCCATGGTGATCGATTATTCGGGATGGGGCGAGTCTACAAGAAAGTCTATAATAGGGCGAGAATCGGAGTAATTAGTACACTATATATCGTATGATAAATCAATTACCAACTAACTGGCTAACAAAACCCGTATATCCACTAAGATTTATAGTTTTCCCCCTAATCCCCGAAACTAATTCTAAGTACATAAGTTGCGCAAGCAAAACGCTAAGAAAAAGAAAACCTTAAAGTTAGTTATATACACAAAAGAGGATATATGGATGATGAGTGAATGGTGGTAGGTAAGAAGAAAGGATGAGCGATTACTTTGGTTTTGAGATTGTTTGCCGCAGCCTCGCATCTCGAGCAATATATATTTGATGTACCAGGGCTACGGCGAAACTGTGCGGTTTTTGAAAACCTCAGTTTTGGAATAAAAACCAGAACTGGCGATTTCAAGCATCGAGCCTCGTTTGTCTTTCAATATTTACCAAAAATCACACACACACACACAGAAAGAACTCATTTAATGTATTTAGTTTAACGTTTAGCCCCTAATTTCGAGGAACGTTAAAGAATGCCTTTCCTGAACTGCAGTCAACACTCAAATAAGCGACAAACAAACAAATTGAGAAAAGAAAAAAGAAACCAACCAACCAAATGAAAGCAAATTGTTTGAATAAAAATCAAATTACATAAAACCCAAGCGCATTTTTATTGATTCGATGAGGAGGAGCTGCATATATCGATGGGTTTTTCTTTTTCATAAAACCTTGATTATGGAGATACGATACTTAGTAATTCAACGTCGGCTGTAAACAATGCAGGAGCAGCTCCTGGATGGAATGGACCAGGTAGAACACCACTGAGATGGCGGTGGCGATGGCGATGTAGTACAAGTGGTAGACAACCAACTGGTTGCACCGCAGATCCGTGAATGGTTCACGCTGATGGAGAGCAACAGTGACCATCACCAGGAGCACCGATAGCAGGGATCCCTTCAGCATCATCTAGTACAGGGAGTTTTTTAGTATGTGAATGCTTTGATATCCATATTGTTATCTACCACATTGGAGGTGACCAGGCTGATCTCAAAGTTGCCCAGGTACTTGGCCCGGATGAGGAGCGTGGTGGCGAAGGAGTAGAGCAGAGTGAACACCACTGTCCAGCGCAAGTGCGATAGCTCCTGCCGGCTAAGATGCGCTGCATCCGGATTGCCCACGATCAGGGTTCCATGGCAGCGCACGTCCAAATCTTTCTCGGCCTCCAATTGCATGGTCACGTCAACGGAGGCGTCCAGTTCGATGTGAATAATCTGGTTGAGCATGTGCAGCGCCACGAAGCAGGAGATCTGTTTGGGTTTGAATGGCGGAGCAAACTGAGCTGGACAGGATTAGAAACTAGAAACTAGGAACTCACGAAGGCGACAAGGGAAAGTATACCGCAACCGAGTCCCAGGCTCTTCCACATTGTGCTCACCGAGTCGATGGCATAGACTGCCGTCTGCTGAAGATTACCTAGCAGTGGGCAGCCCACTTCTGGCTCTACACTGATACCCTATATAGCTAAATAATGGGCTACGGCATGTTCTTTACTCAGCATCTGACCACTATATTTCACATAATTTAGAGTTCATAATTTTACAAAAATTATTTCTATGGGGGATACTAGTTAAATTTTAAGATTTATCACTGGAAGGAAGGAACGATTGGTCGTTAGTCGAAAAAATTCCCTATCTGCATGTGCCTATTAAATCTGTTTAATTGGTTGGTATCGTTTTGAAAAATATTGAAACATTAAGGATACATGTCTATATCAATAATCTCAGATATATTTTTTAAGTTTTACAGTTCAGTAGGATTTAAACAAAACAGCCAACTCCTTTCAACGGTCTTAATGTCATAAAATAACTAGTTCATGTCTGACTCTCAAATTTAGTATCGTTTGTGCGTGGTTATTTGAGTGTGTGTACTATATGTATCACTGAATAACACAGTATAACAGGGTATGCAGCGCGTCTGTCACCTGGATCCACTCCACCCATGCAATTGGAGGCATTGCAGCTGGATTCTCGCTCGGAGCGGGCGGTAAACAGTTTTATTTTACAAATGTTTTGGCGACTTAAATGCAGCTTATTCATACAATGACGATGCGTGGATTTGGTGTACGTGTGGCTGGATGTATGTGGCTTTAAAATTAATCAACTTGTGGAGCATTTCTTAGGGAAACTACCGAACCAATTGGCTTTTGTAAAAAATATATAGAAGGGGAGTCCAAGACGTATGGATAGAAGGCTTAAGTGAACGCCAGTTACTGGCTAAACTTCACGCCAATGTTGTTGACGCGCGTCTGCATGTGCTGGAGCACATCCTGCGAGAATTCCTCGATGGTCGTAAAGCGGCTCTTTTGGAAGCTGAAGATGTCGCCCAGAAAGGCGAGCAGCTCCTCCCGAAAGTAGTGGCAGATGTCGCGCAAGTTCTCGTTGGGTCCAAAGAAGCCCCAGGCCATTAGCGGTGATATCTGCTCGGATATCACGTAAAAGTGGGACATGAACCCGTTGGGGAACTTAAGCATCCGCTTCTTTGCCTTCAGCACCGACCACACGGCTGTTGTTAATGCCTGGAATTAAAAGACCATAGGGCTTAACATTTGGTCTCGATCTAAAGCTGAGTTTATTTACCGTCTCTTTGAATCCGTTGGATAGCCAGCGATTTTGGACAACTGCTGTGACGCTGGCAGGCGGAGCATCTAGATCCTTGAACGAATCGAGGATAATGAAGTCCAGACAGATGTCGTAGAAGGTCATCGCCTTGACATTGCGCTGCTCCAGCTCCATTTGGATGCAGGGCCAGTTGTTGCTATCGTGCAGATAGTTCACCATGTCTTCGTAGCCCACAAGAAACTCCTTGGTATCCTTATCGCCGAGACACAGCAGATCAGTGAGAATCTGCCGGCCAGCATCGCAGATCCACTGGCCCACTGCGGGGTCCTTGAAGAGGAACTGAAAGGCCAGCCGAACGCAGTGCAGCTTGGCCAGGTATTCGGTATCGGTGCTGCAGTGCATCAACTCCGCCCGAATGGTGCGACACGGCACAGTGTACTCATCGTGGTGCTTCAGGGCACTCTGGAATAGCGGATACTCTTCGTACGAGGTCTCGATAAAGCCGTCGAACTCACGCAGATCCGCCACCTGGTCGAGAGCGGAAGCAAAGCTTTCCGCGGAATCAAAATTCGGATCGGAACCAGCGCGACTGAGAACGCTGCCCGATTTGTGCGACCGCCGATCGTCATCGGCCTCGCCCGCCTCCTCCTCGACCTCGTCAATGGAATGCTCCTCGCGGAACAGCACCGAGCGCTGGTCCAGGAAGAGCAGTTCGCTCTGCTCCTGCAGCGTGTAGGCCATCTCCAGCAGATTTTGGATCTCACGACAGAACTCCGAGTCCTCCGCCGTGGTCAACAGGGCGGGCAAGCCGCCGGGCGAGTAGTGTGCCGCCAGGGCATCCTCCCAAAAGTTGATCACTGTGTCCAGTGCCTCCATGCCCATCATGCCCAACTGTTGGGCCGTCAGTTGTGTGACTACCGAGCTGCCAGGCCCGGCATTTTGTACGCCCAATACACCAACGCCAATCGAGCCGGACGCCATGGACAGGCGATCCGAGTAGGCCAGTGTGGAGCCCACAGGACTCCCCGATCTTGCTGAGGCCTTAGATCCGGCTATCGAGATTAGGTCGTTTGGACTGCGCATGCTGTTGCGGTTGCGCCGACCCGTGTACTTCCTGGCTCGACGAGGAGGACGCGGTGGCTTGCGACGCCGCAGAAATCGGGAGAGCACGCTCATCAGGGCCACGCCGGCGGTCAGTGAGAAGAGCACAACCTGGTGGGGATTTGGAGGGTGATTAGTGAAAAGTCTGTATTTCTAAGTTAGCTAAGCTCACCTTTGTGGTGGTGGAAACGCGAAACGGCAGCAGACTGCCCCCGCTGCTCCAAGATGCCGGCATGACGCGCTGCATCCTGCGGCTACGATGACTACGCCTTGGATACTGTGAATCTTTCGGGATCGAGATTGGGAATGGTGTGAACAGCAAGGATTAGTTGGCTGCTGATGCTGCGGATTGTGCTCGTGCTTAGGTAGGTGCCTAGGTTAGGCCTCCGCGCCCACTCCTCGATGCCCGCTCATCGGCGGTTGCTATCTTGGTTTTTGTTTTCTGGCGCGGCGTTGACCCTGCGCTCCATGTGCGGCCGCCCTTTGGAATGCAGCTGCAGAACGGCTGGTTGCTTTTGGGGGCTGGTCCAAACGCTGGCCTCGTCGCCTGGCTGACACGGAACGGAGTCACCACGGATCAATTTTACGTCAGAATCTCAGTCTACTGCCTCTTATCAGTGGCAACTTTCACTTTTAGGCCTGAAAACAACAAAATTGCATCACAACGTTTTACGAAGAGAAGAGCACGGCGGCAAAAGATCCAGCTGTTTGGGGTGTTGCCATATGGGTTTTTGATTGGCCTAGGCTTAGGTCCAACGACGCTGCCAGATCAACAGATTGATATAACAGTTACAATTTTATTTATAAATTCATACGCTTAGATTTATGGAACATTTATGAAATTAGGTGCATTTAAACAGTGTAAAAGAGGCTTCATAAAGAAGTTGGTATGTTGACGGTATATCGTATGGCAAGCCAATGTGGTATTAAAAGTATATTTTTTCGAAAGCCGGATGGTATAAAAGAGGGTTCATTGTATGGTCATACTATTAGGAACAAAAAAAACACTCCACAGCAAACCAAAATAAAATCAAATTAAAAAGAATTATCCAAATTGCGCATAGTACGATTGCAGTAGACAGAAGTCAGAGTCAATAGTTCGGAAAACTGAAGGACATCCAAATTTGGGTCGAGCAAAATTCGAAGTGACCTTATAAAATCAAAACAAGTGTAAAGCCACAAAAGAAAGGAGAAAAAATAATTAAATATGTGTAAGTTAATAAACGAAAGGAAGAGTCTTGCATAAAATGCACGTACTTAGAGTGAAAATTAACAACTTTTAAGTGAAATTAATTTCCGGCGACAATCTTTATTTGTTGTTGCTGTGGTGTGCGGCTGTGTGTGTGAGTGTAGGGGAGAAAGAGGGAGAGGGAAGTTTTGCTGACGCCCCAGCAACAAAAACAAATTAAAACCAGACGAAAGTAAAATTTCACCCAAATTTTTGTTTGTTTTTTTTCCTCTCACGTTTTTTGTTTGTCAAACTGGACAAACAGGTTTTTGTTTTTCCTTCTTTTTGGTTTGTTTAGATTGTTTTTGTGCCGGCTTTCCGCGAAAGCTGTTAAAACGGCACTTTGCCTGCCCCCTGTCTTCGTAGCCTCCTCTTCCTTCTTCGTTTTCCTCCGTTTCATCGCTCCCCACCCGCTACATGCATATGTGTGTACTTATGTGTGTGCGAGTCCCGTTAAACTGGTTTTGCTTAATTGCATCGCCCTCTCTTTCGCACGTAACGGTTTAAATAGGCATTTCTTGACGGCTTTTAACCCGTATCCCGTCAGCTTTGCTTATCAGCATCACCCACACACACACGCATGCACAGACATTTTTTTCAAATACCTGGTAGTGTGCATATATGCTGATAAATAATAAACACAAAGCACAAACAGAGTAAATGGCGAAAGGAGCGAGTGAAAGAGATGCGGAATCCAAAGTGCATAATGGTTATGCCCATGTTAAAGGCCCCTGCTGCAACGCAGCTGTTCTTTTTGTTTCTCCTACTCATTGCATTTTTGCCTTTGTGAATTCGTGCCACGCCCACGTTTTCTTTGATGGGGGCGCAGCCCCGGAAGTTGGCCAAGTTGAAAATAATGCAAGTAATGCCCAATCTTTGCCAGATTTTCATCAGATTGCGTCACAAGCGTTCTATTTTGGATCTGTAGGACTGCTTTGCATCTTTAGGATGCTCTTTTGTATCTGCCAACTCTATATATATATATACCGTCTTATCGGGATTATCAGAGTTATAATAGCATAACGTTCTGGAAATTTTGGAGCCATTATCTTAGGATTTTGTTATCACATCCAATCTCCTTGTCGACAATCGTGCTACAGACCTCGTTAAATATTTGAATTGCTTTTGTTTTAACGCAAAAAACATCTGTGCGATGCAAAAAATATGCCATTCCCGTTCAATTTAATTGCCAATTTAAATGTTGAACAGTTTCAGCTGTGTTTGTCGTTCAAATTGCTGGGATAAATGTTTTTGAATAGCAAATTCCTAATATTTCATTTTCATTATTACAAAGGAAATGTGCAGATTTTCTAAAACAAAATTAGATTGGCTTTCTTTTTCTGTCAGTTATTTAACTTATTTTTGATAGCAACACCTATACCCATGTTTCATTATGAATCTACGGATCTACAGATCCTGACGAGAAGCGTAAGTCGGTTTCTGCTGTCAAAATTGCTTTTGTTATTTGTTTAATGTTTGATTCGCTCTGAAATTGGCCAAGATCGCCGTCGATTTTCTTCTTTTACCTGGACCGTCAACACAAAATTATCGCTTTCGGTTTCTTTTCTGGGTAACCCGATCCTCCAGTTTGGGCGGTGAGGCGGTCAGTGACGCAGATCAAGATCAATTCCCCGAAACTGAGTCAAAATCCAAATACGTATCGCAATCGAATCCTGAATCCGAAGCAGCAGCAGGAGCCGGCGATGTACTATTCAAACGAATACGTTCGAACTCACACAATATCCGGCGAACGTTGCCAATCCCATTTACTTGCAGCTGACAACAACAGCGGATCCGGAGGCGGTAACAATAATAGTGCCAATAGTGGTAAAAACTCGACGCACAGGATCAGTGAGACCAGTGCGATCACCAATCAATTGTTGGAAAAATGGCGGAAAAACTTCTACAGCGAACCGAAGAATCTGCTGGCGCAGAACGTCTGCTCACGCGTTGATCCGTTCGATGTGTGCCTGTCCAGGAAGGCGCTGGAGACCACCAATCATGTGTTCAACTACAAGGTGGAAACGGAGGGCAAGCCGGTGACCAATCAGAGGAGCTCCGGCCGCTGCTGGCTGTTTGCGGCACTCAACTGCATCCGCCTGCCATTCATGAAGAACTACAATCTGGACGAGTTCGAGTTCTCGCAGGCCTTCCTCTTCTACTGGGACAAGATCGAGCGTTGCAACTACTTCCTCAACAACGTTGTGAAGACGGCACAGCGCGGCGAGAAGGTGGATGGTCGTCTGGTGTCCTTCCTGCTACTCGATCCCACCTCCGATGGCGGCCAGTGGGACATGCTGGTCAATCTGATAACCAAACACGGCCTCATGCCAAAGAAATGCTTTCCCGAGAGCTTCAGCTGCGAGTCCAGCATACGAATGAACGCCATACTGAAGAGCAAGGTGAGCAAATCGGATTTTTTATGGGTATATAGAAAGTCTAACTATCAATTTTAGCTACGGGAGTATGCCCGCAATTTGCGCGTGCTGATGGAGAAGAATCCCACGGAGGAGGAGATCGCCTGCAAGATCCAGGAGCAGATGGCCGAGATCTACAAGGTGGTGGGCATTTGTTTGGGCATACCCTCGGAGACCTTCACCTGGGAGTACTATGACAAGAGCAAGAACTATCAGTCAGTCGGACCCGTCAGTTCGCTGGAGTTCTATGAGCGTTATGTTAAGCCGCATTTCAACGTGGAGGACAAGGTGTGCCTGGTCACCGATCCTCGGCCGACGAGTAGCTATGACCAGGCATACACTGTTGACTGCCTGGGCAACGTGGTCGGCGGTCGACCCGTTCTGTATAACAATCAGTCCGTGGAGCTGCTCCTGGCCGTTGTCACCAAGTCGCTGAAGGCCGGCGAAGCCGTTTGGTTTGGCTGCGAGGTCAGCAAGCGATTCGCCTCCAAGCAGGGCATCGAGGATGTGGATGTGTGAGTGTCGTAGACTCGTGCTATTTTCTAATCTAGCTTTATACAACTGATGATTATCCTTGTAGCCACGATTTTAAGCTGGTCTTCGACATCGACATACAAACGACATTCTCCAAGGCAGACCGCCTGATCTACGGCGAATCGGCCATGACCCATGCCATGGTTTTCACGGCCGTCTCCGTGGATGTGAGTAGCACTAATCCTAGCCTGCAATTCGTTTGCTAACCAACAATTTGAATTGCAGAAGAGCGGCGTGGCCCAGAAACTGCGTGTGGAGAACTCGTGGGGCGAGGATCGCGGCGAGAAGGGCTATCTGGTGATGAACGCCGATTGGTTTAGGGAGTTTGGATTCGAGGTGGTCGTGGACAAGAAGTACGTGCCCGAGGATGTATTGCGCGTGTTCGACATGGATCCGATCGTATTGCCTGCCTGGGATCCCATGGGTACGCTAGCACAGTAGGTCCAGGTCGCCATCTAGACACACCCAACACACTTACACACACACACACACCCAACACACACATACATATAAATACATATATTAAAATACAATATATATAAAGCTTTACGAGCAGCAATCTTCGAGCAGCATCCAAATGAGTTCGAGTTACCGGCTTTCAGTTTTTATGTACATTATTTTGTTCGTTTTCGAGATCCCCCCGATCCTCAAGGAGGATGATGTGCTCGTGCACAAGCAATATATCCGCGTCCAAGTCGTCCCACAAGTCCTTGTCAATTCTGTACAACAATAATATTGTGTTTAGCGCTTAGGTAAAAAGAAATGTCTCAGTTCTCCCTTCTACGGATTACGTTTGATTTTTGGCAGCGGGCAGTTGAAAATATATATATATATACAAATACGAACGAGAAATAAATGAATAATGTAAATGCATTTTTTACGTATATACAATTACATATTAAATAAATAAATTGAAAAATATATTTGACTTTGCTGAACAAAAAAAGGAAAACAGACCATATAATGTACAATTTTTAGATCTTTGATCGAAATAATTTGCGCTTCCAGGTTCAACTTAGTTGCCTCCCTTTCGCAGTCTTCGCTGCTCGTACTCGTAGCTAAGTCGCCGCCAAATGCCCAGACACATCCGCATCAGGCGCACATCCTTCTCGATGTTTTTACTCGCGAACTGGTACTGCTCACGGATCAGATGCTTCGCCATCCGTAGTTGACCCCGCTGGATTAGGGAAATGCTGTAGTATAGCTTGCAGCGCGTCTGCAGGAAGGGATCACCGAGTCGCAGGCCAATCTTTAGCTGCTGCAGCGAAATCTTGCCGGCGGTTTTCGCCTGAAAGTGGGTTGGTGAATGGTTGGGATAAGCAATGTAGGAGGATGGATGCACGATCACGACCACGATCACTTACACATCGCTCGAACTGCTCGCCAAGGGCGGAGAATCCGCCGCCCAGTGTGGACAGCCAGGACATGAGGTGCTCCACCTCGATGCGTTCCCACAGCGTGTGTGCCAGCATGTCGGCGAATCTGTAGTCAATGGTGTCCTTCTGCGGTTCCTCGAATTGCAACCAGACCAGCTGGACGCCATGGTTGCGCCTGAGGCTCTCGGCAAGCACGTGCTGGTGCAGAAACTCGCGTAGGTAGTAATTACCATTGATGGCGTCCACATGGATGCACAGCCTCCGCAGCGGTTTGGATTTTGGCCAGGCGTCGCCGGCTTCTGGATTTGGACGATTGTGGTAATAACATCGCTGCCAGTAGTCGGAAACGCAAATGATAAGCGAATCCGACATCGAAAGCGTTAAATTTAAAAAAAAAAAACTAAGTAAAACCTAAAGGCTACTTGGTAAATTCCACAGATTACTGGGTCACCGGTGGCGGTTACCAGCTGCTCTCGACTACGTTCCTGTATATGAACTGTCTTTATTGCACTATGATTGCACTTTTACTAATGTTTATTAATGTTTTTGTTGAACAGAAATGTTAATAACAAAAGTGTGGCCACCGTATAAGCGCCAAGAAAAGCTGCGATCCAAGTGGAGGCGGCACCCGCCACTCGAAAGCTTTTTGGCGCCAATTTGAGTATCGCAAAATAGGGGTCTTTTCGTCATAACTTTGCAAAAAATATGCGCACAACCAAAATAATTACTGATTTCTATCGCTAATTAGTCAATCTAACAAGCCATATTACACTTTCGCTGTTTTATGCAATTTACAATTTTTCACAATTTTTCGCATTTTTTGTATCATCAAAATTTGCAAAGAATTTCAAAAATCAAACATTTCCATGCTTGAATGTCATTCGATGGAAAATTTTGTAACGAATCCAGCGAGGTATGCCATTCCATATTCTATCAATTATTTGTTAAGCCAGGCTGAAAAAACGGATTATTTGTGTACAGACAGTATATCAAAAAAACTAATTTTGGCAAAATATCGTTATAACCGTTGAGTTTTTTCATCATTACTTGGCTAAAAATGTTCATATAGCCAAGAAAATAACAGCTAGGCACAGCTAATTACCTATGCTAACGAACTGAATTACTTTTGTTTTTAAATTAAGAAAAAAAATTTTGCTCAAAATTTCACATTTTGGTAAGGGTAAGGTAACATCATCAAAATTTGCAAAAATTGCGAAAAAATAAAATTCCCAAAATTGAATCCAAATCGATTGGGAATAAATAAAAACAAGTTCAACGAGGTATGAGAGTCCATTTTTGGACTATTATTTTCCATTTTATGAACAAAATACGCCAAATCATCTTCTAGAATTGTGAGCACAAAACACAAATTTACTGAAAACTTCAATTGATCGATATTTTCAAATTGAAATTGCGTTCCACACCTATCGATGTTTGCAATCCACTCGCGGTGGAAGCCATTTGGGCGCGTCATTCAAATAGTTATGGCACTTGCAATCGCCATTTAACTTCGAAAATGGTTCAATTTCACGCACAGCGTGTGTAATAATTCCGCGTGAAAATAACTCAATTTCGCCGAAGTGCAACTGCATCTTTGGTGAGCCTTCAACATGGCCATTATCATTATCAAACAAATGTTTCGCCCCTCGATTGCTCAGTGCCAACACAAATCTGTTAGCAGTTGGCAATAATTGTGCAGCCAGCGGCAGCATTGTCCCCACACGTTCCCCCCCAAAAAAAAACCCATTTCCATTCATGATTTGCCCTTTTTCCCTACCACACCAAGCCATTTCATTTCATTTCATTTCTCATTTTCCCTTCGTTTTCGTGGCTATTTTTGTGCGCTGGCTTTTATTGTTGCTGGCTATGTTGTCATCGATGGCATTAATTTTGGTAAGTGCGTCCGCCTATATCCTCTGCATCGGGCTCCTTCCTCTATATCCTCCTCTTCTTCTTGCTCTTTCAACGCACGATCTTTATGGCACGACATTTTTGTGAATTATGCGCCCAATTTCCGTTGAATCGAAGAGGCCCTTATGTACATACATACATAAATCCCCACACAATTCCTTATACGCATTGTGTAATATTAATTGGTCACAAGCCATCAAAATATAATTTGCACCAGCCAAAAGTGTCATTAAATTTATTTGAGAGCTGCCATACACTGGCATGGTTACCCATAATCATAAAGATTCATTTATTTAAATAAATGTGGTGAATAAAAGTACAAATTATAAGTACATCATATTTGTAGAGGCCATGAAATTGTTGAAAAGTTTGCTAGAACATTTCCGCATTCGCTACTGGAAATGCAGCAATAATTTTCCAAATTCGTTTGCAATTTTATTTCATAATATTCACGCTTCGTTAAATGACAGCAACATTGTTGTGTGTGCTTGCTGCATTTTGAAGCACGTGCGCCAGATGAAAAAAGTGAAGAGTTTCTTGTTCGAGAAAAAAAAGAAGAAAAAAAAGGGAAAATCCGTAAATATCAAGGGGCAATGACAGATCCACGGAAAGATTTGTTTGTGGGCGTGTCAGCAATATGTCAAAATTGCACTCGACAGTCGCGCATGCGTGCCCACAAAAGGGATGACCCGTGTGCCTCCAGCTCCTCCAGATCCCCGTATCCCTATCCCTCAGCCGCATCCTACGATGATCATCCTTGATCTCTTTCGTTCGTCGGATCTGGTCGCTCGTCCACTTGAGAAGGCGAAACTAAGCGGTACTCGAATGTGTGATATCCTGCAAATGCTTTAATGTACTACAAAATAGAAATTCATGCATATAAGAGCTATGTGTATTTAAGGAACCTAATCTGTGTACCAATACCCCCGAAATATGTATATCCCGAGGAAACCCAAACAAAGCCTCAAGTGTCGGGCACCAACAACAACAACAACAACAACAATAGCTAGAAATCCAAGGAGGAAAACTCGTAGAGCGGAAAATTGTAGGGAACAACATAAACACGGTTTCCCTTTCAAAGCGATTAGCCACGTATGCGCCTCGTTTTTGTATCGAAAATCCAGAAATGACAACAAACACAGACACACTCGATAAGGAAAACAGTGTTGCCAAGCAGCACTGAGAAAATTATTCAATTATAAGTAGATTCATTTAAGATATTAAAATTAAATATATGCCAGCTTCCTTCTTTTCAAATCCTTGCTGGTTAAAGTTAAAGTGCGATTTAATGTTAATAATATGTTTATGCGAGGTAAATGTTTTGTTTGCATATATCTTAAAGTTTATTTTTTAGATCTTAAATGAAAAGGATTTCCATTTTTATAACTATTTAACTGAGAGAAGATTTTGTTGAATAATAATAATAATTCGTAGTTTTTTAGAGTGCCTGCTGGAAAAAGTGAGCAATTCGACACCACGCGAGTGATGGAAACGACAGGCGACACACCCTACAACCCAACAACAAATGACACAGATGTGTGTGTGTGTGTGCGTCTAGAGTGGACCTACCACAGCGCCGCCGTGGGCAACCATAAATATTCAAACTATTCACTTTTTACAGTGGCAGCAAACTGATCCGTTTGCCCAGCCAGCCATAATTCATGGCATTTCAAGTGGCCAGTTCTCCCGTCGCAACGACACCCTCAATTTTTTCGGGCCACCCCAATCACTGGCCATTATCACCACATAATGATAGCACTGTACATATGTATAGTCGATATGGTACGTCATATACCACTTATCAGTTGACCAAAAGAAGTGCCGATAGTCGATAGTAAAAATGAAGCATGCTATGTGAAAACTCCTCGTTTTGAAGAACGCACTAAATGGATTGGCCTTGCATGGCATATTATGTAAAATTCTATGAACAACATGAGCCCCAACATTCCAGCGATTGTCCATATTAGTCAGTTATTAGCTGGATTGACTTAGTCACTATGTTTACACTGGACTATCCTCCCTGTCCCAAACTGAATCATTGGGCACACTCAGTTAGGGATATGTTTTTGTGGCAGTAAGTGGTTTATTTGTGCGTCATGATCTCGTCGTAAATATACAAGATGAAAAAGAAAAAAAAAAAAAGAATTAAAAAATGATGTATTGCAGCTAGTAGTATTCGTACAATATATCAATCAATGAATGTATATATAGCTAATCGGACGGAACGACACATGGACTTCTTCTTATCATTAGTAACGTCACACGCCTGACGTTTAGTTTACTTAACCTGCCCCAGCGAACTGAAAACTCAACTTCACACGCCGCAGTCAAATATCCCCAAAAAAAAAAAGAAAAAATTAAAAAAAGAAAACTATGACAAGCCATCAAATGCGACATTCATTAGTCACACGAAAATTGTGACACGATGCGAGTTTTTCGAGATTAATTGCACGGCATATTGAACTTTGACCAGCACGAAAGCATGCATATATGTATATGTATTTATTATTTTCGAAAGTGGGCAATTCCCATTGAAAAAGGGCGGCAGCTTCAAAAGAATTTGAAAAAGTTCTAGAATTTAATAACACCACAATACTACGAGTAAATGGCATATCTGCTGGCACAGCTCCTTATCCATAAATAAGAACAAATTGGCATGCAATTCGCCGTTTGAGCGTCGACCAAGTAGAACATAAATTTCTCATCACTTGCATAAAATTTTCACAAAAACAACAACGCCCAAGAACAAACAGATGTGTCGCCGACGGATTTGGTAGTGGGGGTATTTGGGCATGGATATATACATAGATATGATATATCATATATATAGGATGAGTTAAGTGAGGGCAGGGGATCAGTTCTGGCGGAAAAGTAAGGAAGTTCCTATAGCAGGCAGCTATGAACTTTGAAAAAAGCATTTTCGATTTAATAATATGGTATAATATAATTCATTTGATTTATCACAACTTGATCGGTTGCCAGGCCAATCATTTTCTTATCAAAGGTGCTTATACTGCTAATAAAAGATAAAAAAAAATAAAATAAAAATAAAAAAAACCTCTTCATTCAGGTAAATGAATAATGAGGCATAAGGTGGTATAAATAATAAATAAACTTTTATCTACTAAGCCACATGACAGCCCCATAGCCATCTAAAACCTTCCATTTGGCATTTAAATCCCAATTCTTCAAAATATCTATATAAAAATGACCATATACTTGGAGATCGATGTGCCCATTGGCTCGAGATCCGAAATCCATTCGGCGTGTCAATCGTCGGCGGTGGAAAACTCATTTCGGGGGTCGATGGACCCGCAATGATAACAAAGAGGAGTCTTCGCTGGGAAATCAAAGTGTTGGAAAATAGAAGATACGATTTTATGGCTTCCTTTTCTCAAACCGACTATCTTTACTTTCTTTGGATCACCCAATGTCTGGCACTCCTACTCCATCCATTTCGAAGCTATCTTATCATTTTCGGAATATTGAAATTGCAAAAACTATGCAAAAAACTGAGGTTTTCGAAAGGTGTTGAAAAGATCTTTAGACCTTTAGACCCTTAGACCTTTAGATCTTCTCTGCATATACATATCTTCTTTTTTTGGGGCAAACAACTCCTCCTTTTCACGATTTCCCCATTTTTCACCGCATTTTCCAGCCTTTTTTTCCGCGCTGCTCTTTCGTTGGTTTATCTCAATTTGTTTAAACAGAGACGGAAAACTCGAGGAAAAACGTTCGCCCAAGAGAGATGGAGATAAAGTGCTATATAGCATAAACAAAATGGTAAATGGATAATCGCTTTTCCCCCTGCCATTTCCATTTCCCAATTGACTTCGTCCATTTTGAAATGAAATTCCGTTTCGTTTGGTTAATTTATGCTTCTGTTTGCTTGAGTTTCGGTTTAAAATTTTCTTTGTTTTTATTGCTTGAAACTGTTGCAGTTCTTAAATATATAGCGACATACATATGTACTTGTATTTACATAGAAAAAAAAACCTAGAGTGTTAAGCAAAAAAAAAAATGTATATTAAAATTAGACTACAGTTTACATCGAAATGTTTTATGATTTCCATCCGCGTTTCTTTTTCACAAATAAATTTATTACCTAAGCTAGAAAAAAAATATTTTAACTTGTAATGGTAATTTTTGTTTGTAGAAATACTTGTAATACTTGTTGCATTTATTTTTGGTTTTTTGGCTGCTAATACTTGAAATTAATTCTAAAATCAAGAACCAAATCCCGCTAATTGTTTCTTGAAAGATATTTGAATGCTTATAAATTAAAAAATAATTCATGTTATTATAGTTTTGGCTTAAGCTTAGTTATTTTGTTTTGTTAAAACATTTTTTTTTGTGGGCGAAAATTAAAGGCTTTTGGAAATAGATTCTTGATTTTAGAACGAATCTTTGGCATGAGATTTACACATATATAGCTTTGGCTATGATGACGTAATCTAACTTTGGATTTTACAATCATTTTTACAGGCAATTGACGTGCTAATTCCTTGGCGTATCCGATCCGAAATCCTTCTCTTCCAGCTGGTGCTCCCTAGCGAGGCACCAGATCTATGTAGCTATTCGGTCGCATCATCTGGTGATGTGCAGCCGAACCGTAAAAACTTGGATAGGTGGCGCCCATTCCGTAGGCGGCGGCTGCCGCATGACGCGACACCTTCAGCTTGTCGTAGGCGCTGGCATATGGGCCGTGGGCGTGGCTGTGGGCGTGGCCGTGGGCATGACCATGGTGATAGTGAGCGGCAGCTGCGGCAGCCGCATTATGATGGTAGATCGCGCCGAAGTTGCTCTGCTCCTGGGCATAGGGTTGTCCAATGCTCGAGTAGATATTGGCCGCACTCATCACTTGGGTGGCTGACGTTGCTCCTGCTCCTGATCCTCCTCCTCCTGCTGCTGCTGCTGCTGCTGCTGCTGCTACTGCTGCCGTTGCTGCACTTGCTCCGGGCGCAGCAGTTGCTGGCGGGGATGCGGAGCTGCTGGAGTGCGGCGTGAGGGGATGCGGCTGCACCTGTGCCTGGTACGCATGATGGTAGCTGCCATATTGCGTGTGATTCTGGCTCTGTTGGAGCAGCGATTGCTGCTGGTTCGCCTGGTGTTGCTGGTGGAGATGTTGCTGCTGGGACTGGTGTTGCTGCTGCTGTTGCTGCTGCTGGTGTTGCTGTTGCTGCTGCTGCAGTTGCTGCTCCATCTGGTAGCCCAGCAAGTCGGGTGAGTTGCCGGAGGTGGAGCTGCTGGAGGGCGTGGCTGGGAGCTGCAGGACTCCCTGCTGCTGCTGCTGTTGCTCAATGGCCAGTTCGCTGCAGCTCAGGCCAAAGTTGCTGGCTGCTGCCGTTCGCTCCTTGAGTTGCTGCTGATGTTGCTGCTGCTGCTGCAGTTGCTGCTGCTGCTGCTGCTGTTGCTGCTTCATGCGCGCCTGACTTTCGTGGCTCATGGAGGACATGCCGCTGCCACCGCCAGTGGTTCTATAAAGACAAACAATAATATATATTACTAATATTATAATACAAGCTAATTGCTGCTCATAACTTTTCCAGCTTAAATCTACAGCGAATGCTGTAAGTGTAAAAGCGAGAAATATTATAAATATTAGTGTTATGATTTGTAACATAACCAGGCCGAAAGGCATCAGCCAAACACTCGTTGAATGCTTGCAAGTTTAATTCGAAAAAAAGAAAAAAAATCTAAAAATTATTTGAAGTATTCTCCGTAATAAACAAGTTGCCTAAGCACGATCGTAAACAAAATTGGGCTACTGCTGATTTGTTTACATTACACTATGCTACCAAGTCGCGGCCTGGCAGTTCGACAAATATGAAAAGCCCTTCGAATAAATTGTTTATGCCGCCGGCACATCTGTCAGTCCACCCATCACCATCATCATCAGTAGTCCCATTCCCATTCCCATTCCCATTCCCAAACCCATTTCATTTCCATTCCAGCTCCACATTCTCGGCATTTTGAAGTTCTTTTGTTTTTGAGTTATTGTTGCGTTATTTGAAGATTTTCAATATTTTCCGGGAATATCTATGCCGAATGTCGACCGAATGTCTAGCTCAACTTTGGACATTTGGGGATTTCAAGTTTTGAAAAGTGGGTCAATTTGTTTATCATTTGTTATTATTACATATTTACATCTAAACTACTATACTATACTATGCTTTATTGTTCGTGTCAAAAATCTAGAACTAATTTAAGCACATGTTTTTAAAATTCCTTTGGCACATTCTCACTGACAAATTATATCGCATTTAAATTTGCACACAAACATAGTTGCAAAGGAATTTCATTTTTTTTTTTTATTTTGAAAAATTTCGAGTTCTACTTACACATCGTTGGTGCCGTCATCCCGAAAGCCTTTGGCGAATGGATTGCTGGAGATCTTCAGCTGTGTCACCTGCAAGAAGGCCAAAAAATTGGGGAAAATATTTTTATTGGACTGGAAAAGCGCGAGAGGCATGCCGACAAGCGGGCGGGCCAAACAAATAAATTAAATACCCAACAAATTAGAGAAAAAAAAATAAAAAAAAACTAAAAGAAAAAAAGAAAAGAAAATATGTTTACAACTGTGGCATTCCGCTGGCGGCGGGGTAAAAATGATTTGCGATAAATTCGAGGGCGGGTGGAAAAAGTGTTAACACCCACATTGAGCGCATAAATAATTTAAATACTTGCCCGACCGATGTCTAGGCTATATTTTTAGCCTAGATGGTAGCCGGATTGTACACTGCCCCCCACCCCAGCCACGAAATTCAAGACAAAATGTGGACGCCCGAGGGTATGCGTACGTCTAGAGTTCCTTCAATTCGGCAAACAACTTGCGATTAGATATGCGGTTTACTTCCGTTACTGATATCAATGCACCCATAGCACTGGTCACCTGAATCCCAAAACGTTGTTTTATTATTTATTCAATTTAACGCGGAATTAAAAAATCTTCCATTGGTGTGTCTTCATGTTACGGCTTAATCATCATTTCGGTTAGAGTATCTGCATGGTCTGCGCTCGTATTTTCCAAACAAATGTTTTTGTGCTGCTATATATATACTTGTATATATGTATATATATATCGGTTCTGTTCGCAATGGATGGGGTTGCGAGCTTTGGCCGCCGTTTGTTATAAATTATGGGAAAAACATAAACAATAAGGCCGAAATGGCACAAAATGGTCGGAATGCCAGGATGAGAATGCGGTGTGGAATTGCATTGGGCAAGTGAACGTATGATAATACATACAAATAACATAGTAAATGTTTCAAAATAGCAATCATATTTATATTAGGAATAATATTCAGTGCTCACCCGCTGATTCTGGTAGGCAGTTACGGCCGTAAAGCTTGTTTCCGGAAAGATGAAAGTGCGAAAGTGGCTGGAGTGCTCGTTCTCGTCCAAGGACACGTTCTTCGGTGGCAGATAAACCAGATGGAAACGCGGCTGGTAGCGATGCATGGAGTTCAGAATGATCTGGAAACGAGGAGGATGATGATCTATGGATGATGAAGGAAGTTAACGAGGGCTACAAAACGTACATGTCCATTTTCGTCCAGCTGGTTATTGGTGAGCTTCAACTTGTCAAAGGACACGATCTGCTTCATCCAATTGGAGCCGGCGGCAGGCGAGTCGGGATGCACATGAATCCTGGGCGGCGAAATGGGATCCGCCTTGCCAGCCACCACCCAGCAGGAGCTGCAGATGAAGTGCATCATTAGCGATGCCAATCAAATCGTATTCAGTATGGCGCCATGCCATTTATCATACTCACTTGTGAAACGCGTAGCGATAGCGTTTGTCGTCCATGGGCACAAAGTCCATCATGCAGATGTAGGTGGCATGGGGATCCAGGCCGCCGATCCTCACCTGAAAGGTGGGGAACATGCGGCGGCCCGTCTTGGTGATGATCATCTCGGTGCCCTGGGCATGGAACTGATCCCACAGCGCCTTCGTCTCCAGCACCACAATGGCCTGTGCCAGAGATGGATGCACTGGCTCCGATTCCTTAATTACCAATTAAAAGTCATATTTTAAGTGATCTATTCTATTTCGTATCCCATAGTTGAATTTACCCCTTTGCTGATATTATGACTGTTGGGCTTCACTGTACCGTTCTCCGCACTGTTGTTGTCTTTTTTGTGCTGCCCCTTGAACTTCTTGGACGCCGTGGATGCACTGACTCCGCCAGCTGACGTCGATGTGGCTGCCGTGCCGCCGGCTGTTGGCGCCATCGAGGCTTCACTGTGACCGCCGGCATAATCAGTGGTTGGCAGTGGCACGGACGACGACTGATCCTGGCAACTGGGATTCGAGATGCTGCTGTTGCTGCTGCTGCTGTTCGCGGTGCCAGTGCTGCCTGTACTGTGCGTCTCGATGTCCGCCAACTTGGCATCGATCTGCTCCAGCGGCTTGTACGAGCTGCGATCCTTGCCAGCCGTTTGGATGCAGGCTGCAGTGAAGCACACGAGTTGGTGTTAGAGTGCGGGTTAAAGTGACGGTTAAAGTTGCGATTAAAGTGGGGGTTAAAGTGGCGGTTAAAGTGGCGGTTAAATAGTAAAAGGTATGTAACTTAAAATGCTGCTTAATAGAACTGAAAATTGATAAAATACTCTATGTAACTAAGTAAAATATCTACGTAAAACACTATTTATTTTAAAGAAAACTATAGTTTTGATATCCCTCCTAAGTGAATTTAAAAACTAATTAATAATGAAGATATTTCCATTCAAGTCCCTATTTTCATATTCCTCTGACAAATGGGCGGAAAATATGCGACTATAAATCAAACACGTAGCGCGTATAAATTCTATAGCAAGTGAATGGGTTTTATATATGTATGTATATATAGCTGGGATTTGCTAATTTCATATTCCATGTGATTTATGCGATTTAAATGGGAAAGTGGGGCAGAAAACACGTAGACGCCACGCCGGCGCAGATTTCTCACTTCTGAGCTCCCAGTGCTGAATTCATAATTCTGATTAAAGGAGTCTTGTAATATCACTTGATATATCCACACACCGCTATGCTATATAATGAGCCGACTTTTTTTTTAAAGTTTCGAGTTGCGAGTTTGGGGCAAATGGGACAACATGTCCAATTATAAAAGTGGCGTCTGAGCAGCGGCTGCTGATTGAGTTGCCTGCTCTAAATTTAGGATCTCCCCTTTTCGGGGGATGCCTGTAAAATGGTATGGTATGGTATGGGATTGCATGGGATCGGACGAGGATGAGATGGGATTTTCTGCAATTAATTGTCAGTGGCTCGAAGTTGCGGGAATTGCCATTGCCAACGCCGCGAATGACCCATGACAGGTCATTTAGCCTCCTTAGCGCTAAATGGTTTCCCATTTTTCTTATTTTTTTTCCTTTTTTTTTTTTGCATTTTTCGCTGCACGAATGAATTCTAAAATCAATTAACGTTTGGCACAGCAAATCGTTTTTCTGTCACATGCACAACATCAAACAACAACAAACACGAGAGAAATGCCACTTGAAATCTCGGGGATCCGGGAATTCTGACCTAATTGATCGGGTTTTCTGGTCTTTTGGTTTTCCGATTCTCTGGTTCTCAGTTTCTCAGTTTTTTTTTTTTTTTTTTGAGACTTTCGGATGTCATTTGTGCCGCCGCTGCCATGCTCGGTGTATTTTGCTAATTACTCTATCGGAAAGGGATTCCATTTCAGTTATTTGGGTCACTTGCAGGCAGACAAATGATATGGAATATATATTCCATATATTTTCGAACTTAAAAAATTGGTCAAAAAAGAAAATATCAAATCGTCAAATGGAAAATTTGACTTTCTGCTTGCTTTGCCTTTTGTTTGCTACTCGATATTTCTTTGATAAATAATTAATGCATATATTTGAATTTAAGAAGTTATAGAATATATTTAGTTAGACTTTAGGTATTCAGATAATAGCTTATAAAATCTTGGAAAAATATGTTTAACTATGCTATGTTTGCTATTATAAACTAAAAGTCTTTCGAAAATTTTTCTAAGTTTAAGTTTTGAAGCAGGAGGTAAAAAAAAAACAATACTTTAAGGGACTTCAAAGTTTAAACAAAATGAAGAGTAAATGCAACAGTAATCCCATTTTAAAGGTACACATCATAATATCGTAATATCCTAATATCCGGATTGAACTACTCCTCGGTAGAGTGCCTAATCCTCTCCAGCTTAAGCGTACTCGGGCGACTCACCTTCGATCTGCTTCATGGGACTGAGTCCGCCGGTCATGTACGGCGATGCCCAGTAGTCGTTGGCATAGCAGTTGTAGTCCGGCAGGCTGGTGTCCAGGAACTGCATGGAGGTGGTGGTCATCATGGCGCCGGCGCACTCAGTGGGGCCCATCAGGTGCGTCATCGTTGCAATATATACGATGTATGGTGTATGGTGTATGGTGTATGATGATGGCTGGTTATGTGGTGCTCACAGTTGAAGGAAGGAAATCGCAGCGAGTTCTTGACCCATTTATTCCATTTATTCCGGCACGATTTGTTTTGATCTCGAACGTTATTCGCGCAGTTGTCAAATTTGATTATTGCACCCACGCACAATCACTCACACTCACTCATTCACTCACTCACTCAGTGTGCACTGCAAAAAAAATGTGTGTAGTACAACGCCAACCTTTCGCAGTTGTCAATCAGAATCGAGATCGAGTTCGAGAATCGTGCATCGAATTGAAAATCAAATTAATTCTCTTCGAATTGTTTTTATGGCCCGATCGCGTTGACTGGCGAAAATTTGCCCGATCGTTTTTTGTTTTTGATTCTCTGTTAGCTGATTGATTGACTTGAACTTCTTTTATTTGTTTTCTTTCGAATTCGCCTGGCAGAAAGCGTTGAGTTGTCTCAATTGCCACCTTCTTCCGGCCAAGTGCGAACTGATTATCCGTACAGTAGTATCGTATCTGTTTATATCCCGCGGATGTACCGATCCAAACTGATCCAATACGATGCGATGCGATCTGTGGATATGCCTAGATCTCTGATCACGCACACATCCGTTCCGTCAAGCGCTGGTCCGCCGAATGAGAACTGCTGCTGGGCAGATGCACCACTGCCTCTCGAGATCCCAAGATGCCGCGATGTGCGGACCATCTCCCCATCTCGAGTCCATCCGCCAATCGCCGGCGGCAGCATCCAAATTTAGACTCGCCAGCCGCAACAATTGATCCACCAATGGCCGCACGGCCACCTCCTCCTCCTCCTCCTCCTCCTCCTTCTACTCCTCCTTGGATCGCACCGACATGTGTCGGCTCGCCTGGGATCTATCCCAGTATCAAGTGTATGAATATGCCGCGCAGAGCCGAGCGTAGGGTGCGTGCAAGGCATTTACCAGATGTGGCTACAGTGAGGCCTAGGGCTTGGTGGACACTTGTGGTTTTGCTATCTCCAACTCTTAGCTTGGATTTATGCAAAGTTTGCTAAAAATAGTCATATTCAAGTAACCTATTTCGATTGTAATAATAACTTAATGCATGTAAATAGCATAGAAGTGTTCTTTAGAGTATATAGATCACTGTACTCCCCACACTAAATTCTGCTCCACTGTTTACAAAATTCCCTCTCTACTTCGCTCTCGTTTTTTGAAGGGGCGTGGCCTTTGGTCATACACAGGAGGCGGAGGAGAAGGAGGAGCAGGTGATCCCCACTTTCGCAAATTGTTTATATCTTTCTCTTTTTTTCAGGGGGGGGTGGGCGCCGAGCTGTGGGCGTGGCCCATGGAGTGGGTGGCCGACCTGAGTCGTGGGCCTCATTTGGAAAACGCTTTTAATTGGACTGCGGCCACATGGTGGTGCTGCGGTGCTCGTTGATCTCGCTGTGCTTCGCTCAATGCTGCAGTGCAGCCGAGATGGTGCTGCTGCTGGTGGCCATAAATACAAATTGCGCCATAACCTCGACACTAAATAAACCGTAAATAGGAAAACGGAATATTAAGACGGTGGCAAGGCGCACCCAGAAAATTCAATTCAATTTGAAAAATCAAAAGTTTTTGAAAAAATTGCATTAAACATAAGAAATACCAAGAGAATATGAATTCATACTTGAACACTGCTGATTTTTCTTACGAAATTTGAATTTGCTGTGAGCAACATTTGCGCTCAGTGTAGCGTGGGTCACCACCACCACAAGAGGGAAAATGGCGTCTGTTGGCCATTAGAGCCCGGAATGTGGGCCCAGCGGAGATGGAGATCAGAGATCCGGGGAAGCCGAGAAAACTGGACCGATCAAAGCGAAACAGCCCGATTAACCGGGTGCGTCTGCTTTTCATCAGCCACGGCCATTCAATTAGTGGTATGTACATACATAGATATGCATATATACATACATGTATATATACCATCTATATAGTATGCAGTAGTATCTGGTACCTGGCGCACGGGGTCTCCAAGTGAACCGATTTGTTTACCCTCCTTCCTCCTTCCATATAAATCTACGCATCCAGTTGCGTCCAGGATTTACGGAACAACTGCTTGTTAATGTTTTTCCCTGATTTTCGTTTGCCGCACTACTGTTTACAATTATTTTGAGTTAAGTGGCTCTCGTTCTCCAGTCCGCGGGTTATTCGTTCATTTCTTCTTTTTTGGCACTTTCAGAAGCATTTCGATCGCAGCAGATCGGACCATGCAGTCCATAAATAATACATAAATTTGAAAAATTGTTATGGCATTGGCCATGCCATTTTAGTCGTTAATTGTTTGTTTGAGTGTAAACAATTGGAAATGAAATGCTAACGGCTTCGAAGAAATTACTTTAAATGATTCATAAATTCGATATTCGATATTTTTATCGATTCACAAATATAAATGAGTAATGCATTTGTTGTAAGATTCCATCATAGATAAAATCGACTAAAAGTTTATTATTTAACGAAAAAATCGAAAATTGAAAAGCGTTTGGTTTAAAGGAATTTTGAAATTAAATGAGGACCAAAGCTTTGGAATTCAGAATAATTTATAACAGTCTACTTCTCATTGTCGTTCTTCGTGTCCTTCATCTTGACATCCAGAGAATCCACGAGATCCAATGGAGCAATCGGCTCCAGCTCCGTCTTTCCGTTGACCGGTAAATCATCGGTTTCAGTTGAGGACAAATCGAGTCCAGTCAAGTCTTGGGCCTCCGGTTCATCATTGTCATCTGCGTTGAAGTTTCGTTGACTGACGCCGTCCGGTGGATTGGCTATGCCACCAGGGTGTTCTTGGCGTTGCTGGTAACCGCCGACCAATGTAAACATAATTTCACTATCGTCCATCCTGTCATAGTCTAACATGTCGAACTTGTCGCCCGGCTTATGCGTCAGGACGACCGGCTTCCAGGTGAGATCCAGGGCGGACTTACAGGGCCCCAAATCCTCCAGTAGGCTCTGATTGGACAGCTCGCGACCCTTGTAGGACAGTCGACTGAAGCCCATGGGCACGGACATGGCTCGCCCGATCCGTGCCTTCAGGCTGGCCACCGTTCCTAAGCTATCCACCTCGTAGACGGTCTTCTTGCCGTCGCGCGTCTGGACCAAAACTTGCATGTTTCGCATCCTGATCTTGATATATATATATATAGTGGCACGTCGAGCTGAAACTTTTTTCGTTTTATAGACAAGCTCTGTGTTTTCAGGTGTAGTCTGCTTCGTTCGTATAGAAGTTTGCTTCTAGAACTCCTTGTCAAACTTTCGTCGTCATGCGAATGCCAGTGCGAGTAAAATTTCATGGCATCCATAGATTACCTTTTTTGATTACATACGTTGATTCTCAAATCGAATTTCATAAACAAAATCAAAGAAGATCAAGTGAAGCTATCAGCAAGCTGTGATGGCAACGAAGTTCCAGCGAAATGTATAGAATACGACTGCCTCATTAGAGCAAACATTTAAATCAAATTGACTAATATTATAACTCGCATTTAAAAACCCGCACAGTACATAATTATATTTCCAGGTACATAGCTATATGTTAAGTTAACAAATCGCTGGAGCCTAGTACCGTGCACAAACTGATAAATTTCCGCACATCCAGTTCGATCGAATGGAAATGGCCACCGGAAAAGCGAGCCGTGAAAATTAATTGACAAACATTCGGAGGCGTCGACACATTTATGCGCCCTCTCATTTGTGCAGAGAGCTTCCGGTTTTCCAACTGCTGCTCGTCGTGGGTTTCTTTCTCGGATCGGAGGAATAGGAATAGGGATAGCAATCGGAATCGGGACTCCACATACACAGTGGCATGATGTCGATTGCAGTTGACACCTCGTAAAAAGAGGAATGCAAACGAAATGTGTGATCACTGTTTACGCATTAAAGTTTAATGCTTAGTTTTTCCTCAAAAACATTATGATGAAGAACTGTTCAAAGTGAGGAAGTTGGACACTTTAGGTATCCCCCATCCCAAAATGTAATAACTTAAACATTTCTGATTTGTCTCATTTAGTTTAGTTATCTTTATTTCTTAAGGCACAGAAATAAAATAGAATAAATGTAAGGCTACTACATCCCAGTGTATAATGGTGTTTAAAAAATGAGACGGGGATTGTAAAAGAACTGGGTAGGTGGCAGTATGAACTGGCGTCCATGGACTCTGGCCGTCGTTCCATCCTAGAGCCTCCAGGCGGCGACGAGTCCGCTGATCAGCAGCGTCATGGACATGATCAAGTTGGAGCCGCCGTCGCGGGCCAAAGGAATGGTGGTGTCATTGGCCCGCAGGAAGTTGCAGCCGCGTCCCTCGCACGTGTAACAGTTGCCATCCTTGACGCACTGCTTCTTGGCATTCGCCGAGGTGAGGCAGCCGCGCTGGAAGGATCCGTCCACGGTGCGGTTGCTATTGCGAATGTAGCACTTGTCGCCGAACTTGTACAGCGGGCAGATCTTGGGCGACACATAGGTCTCCGCGGCGCAGGACGTCGAGGTCGAGTTGCCGCTGCACTGCAGACACATGAGGCGGGTCAACGGGAAGGTGTTCCGGTTGCATCCCTCGCTGTAGGTGCACAGCTGGCACTGCAGCTCGTTGGTGCACGCATTCCGTGTGGCATTGTCCAGATCGACGGCGCAACCGCGAATTGTGTAGCCATCTGCGAAAGATACCATTAGATACCAAATCACATGGTGGAGCCAGGGTAACCATACCCAGGACGCGGGAGTAGCAGTTGGAGGATCCGTCGGAACAGTTGCGATTGAGCAGGCTCAATGGATCAATGGCGCAGCGTTCGTTGTCCTTCGAGTGGCACTGGATGCATCCATCTGCGAATTGAGCGAGTGGAACGGAGCGTTTCGATTGAGTCATGGTCATGCCTGATTAGATTAGATCAAAATTTTGGTACTCTGCGTTGGCATGATGACATCATGTGGATTTGGTGCAAAGTCCCCTAAGTATGCACACAGTGCATATGTGTGCCAATGTGTTTGATTATTTCTATATACGTATCTACCTGCATGCCGCATTACAATGACGCGCACTGTACTTGGTTGGCAGTTATTATCTCAGCTCCCCGGTTGCCACAATCGATTCTTATCAATTTTTTGTTTGCACTGACACAGGGGCCAAGAGACAAGTGAGTCAGTAAACTATATGTATGTTTCTGGATAAGAAAAGCCAATTTACATTGCTTATTCGAAAGTTTGCAAGCAAATTATTTCGAAATTATGACAAATATTTATCTTGTCAGGTGGCAAGTTTAAATATTTACAAAATGTAAATAAATAAGCAACCGAGCGTCGTTTTCAGAGATCATGTTTCAACTTTAGCAACTTTTTTTTTGTACCTACATCTATTACATTTCATCACAATGAGAAATTGAATTACCGCTGACATATGTGACATATGTACATAGTATGGTATATATATAATTTTCACACCTTTTTGCGGCCAAACACACTCAGAAAAAAAAATAAAACAAAAAGTTGTTAGCCCAGTTACAAAGCTCAGAACCTTTAAAGTTTCTTTGGCAACTCGCCTATTGATAGATTATCGTGAATTTATTTCCGTGCCCATGAGACCATCGCTTATCACACCTTATATAATACACTCGATAAGTTCTTCAATTCTCACAGCAAAAAAAGAAATAAAAAACTGAAACCTATTTTTGGTGCAGGGTGCAACATTTACCACAACTGATGTAGGCCAAAAACGAGAGGGCTGCAATCACCAACAGGTAAAACTTCATGGCTGATTTGTATATATGTATGTATCGGGCGAGTTGGTGCAAGTGCAGTAACTAATTTCACGACGATCGACGGGTGCGACAGCTTGTGGAGCTGAAGCAAGACTAATGGGAATACGGAAGGTTCGTTGGAGGATTTGAAGTTGTCCAGCTATATATATACGTAAAGCTTTACGATAAGGCACCACGTGAAAACACACACAGCTGTAATCTGACTTACAGAGGTGGTCAAAAGTATTTTCACTTTTCACATTATGTTTAGCCTGTTAGTCAGCGCACTTGCGAAACTTCCAGATGTTTTTAAAATATATCTTAAATGTGTGTAAAGTCGAAAAAATATCAATACCAAGTCCTAGTTAATCGCATAAAATTTCAATTCAAATGCTGGCGCGCATTCGAATGCGTTCCACACTTATCGATAACATGTGGATAGTTACTCCTTGCCAGAGTTTTGAATAACAAAGTTTAGCATAATATAATTTTGTTTTTTTTTTTTTAAATTTAAATTGGTTCATACTCACCAATGTTTTGTAAAGGAAGTCGAAACATTTAAGCTAATTTTTTCACTTTTTACATCCGAGAATTTAAAAAATAAATAAAACCGACGTTTTGTTATTCTGAGTGAAAATCAAAACGGTCACACTTGACTGGCAGGCAAAAAGGTTCACTTTTCATAACTAAACAAAACAAAGCTATTTACGAAAAAAAGCGAGATATAAACGGCGATGAGTGCCACGACTAGAACACCTGTCACACCGGGCACACCTGGCACTCCCGGCAGCCTGGCCATGGAAGTGGCCCGCGTCCAGAATTCAGCCCTCGCCGAGTTCAAAAAGCCCACGGCGATGGTGCGCCACAAGAACAAGCCAAAGATCCTTACCGAGGAGAAGTACATCGAGGAGATGTCCAAGATCATCCAGCGCGACTTCTTTCCCGATCTGGAGCGGCTGCGTGCCCAGAACGACTACCTGGACGCGGAGTCACGTCGCGACTTTGTACAAATGGCCGAGATTCGGGAGCGCTACAGCCTGGGCAGGATTTCCGGGACAGGAAGAAGCACCAGCCGACGGAATAATGGTGGGTATTGTACTCGATTGGCTGAACATCACTGCCACCTCTCTCTTCTATTATCTTACTTAAAATCAAGTCTGATCAAATTATACATTTGTCATGTTCAATAGATAACTAATTAACTATTTTAATTCCTTAATTTCAGCCATGTCCCCGGCCACATTTGAGACACCAGTGAGTCAGGGGAAATGTAGCAACACCCCATTACCCAATTCCCGGGCCACTGACACACCATTTTCCACGGACGGCTCGGAGAAGAGCGAGGCCGAGGGCGGGGACACCACCGCGAAGCTATCGCTGGACGCCTTTCTGCAGAAGTACACCAGCGAGGATAACCAGAGCTTTCAGGAGATAATCGAAACGGCCGAGGCCAAGCTGCGCCAGAAATACGCAGTGCTGTACAACCATGAGAAGCTCTCCGCAGAGCAACTGCAGCGGGCTCTAATGCTGCCCAGCATAGAAAAGCAATTCGAGGAGCCAGATCCGCTAAGAAAGATCGAAACCTGGAACTACACCAACATGAACTCGATTATGTACGTGCCCGATGGCGTGGAGTACACGGAGGAGGAGCGCGTCCAGTTGGCCGAACGGAAGCAAAGCATCCAACACAATGCCACCAGACTGCCCGATGAGGCAAAGCACCGCGAAATCGACACTAAAAAGCTGAATGAAGTGCCCCAAAATGGGGCAGATGGTGCCACAGCCACTCCGAAGGTACGCGGCTTCGATTTGTTGCGCTCACCATCACCGCGACCCGGAGAGGCTTTCTCGCCCATCATGACCTGGGGTGAGATCGATGGCACTCCCTTTCGCCTGGACGGAGGCGATACCCCATTGCGGCCCACACAAGGACCCTCGTTCCGGATTAATGAGAACTCTCGTCGCGAAAACATCGCCATCGCTTTGGCCGAGAGGGTCAGCGAAAGGATGCGAAATCAAAAACAAATGGCTCTGGATACGGCGCGTCGTAACATTGGCTCACCACTGATACGCACCAATATGGAACGGCTGGCCAGCATGTCGCCGGCAGCGCAGCTACTGGCCACGGGTAAGCTGGGTATCCGCGGCACGCCCCGATTAAGGCACACACCATCGCCGCTGAGCGCCAGAAAACGAAAGGTTACGCCCGGCGTGGTGAGGAGCACCAATACGCCACTAGGTGAACCCAAACCCAAACAGCAGGCCAAGATAAGCACTCCGGCTAAGAACGTTACCATTGATACGGGATCCACGCTCACGGACGATCTGCTCAAGATACCCACTAAACGACGCACTGCAGCCGATTTCTTTTAGCACATAACATACCCCAGCTACATTATTCTACATTATAATTTCATCAGAATACCCCACCATAGTCCCACAGTGTTATTACGAATTGTGCATATATTTCTTATAAATAGAAGTCGAGTTGTTGGAAAGAAGATTTAAGAATGCGTAATCATAAACATCATACACATCTTATCAGCTTTAAAGTTCATTCAGATGTGTTTGGTATTGTAGCAAAAACCCCTGCGCACATTTTTCTTTTAATTTTATTGTTTCAATACAAAAACCCCATTACCACAGATAACATACTGATTAACTAGCTAGAACTGCTCATCCCTGTAGTCCACATGATCGCCGGACTTGAACTTGAATGCCTCCAGGACCTTGATGAACCGCTCCGTCGTCTGGGCGGGAGTCAGCATGGTCTTGGACTCCCTTTGCTCTCGGAACATGGCGACCACGTCGGGATCGTGGGCCTCTCGCTGAACCTGGACGGTCATCTGCGTGTCTATGACGCCGGGCGCGTAGTTCAACACCAGGGTGTCCTCGGCGGACTCCTCAGTGGCCAGCACTCGGAAGTACATCTCACGGGCAGCCTTCACCGTGCAATAGTGTGCCATCGAGGATATAGGTGCAATGGCTGCCAAGGTGCTCAGATTAACCACCAACTTTGGGATTCCCTCGAAGACGCGCATGAACTCGCAGTTCAGCGAAATGGCCGAGAAGACATTGGAGTGGTAGTAGCGCTGCAGGAAGTCCGTATCTCCGATTTCCTTGGCCCTCTTGGACGTATCGCCCACTGTGCCGGCATTATGAATGACTATGGATCGCTCGAAACTGTTCTTTCCACCGGATGCCTCCAGAATCTTGGTAAAGTCCTCCGTTTTGGCCGTTTCCAGCTCCAGCGAGTAGGTTTGCACGGATAGATCCGGAACTGTGGCCACAATCTCTGCCTTAGACTCCTGCAAAAGGGTTTGATTGCGTCCCAGAAGCGTCACCATGGAACCCTCGGCTTTGATCCGTTTGGCCAGCTGCTGGGCGAACTCACGGCCAATTCCACGGGATGCCCCGGTCACCAGGAGATAGGTGCGCTGTTTCAGGTCCATGATTGCGGCAAAACCCAGACTAAATTACTTTCTAAATTCCACACACTCCAGCGGCAACAGTTGGCTGTCTTTTTGCGTTAACTCGCTTTTACCTGATTTGGCAGCTTTTGCACAGCTGACTAAAGCTTGGTGCTTTTATTTTTATGATCAGGAGCGTAGTTGAAACTACTTTCTAAAAGGGGTTACACTACACTGTAGTTTTTGGTACCCATTAAACTTTTAGCGAAGAAAATATTCCTTCGGTTATTGATTTATAAGTATTAGTATTTGTAAACAGTCTCTAAACATTCACATGTTCTTTGGGTTCATAAATAATTAATAAAATATATTTGGAAATTTTAACCCCCCAATATACCCACCCATGTCTCCCGCTCTCCGCCTTTTGTGCTCTCGATTCGCACATTTCTCTCACGCTTTAAGCTCCACTTGATGCGAAAGGTTATCGCCGGCTCTTGCTTAACGATTTAATTTAATTAATTGCCAATGTTTTATTAACCGCATCGTTAGAGTGGACAGAATATACTACACTATATCATATATATATATATCGAAACCTATGGTACTTATGGAAGTAGCCCAGCTAATAGATTATATATACATATTATGTGTGATCGAAAGTCAATGTCAAGGTCAGCATCTTAAAGAGTTAACTCGAGTAATCTTCTCTCGAAAGCTCTGCAACTTTGTTATAAAGTTCAAGCTTGCAAATTGTCATTGATTTTTCTTACGAAAAATTTGCGCTCAGTGTAGCGTGGGTCACCACCACCACAAGAGGGAAAATGACGTCTGTTGGCCATTAGAGCCCGGAATGTGGGCCCAGCGGAGATGGAGATCAGAGATCCGGGGAAGCCGAGAAAACTGGACCGATCAAAGCGAAACAGCCCGATTAACCGGGTGCGTCTGCTTTTCATCAGCCACGGCCATTCAATTAGTGGTATGTACATACATAGATATGCATATATACATACATGTATATATACCATCTATATAGTATGCAGTAGTATCTGGTACCTGGCGCACGGGGTCTCCAAGTGAACCGATTTGTTTACCCTCCTTCCTCCTTCCATATAAATCTACGCATCCAGTTGCGTCCAGGATTTACGGAACAACTGCTTGTTAATGTTTTTCCCTGATTTTCGTTTGCCGCACTACTGTTTACAATTATTTTGAGTTAAGTGGCTCTCGTTCTCCAGTCCGCGGGTTATTCGTTCATTTCTTCTTTTTTGGCACTTTCAGAAGCATTTCGATCGCAGCAGATCGGACCATGCAGTCCATAAATAATACATAAATTTGAAAAATTGTTATGGCATTGGCCATGCCATTTTAGTCGTTAATTATTTGTTTGAGTGTAAACAATTGGAAATGAAACTATTTGCTTCGAAGAAATTAGTTTAAATGATTCATAAACTCGATATTCGATATTTTTATCGATTCACAGTCAAAACTTTTAAACTTAAATATATATAAATGAGGCTAATGGATTTGTTGTAAGATTCCATCATAGATAAAATCGACTAAAGGTTTATTATTTAGGCTTGCATCGTAAATTTAGATTCCAAATCAAAAATTGAAAAGCGTTTGGTTTAAAGGAATTTCGAAATGAAATGAGGACTAAAGCTTTTGAATTTAAGATAATTTATAACAGTCTACTTCTCATTGTCGTTTTTCGTGGCCTTTATCTTGACATCCAGAGAATCCACGAGATCCAATGGAGCAAATGGCTCCAGCTTCAGCTCCGTCTGTCCATTGACCGATAAATCATCGGTTTCAGATGAGGACAAATCGATTCCAGTCAAGTCTTGGTCCTCCGGTTCATCATCGTCATATGCGTTGAAGTTTCGTTGACTGACGTCGTCCGGTGGATTGACTATGCCACCAGGGTGTTCATGGCGTTGCTGGTAACCGCCGATCAATGTAAGCATTTCACTATCGTCCATCCTGCCATAGCCGAACTTGTTGAACTTGCCGCCCGGCTTGGTCGCCAGGACGACCGGCTTCCAGGTGAGATCCACGGTGGACTTACAGGGGCCCAAATCCTCCAGTACGCTCTGATTGGACAGCACGTGACCCTTGTGGGACAGCCGACTGAAGCCCATGGGAACGGACATGGCTCGCCCGATCCGTGCCTTCAGGCTGGCCACCGTTTCGAAGCGATCCACCTCGTAGACGGTCTTCTTGCCATCGCCCGTCTGGACCAAAACTTGCATGTTTCGCATCCTGATCTTGATATATATATATATATAGTGGCACGTCGAGCTGAAACTTTTTTCGTTTTATAGACAAGCTCTGTGTTTTCAGGTGTAGTCTGCTTCGTTCGTATAGAAGTTTGCTTCTAGAACTCCTTGTCAAACTGTCGTCGCCATTATTACCTTATTTGATTACCAAATTTCATAAAGAAAATCAAGTAATGCTATCAGAAAGTTGATGAGAGCACGTGGCAACCCTGGACGTTGACAGCACATATAAAAATATTTGCAATTTAATAAAAATCCATTTTTGGTGGCCCTCAATACAGCTAGAGAAAATTCCGGGGCTCCACTGCCCAGCGGCCACGTGGCCTCCAAGGCCAGAACATGGATACATTGAGCAAATCAATCCTTGGCGGGGCATGAGCCCTGTATGACAACGTGAAGATACTGATGCGGCTATATAAACACTGATAATAGGTGACTCTTCTGGCGCCCAGCTCGGAAAACAACACCTAATCCAGTTCCTGCTATATATATTAGGTGTGATCGAATGTCAATGTCAAGGTCAGTATGTTAAAGAGTTAATTCGAGTAATTCTCTCTAGAAAGCTCTGCAACTTTGTAATAAAGTTCAAGCTCGCAATTTGTCATTAAATTTAATTGTATTTTTATTTCCCACATTCAAGGGAAAAACTATAAAATCCAACTGATTACAGAAGCTTTGCAACATTGTAGGGAAGCTCAATTTACATATAATTTTTAAAATATTTCATAGGTTGATTAGGAAAGCTTTAGCAACATTTTGAGCAACTTATGGCTTTGAAAAATACTTTTCTATATGTATGTATGTATTTACTATAAGGAATACCCAAAAGTATGCCTGGAATATAAGACAGATGATTTATTGAAAGTAAACTGAAAAAAAAAATTGAAAACCAGAATAAGGAGCCATTTATAGTTATATAGATTTAAAATTTTTGTATTTTTTAGATGCACAGTACCTATAGAATTAAAAAACTTTATCGTAAGGAATAAATAAATTCAAGCGGATACAGTAGCCAAATTTTCGCATAGAATTGAGAAAACCCGGATCAATAATCAGTCTATTGGGAATTTTGAAAATTTTCGACCCGGCAACACCACACATACAATTCTATACATTTGAACACGTGTGGCTTTTCTTATCACTAAGACTACTTGATCTGTCTCATTTTCTGTTTTGAGCTAACAAATAATATATATTCTGTATATTTGTTTAATCTGTTGTGCATGGCTGATTCATAAACTCACGCCTGCACATACAAATTTACCTATAGTAACTAATTACTTAGTATATTCTGCAGAACTCCTTTTCTGAGTCTCCGTTTTGAATATATAATATTTAAAATATAAGGGTTGTGTTTGAATCGGTGATTCCTATCTATTCTATTTAAAAATAGACTTAATTTCAAATTCCGTTGAAAGTAGGTTTTCGAAAATATAAATATGGAATGTAAACCTGTAGAAATCCAGATTTCTACCACCCACCCAAAATGAAAATATAATTTTTCGTTCGTTTTCCTGTTCGTGTGCTTGATTTTCGTGCACTTGCAGGTCTGAAATCAGGGTCATTGGCCAGATTTTATTAATTTCCAAGGTGATCAAGTCATGTACAGCATTCCAATCGTCAACCAAGAATAGAACCGAGTCCATCGGGGACGCAGCCCACCGCCACGGTGCTACTCATAAAACGAAGGTGTCGTAATAGTCGACATCGTGACCGGAGACAAAGGATATCTCCTCCAGAATGTTGATCAGCTTGAGCGTGGCCTGGCAGGGCTTGATCCTCGGCAGCTGGAGCAACTTCTTCGAGGCGATCAGATCAGCGGGAGTGATCCGATTGCCGTTCACATCGCACTGTCCCTCGTGGGTGTCCATCAGACCGGGCGAGAAGCTGAGCACATGGACTCCGAAACGATACTCCTCGGCGGCCATGGCGCGGAAGTACATATCCCTGGCTCGCTTGCAGGAGCAGAGCAGACCCGCATGGACCAAGGGACGAACCATCAGCGACGAGGTAACGTTCACCGCCAGCTTCTCCACCCGCTGCAAGTGCTTCGATTGCAGCCACGTCTGATTGAGCGCCATCGGAGCATAGAGCTGCTGCTGGACATAGGCCTTCCAATCGTCGTCGCTCTGGGGTTCCAGGAGCACATGCGTGGCCGCCTTTCCCTCGTTGTGAAGGATTATGGATCGCTCGAAGCGTTGATTGTCCTTGTCCGCCATGTAATTATCCTTCAATGCCTGTTCCATTAGCTGCACACCATTCGAGTGATCCTTGTCCAACTTTCCGGTCGTCACCTTAACGTTCTCCGTCTTCAGTTCGCTCCGGATATGATTCTCCAGCTCCCGAAGCTGCTCCTGATCCTCATCCAAGATCAAAGCAAGGGATCCAGTGGCCAGGCGCCGGCAGAACTCCAGCGCCAGGGATTGACCCAAAGGATTTGAGCTGCCGCTTAACACCAAAAAGGTGCGTTTATTTAAATCCATTCTCTTTGCTGCCATTATTTTGATTTGAAGGATTTCGGGTACTTGAGGATTTCGGGAACTGAAGAATCTTCCACTTGTGTTCACTTGAAGCTGTTCGACTGTACTGTTGCCTTATTTCCACCGGGCTTTGCCAACTGGACTCTGTTTTGGACTGATAAGCTATATTCCGATTTCGATTGGCCAACTATATGTATATATTTAGATGTATATGTATATATATTTATGCTCGACTGAGCAACTCAGGTTCCGATTCCGTATGGAGAAGCGCTCTGGACTGGCGGGGATGTCAGCTTGGGGCTTTTATACAACCCAATCGGCTGATAAGCCGGGGTTCAGGCGTCAGGCGTCTTGTTGCCGTGCCATTAACCATTTGTAATGTTTGGGATTTCGGCACCGTAATCCGGACCTCTGGAATCTGGTGGAGTGGTGCGCCAATATTACGCATCGGGGACAGTCCTGGTAAATATAGACAGTTTAGATAATGTCCTCACAAACAAATTGCTCTATATGCTTTATACTTTTCATTTCATTTTATACTTGCATATTAGAAAAGGCTCTATTTTTCAGGTTAATTTTTCCAAGCCCCTCTTGACTTTGCCACTGTTTCCCATGAGCCAAAAAGCTGATCGATTGTCATCTTGTGGTTCATCGAGTTCCTTTGATATGGCGCTTAGTCAAGGTTGTCTTTTTAGTGCAAGAGATTAACCAAAGAATTTTGTAAACAAATCAGTTGGCAACAATTAATAGTGTAGCACAGATGGGGGCAATATTATGTGGAAAGTAGAATGGTACGTTCTTCGCAAAACAAATTAAATAAATTTGCATTCATACAGTTTTTGCAAGTAAAACTGCTTTCCTATTAAATGTATATACCTATATATATTTATTTTCCGAATCACATAACAGGTTATCGCAATCAGTCGTTGAACTTCCCTAGACGAATAAACTGCAAATGGTTTTTGCAATTACATAATACATATATGCCTGTGAATTTCATGGGTTACCTATCGATTTAGTGTAACACGTGTGAATTTAATGAACTCTCTCGTTACTAAACACATCAGTTAAGTCGCATGTCCAAAGATAACGTAAGAAACGTATATATTTTAATGTGTCATTTGTTTTTTTATTTTCTTTTTGCCCTGAAATGTGATTTTTCCATATTTCTATAGACATTATCGATCGGAAGGGAAGTGCTTCAAGATCTTCTATCGATAGACGGCTGTGTTTCCAGAATTTGCTGTTTTGACTATATTTTCGCCAATAACAAGCTGGAATTAGGTTAATGGCCTCATTATATTCCGGTGGAGTCTGCTCCCGATTCCCGGGTCGTTTCGAGATGACGCTGACCTAGCTGACCTATTTAGAAATCGGGAATGGAACGCAGTTCTAATCGTAGTTCCTCTAATTATGCTCACATTTTTCCCCATTTTTTGCAGGAAATAGCTTGCAAAATAGAGTTTATAGCATTTGAAGCTGCACTACTTCAATAACTTTGTTTTGAGCAAAGCTTAAGTTCCCATTTATTATAATATATAATTACATATTTATATATTTTATATTGCAACAGACTTGCAAATACAAGAAACATCAAAAATAAACCTCTATGCACTTATGAATGCCAAAATCTTGATAACTTTGCTGTTTTGCTTGTTGATAAAGACCAAGTCTTGAATGGCTGGAACATCTTGGTTAGTGTACCTACTTTATTGTTAGCCACTCACATGGTATCGTCCAAAGTTCTTGGAATTCACCAGTGGGCAGTGGCAGTGGGTATAGCATCACATCTGTCTGTTTATGTTGATTTAGGGGTATTATCAAAACTGCGCTGGGCTTTCAAGCCGAAGCACGTAGCATCGCAGCTTTAGGGGACAGGCGCGGACCTAATGGAAAGCATATTTGGAACAGGCTATATCTGAACCTGACCCTGTCCTCCGTTCAATGTCGTTCAGCGGGAAAGTGACCCCTAGAAGATTTCATTTAGCTGGAAGAAAGAGTGGAGTTTTCATTCACCTCGATCAAAATCGAGAGCAACCCAGCTGCGAAAAACTAATGCATGAGCACAGCTTTCGGCGATCTGCGGTTTTCGGGTTTATCACGGTTATATAAGCCGTGTGGACCGCTCCCACAGTCAGTCCAAACTTTTGACGGGCCAAGAACACAGTGATCCGATAAGAACCTTTACAAAATGCTAGCCTGCAAGCTTCTTCTCGCGTTGGTCATGGGAATGCACTGCATTCAATTGGTAAGAACACTGCTTAATACAGTGATTACAAAAGCTTAAGAGTGCTTCCTGGAAAGATTTTGAACACTGTTTAGAGGGTGGTTACAAAGGATAAAAGAAGTTTCCGTGAACTTAGAATAGTTAATAGAAAAGGATTAAACATATGAAAGGATACTCCTGATGAATGAACACTTGCAGTTGGAGATAAGGATACCCATGTTATACTTGGATCAAACAAATATATTGAAGATCTAAATCGACATAGACCAAGGTTTAGTAATAACTACCCTTATATTCTCACAGTTGATGGCGGCCTGCGTGTGCGCCGAAAAGGGAACGGACTACTGCCAAAGCTGCCAGGGATCCACGGTAATCCGGCCGAAGCCCCGATACTACGAGCCCAGTGACGTGAACCTGCCGCCGATCGGAGACAACTGCTGGTGCCGCAAGCAGCTGATCGAACCGGCCCAACTGCCCAAGACCTGCGGAAAAGTACGTGAGCTGTTCCAGTACATGAACGCCTTCAACAACCTCTTGGGCCGTCGGATGCTCGAGGGCGCCATCGAAGCCAAGACGCTGGCGGCACAGCGTCTGGCCGAGCGGCTGCAGCGTCTGGAGCGGATCGACTGCTTCAAGAGGGGCGCCTCCGGCCATCGCTATCAGCTATAATCATCCATGACTAATCCACATGCACATGCATAACCATAACCAGTGACGCCTACCCACCAGACTTAAACATACGCAATACACAAAAGAGTTGCAAAATATGTGCAACTTCAATTGCATATTTCAGATGTAGTTACTATATTTTATATGAGCAGATGTTACTTATAATCAAAGCCCCGTTTATAGCTAAACAATAAGTTACCTATCATAAGCATTAGCATTAGTTTCGACACCTCTAATCAGCACCCAGTGGCAGTGGCATTCATCCAACGTCATCCCCCCAGCTGCAGTTATGATTTCCGCATCGGTCATCATTATCACCGACCTAACTTTGCGTCACCATGATCAGAACACAACATCGTCATCCAAATATATGCATAACGCCCTCATATATCGCCGCGTACGTGCTCCTAAAAACCAAGAGCTATGCGAAGCCCATGCGATAGAACCCATTTAGATACACCACCCACCGATTAACCGAACCGAAACTGAACTCTCGATTTGATCAATCCACACAGACCACGCCGTGCAAGCCCACCTGTTCGTGCCAGAAGATCAGCTCCGACAGCAGCTACGCCTCCTCTTCCAGCTCAGGATCCGTCTACGGAAAGTAAGTACAGAAAGAACCCATAACCACATGCGATATTTTAGGAACTAATCACCACCGATCTCCTCCAGAATCGACTATGCCGCAGAGAAGACAGTGGACAACAGTCCAGCTGCGGATCCCATCAGCGTGAGTCTGGCCGCCCAGGCTGGAAAGGCCATCAATGTGCCGGAGGCGAAGTTGGCCTACGGATTTGCCCAGAAGCCCGTCGACGGTGAGAAGAAGGTGGTGTTCTCCAACGTGCCCGAGGAGAATCTCTTCAAGCTGAAGAGCGACGTGATCACGCTGAAGAAGCGCACCTACGCGAACAAGCAGGAGGACGAGGAGGAGTACGCCGAGGAGGAGCAGGAGCAGGAACAGTCATCCGATGATGAGGAGGCGCCGCAACTCACCTACAAACAGCTCGGCTACATCACCGAGCAGTACAAGAACCCCAAGTTCAGGAAGATCAGCCGCTCCAGATCCAGTTATGCGTACAAGGACTACAAGGATTCAAGCGAAAGCGGCTACGGCAAAGTGGCCGGCAAGGTGTCCGTGGACTGTGGCTTCAAGCCCGGCCGGATTACCTCGTACCGGAAGTCCAAACGAGAGGAGTCCGACGACGGGTACTACTAAATCAAACCCATCCCATCCGATCCAATTCCAATCCTTCCGTTTGTAAATATGTATATACGCCAAGGAGAGAATGGATGTTTGTCTAAGTTAGTCTTAAAAAATATATACGTTTTTAAAAAATTCACAGCAATTGGTTTTCTCCTAAAAATTATTACTTTTAACTTGGTTAACTATTTGATCTCAATTTTTAATAGTTTTAAAAGTGGTTCATTAGACCGAAAAGAAAATGAGATGAGGCCAAAGAAAATAGAATGCAAGAATTTTAATTTGCATATTGAACAAGAAATAAACCATTATAGTATCATTAAGTCTTTTAAATATTCCCACGACATATTATTTGACTTATTTGTTAATAAATTGCATTATTACAGTTGAGCATATCTAATAGAGATTTTACAATATTTAATAGTTTGTAATACAGTATGTTACTTTTGAATGAATGTTATGTAATGCGATATGCTGCACAAGAAAATAATTGATTATATATCAACAAAAATTTGTATAAGCTGGCATAATTCTAAATGTTTTACAGAATACGGCTAAAACTAAAATGTTGACTTTCCGTTCGCATTGGGTAAGTTCCACTGTGGACAATTCTGGGTTTGGCGTTTGGATCTCAAGCCATCGAGACACTCGACACTGAAGAAAGCGGCGAACGTCGGGAACATGACTTTTGACGGAAAACATGACCCGCGAACTATTTGAAAAGGTCAGCGAAAACAAAAACAAACAGAGTGGCCAAGTCGGCGTCTCTGGGGAAGAAGACCTTGCCCAAAGTCAAGACCATTGGGGTCCGCGTGCTGGCCGAGATGATATAAAGAATGTGATGGTACATACTGCGGCTAGTAGCCAGCAAGGCAGACAACCGAGAAGATCTAACCGAGATGCGATACTCCATGGCAATGATCCCGATTCTGGGCCTGCTGCTCGTAGCACTGGTCCACGCCGCTCCCGTCGAGGTCGTATACACGGGCGAAAGTTGCGCCTGTCCCACCCAGTTGGGTTACCAGCTGAATGTGCCCAATACCCCCAAGCCGAAGAAGTATGTCGGTGGTGAGTACGGCTATCGGGTGGAGAAGCCCGTCCAGACGAAAGCGAAGATCACCTACAGCTTTGACTTCACTGTGGAGCAGCCGAGGACACCGGCTCCGCCCAAGAACAATCCCGCCAAGCTTTATGCCAAGGTGGACCGGATCACAGTCAACAAAGCGGGTAAGTGGAACAAAAAACCAATAATTTCATTAAAAACTCCTCTTAAGCGGACAATTCTCTCGTGGGCGGACATTTCTCTATAGTTTCTACCTATTTCATCTAACAGTTTTATCTATGATTTATATTATACAGATTGCCAGGCCAAGAACAAGTCAACATGCGGCTGCTCGAGTTGCTCCGGCCAAAAACCCAGGTACGTAGCTTCACCGGTCAGGTCGCCGAACGCCATTCGTCGTCGCAGGGATCTTCGCCAGCCAGGTTCGCTGCTCCGCCGTCGGCTTATGCGCCAACAACAGATCCAGGAGCGTCCGCCACGCTTTGTGAAGCTCTACCACAAGGATTTGACTCCTGCGCAGGAGAAGCATCAGCTTAAACTTTTTGGCCTTTTCCCCGTGGAATCACCAGAGTCAGTGGCTGCCGCACCCAAAACCAAGAGAAAGACGAAGAAAACCCAGCCGAGCTGGATGGGATTGGGACGGCGTTTAAAAAAGCGAGATATTAAGGGAGAGTTTGATCTGCTCGAGCAAGAACGATCCCAGATAGATCTGACTGCACCGGAAATAATCCAGTTTATGCCCGAGACTCTGAATCCGGACTTTAGGCCCGGTCAGTGCCACATGGGCTGTGGAGCGATGACAGCATCGGCACCACCACCAGAAGAGCCACTGCCCAAGGAGGAGCAAGTGCCTCAAACCACGCTGCCTGTGCAAACGGAACCGCCAGAGCAGCTCAACTCGATTCCCGCCAAGAGGGCTGCCTATGGTTACTATCCCCTGCAGATTCCCTCGCCACTGGGCCGCCGGGACGACTACAAGTTCGTGGATGACTCGCAGCTTAGAAGCCTGCTGTCCACCACTTCTGTGCCGGATCCGCAGGAGTACAGCTCCACGCCGCTGCAGTTTGCCGGTGATTTGGAATCGGTTACAAGAAGATCCTATGGGGCACCACTTACGGGTCTCGGCGGTGGCTATCCCGTGGAGCATGTCTCCGACTCCCAGCTGGACAACATTATCTCGGGGATAGTGTACAATCATCCTGCCTACGATCACTACTCCACAGAGGGCAGTCTGGTCGATCCGGAGCCCATTCAAAAGCAACAGACCACGGATTTTCTCAAGAAACTCATCGATGGCCGGCTGGGCGGCTGGGGTTTCGATCAGGGATCGGAAACCGAGCACAGTTTACGCAATGATTACTCCACACAGCCAGCGAAGACCTACGGCTACAATAGCCACACCCAAAATGGCTACAGTATAGACACCTATAATGCGCCACCCATTACGGATTACCTGAGGGCCTGGTTCTAGTGCCCAAACTACCCAACATAAAATACATAGTGTTTAGAACTTAGTTTACACAAAAAAACAGAGAAAATCATAGACGAAAAGTAAACAAAAAAAAAAAAAAGAATATAATAAATTGAAAATACATTGTGGTGTTTCTTTCTTTATTCACCCACCGTCTTCGTCTTTCTTCTCTTTGCAGCTACGGCGAAGACGCGGGCTACGGCTACTGAAGCGAGATCTTACGTATAACCCAGCAATATCAAAACCAAAACCGAAACCGAAAGCCAAACCAAAACTTCAACCCAACCCAAACCATCGATCTGCTGAGCTCGGCTTAAAATCCAGCCGAAAGTAGGCCAGTGGAGCACTCCGCTTTCGGGTCTCCATTCGCTTGTATATATGTACATATGTATATGTATCTACGTGTACCATATAAGTTACCCCGATGAATCCAACCTCCGATTTCTGTTTACGTTTTCCGCTTTTGTCGGCACTTCAAGAAGTTGCCCCAATTAACTGGTTAATAAAGTGTTTGCTTGATTAAAATGTGCTCGATTCGATGATTTTGGGTTCCATGGTGCACCTTTGGCATAGGGAGATATATGATTGGCATATATGATACCCCTAAAAGTATGCCCACCAAAATTAACTACACTAATTTTTAGCCAGCTCCTAATCCTAAGCAGTTCAAATATTACAATGTGAGAATAAACTATTAAAAATATTAAACAAATAAGGGGTTTAGCCTTTATTTACCTAAAGCAATTCTTCTGTTTTCTAGTCTTAAGCTCACTTATCACTAAAAAGCCACTATATAGCTTATATTTTTTACCAAAAATATGAAGAAGTACGCTTGCATACCCGCGTATTTATCACGATCTGTCAATGGCCAAATATTTTTTGTTCCATATAAACAAATGGTGGCGGTTCATCATTCAGCGACGAAATTCTTGCGATTGCATACTATTGAAAAGCCATAAGATACTCGCAACCAAAAGCCACAAAAAACTCACTAAACTTCGTGACCAGAAGAGCAGAACATTTCTAGAAGAATACTCAAGATGCATAGGTACTAAGTAATAATAAATAATTTATCGTATTCGCTTAAGCTATTTTATTTAATGCAATGCATTAATCTCTCGTGCTTATATATTTCAAAAATATATATATTTCAGACAGAACTCACTTATCCTCTGATTGAATAATTCTGAATATGTAGGGTGTTTAGTACCATAGTTTATTGTCTGATTTTTGCAGAAACGAATGCGTTGTAATCCCAAGACCTTGTAATTCGGCATGTCAACAATGTTTTACAGCATCCAATTAATGGCACATACACCCATTAAAACCACCTGAAGTATCGTTAAATTATTGCCAGCGAACCCATTGACTAGTGCCAAAGAATTCGAATGACCCTGGCTTGGTGTTTTTATTTTTTTTCTCTGACGCATCAAGATCGCTGGAGATTCGTGGATGAGACATCTAGTGAATATGCCATGGCATATCTGGTTATAGATCACGTCCCGGCACGACATTTTATTTTTTACCCGAATCGAGCTACTTTTGTGGGTATTTAAGTGGATTCCATGGGAGCCGGGGCCCTCAGTCGAAATGGCAGCCGACGGCAGTTGGCCTATACTACTCTTGTTGGTCTCAACACAGGCAATTATTCACGCAGAGGTGGGTTCACCATATATACTCAGTTTATACATATTCTAAATGGTGCATATATTCTTCATTATTCGTTCAGAATCTGAGTGAATCCACGCCCGGCCCCGATGAGGAGTACAATGTGAGCACAACTCCGGGTGCGCCGCTGGAAAAGACCACCAATGGCTTGGCTGCTCGCGTTGAGCCATACGATAAGGGCGATCGGGAGCAGTACGATGTGATCGATATGGCCACTGCCACGGGCACGGTGATGGGCAAGCCCAGGAGTGGCCAGACCACGAGGATCTATACCACCGGCGAAGTGGACGAGAGCTTTTGGCTGAAGCATCTGGGCGATGACTTCAAACATGCCATCCATTTGCAGGTGGGCGGCACCAACGAAGAGTACAATCGCCTGATCAATCGGACCCAGAACGGTGTCCACGAGGAGGTGCATCACGAGTATTTACCGGGGGCCGAACGACCTGGCAGTGGAGTTCATCCGCCATCTCCTCTACCTGCGCCGTACCAATCGCGTCCAGCTTATCGTCAGGGCTTCGACAATCGAGCCATGGCCATGAAACAGCAGTATCTCATCCATCAGCAGACCCAACAGTCGCATCCTGCCCAGCAACGCTATAACTATGCCCAACAGCACGCACAACACTATGCACCACCACCACAACCACAACCACAATACCCACAGCACACACCACACAGAAACACGTATGCAAAGCCTCAGAATTATGGGCAGCAGAATTACAAGCCGCATAGTTATATCATCAACTCTAGCGAGGATCAGCTGCACGCCGAGCAATCGAATCCCTCGCCGGTGAAATCAGCTGGAGAGGATCGGCAGCATAAGGAGGAGGAGTTGGACTCCTTTGGCGGTCAGCTCAACTTCAAGTCACCCTTCAATGACTACGGCAGTCGACCCGCGCGAGATCTCACCTACCTTCTCTATAAGCGGGGTCTCTAGAAGCTAAATCCACGTCCACGTCAAACCAAAGACTTGCGGTCTCCAGTCCATTGAGTTCTATAAATGCGACTGAGCCACACACACCACACACCACACGCCACACATACACACACGACAACACACACAACATGAACTACACTGAGATTAAGAAAATTATTAAAAAAAATAATAAAATTAATAAAAAAAAAATATATATATATATAAAATAATTGGTATTGTTTGGATTGAAATAAGCTAAGAGCTTATCAAGAAAACATGTTCAGTGACTCATAAAACAATACTCTACAAGTTTAAATTGAATTAACAATTTACTTTTCATGGCTTAGGTTTTTAGTAACAATGTTTATAAGCTTTAAATAAGTTTTAGATATAGCAAATGTTTTAAATATAAGATACTGTATTTCACATTGAGACGAAACAATCCACCGAAAATGATAATATATAAGAAAATTGCCATTTATTTTTTAAAATAAAGATGCCTTTAAAGAGGAATATCTTAAATGTTTTAAATACCTTTGAATTTTAATTATATGGCTAATAAACACACAGTTGAAACTTAAACGTCATCGAAATGAATTCGTTTATAAATGTACTTATATACCATGTTAATATGGTTTAAATGGTATATCTTTCTCGGAAATTTTTACAAAATTTATCTGCTCATATATCTCGATCGTAAGATATTATCAGTTTACAGATAAAATCTTTAAATTTTGGGTGAATCTGTTGCGATTAAAAAATACTGCTGGAGAGCATGTTATATACACATTTCAGTATAAATCCTAAGTTAAATGTAAAAACATATGAAGGAGCTTAACTTCAAACCCAAAGGATTGCAGAGAGATGGCACAGCTGCAATCATCTCAAGAAGGCAACCAAAACGAGACTCGTAGCGTTGCGTGGCATATTCGATCTTTGGAAGAGCTATGATTCAAGCCAAGGGAACCAAGTGCCGAAAAATAGAAGATTGCGACGGGCGGAAAGCAGACTGGTGCACCATGGTGCTTAGGAGGTTGGTTGTCTAGAGATCTGGGCACGATGGCGAGACAAAGATGCGGCGCAAAATCGGAAATGGAGATGGATCACGTAGCCGGCCATGGCGGGCAGCGATTATAGGCGCTATAAAGAGCCGGAGTCATCGCCAGACAGCGAGCAGTAGACGATCCACACGTAAACGGCAACATGCAACTCGGTCTCTGGTTTGGCATTTTGGCCATCGCCGCCACGCCGGTTAGTAGCCACAGCTCATCCATGGCAATCTCATTGGGCATCCCTCTAATCTCGCAAATCTCTCTCTCTCTTACCTCCTCCCCCTTAGCTGGTGAGCGCTAACTATGGTCCCGCTGGCGGACACGGACACGGACATGGACAGTACCTGTCCGGTCCCAATGCCGGACTCGAGGAGTACGTGAATGTGGCGTCGGGTGGCAACCAGCAGGCTGCCAATCAGATCGCCTCGCAAGCCGAGATCCAGCCCACGCCGGAGGAGGCCCGTCGTTTGGGTCGCGTCCAGGCGCAACTCCAGGCCCTCAACGCCGATCCCAACTACCAGAAGCTGAAGAACTCCGAGGATATTGCCGAATCTCTGGCCGAGACCAATCTGGCCAGCAACATCCGTCAGGGAAAGATCAAGGTGGTGTCGCCGCAGTTCGTTGACCAGCATCTGTTCCGCTCCCTGCTGGTGCCATCGGGCCACAACAACCACCAGGTGATCGCCACTCAGCCCCTGCCCCCAATCATTGTCCACCAGCCTGGCGCACCACCCGCCCATGTGAACAGTGGCCCACCGACTGTGGTGCGCGGCAATCCGGTGATCTACAAGATCAAGCCCTCGGTCATCTACCAGCAGGAGGTGATCAACAAGGTGCCCACTCCGCTGAGCCTCAACCCCGTCTACGTGAAGGTCTACAAGCCCGGCAAGAAAATCGAGGCCCCACTGGCCCCGGTGGTTGCCCCCGTCTACAGCCAGCCCCGGGAGTACAGCCAGCCCCAGGGTTATGGTAGTGCCGGAGCTGCTTCCTCCGCCGCCGGTGCCGCCTCCTCTGCCGATGGCAATGCCTACGGCAACGAGGCTCCACTGTACAACAGCCCCGCGCCCTATGGCCAGCCCAGCTACTAAGTTGGTCATCCTGGGCACAGGTTGCTCCTCAGCTGCGACAGCTGGTTTAATTTAAATTTTTGTTTTTTTTTTTCTTTGCCGACTACTGAGCACAAATAAATGAAAAAATACTTGAAACGTAAACGTTTTGTCATCAATTATTTTCGACCGGAAGTGGCTACCAAAGTGGCAATGAAGCACTTGCTCAAGCACATATTCATAAATATAAATATACGAAAGCATGAGAAAAACAAATAATTATATTTAGTTTTCTTCAAAAATAAATAATCAAGGGGAAGAAGTATGAACATGAAAGTATATATAAGTCTGTAATTGATATCTCTACGGTCATTAAAATATTTTAACTATTCTATAAGTATGCACAACATGGTACGCAATTTATGAGATACAATTCGAAAGATATTGGATAGCATTATCATGAATGAAATTATTTCACACTCTTGTGATGGTAGCTATCTTATTCCAGTTATCGTTTAATTGCGAAGAATGGGATCAAAAGGTCATCTTTATCAACATATTGTTGATTCCGGAATGAATATTAAAATAGCATAACTCTGAATTAATGGAACAACTATTATTTTTCAGCCTCTATTTTTTTAAACAAAGAATATAGCACGTTTAATAGTTAGCACTTTCAATAGTTAGCACTTTTAATGCATTAAAAGTACCAAATTTATATGAAAGTTTCATAATTGTTTTAAAACATAAGAATTGGAGATGTTTTTACTTGTTTGTACGCCTTTAAATTCCTAGTTGGAATAGCTAAAGATCCATATTATTCAAAATGTCTTCTTGAAATCCCTTTATTTATCTTTATCTTTATTTTATCTGACAACTATTAAGTATACATTTTTATATGGTACTTTAAACTGATGGTTAAATCAGTAACATGTATTTTCTAAATTAAAAATGGTCATGTTAAGATAGCCACTCTCCAACTATCTAATCACATTTATAGCAAGAAATCCAATACAATTGAGATTCTCCGTGATTCCTTCTACCATTTCCCAATTCAGACAATCGAATCTGCGCAATCCGTGTGAAATTCAAGGACTTCAACTGAGTAATCATTTCCCCCTATCCACTTACACCTCGGATTGCCTCTTATTGCGACTCCCGGAGTTTTGTGTCTGCCAATGCGGAACTATTTTCGCTATCTGAGCAGACGTTCGGACCTCGATATGCGGCGGAGATTCACAGCCCGGCTGTTGATTCCGATTCGGTGGCAATGTGTTCGTTGTTATTGTACAACGGGCAATGGGCACTGGGCAGTGGGCAGTGGGGTTTTCGGGTTGTGGCTTCTACGTAAGTGGAAGAGACGCCGTGATATACGCTGGCAGCGATGCGTGCGATCTATCAGCATTTGGCCATGTTTCGCTCGCATCGCGTGGGCCCGGAGCGGAACAGCCGGCACCGGAGTTGGCATCAATCCAAATGTCACGTACCCGGAGCCGGAGACGCGTCCGGAGCATATTTAAAGTAGTCGGCCACCAATGGAGGGCAGCAGAAGACAGCAGACAGTCCAAGCGGGAGCACACCAGAAGCCGAAGAGCAACTGGAACTGCAACTGGGAGACAAGATGACGAGATCGACCTACATTTGGGCGCTGGCCGCCTGCCTGATCGTAAGTGTTCAAGCTCGAAATCTTAGGATTAATCCCAAGAAAGCCAAGCCTTTCTATTCTGGCTGCTTTCGTTTGTGCCATGTAAATCGTACATGAAAAGCAACTAGACTTTCCTTTAAATTACTTGGAACGGAATCAAGCTATCTATCGATCTTAGACAAAAGATCATTATGGATCTTAAAAAATTGTATATGTCGATCCAATTCTAATCCATTTTCCCCCCCTTATTTACTTTTAGGCCTGTGCGAGCGCCAACTACGGCAGTTCCCAGGGCTACGGACCCGAGTCCGGAAGCGGCGCCTCCGATGGCGGTGCTGATGCCGCTTCAGCGGCCGCGGCTGCTGCCGGCGGTGCCGGTGGAGCTGGTGGCGAGTACGGTGGTGCTAACGCCGGTGCTGGTGCTCTCGAATCCGGAGCCGATGCCGCCGGTGTGGCACAGGCTGGCCAGAGCAGCTACGGCTCCGACCAGAACATCCCGTACAAGCCGGTGAACACCAAGGGTAACACCCTGACCTCATCGATCACCTACCCGCAGAACAAGGGCGAGATCCTCATCCATCGTCCTGCTCCCATCATTGTCAAGCGTCCGCCCACCAAGGTGCTGGTGAACCATCCTCCATTGGTGGTGAAGCCCGCTCCCGTGGTGCTCCACAAGCCCCCAGCAATCGTTCTCCGCAAGGTCTACGTCAAGCACCACCCACGTCGCGTCAAGGTTGAGCCCGTGTTCGTCAATGTGGTCAAGCCCCCAGCAGAGAAGTACTTCGTCAACGAGAACAAGCAGGGCTACGGACAGGGCTCGCAGTCCCACGGTCACGGCCATGGACACGGTGGCCATGGACACGGACACAGCGGACACGGACACGGTGGACACGGTGCTGGACCCCATGGTCCTGGACCCCATGACGGTGGCCGTGGCCTGCCCGCCTACGCTTCGGGAGCTGATTCCGCTGCCGCCAGCGCTGGCTATCAGCTGCTCCAGAGCGGCAACCAGGGTCTGTCCGCTCTCGCCAACATTGCCGGCGAGCGTGAGGGTCCCTATGGTCCCGCTCCCAGCCATCAGCACTATAGCGCCGGTCCAGCCGGACATGGCGGCTATGCTGCTCCCGCCTATTAGGTAGAAGATGCGAAGGAGTTACGGACTGGATGACTGCTGCGGCTCCGGAATCAACTGAAGCGGCTTGTTTAGTCATCCGCTTATCCGGCTGATTAGTTACTATGTTTTAATAAATAAAACACAGCCTGATCGACCAACGCCCATGCCTACGCCCACGCCCACTCATGCACACCCCAATACCACCCACCCACCCATTCAATGGCCAAGGAGGGGCGTGGCACTCATGTTTCTTTGCAAACAAATAAAAAATTTGAAAAAAAAACAAAACAATTATACCCAAAGCTGACTGTTGTTTTCGATGAAGGGTGAAATGTGGATGCAAGTTATATTTAAATCAAAGCTTCATTAGATAGATATACTCTAAAGATCTTGAGGTATCGATAGTCTTGGGAAAGTAGAGATACATATAAAAACATATACAATATATATAACAAATAGGTAATAGAACTTATTTTATACTTTATTGATACCATTGATATACCATTGATATCATTGTCGGATGTTATTGGACACAAAGTGCATATGATGGGAATCGATTTAATGATGGGAGAACTGACTTACCCGCAACTTTATTCGCAGCAACAAGTGTCGCATATAATAATACAATAAATACGATACGCAGGCTGTCATTACACACATCGTTTGGTTGTCCTTCCCATTGTTGTGCGATATGCCAACGGATCCCACGCAATTGTTCAATAACAAACAAAATCGGCCGTAATGATAGGTAATGCAAAGAAGCGATCGGATAATTGATGACAGGTGGAATCGCAATGTAGGTCGCCCAGTGCCGCCCATTTGGCAGTTTGAAAATTCAGCATAAAAATGCGATACCTTTGCACAGAGATTTCAGTCTGTAAGCAGAAATAAATTGAGAGCATTAATAAAATAACCAACTAAACAGAATTATTAAAGCGAGCCAGAACAAATCGGTTTCAAGTTCAAATATTTTTTTGCGAACACTTTTCGGTGATAAAAAAAACACAACAGAGGCGAAATGAGTCACTTATGCTTCCTTGTAATAGGTTTTTGTTTCGCATTAATCGCCTTCTGTTGTGGACAAGTTAGTATTGTTTTAACAATGACTGATATGTTAACTATAGAATAACAAGGAATTATATAATAAATTTTGTACAGGGTACCACAGAAAGTCCTTATAACCGAAATTGTCACAGAGACATATATTGCTTATTGCCCGATTCAAATTAAACAAATCGTACAGGTACGTTGCTAAATTTAAATATTAAACTACCTTATGTACATACAACGATTTCTGTGATACCATCGTATTATAAGCTTTCAAGTTCTTTATTACTTTAGTCTATTTTGTAATTTTTAGTTTAAGATACTTATTTTCCTAATTTATTCCAACTAGCCCTCATCCAAACGGACAGCGGAAACCAGCATGGAGGCGTTGCACTCCTTAACGCAACTCATCTTTAGCATTCTGGATGGTTTTAACATGGGTTAGTTTTAGCATACGTACTAAAGTAATCGTAATTGATGGAACTAATAAACCTTATGAGTTTTCCAATGCCTAATCTAATGTTCTTAGTTGTAAATACTTTTTGTTGTTTTTCTTTTCTTAGTTAGTATGCACTAATTGGATGTATTAAAATAAATGCATTAAAATAAACTATCTGCTTATCAAATATAACAGCTTTTTCTGAAACTATACACATAGACAAACAAATTGCGACACAAAAGACGGTACATACAATAAAGACAAACTTTTACAATGAAACTAAAGGATTACATAAGAGTTCTTAATCGCTTGGAAGATCAGCGTGGATGTGATGTGACGAGGTGAATCAAAGCAATCCAAGCCAATCCAATCCAATCCAATCCACAGCTTTTGTTTGCTATCTGAAATCGCGCCGAAACACGAGAATACCACGTAATTGCAGCACCTGCAAAAGTCTTTTGTACATTTTGTCTCTTGCGCTGCAGTTGAATCTTGTTTTATTTATGGTTAATTTGATGGTACAATTTACATAGGTGAGTCTCTAGCCGAACAGCGAGCACATAAATATATATATATATATATAATATATATACATATATATATAAGAGTATGTAGATATTTTTGGTTGGAAGGGTTTTAAATAAATCATATAAATAGGTGGTGGTTTGATTTCGTGACGGCTTACTTTAAAAAAATTAGCATAAAATTACGTTAAATTACATGTTTAAAATGAAGTTGGGTTGACATTTGCGTTAAGTTATGCAATCGATTGTTGTACAGAAGCTGAATGGTTAATGCTAGAGCGCCAACGACCAGGTGGCCTATAAAAACTTAGCTACAAATTTAAAAGTGAGATTAAATTTTAAAAGCCGTTAATTGCAATGGAATGTAATGCCTTCGATCCGTATGGCCTCTCTCTTTAAAGTGTTCTGTTTTTTCCCCAGCTCCCTTTTTCTTTGTTTAGTGATGACGGGGTGCAGTATAGACAGCTGCCGGCTGAAATTGGGCAGATGAGGGAACTGGTTGCAAGGTGGCTGCCTGCTGTTGTTGTGGCTGAGCCAACGGGTCCATGTTATAGTTGTTGATCACCTCATAGGGGGACACAACCGGAGCTGGCATGCCCCAGGCGTAGGGATTCTGAAAATGGTCGAGTGGCGATATCGCCATTGCCTATAGAACATTTTGAATTGGTTAGTGGTTATGCATCACTCCTACCTGCCCTTGAGCTGCTCCCGCTAACTGTGGCGGTCCCGCCTTGTGGAAGAATATCGGCTGCGGTGGCGGCGGTTGGAGCAGCCTCGGCGGCGTTATCAGATGATGATGCGGCGATGGAGTAGTGTAGAAACTAAACTGACTGCCATTCGAGCTAGGCGAGGGCGTGGGAGTGGGCAAAAAGGCCGCTGGCCCCAGCGAATCCTTAATATCTTGCAGCTGCTCCGGACGCTTGCCGCGCACCTTAACCGGATTCAAATTGCGCTTGGCATAGGCATTTTTTTCAAGCGGTGACTGCTCCGTGGCATTTGCCACCTCTGGCGAAGGTGGTGGTGTTGACTCGGCGGCAGTCAAATGGTCATCTGTGGCGCCAGTGACTACAGTCTTTCCTGCCTGTTGGTCAGTGTTGTTCTGCTGATGGTATCCAAACACCGCCATTTCATCAGGCGGCGTGTGATGCGTCATGCGCCAATGCAAATCAACGCCCATGTTGTAGAAGTGTCTCAAAGTTATTATATCCACTGGCAAATCGTCACCGTTTAGGTGTAGAGAACGACGTGGCTCGTTAACTCCGGGAACACTTAGCGGTGGAGAAGGAAGCGGCATAAATGGATGCGGTCCCGGTAAAGCAACAGCTCCCGATGGTGGTGGAGCATAACCACCGAATGGCATATAAACACAACCTTCTGTTGGCGGTGGATGCGGTGTTCCAGAAATGGGGAACTGAAACTCCTCGGCAAGAGCTATCGGAGATGCAGGCCAAGGTGGCGGTAAATGCCCAGGACGACTCGGTATCATGGGCACGTAATTCATATACTGAGTGGGTGGTGGCGGGGCAGCCGAACCCGAACATTCCTGGTTTTGGCTGGAACTCGAGTTCTGCGGCTGAACCCTTGATGCCTTCGTGCGCTGGTGTTGCTGCTGTGCATGCGGCTCTTCACGATCCCGCTGCTCCGTAGCCGGGTTCTGGTCATTCTGTTCAGGATCTCTATGTTCCCGCTGCTCATCGTCCTGAATGTGCACATCCTGATGATAGCAATTCTCTGCGGGCATGTAGCCTTGCATCGCAATCAAATCACACTTGCTGGACTCAAAATACTCAATTTCGAACAGCTTGCTCTTCTTCCATTTGGCAGACTTGTTGGCCTTACCGGCAAACTTGGGCAACGGCATGCGAGGCATCTGGCGATGATAGCGGTATGGTAACGACCATGGGCGGTACTCTTCTGGCGGCATGGGATGGAGCGATTCATACGGGACCTAAGCCAACAGATATGTTTATATATTAGTAAGGTCTCTATTAAAGTGAAAGAGTTATAATTAGCTTCGGATACCGAAAATTGTGAGCCCTTGCAGATCAATCATTTTATAGATTTATATACCAGTAGTTCCTTGGCCCAAAATTAATATACTTTTAACTAAACTTTAACAAATTCAACGAATTGTTGGATATGATAATCGTTTCTAATCGAAATCTTTGCATTTCTCTGCAAGGGTCTGGAAAATCAGATAAAAAGAAGAGGTACCACTATCTTTTTGCCAATCGTCTCAACAAAGATGAGGCCGTATTTCTTGTCTTTGGAGATGTTTTGAACGTGGCACGTGTACATCTCCGTTTCGTGCGGCAATTCCACCTTGCACTTGGCGCCCACCTGGAAAACAAATAACACGGCGACGAGACGAGGAAGGATAAGGCAAGACATACATATATAGTAAAGTAAAGGGTGTATCGAGTGTTGAGATGAAAATGAAAGTGTGTTAATTTGGATGTGTGGTTGACATGAAACATGTGTGGGTGTGCGTGTGTGTGTGTGTGTGTGTGTGTGTGTGTGTGTGTGTTAACGATTATCCAAAGTTCTGCCAAGCTTACCTTAAAGTTATAGTCATTTACGTAGACATTGTAAAGCTTGGCTTCCTTGCGCATATCGTTCCAGCAATCAAATTCTATATTACGATACATATTGGGGTCCATGGACTTGGCCACCTTGTAGGGAAACGGAGAGATACCTAAAAACAGAGTATTATGTAAGCGTTTGATGTTTGAAACCCCCTTTACTGACCATCATCTAGCAGCTGACGGACACAGGACTCCAATCGGTTTGGACACATGGGCAACATATCGGTTAGTTCGTGGCCACTGCTGCCGGATGCCTTTCGCTCCTCCTGGTTTTTAATCTCTAGCCGTCCTCCCTTTCGAGCATTAATGCTCTGATTTCCATTGGTGCTATGGAAATTGCACAGCTTATAGTTTTCCAGTATGCAGTTGGTGTCCATCGGCAGATCAAGCTTAAAAACTCGTCCATCTGTGCAATGAATGCGAACCATATAGCCCTTGTCATCGAACTCCACATTGAAGCGATCCCAATTGAAGGTGTGTGGATGCAACATGATCTCCACAGCAAAGGATACGTCAGGCAATTTGAAAAGCTTTTGGTACAGCAACTTAAAGGCGATTGCTGAAAACAACGCATGCGTACAACGTACATATATAAAAAGCAAAAATGTATATATTAAAAGGCTACCTACATTGACAAATGGCGGCCCTTTCTATATATTCAACGTCATAAACCGAATCGAAGTGATTCTCATTGTTGAAGAAGACACGGAAATTTTCCGCATAGCGACGATTAAAAATGACGCTGGTGCCCATGTTGAAGGGCTCATACAGGATAACATTGCGGCTGGAAGACGTACAGATCATCATCATATTGATATATATTGATAGAATTTAATAGGAATATACATAGTAACTAAAGATTATTTACCGATATAGGCAGGACATGGCGCGTAGTTCTGTCATGGTTCCATAGGTCTTGGGCTTGGACATGTCCTGCATGTAACTATCGAAATCGCCAGGGATTTCCTGGGATATAAATAAAATATTAGTTTCTTTTTTTTACAAAATGTGTAGATTGTTAATAGATTCACCACGGGAAAAGGCCTACCTTCTCAAAGATGCGTCGTTTTAGGGTCATGAAGCGGACGCACTCCAGCCGAATCTCGTAGTGCAGCATCTGGGTGTCGTACATCTGCTCGGCGATCACACGGAACAAACTGGAGGCGTCCCGGGCCGTGTGCTTACGATAGAGTCCACGGCTCTCCAGATACTGGTCATACGGATCCGGGGCCTGCCGGCTGCCTGACGTAATGGGGCGCTGCAATTGCATGTCCATGGCGAATCTTCTGGAATCGAAAAACTTACATTTTATTCAATTCATTTTTTTGTTTGTCATGTTTTTCCATTGAAATACAAGTATTGCACAATTAACAGTTAGAAGAGGGCCCTGACCCCGATCTATTTGACCTTCACAATCACTTTTCACCTGCTATCTGCTGTCGTTTCACTAAGAAGTGCGCATTACCTTATTACTTATTTTAAGTTGACTATTGTATAGTTATACCATTAACATTAATAGCAAAAAAGCAAATTTGCTGCAATACACATATATTAATAACCAAGTATTAATCAACACCTTACTAGCCTAGTGTTAGAGCGAGAAGACAATAGGCACCTGCTAATTCAAGATGGCGGAGTAGAATGACAAACGAAGCAAAATGTTATGTGATGAAGCTGCCGTTACTATAAATGTTTTAACTAATAAATTTCAAATCGAATCGACATATTACCGGTGTTCTGATGTTCTTCTGTTCTACAAATTCTATTTTTATAAATAGTTAACAATTAAATTAACAATTAAAAATAACACTGGCATCCGCACCTAGCACCGTTACACGAAGAATTGAAGCGAATGGCACGATCTAGCCTTCCAGAGAAGCCGCGAACTAGAATGCAATCGGAATGTGCCTGAACGAACTTCCATTACCTGGAAGGATGCAGACAGGAAATTAGGCAATAGTGATGTGCAAGCCATGACTATTAAAAAATTGAGTTGGTTCGTGATTTTATCAACAAAATAAATGTAACTTATCTTATTATTGAAGGGCTATTTATATTAATATAATATTTTCCAATTGAAATGCACATGGGTACTAAACATTTGAAATATATTGCCGAATTAGCGGTTAGAAAACTCCTGTTATCGCCGTCTATCGATAGCGGCATCATCTGTTCCGTGTCATCCCCAAAAGTTTCGGTTACCTTCAAGTTCTTCTTGTTACTGTCGTTTTTGTTGTTGCTGGCCCGCTTTTTAGGGGGTGGAAAATGCCGCTTTCCACACGGCGCATTGTTGTTCTTGCCAGCGGCGGCTCATCAGACTCAGTTCGAAATTGCGAGTCAATGAAGCCAGGAGCAAACTTCCAGTTCGCGCTGTTACCGCGACAAAAGTTGTCTGGAAGAGATGTGAGTGTGTGACTATGTGTGTGTGCCTTTTGTTTTCCTGTTTTTTTTGTGTTCTCGTGTAAGGTTATGTTATTGTTTATTCTTAGTAAATGTCGTTAGTTGGTTATCTTGCGAGTGTGCAAAACGCAACGACTATAATTTCTATTTCCTCTCGGTGTTCCATCAACTTTACGCCATGTTCATGTGTTTCGTTTTCCTCCTTCTTTCATCGAAAAATAATAACAATGAGTTTTACATATGAAAATCACAGTCATTAACAAAAACAACACACGTGGACTTAACCACACACAACGATGGACATTTGTACATGCGATACACACATGCAAACAAGCAACGTTATGAAATTGGAAGGAGTGCACAAAAGGAAGAAGTAGAAATGTGCAGTTATTTCATTTCCATGCAATGCCGTAAAAATCAATAGGAGCGACAAACAAAGCACGTGCTTGTGCGAGTGCGATGGCAAATCGATAAACCGTTAATCAAGTTTGTTGAACGCGTGTTCGCCCCGTCTCTGTCTCGCTTTGTTTGAGCCACCTCTCTTTCCCACACACGGCCCAACGAAATAATATTTCTTTGATTCCTTTTCGTTAATTTGACGATTTTCGATTAACTGGGTCAAATGGTGACATAGAAATGGTGTTCTTTTTTTTGGGTGGTATTTCATTTTCCAGGTGCCGAGGTCAATGTCACGGACATTTTTGCAATGTCGTCTGCGCTGACCTTCGAACTTTGGCTCGTTTTTGTCAGCAATTAATTGATTAAATGATTCGGCCAATATATTGTCGGTCGTCTTATCGATATACCGCTTATACAACTATCCTGTTCCCGCGACTATCTTATCACCAAAAACAAAATAAAGAAAATACAAAAATATAGGTCTCTTGAACCGGAGTCGTCGGGCTCCCAGATAAGTGCTCCATTAGCTCCATCTCGCTCGCTCGCGGTTCTTGACATGTGTCCCTCAAACACGAATTAATGACTTAAACTCTTCATGTGATAAAAATCGACGTTCCTGTTTTCGAAAAATCATCACTTTGCATTCCAAAATATCAAGGTCTTTATAGCTTTATATCTGATATTGCATGGTATCTTATAACATCTAAATGTTGTTTTTATAAGTGGTTTTAAAATCTTGTGCTGTGTGATATTATGTTAACGTAATTTCACAAATGTGCGAAATGAAATGTTTGATGGTATAGAAATACATACATTAAGTGAACCATCTTTAAAATAGCTCACTGAGTTTCTGAAATCGGGAACATCTCGAAAGTTGTCTTCTCTGCTTTTGGTTTTTTTTTCTGATGCGATTGGTTGCCGGTCGGCGGCAAAGTATTTCCGTTTGCTGCTTTTAGTTGCCTTCGAACATTTTAGCTCGTCGCGTCTTTGCTGAAATAAAAAGGGGAAGAGGTAAAGCATAGAGCAGTGGCATCAGTCCAAACAAAACAAAGAGAATTCCGCTGGCCAAGAGAATCCGAAGCAACATTTGCCAAAAGTGAATTTGTGCATGAGAAATATCTTCTGTTCTTGTTTGTTTGGCTGCCACGAACCGGTTATTTTATTAGCTTCACTCAATCGAACCGCACACAGTCGTGGACCCAACTATTGTGTACACCCATCTGTCGGCGAAGTGCCTGGTTTGCAGACCGCTAATATATTAATAGGGCAGTACATTTCGTTGTTGATCTTTTAAAAATAGCTTGACAAATTCAGTCTCGAAAAACCTTTCAAGTGATTTGATTCGAAATATCAGTGTGCTCGAACCATACAGTGTAATGCTGCCTTAACACCAAAATTATTATCTTTGTCTTTATAGTTTTGCTTTACTTAAATTCTTGCTTTTCTTTTGATTCTTTTTTCTTTTCACGTATTTGCTTTGCCAATCGAATCGGTAAAATACCGCTTACCACTTGTTGTCTCAGTCGCAAGATGCAGCCGTTTAACAGTAGCGGTGCCCACAGTGGCGGCGAGAAAAATGAGACCCGCATGCGCCGCCGGCCCATATGTAAGCTATTTTTGCCACCTTATCAAAGTCCGCCATATTATTGCACTTTACCCCGAATAACGTTAATACCCGATGCTAAATTAACTGCTTTATATCTTAAGTTGAACTCTCATTTATTTGGTTAATTTAATTGACATTTATTTAGTGTAACCTTATTTACTAACGCTAATTTAATATTTGAATGGCCACCTTGGGTACACTTTCTATATTTATATTTATTGTTTGGGGCTAACAGAGTGCAAAGAAATGCATTTATTTATTGCAAATTCTAACTGCCATATTATTTATAAAATATATTTACATATTTTTAAGCTTTTTTAAATGCCAGAAATTAGCAATTTCACAGCCACCACAGTGAAATGTAAATCTAATCGCTACTAATTTTTTAACAAATTCCTAGAGGCCTCTCTCTCCGTTTTCCTTCTGTTTTACTTAAGTTTATTTTAGATTGTTTGTTTCGCTTTGACATCTTTTATTGCATTTTCCCATAATTTGCTGCACGCTATTTTTAGAACGCAGTAAAGGGGAATTTCGCAGCAATTAATGTAATGCTAAGTATTAATTTATAGTTTGTTTGATTTTTACACTAATTGCATTATGCTAACAATTTTTTTTTGCTAGCGTGGCCCTGAAACGCAAAGTTTAAGGCCAGCGTGCAAGCAGTGCAGTGCAGTGTACTGCTTGGCGTTTAACTTCTTGCTTGAGTTGGCCCGACTTCACTTGACTCCCAACTTGGTGCCATTTGTTTATTTTCTGTAAACACGCCAGTGGCTATTTGTTAGTTCGTTGTTATTTGTTGTAATTTTTTTTTTGTTTTTGCAATCGGCTGCTCGGTTGCAATATTGTAATGGCACTTGCAGTTGCACTTTCATTGCCATTGCCAGATGACGAGGCTTTAACGGTTCAGCGCAGTCAGCTGTTTATGCGGAGTTTAATCGATTGCATGTAAGCGACAGCGGCGGTCATCTAACTAGCATGTTTAACAAATTAATACCTTTAATAACTTTTATGCATATGTTATTCGAATGTATAAGAAATTTATATCATTAATTTGAAATACGAATTCCATGAAATTATCCTGCAGCTATGCTATAAACCGCACCCAAGCTGTATGGTCGAATTACGTCATTGGTGCATATTGAGCAACATAATCGATATCTTCTATAGGTTATGACTTGCCCAATGAATCGTGAATTAAATAACTTAGCCTAGTAACATTCAGTTGGATGTTGTTGGGGCCTATTTTTCACGGCATTGTTTACAAACATTTCCAGTTGCAGTTGCATTTGTTGTTTGTTTATTTATTTTCATTGCCATAGTCGGCTTTTTAACCCTTTTTTTATTCATACGTTTTTTTAAGGGGCAGTAGCGCATAACGGTTTTCTGAGTGCCCAGCGCATGAGCGTTTAATCATTTTCGATTTATCTGGCTTTTTCGCTGCCTTTGTTTACCCTTTTCGAGTGGATTTTGGCCATTTCGATCTCGGGCTCAAGGGCTTACACGGGTACACTAGCGTTCGAAAAAATAGCAACAGAATGGGTATAGTGTATACATATATACTTTTATACTGACTTGTGAATTGCAGAAGGTTGTTAATATATTAACAATTGATTTAATGCGTTTAAAAGAGAATTAGAATATTTGGTTGCTGTTGCTATTAATTCTACCCCATCTGTATATCCGGGGTGCTCAGAATGAGCAGCGTCTTCTTGCGTAGGTGTCTCAAAAGCTTTCTAAGTCCGATTGTGCTCGTTATGACGTCAGTGGTGCTGCATTCATGCTGCGTGGTAAACAATCGCGTCAATATTGGCATTAACACCTCATCTTTGGCTTCCAGTTAACAGACAACGTCATTTGTTGTCTTTGGATAACTCAGCGGGGAATTAGGAGCCCACTGCAAATTGATCTATGGGAAATAAATTAATTAATTGGGTCCACTTCGACAGCCTGAAGCCATTAAAAGTGCTACTGATTTGAAAATATTAAGGCACCGTGTACAGTGGAACTTCCCTAACTCGTCGCACTTTCTTGCCAAAAATTCGTTTTCTTTTTGTTTTTGCTGCTCTTTCGAAGACAAAAACTAATTCCTTGGGAGAGTTTTCTACACAACACATGTGTTTAAATAGAGATATTCAAGCCAGCGCGTTTCTGGAGCAATCAAATAAGAAACTCTGGCCCTGCCATTCGGAACTTAGTCGACATTGAGAATCGGTTGGTGGAATTAATCGAAATTAAAATAGAAAATTTAATTTTTTTGTTTTTTTTTTGGCGAAAAATCGGTTTTTTTTATTCGTGTTTTCTATAAAAATGTGGCTGCCTTTTCAAGGACAACTTTGTGCTATATTAGTATTGATATAGATTGACCGATCTCAAGATATAAGACGAAATTATGGATCGGCTGCTGGGTAGCCAAGTGGGGCGTTGTGGGCGTGGCACATACTGCGGTTACGCCCGACTCGTGAACACCTGTGATGACGAAAGCAACGGTGAGGCAGGTATGTCTGTGAATCCCTCAGAGAATTGATGAATTAGGAAGCAAGTGAGCACATAGATTCGAGAGGGAGAGAAAATTGACAGAGAATAATTTGAATTGTCGATTTCAAATTGTTTGTTTGCTTCGGTACAACATGTTTGCTCAAATAATTGTTTACATTTGCTATGATAATACATTTCTGACGCCTGCTTTGTGCACGAAAAACATTTATTTTCTGAGGAAACACGATCTCTGCTCAACTGATTTCAATTATAAAGGGAATTTTAATCTACATTTTTCATTTTACACTAATTATTTTGACTAGACTAACATTGTTTGATGCGCTAGCCCATAGAACTCTTGAATAATTGAACTATTTTGTCTGCTATTATTTATCGCTTTGCATCTGACTCCTTGTGCAATCAGCGAACTGTTGACACTGTCATTTGGTTATTTTATCAAATTTAGAATTGCGTTTTTTTTATTGCCATTGCTGTTCGCTTTTTACAGTCGGCTTGCTGCCCTCTGAGAATTGAGTTATCCAAACAAAAAAAGGTGACCATCTTTCGGCGAGCATTGTAAAATAATAAAGCTCCGTCGCAATTCGTTTGAATTGTTTGTTGTTTTCGACGTTGATAGAGGTTTCCCCATAATGCCGTTGATAAGCACCAGTCTACAGTCGTACCATTCCAGATAATATCCGTCATTTATGGATGAATGAATGCCCGAATTTGGGCTCGTGAATCATTTTTCACATGGGTCAAGATTAGTGATTGGTAAACACCTTATAGTCCTGCCTCAATCTTTGATTTCTTCAACTGCGCCTTTCGAATTGCTTTGTCCATATCATTGGGCCATAGAAATATTTTCGGCTAATCGAGTTGCTTTGGAATGGACTCATATTAATGAAAACTCACGAAACAGAAACGGAAATGAGACCACTTTCCAAGATACATATATCGAAAATTGTTGGCTATAAAAATAATCAGTATTTTGATCACAATATTTGAAATAATAGTCCAAATTGCATATGTTATAGCTCGTTGAGCTTGATTTTTAAATCCCAATCGATTTGGATTTAAATTTTGGAATTTTATTTTTTTTGCCATTTTTTGGAAATTTTGATGATGTTACCCCTTACAAAAATTGCGAAAATTTGGCCGAAAATTAATTTTTCAAAGTCCTTCCAAAAGTGATAGGGATTGTTAGTATGGTAATTGGGAGCACAAAACGGTAATTCTTTTGGCAGTGTGACCATTTTTAGTCTAGTTATAGTCAAAAAAGCCAACATGAAAATTTAGTTTTTTGCCAAAAATCGTTTCCCTGATTTTTTGTAAAATAAATAATCGGTATTTTGAGCACAACATTGAAAATAATGGCCCAAATATGGAATGTCATATCTCGTTGAATTCGTAACAAAATTTCCTAGCGAACTGTATTCAAACTTCGAAATTTTAATTTTTTGCCATTTTTCGCAAATTTTGATGATGTTACCCCTTACAAAAATTGCGAAAATTTGGCCGAAAATTAATTTTTCAAAGTCCTTCCAAAAGTGATAGGGATTGTTAGTATTGGTAATTGGGAGCACAAAACGGTAATTCTTTTGGCAGTGTGGCCATTTTTAGTCTAGTTATAGTCAAAAAAGCCAACATGAAAATTTAGTTTTTGGCCAAAAATCGTTTCCCTGATTTTTTGTAAAATAAATAATCGGTATTTTGAGCACAACATTGAAAATAATGGCCCAAATATGGAATGTCATATCTCGTTGAATTCGTAACAAAATTTCCTAGCGAACTGTATTCAAACTTCGAAATTTTAATTTTTTGCCATTTTTCGCAAATTTTGATGATGTTACCCCTTACAAAAATTGCGAAAATTTGGCCGAAAATTAATTTTTCAAAGTCCTTCCAAAAGTGATAGGGATTGTTAGTATTGGTAATTGGGAGCACAAAACGGTAATTCTTTTGGCAGTGTGGCCATTTTTAGTCTAGTTATAGTCAAAAAAGCCAACATGAAAATTTAGTTTTTTGCCAAAAATCGTTTCCCTGATTTTTTGTAAAATAAATAATCGGTATTTTGAGCACAACATTGAAAATAATGGCCCAAATATGGAATGTCATATCTCGTTGAATTCGTAACAAAATTTCCTAGCGAACTGTATTCAAACTTCGAAATTTTAATTTTTTGCCATTTTTCGCAAATTTTGATGATGTTACCCCTTACAAAAATTGCGAAAATTTGGCCGAAAATTAATTTTTCAAAGTCCTTCCAAAAGTGATAGGGATTGTTAGTATTGGTAATTGGGAGCACAAAACGGTAATTCTTTTGGCAGTGTGGCCATTTTTAGTCTAGTTATAGTCAAAAAAGCCAACATGAAAATTTAGTTTTTTGCCAAAAATCGTTTCCCTGATTTTTTGTAAAATAAATAATCGGTATTTTGAGCACAACATTGAAAATAATGGCCCAAATATGGAATGTCATATCTCGTTGAATTCGTAACAAAATTTCCTAGCGAACTGTATTCAAACTTCGAAATTTTAATTTTTTGCCATTTTTCGCAAATTTTGATGATGTTACCCCTTACAAAAATTGCGAAAATTTGGCCGAAAATTAATTTTTCAAAGTCCTTCCAAAAGTGATAGGGATTGTTAGTATTGGTAATTGGGAGCACAAAACGGTAATTCTTTTGGCAGTGTGGCCATTTTTAGTCTAGTTATAGTCAAAAAAGCCAACATGAAAATTTAGTTTTTTGCCAAAAATCGTTTCCCTGATTTTTTGTAAAATAAATAATCGGTATTTTGAGCACAACATTGAAAATAATGGCCCAAATATGGAATGTCATATCTCGTTGAATTCGTAACAAAATTTCCTAGCGAACTGTATTCAAACTTCGAAATTTTAATTTTTTGCCATTTTTCGCAAATTTTGATGATGTTACCCCTTACAAAAATTGCGAAAATTTGGCCGAAAATTAATTTTTCAAAGTCCTTCCAAAAGTGATAGGGATTGTTAGTATTGGTAATTGGGAGCACAAAACGGTAATTCTTTTGGCAGTGTGGCTATTTTTGGTCAAGATATAGCCAAAATAGCCAACATGAAAATTGAGTTTTTTGCCAAAAATCGTTAACCTTTTTTTGTGTAAAATAAATTTTTTATAAAGTTTTTACCCCTTCTGGAAAGTCCAAAAATGTACTAAAATTAATTATCTTAGTTAAGCTATTCACTATATTTGCGTTGTTGAAGAGTAATTGCTATCGCAATTGTTGGAAACTTCCGTTTTTTCCAATAAGTTACATTTTGTATAGAATGGGAGTTTTTAGACTTTGTATAATCTTATCATTTTCATTCGTTTGGGAAGTTCCCTTTACATCATTATCTACGGAGAATTCTCAAAGATAGTAAACAAAGTGGATGACTGTTTTAACTGTAACTGTAACTTTCGATCGTCTATCGCTGCGCACATCAAAGTTGTAATGCTTACGAGGAAGTGATAATGAGGTGATCCAATAAAAAGACAGTGGTGGCGCTAACTTGTCAACGACCACGTCCGACAATTGTTTAAAAATCCAAGGTCAGGGGCAAGGCCAGATGCCAAACCACCCAAAATAAAAAGTTAAATAAAAACATTTCAAACGCCAAACGAGAAAACATTACATAAACGCCTCGCACACACATATCCGTATCTATAGGCGGGGTGTATCTGTATCTCGATCGGTATCTGTGGCTGGGAATACTAATCAAGGCAAATGACGCGTGTCGTTGGCTTTTGTCTCCACTCTTCAGAAAAAAAAAATTCGAAATCGACATCAGAAAGAGCCTCGTTGCTGGCCGTGATTAAACCCGCTGATAAGTTGCACAAACCCCAAAGAAAAAACAAAAGAAGAAACACCTGGGAAGCACTGCGAATGCACTCGACGTGATAGGAATCACATCGTTTCTTGCGAGGATTCCGGGTGCGGCTGCCAGAATCCCAATAATGATATCCAAGCAATCATACAAACTTGTTAAACCATTCAACTGTCGTTGGCTTCAAATGTATTTGGTCAAAAGTCATTAAAGAACTGATTCTTAACAACAGAAAAGTATTTTAAAATCTAAATTCTACGGACTGCAAACGTGCTTATTGGATTTAATTAAAAATAGAGATTTCGTGCAAAGTTCCCCTGCGATTAGATTCGCATATGTGCAATGTATCTACGTACATATTTGTCACATATGTAGCTCTGTGTAAACACAGGCTCCACTCCAAGGTCTCCACCGTGTCCAGCCCTGCATCTTCGCCCCCTTTCGGATTCCTGGACTTCACTTGTGGTACTTCACATCAAGATCAAGTTTGTATCAGCTGTATGCCAGAGATAACTTTTTGCCATGTACGTGACAACTAATAATGCCAAAGGAAATGAAATCGAAACACGGAATACATTCGACTAGGTGAATAGGGGGGGGTACTACTCCGAAAAGGCGGGATAAAGACATTTACTTGACGCAATTGCAATTCACGCACGCTTCCAGGGAATACCCTTTATTATCGAAGTGTTGTGAAGGGTCGATGCACTAGGAAATCACGCTTTAGATCACGCTTTTGTCACACAAAGAACAAGGAAGCATGCTATTGCAAAATATAAGTACCTACGAAGATATAAAGTAGTGCTGAAAGATATTAAATGAAGTGTTGGAAAGGGAATATTGAACGCTTGTAATATTTTCAATAGTTAGGGCATCTTTATTGCCGGCTTTAAGGTAGCCCACATTTGCCCCGATTGATTGTATCGCTCAAGTGGTCAAAAGGATGAGGCGCTGGAAGGGGCCTGTGTCTTATGATTTTCGGTTTTAACTTTGCGTCATCGGAAGGCACTTATGTCCAGCGCGATTCTGCCAATTTCGATCGATCGATCGATAACCATTATCTCGCCCAGTGGCCTCTTAAACGGCTTTCAATGCTCAGCCGACTGGTTAGGTTAGCGGGATCAGATCGGAACCATCGGACAATAATACCTGATTCACTCATGGTCAGGCGGAGTCAAAGAACCTATTCAGGTGACCCAAACAGTACAGTGTTGATAACCGCCATTATCTTTGGCCTACGAGTGTTGTTTTGGTCTTGAATTTTCTTTTTGTCACATACGCAAGAACCAAACATGTGGGAAAAGTACTATACTATATGTATATATTACCTTGAATCCAATTCTCCCTAAACCTTGACTACCTTGAAGTCATCAATATTTCAATTCTACATATATGTAAAAAGTTTTTGGCAGCTTTGAAATGCCACACTCATTAAAAATTCGCCAAGAACCACCTGTGCCTCCTGCCATTAAAATACTATTAAGTGAACGATTTTATGACATAAACTATCAATTATTTGCATTGCTGCATATAGTTCAATCAAAGTATCTTCTCATTTTTAATCGCCTTGGGTTATTCGACTGGAAAGTTCCCGAAATCCCGCGGCATCCACGGGTGTTCCCAGCTATCAATTGTTGGATATTCCAGGCATACTCCACACCACAATGAGTCATATAAAGACATTACACCCATAGCCAAATTGGTTGTCGGTATTCTATCTAAGTATCTTTTGGTATCTCCCATATTTTTTTTTTCCCCTCGATTATTTCAGTAATTTTTCGGTGGAGAAATCACGGGAGAATATAATGTAATCGTTTGTCAGGCGATGATATACTCGCTCTCGTATGCAATTAATATGCACATCTTGCACGATAAGATTGTGTTATGAGCTCTCGAGCACATCTTTGAATTTTTTTCTTTTTTTTCTGGTTTTTTCGCAACGATTTTATTGTTTTATTGGTCGCTTGTGGCAATAAAACACCTGTCTATAGTCGGGTGTGCAGCAAATTATTTCCCTAAAAACACAATTAAAGCTCATTACATTTGTATAATTGGTTGGTATTTAGGTGAAGACTGCAAGGGGCGTGGCTCAAGGGGCTGGTTCAAGGCCAAGGGACGTCGGCGTAATAATTCATGTTGCAATTTGCAGCTGCTAATTTTATTTCAATCGCGTGCTAAGCTCAAAACAAGTCTCTCAATCCTTAGTTCAAGTTGAGGGTTTACCCACACCGCGAGAAGTTCATGACCTTATTTATATGGTATTTTACATACACTTAGAGAAAAAAGGAGAAAAAAGGATTCGCTCAGTTAGTGGGCATGGTAGCGCTGAAACAGCTGGCAATCAGCTGATTAGCAGTGTAATTTTTTTTTTTCTATATTATTTATTTTTTTATGTGTAGATTAGGAATGGGTTTCAGTTGTGGGCGGGAATATGCGACAAAGGGGCAGACTTAAACAATTTACTAACGAAACTGGCGCTGATCTGCCGGCAAATAGTAGATCGTAATTAGCTGACAGGCAATTTGATTGAACAGGTCAAAAAAAAAAAAAGATATATACATATATATATCTGTACATACATATAGCTTTACTCTCGAAAAACCAACGGTAGTTCATCAATTGCCAATCGATTTGAGTAATTTCCTCGGCAAATTCAGCAACGGAAAATTACAAAGAAAAAAGCCAGCGAGCTCAGCGATGTCAACTATGTGCATGTAAATAAACTATTCGAAACGAATAGTATCTCTGATAAGCGGCAAATGTATCTTTTGTCAGGTCGTTTGTTGTTGTTTATTTTATTGTTCTATTTGCTCGCCTGTGATCGATATTGTACTTCCCTGTTCGACTTCAGGTGGCAACTGTACCTGGAAAAATAAACGAGGGGGTTGGGCGAGAAGCATTGCATGTCTCATTTGCGGGGAATTCCCCGGTGGGGATATTTTCCGATCAATTGTCTCTTTGTTCGGTTTCAGCAGAAATGATGAAAGATTACCTAGTTAGGGGGCAAATCGAGATCTACAAGTGATTTAAGATATTTAAAGAAAAAAAGAGGTTGAAAGATTGATGTCCTAAATACGCGGTTGCGATTCCAATCACAGTAAGCAAACATTGGTTTACCATTTACAATTTGTTGACGTTGAAGCTTATAATCAAAAACTATTTGTAAACGCCTCGCCATTCGTTTCGGTTCATTCATGCGGTCAACCATTGAGAGATCTCTTCACAACATCCTGAAAGCCAAGGGAATTCAATTCTCAATTCCGAATCCAAATCTTAATTAAAGCCCCGCGGCGGCTTCCAATCGAGATTCCAAATGCCAGATGTTTGGGCGTACGTTTTTGGTGTTTTGTTTTCGGCTCTTCGACTTGGACTCTCTCGCACATTTCATCCGGGTGCGGAAAACCAGTTTTGTCTATTGAAATAAAAACAAATGAAATGAATATGAAAAAAGCTCCGAAAATAAGTAAATAAAATAAAACGATACGAAACGAAATCCAAGTAAATTCAAGTACAGATGTTGGTCGTTTCAATCTTGGCACATACCAAACAGAAATAAATTGTCAAATTTGAGAGAGTGCTTCACAATCGAGTGCCAAAGTTTAAAACACTTTCCTTGTTTGTTGCCCCCTCTTGGTTTTTTTTTCTTTTAACTCTTTTTTTTTGTAACCCTGGGTCAAACGTTTGTTTATTTGTTAACTATTTTTGGTTTGGTAATCTATTTCAAGACGTAAGTGGTTTTGTCAGAGGATCATGATCCGATTTAAAGAGAATTTATTGCATAAGCATTTCTATTTTGAATTTAATAAATCTTAACCATTATCTAACATCTATATAGGTACAATAATCTATGAATTTGTCACAAGTCCCCCAATTAACAATCAACAGTCATATCGGTCCGAAAATAATTGTCAATTAAAGCAAATAAGATTCTTGATTAGAATGTACCTTAAAAATAATTATTTATTTTCAACGGTAGTAATCTTTTGTAAATTACGTGACTCTTTTAGTTTATTAGTATAATCGATTGTCCAACTAATCGGTTAATCGGTTTTGTAATATACACAGTGGTACATAGAACTCATTAAAAATTAATTTACCTAATGTGTTGTTTTTTGGCTTCGATAATCTAAAGTTTTAAGTTAACAAAGTGTTGAAACTTAAAATGTATTTTCAAAGATAGCAAGCAGACATCACTCATTAGTTGCAGTGAAAATTTCGCTTATTTATTAGTCTAACTTGTAAAAACATGAGATGCATCACTCATACGCCCAGTTGTCCCTATAAATTAAATCTTTGTGTTGCTTGCACTTAACACTTAATATTGAATTATTATTATTATGCAGATGCTCCAAAAAAAAATGAGCTAAAGGGTTGTGGTGATAGTAAATCATGGATAATTCTCGGTTTCGAATCACGCGTTCGCATCACTCATACGCCGCGTTGCCCGCGTATAATGAGCCAACTAACTGTCAAAAATCATCGTCAATTACAACGAATCGCCACGAACGGTCACGAAGTTTGACCCGAAGTGGTGGACTTCGGGTAATCTCATCTCTTCGGCTTTGCCTCGTTCTAACGGTCTACGCGACGAGCGTCGCGTCGCAGCAGCAGAGACGCCGGCGCAGGTGATTCGCTGGATTCGATGGATCTTCTCTGTGGGGATTTACAATTGCACCTTTCTGAAGGGGAAGGTTCTCTTCCAGCAAAAGTAAATCCTTGTTAATTAAAATAAGTTAACTGATCTTCAGCTAGTTCCTTTTGCATCATCAGGATAACAGAAATCTATTTTCGCAACGATCCTTTCACTCGATGAGCAGATTCTTCTGCCTTATCATTTGCTAATAAGCCTCCGCACTTTGATAACTCGATTTCTTTCCACGTTGTTATGTTGTTGTGATTTCATTCATGCACTCGATATCCGATTACAGCTGATAACAGGTGGATTCGAGAGCGTAAACGCTCACCTGTCGTACCGCTCGATGCTGTCGTCGCTGCCGCTGCCGGGGTCGCAGTAGCCGCCTCTGCCGACGCTCGCGTCCGCGTCTTATCAAAAGCAACGACAGGCCCAAGTGGCTTATTGATTCGGGCCAGATTCGGGCGTCAGCATCGTCATTTATATTTCACATATATATGTATATATATTTTTTTCCGTTTTTCTGTGCGACGCGAGCGATGAGCCCGCTGCCGGCGTCGCTGCCGCGGTCGGCGTCGCAGTCAGCGCTAAATGGAAACGCTTTGACGCGTTATAATAACAAGTGTTTGCCGTCTTTGGACATTCAGTGTGCGATATCCCGGCGGACGGTGCAGACAACGCTTTTCGCCACGATCACACGATTCGAGCTAAACAACAAACAGAAAAAAGAAATATATATATCAAAGTAGTACAATAAAAAGAAAAGCTAAAACACAAAAGGTTGCCCTTTTGAAAACTTAAAACAAGCCACGCGAAAAAGTTTTGACTTTAAGTCAAAACAATTATTTTTTTATTGTGACAAAAACAAAGAGTACAAAATAAAAGTCATTACCAGTACAAAACATACCTCAATCAGTAGTTACAAACACGTGCTAGAAGTGACCACAAAAAAAAAGTTAAAAAAAAGAAAATAAGAAAAGAAAATAAGAAAAAAAAAGCGAAAAAAAGAAAAGATCAATAATATACTATTAACCCAGTGAATTGAAAATCGCCCGAGGAAGTAAAGTAAGCCCAGATTTTGTACAATCCAGCAGCGAAAGGTTGAAAGGCGGAAATTAATGGAATCGGAATCTTGAAGGCATTATTGCTATTACCATTAGCACTGCCGTTAATTGGGAACAGAATCCGTTTGGATCTCATATTTCTAGTCTCTTGGCCAACAAGTTTTGGCCAACACTTTTTAGTTATTTTTTTTTTTTTATATTTTGCTCTTTGCCAATCGTGTGTCATTGATCGATGGTTTTACAGTTTGCATGGATTTCTTATTTCTTTTCACCTAGAACAGCGATTTTCTTGAGCAGATCCTAAGATGATCTCACTCCTCTGCCAGAAACTCTTTCTCTACGATCTTAGCACTTCCAACTATTTTGGCCATGTTTATATATTTCAACTAACATTGGACTAATTAAACTCGGCAATAATTTTCCCACTTCATTTATCAACTGCAATCCTCAAGTCATAAATCAAAGCACAAATAGTTGTATTCTCGAATGTAATTTAATGCCGTTTCTTTCGTTTCGCTAATTGAGGCTTAAAACAAAGTTATTAAAATACTATAAATAGTATGAACACGTATTTGAAGAGCAACCTTAACTGACCAAAAAAAAATGTGTATGAATATATAAATAAAGCTTTACAAGCGTCGAAAGACTGAAAAGCTTTGGGCTTATGCATAGTTAATCCAAAGAAGAAAAGCAAACCAAAACAAAAGAAAAAATCTATTATTAACAATAATAATTAATTTATGTTTGCTGGTATTTCGTTTTCACGGCCAAATTGCATTTGGAATTGGATTTTATGCTTTGGCAGGCGTTTCAATGTCTGCACCTCTAGGGTTTCTGATTGGATTTGATTGGATTTGATTTTCCCCCTCTTGGAGAATCTATCTTTATTCACTGTATTCACTGACTTCCCCAATTTTCCGACATGATCGCAACAAGCATCGAGATACACCTAGGAGCCCCCAACTGCTGCGTGTGGCTAATGGGCTTCGTTGGGGCTCCAGTCTGATTTCTAGCCAGCCAGTTAGCTACTGCTGCCGTTCACTCGATTTGGTTTCGCTAACTTGGCCGGCTGCAGATTGCAAACTGGGTAACTGGGTGGGCAAGGTCGTCGCTGGGTCGCACGGAGCTCAAATTTTTTCGGGGCGGGGAATTCCCAGAAATGTGCGAGCATCAAAGGTCAGATTTTCATAGGATTTAACACTCTATTGTAGTTCTTAATTTCTTAATTTCTTAATTATCGTAATTACCAATTCATCTTAAGTTGGCTTGAACAATACGCTTCTATTCACTCGATGACTTTCCAAATTTGTTGTTTTATAAATACTGCTTTTAATCTGATTAAGTCGGATACAAGTTTGTCGAAACTTGAGAGCGCACCTTTAAATAAATCAATTTGATTGGCAAATTAGAATTGCCATTAACTTGTTTATTAAATTACACAGAACTGGCGTCAATCAATCTTGAGTTGTTCTTCATTACTTTAAAAATAAACACTTTCTTAATCCAAAATAATAATCATTATTTTTAAAGTCCCTAAAACAACTGCTTTGAGTTTACATTGCCCAAAAAGTGCTCATCCAATTATCGATTTGTCAACGCAGTGATTCAATGGGATAAATAAATACAATTTGATCGACATTACTCAGCCATTTAATTGATTATATCATCCGCAACCCAAAATGCTGATAATGTGTATTCAAAATGAAAGAAATCCATAAATGGCGGGCGGCCAAAGTGATTCACTCAACAGGTGACATCCTCCACTAGCCAATCTTCCCACGACTTAGATTCGGTATGAACAAATTATATGTCTAAAAACATATATGTATGGTATGTGTTTATTGTTCAGGCACCTGTTGCTTTAACTCCGATCTGAGCTCACGCATTGTTGCCAAGTTGAATGACATTTGATACAGTTTCGGTTTTGGAATCGTTTCCAGTTTTTCAATCTCACTTCGTTACACTTTACACCTTAGAAAGAATTACATACAGAGGTATGTACATATGAAAGTCGAGCCGGTTAGCTGATTACTTGGCTAAATTAACGGCCAAACAATTTGTTTGTTTCGCGCGGATATATATTTTTTTTTTGGGTCTCTAGGGCTGACAAGGCGATTCATTAACAAAAATTATTGTGTCCAGAATCGAATTCGATTTCACCTGCGTCATGCGCAACAATAAAACAAAATAAAAGTCATAAAACCGAAACAACAGCAGCGAATCCCATATGAAAGACTTGTTTATTTAGTTTTTATCTGTTGCCAGGGCGCTGAAAATGATTCTCTCTGAACTGAAATGAACTGAAATGAAATGAAATGAAAAGCGTTTCCAATCTCGAATGTGATTGCTTTTTTCTATCTTTTGGCCAGAGTTCGTTTACATTGCATGCAAATGAGGCGGGGAGATGAGCCCAACTTGTGTTCACGTGAACGATTTGCATATTTATGCACACTTTTTATTATGAATTAATGATATTTTCGTATATTACGCAGCCGACCAGTGGGTCGCACGTTTTACTCGTGAGAAATATACATATATCATAGATATATATAGGCAAATCCGCTAAGAGGATTATGTTTGCTGTTTCAAATGCTAAATACCGGCTAGTTGACATTTAATGGGTATGCGATAGTGATATCCTATATGTAATGCCATCGAATGAATGGCAAACCCATATGCCTGCATGCATATGTAACTCAGGGTAGCAGAGCCCATTTAAAATGCATTTCCTAGTACGAAAGTACTTTTGCACAGGAGGGCAAAAATCGCTTTTAATGAAGCCTGGGAACAATTTAATCATAAAACATATGTTCTCGCCTATATTGTACATACATATATCAGTCTACATTATATGTATGTGAACGAGAAGCGAACACAGCGACTTTTTAAGCGCACTTAATAGAAATTAGCCCGGGCCATCATCGCACATTTAATATTTAGCGCACGTTTTGCTAATTAATGCCGACAATGACTGTGGGCATTCTTGGGTTAAATGTGCGCCATAGGACCGACCGACTTGGACACTTGTATTCCCAATCATAGAAATCTTGCCGAATCTTGTGATTTTTATTGTTTCCCTTATATATATATTATACACATGGCGAGATCTATCATTAATCTTGTGCCTGCAATCTAATCTTTTGCTGTGCAGAATTCAAACGAAAGTGATTAAATGCCAGTTAATTGATTTATTATCAATTTTGGCTTCAGACTTCTCACTTCAACCTTGGGATCTTGACCAGCTCAGATTGCTTGGTTTATGCCGTTTTATTTTCGCTAGATAATAATATACTACATCAGCCAAAAAAAAAAATTAAAAAAAAATATTAATAAAAAAAAAACATCGTGAAGCCCTCAGATAGGAATAGTTTATTGTAGGGCGCCTCATCGTAAACTATCTTGTGGATTCAAAGCTTACTGTCTGGATATTTTTTTAAACATTTTTATGACTCAAGATATGTGGGTCAAAATCTCTTAAGACCGGGCCCATAAACAAATTATGTTCTATTTTAACTGCACTTACTTTTCAGTTTGTTTTAGTTTATGATATCACAATTACCTAAGTAATTTAAGATTTCTTTCTGGACTCGTGCTAGCCTTAAAAAGCTGAACTAGTTTTAAGTTAATTTATTGGGTCTAAAACTCTCGTTTTGCCACTCTGAAACCTGATTTAGTTTTTAATGTTTGGAAATTTACCTAAATCTTAATATTCCTTTGGCTTTGTGAATAAATAAATATGAATGTATATTCTTTTGTACTCACATATATCTCTCATTTAATTTACCTTAAAAATATGCATTTATTTCCAAAAAACAAAGAAGTGAACTAGTTCAGTTTAGACCATGCACAATTGCAACTGGTTCCGAATAAAACCTGATCTTGGCATTCTGTAAATTTCCATACCCAACTGGAATTTCGCAGACATATCGTCTGCGAACAGAAAACCAAAAACCAACAAGGAAAAAGACAACAGATAATGTATGAATACAACTTTTGACATTTAAGCGGGTGAATCGTAAAACAATAACCATTGAAAATCAATTGGTCACTGCTGCTCCCATCGATAAGAAAAAGTGGTCAGAAACCAAGACCGAAAGGCGGCAAAGTCTATTGAGGATCGATCGATCGATCGATTGTGTTTTGGATTGCCGGCGAATTTTTGCGCCGACGGCTGATCCACTAATCAAGGTGCATTTATATGCCCCACCGATCCGCCGGCCATATAATTGCGTTTCTCAGTTCCGCATGCAAACAGTCGGGGGAGAAAAGGAATGATATTGAAAATTAAGACCCCAAGTCAACTGCCACGCCCACACGCGCCCATCAGCCCACGTGTTTCGGTTTTTGTCTTGACTTTGAACTTTAAAAAAATCTGTTGTCGCTTGGGAAACACTGCGTATACGTAATTTTTACTTTACATTTTCTTTTCGCTGTCTTTTTTTTCGGTTACTGTGATTTATTGCCGCTAGAACTGTTTTGTGCATTTAAAGTATAACTATTTAACATAGAAAATTTTGAAATTAACTTACTACCTATTTGTGGGCACGCTGGGTATACGTAACGTAAATATAGTTTGGATTGCCCTTCGTTATTCGATCAGTCTAAAGTTGTGCTGGGCCCATGATAAGCTTATCGGGTTCTGGTAAATAATCAATAGTTGACTTTATAGTTTTTTTTTTGGTCTTTTACAACCAAATTGACTGCTGTTTGTGGGTGAAATATATTTCAGAAATGATTTTGCCCTACTTGTTGGATATTATACTATCTCGATAGTCATAAATTTTCCATATCCCAGAATAAACCGCTGTGAATCAGACGGTGCAAAGGTAAAGAAAGCTTATCGCTTAACACCTGACAAGAAAGTGACAAATGAATTGACAATTTAAATATTGAATTTACCATTGATGCGGAATGTTTTTGCTGTCATTATATGCATTTCCATTATTAATTATCTGCTGCTGTCTCGATGACAAGTGTGTTTTCCACAACGTTGGAAGATTTCCTTCCGTCGCTGGTTGTTTTGTTTAAAGATGATTGTTGCAAAGTCCCCACTCCGTGCGGCTTTCTCGTCCATTTCCCACTAATCAGCGGTAATCGCATAGGATTGCTAACCGATAAGATTGGTCTCAGAAACTATTTTAGAAAAAGAAAACAACACAATAGCACAGTTTGCAATCGGAAACGTCTTAGTCAGCAACGATTTTAGTCAGAAATAGAAATTTATGGCATTTGTTGTAAGGATTAATCAGCGTTTTTATCAATGGCCGGGGGAGCTTTTCATGACTCGGTGATTGTGCTCAATAATTTATTGATAAAAGATTAAAGGACTTCTACTACTATTAACTTCCTAACCACAATCATATACAATTGCTTATTTTATGCGATGATCTTGACAATTTATAGCACCACCTTCTCCTGCGTTTTATGGCGACATTTTGAAGAGCATCTAGATAAAGATAAGGCCAACATGCAGGTGCCATAAGCTATTTGCTGCACTTATCAAGTTGTATATACATATATATTTTTTTTCTGCTACGTAGCCGACGCGTGGGCCTGATTTGTGACGTGATATTGAATTGCTAGCGCAAGGCTTTCACTTCACGGCGATAAGGAAAAATCGCGTAAAAACCCTTTATTAGTCTCGAGTGGTTCATTCAATATATGTAGAATCGATTCTCAATCATCGCTGTCAACGGTATTGTCGATATGTATGAATGTGGTTTCTGGTTGTCAAAGCCAAGTGGCGGCAATTTATTGTGTCCAACTGTTGTCAACGCGTTGGCAAATAAGCAATATTAAAATCTTATCGCCGACAGGCGTGTGAGTGGCTCTGGAGATGTTGTCAATACTTTATATAGACTTTTATTAAGCAAAAAAAAAGAAAATAAATAAAAAAAAAATAAACAAAAGAAGCTAGAAGAGCATTTGCACTTTTATTGGACTGCAAACAAACTGGAAAACTTGGCGATTCCCTTTTCTCCAACTCATCTCATCATGCGTCCAAACATCGACACACAAATGCAAAAACGATCTCGAAAACGGTTAGCAAACAGGTTCAAAAAACGAAAACCAAAAAGTTTGCTAACTATATCTTGGTCATGGCCTTTCGGTTCCTCGGCCATGCGGAAGTTTCAAATAAAATGTTCGGGCAGGTCAGAGGCGCATTTTTGCAGAAAATAATCGGAGTCAGGAAATTAATCAAAGGCTTCATTTGTAATCTATTGAAAAAATTAATAATCTACATCATTAATTTCAATTTTCAACGTATTATATTGTTAACTTAAGCTCTGAATAAGTGAAAAGCATACAACTTGTAGTAAAATCTTATAGAGAATGTTATTAAATTTCAAAAAATTGCGTTTCTTACCTTAAAGGAGGATAGACGGCATACATTTTTCGACTTTTCCAAACCGAAAACAAATTGTTGTCGCTTTTTTGTAGACTTGTGACCCGATCTTTTGTTGCTTTTCTTGATTTACATTGATTCCACGTTCCAGCCGATCTAGTAGTTATTATTCAAATCGATTTTAATGCATACCTTAAACAAGAAATAAACCAAATGCGTTGTTATTGTTGCCTTGCAGCCATATCAACGGTCCGGTGACTAAGCTCAACCTCTCAACCTCGACCTCAGCCTCAGTCCTTTTACCTACTACCTACTACCTCTCACTATCCCCAGTAGTACGACATCCTGGCCCCCAAATACCACGGACATTACGACGCACACATCCTGCGACAGACACACGGCGCCCCAACATTCCCCACATTTTCAATAAAATGTAAACCAAACGATTCTCCGGATTCTTTCAATTCTTGTTCCGATTTGTATTCTTCATTCATTCCTTAAACAAAAAACCGAAAGAAACGTAAGCCTACGTAATACTGAACAGCAATCAATGCACTTTCCATAATTCTTAACTTATTATATATTATTTATCTAAAAATAAAAACATCTTGTGATATCTTTTTTTGTGTTTAGTCATAGTTGAAAAAAAAAAATAGAAGGAAAAAAACCAAAACAAAAAGTATGCAAAACCCATAGACAAGTAAATCTTAAAAAAAAAAAACAAAAAAACTATATTTACTAGAGCACAGCTTATAATTTGTGTTGAATGTTTAGTTTCCGTTGATTTTAAGCAAACATATAGTTTCAAAGCCTAGACACTCAGGATTTAGTTCAAATATTAGTAGCTTAGTCGATGAGTTGTATTTGCGAAAACTCGCTTGAGAGAAGTCCCCCGCACACGAACAGACACACGCATGCACGCCCGCCGTTTGGGGCTGCTCCACACCGACACATAAAGACCCCCACACACGACGACCAGACGGACGAAGACAGGCCAAACCAATGCTAAAATGTCGCTGCCCAACGAACAGACAAACTTGCCGCACAATCCCAGCCAACCAGCATCCGCAGACACACAGACACCAGCCACGGCAACAGGAACCACAACACCATCCACACGAGCCACACAACCAAATGAGCTGAAACACCGCCTGACGCCACTGAATGTGCGCCGTTTATCGGGCTACGTTAATCCGCAAGCGATCAGCGATCATGCTGGCGATGATCCCCCGCCCACCACCATTAACATTGGCCTCTTCAACAACAATAACAACAATAATACCAATAATAATAATAACAACAACAACACAGCATCAACAACGCCACCATCTGCATATGCCACACCACCAATATACCAACAACAGTTGTCCACACTGACAGCAACAACACCGCTAGATGTGGCACCGGATGATAAATACAGATTGTTTACCATTTTCAATGGAAACGGTGAGTGAAAGTATACGAAAGTATAAAAGTATAAAAGCCAACCTCCCCCCGTTGAGAAAAATCCAACACGATGAAATCAAATAGGTTCCACATGTTCCACAACAACATCGAACAGAAGGCAGCAACACTCGGCGCTCTCGTGTAGATAGGCCTTTTTGGGGAATTATGAGGTTTTGGTCACACTAAAACACTAGAGAAACAACACCATCGGTATTGTTGAATCTTTCCTTGATTTCTTTGCGCTCTATCTCTCTCTCTCTCTCTCTCTCTCACTCGCTCCCTCTAAATCTTTCTCGCTCTGTCGCTGACTTTATCTTTTGTATTTACTCTTGATATGCAAATATTTATATTTAAGCGTCCAGACTGGTTTCCCCTTTTTTTTGTTCACTTTACAACATATTTACCTACGTATCCATATATCCATATTCTTTATACTCCTTTTTATATTACATTAATCCCATGCAATAATCGCCATGGCTTGCGAATGTCTCGACTATTTGCGATTAAAACCCACAGAATATTTACCAAACAATTATCATGCATGCTCCGCCTCACCCGTAATATGTATCTATATCTCGATTCGAAGCTACCACTTCGTTTGGAAACTGATCCTTAATCCAAACCAAATGCGGTATATAGGGTTTTTATAAGCATGTGTATTTCAATGATACACAATGCTGTTTCAGGGATCTCTATTAGTTCATGTACATATGATTAATCAAATTATGATTTATTAAAAATTGGGTTGCACCCAAAATAGGACTTATCATCATATGATCTAATAGAAGTCTAGAATGATTGGATCTCACAGATAAAATAAGCTATAAATATGAAATTTGGTATACAGCTTTCTGAGGACTTAATATATATATATCAACTCATTTAGCTAACAACACTCAAGGGGTAGTCAATGGTCTATACCCATTCATTTTATATTATGTCAGTTTTAATTGTTATTTTCGTGATGTTTAATTGTCGCTGTCTCGGCGGCTTGCGAATTTGTTTATGGACGAACGATTTGTGGTTTATGAACTTGGCTACGAGTCGACACAGAAACCGAAAACGCAAATAAATATGCGAGAATTCTAATCAAACGAGTTTTTTTGCCTCTTTTTTTTTGCTTCTGCTTGAAGAAGACTCCACCTGGAGACTGTCGAAAAAAAAAAACTGAAATGAATAAAACACAGAAAATGAGAGACACAAGCACATAGATTGTATTTATACGTGTAGATGCTTCATTTATAGCATTGTTAATTAATTGCCTTGCTAATTGCATAATACTGCTAAATTTAGATGCATGCCACACATACGCACACTCGAGCACTGGCGCTAGTCTATATATAAAATGCATGCAACAATTACTTATATGATATATAGAAGTAGTAGCCATGTACGAGAGAGAGACCCGAGCACCTAATCCGGCGACCCACTTGGAACACACCTAATCTACGATCTGCGCCTTGTTTCCCAAAACTAACCCGCATCTTGCAATCCTCTTCTTTCGTTTCGTTTCGTTTCTTCCCCTCACAAAAAAAATAATCCGATCGAAAACCCAGATCCCGACAATGAGAAATTGTCGGGCCTACCACATTCGACAACCGGTTCACTAAGCTCAATCATCACGACGTCCATAGCATCCTCCGAACCGGATCCTGGAGCGGTGAGCGGCGGCGGCGGCGGAGCAGGAGGAGCAGGTGGCGGCGGCGGCGGAGGCAATGGCGGTATCGGATCGGGTGCCCTGGTGGCAGCGGATGCCTCCAGCATTGCCGGCATCAATGGCAGCTCCGAGGAGAAGTTGGCGCTCAATCGACCCGGCATCAAGCAGGAGAAGTGGACGACTATCCTGCTGCAGGTATCCATTCCGTTCTTTCTGGCCGGGATTGGCACCATCGGAGCGGGCATTGTTCTGGGACGCGTTGAGGTGAGTTCATTAGCTAAAATCAATAATATATGAATATGTAATAGAAGCAATAATATCATAGATGTTCGAATATGTTAGAAACAAATGTAGTTCCCCCACTTTGTGTATCCATCCATCAATTAGATAGCTTTAAATATACTTAAATTGCCATATAATAGGCTTGGTAAACTGATACAGTTTAAGGTATTTAATCTCCCTTCAGTCCGATAAGCACAAACGCTAAGAAAGGCGAATAGAAACGACAGCGTTAATTACGCCAAATTAAATTGTAAAATTGCAAAAATTTACTCCGTGGAATGGGGCACTAAAATGGGTTTTACACCAAGTCAAGTACAAAGTAAATCGCAAAATAGTTAGTTGCACATTTGAGCTCAATTCAAATTATTGTGTGGGAAAATTCCAAGCAGCAGAAGAGTAAACAAATGCGTAGGTAAATCGAATTATTATGAGAAGTGACAACATTATTTTTTCTATTTGCAAACATATGTCAACGTATGATAAGACCAACAAATTACAGCAATTACAATTATGCAGATAAGGACACTTTATGGCTTGCTTCATCAATAATCCTGTGCGATGAAGCCGCGTGATAAAATTAGAAATCAGCCATAAGTACGCAAAATACTTAAACAATCTGTGCGAGATTCAAGACTTCAAGATCCACTCAATCAAACAGAAAGCAGACAGAGCTCGGCTATTTTTAAACCTTTCCCCACGATTTGTGTACTTGGTGAATTGGCACAATTCCTTTTAGAATGTTTTATTTATGGCTGTGAAGTATATACACCTATATGCATAGTACAGGCGTGTTAGATAGTTAACGTTTAATTTGCCCGCTAATTGATGGTAAAACTTCTGGGCCAAACTGGAGACTCAGCCAGTTACAGGCGGCCAATGCCCGAAACGAACTGAAAATATTGGTTAAATCTGGAGATTTATTGGCGGGCCATAAATGTGCTCGAATATTTGCTTTAGAACTTAATTGGGAATAAGAGAAGGTGCATTTGAATAAGGTTCTCAACGAAAAAATATAATTACTTGTTAATAAGTTATTGTAAAATGATCCGTTTATTAATTATATGCCCTTTTCTCTCGCCCACTTTTCCCAGAAATGGTATGTCTTCAAGAACGTAAGCGAGCTGTTCATCCTGGTGCCGGCGCTTTTGGGTCTGAAGGGCAATCTGGACATGTGCCTGGCATCGCGTCTGTCCACGCAAGTGAATCTGGGCAACATGACCAGCAGGCAGGGCGTGATACGGATGATAGTGGGGAACATAGCACTGGTGCAGGTCCAGGCGACGGTGGCCTCCTTTCTGGTGGCCATGTTTGCGGTCAGCGTGGGCGCTGCCATGACCGGCGACTTCTATTTCGAGAACATGATGCTGCTGACTGCCTCGGCCATGTTCACGGCCACGTCGTCGTGCTTTGTGCTGGGTAGGATTGCACCTGCTACTTTTCCATGCCATTCCCTCTATATTATATCAATGTCGTTTCTTTTTAGACTTCGTTTTGGTGGCTGTAATCCTGTTCTCGCAGAAGTACCGCCTCAATCCAGACAACCTGGCCACGCCGTTGGCCGCCTCCATTGGTGACGTGGTGTCCATCAGTTTGCTCTCCTTTATCGCCTCGCTGCTGTACGATAATATCAGTACGTGTCTATATTATATTATATTATCCAATTGTATATCTAACTAATGGCTGTTACTTTTCGCACAGAAACGCACCTGTGGATCACATTCATCGTGGTCACCTGCTACCTGGTGCTGTTGCCCATGTGGGTGATGATCGTGCTGAGGAACGAGTACACGCGGCCGGTGCTAAAGAGCGGATGGGTTCCCGTCCTCTCGGCCCTCTGCATAAGTGGGTACGTACTGCGTACTAAGAACTGGGAACTACGAACTGCGCACTCTGCGAAATCAATTCGATTCGATCGGATCGGATCGAATGATGGACTGTCGAGTCTTAGGAACAACAAAATTGGGGTACCATGATAAGCAGAAAAGACGTCAAGTTGCCCGCTATATTTAGATATATCAGACCGTTTCATTTAATGCACAATCATGTCCAGGCGATTGTTTTTGTGGGGAGTAATAAGTAGCCGAGACCATGGGAACCATTCGCACGGTTGGATGTCCCTGACTCGTGTTTGGCGACAGGTCAAGCGCTCTTATAATTAGAATTCAGCATTAGGATTTGAATTCCCGGGCGATTAGGAATTACTCGCCATGACTGGGAAATTTGCGGCAATAGAACTTCAAAAGACAAACACACTTGAGTGTGTTCGAATCAAAATTAAAATGTGATTTGGAGTCAAATGAATCGTTGACAATGGGTTAAAGTGCAACTACTGACTGAGTGTATTTAACTGATACAATTACTGATCATTCCATCATCTCATTACAGTCTGGGTGGCCTTGTGTTGGATGCCGCCGTCGAGGTGTTTAATGGATTCGTAGTGTTTCAACCGATCATCAACGGAATCGGCGGCAATCTGGTATCGGTGCAGGCCAGCAAGATATCCACAATGCTGCACCAGAGCTCAATTATCGGGATTATACCACCGCACACGCAGATCTTCGAGTGGCCTTGGCGGGCGCTCTTCAAAGGAGGTAGGTCTCAATCACATTTGGTAACTGAATCGGGTATTATTCATTTGTGCTCTTCATTCAGTTCCCTATGCGAAGACAGCGAGGATACTTATTGCCATGTCCATACCCGGCAATGTTCTGTTCATCTTTGCTGCTGACTATATAAACTATAGCACCTCGACGGTCACCTGGGTGTTTGTGCTTTCCTATCTGACCGCCAGTTTGGTTCAGGTGAGTTACGAATATGATAAGGCCGTTTGCTGATATATGTACACACATATGTATATGTCATTGTAAATCCTCCGAAAACACACTCGCTAATGTGCTGCGATCGTTTCAGGTGATGCTGCTGCTGTATATTGCCCACATCATAGTGCACGCGATGTGGAAGTGGAAGATCGATCCGGATAACTCGGCCATACCCTACCTGACGGCCTTGGGCGATCTGCTCGGCAGCAGTCTGTTGGCGGTGGCGTGGCTATTCACCATGTCGGTGGGCATGCAGTACGGGTCCGGAATGGAGACACTCAACGCACCTAACTAATGTAGCTAACGAAATAGGGAGAGTACGGAGTAACGTAGAACGATAAACAAGGCAGCCACACACACACACCATACAATATAAAGAACTGTTATGTACCTAAAACAAATATACAGAAAACATAGAAATTGTACGTATAGCCAGCCTCCTCCAGCCACCCAAAAATCTTAAATCCAAGAAAAAACCTCCCAACACCAAACGGAAACGGAAACCGAACCCGAAATGGAAACGGAAACCGCTATAAAACGAACTAATTTTTAATGATGCATGTCGAATGCTCGAGGCGAGAGATATTAAGAGATATGATATCATTTTACATTGTGTCCTTCTTCACATGGCTTTTGCTTGTGTTCCTTTTGCTCTACCGAGAAATTATGTGCGATTATGGTATATATACAGGCTGTATATAGGCATATGTAGAATTGCAGGCCGCTGCGTCATATTTTTTAAGGCTTTTAGGACAATATTATACACATTTAAAGAAAAGTATATACATTGTATAGGGAGAAAAAGACGACGAAGAATTACTAAAAGAACATTTACGCTACGCAAATTGTTTCCTCCCACTTCGGTTCTTGATTCTTTCGCTCTTGATTGATTACCTTAAACAGCCAAATAATAATTGCAAAACGTAGACGTAAATAGAACCTACTTAAATCCTTAATTTACACTTAACCAATTATGTAGTATTAGCGCAGATTTGATTTTTGCAAGTCTCGCTTTCGATTTTGTGCGTTTTTTTTTTAATATTACTTTTCTCATTGTCCCCTTTCCCCCTTCCATTTTCCCCCAGCAGAGCGCGAGCGATAAAAAAATAGGGGAAGCAATAATTAAAGCGCGAATTGCGATATTTATAATTGCAAATTAGTTAGGACGATGGGAAGGAAGTGTGTATGCAGGAGTTTGTGCGTTCTGCTCCGCATCAAAAAGTGAACAGGGATTAAAACCATGAGAATGAGAGACGTTCTGAAAGGAAATGTGATCGATATTTAGTTATAACAATAATAATAATAATAATAATAAATTAATTGAAAACGTAAGAGAAAAGGCATCAATATTGTGTAATACTTGAAACAATAATACCAATTAAATAAATATGTTGGAATAAACGAAAGAATACAAATTCGTTTCAATTTCTATATAATTTGTTATGTTTCTGTTAAGTTAATTCACTTTAAATGTAAATAAAACGTAAGGCCATTTGAATTTAAATATTTTGGCGCCCAGTTCATCAATCGATATATAATTCATCTTATGGGCAGCACTGTAAGCACTATCGATAACTGCCTTAACAGAGTCACCAACATCGATAGGTGATATGTCATCGATAGTTGGTAAATATTCGATTATTATCGATATCCGTAAACCAGTTCGACGGTGATGCCACCCCGCATTCCGTGCGTCCGATTGTTACCGTTCGCGAGGCTGGCAGTTCCTCTCCGCATTCGAAAAGAAAATATTCGCGCTGCTGGTTCTGTATGTCCGCCGAATCGTATTTACTGAAAACTACGCCGAAAACACCGCGATACATATTCGCAGTCGAGCGAATATATATCGTTATTTGGGTGTTTAAGCACTAACTTTATTTATTTTTTCCTAAAATTTCGCGTGTATAACATAACTGTCCCTGTGTAACTATGTGTGCTTGCGTCGGTGTTAGTGTTAGAGAGCACCGGGAATTGAAAATAAAATAGTAAAAAAAAACAAACTGACGCCGCGTAGAAAATTGCCTTATTTACTCCGCCAATATATAAATTAGTTTTAGCTCTGCATTCGCTTTTTTTTTAGTGTGCGTTCGTGTGTGTGAGTGTGCGGGTGTGCTTGTCTGGGAATTGTTAAAAATACGAAAAATTGGCTGGAAAACGAAAGGAAGAAAAAACCCATAACAAAATTGTTTGTCTCTTTGCGTTACTTCCACCTTCTTTTTTTGTTGTTGTTTTACTTTGCACACTGTGCCGCACCCAAAAAGTTAAATAGTTGATGGTTTTCATTAATGCAATTGAATATAAATGAATGGCAATGCAATAATGTACGAAGCACACGATGACAACAAAAAAGGAGAAGGAGAGCAAATCGGAGGACGCCAAAAGCCAAGCAAAGGCAACAACAACAGCAACAATGGGCGCCATTAACTGTACAAAAGCGCTCAAAACCTCAACATTTAAAGCTCTGCTTTTTGTTTTATTTTTTCCATTTATTGTTGTATTCTAGTTGTTTTTGTATGTACATATGCATTTACCACGAAGCCAAAACTTCGCAAGCGAGTTTTGAGTGGCTCCCTCTCACTCGCTCCGCTCCCGCTTCGTCTCTCACGCTCTGGCGCGTCGCCCTCTCCCTATCCCTCTCTCTCTCTTACCTGAGTTTTGAGTTTTGGATTCTTGAGCGCTTTTTGGCAGAATCCCGTCATCTAGTTGTTGTTTTTGTTGTTGCTGCTGCTGGCTTCTATGACTTAAAGGTAAGCATTATGGATTTGAACCAAGTTTTCGTCCAAGGGCGTAATCTTAACTCCACACACACAGTTTTTTTCTTCTCATTTTTATTGGTGGCTCTAAAACAGGTTTTCTAGCAGCTAGCGAAGATGGTGATGAAGAAGAAGAGCGCAGACAATGAGCGCGAATTACGGCATGTGTGTGTGTGTGCGTGTGTCGGTGTGCTTGTTATCGTTGTGTTTGTGTGTGTGTAAGGTGGGGCAGCTTCAAGAGATCACTTTTGAGCTCTTTTTACGTTTTTCGCCCTCTCCATAGTTCGTCGCCACTTTGGCGCTCTTCTCGTATTTTCACATGTATTTTCCACGTTCCTAGCGATTTCTCTCTAAATTCTTTTGATTTGATACCTCAAGTACTGAGATAACGGGTTTTCCAATTACATTTTAGAAGATACAAAAAACAAACTATCTTTAAGCATTTTCAGTTTTATTTCAGTCTAAGCCAGTGCAAAACTTTAAAATTCTTTAAATTTAACAATATGTGGAACAACTGCTTTTCCAATTGCAAATGGAATTGAATTTAGTTAGGTAAAAATATACGTTTTTTACTTCTCTCGGCTATTTTTGTTGCTTTTGCTTTTGACCATGCGGTCATCGCGACGACGTCATCGTTGTGAATAGGTTTATATACGTATGCACATATGTACATACATTCATACATATGTATATGGCAGTTCGTTCCGCCCCAGCAACGCCGTCGACAGTATTGCCTCAGCCCCGAATCGACCCAAAAACGTATCAAGAATAATAATAATAAATAAATAAAGAAATAACAGAAACTGAAACTGCGCCAACTGAAGCAGCATTAAAAATTAGCCTGCCAGTTGCTAGGTAATAAATGCCCTTGTTGGCCTTTTGGTGTGGGAATGTCAGGCTAAAGATACAAGATACAATAAGAGATGAAGTAATATGTTTATATATTGATAGAATTGAAATAGAAATATTGAAAAATATTTACTCTAATTGTACGTGTTTCTGATAGCACATTTTATCAACTGGTTTTTTTTTCACTTTAACCGGCAACCACAAGAACAGCAAAAAAAAAAAAAAAAAAAAAAAAAAGCAAATTTCTAAAGTTAATTCAAGAATAAATGTTTAAGCAAACGCAAAATCCAAAGTCACTGTGCTGATATGTAATCGCAGTTTTTTTTTTCTTTTTTTTCAAGCACAGTAGGAAGATAATATTCGGCGATCCTTGACTTCGAAAAAAGCAAGGCCAAGGTGATCGGAGAATACTTCCAAGTTGCAGGTGAAAGACTATTACTATTAGTATTATTACTATGTAACTATATAAATTCAAGTCCCTTTCAATGAGGCTAACCTCCAGTAACTGGGATCGTTTTCAATGAGAGCGATAAGCGAGGAACTTGAAACGAAACATTGAAGCTTTATCGATAGAGAAACATCCCCTATAATTTATGCCATTAACAATTCGAAAAGTCAAGCATAATTAAAGTAGTTCATTATTTGAGTAGGTACTGAAATGGACACTCACACTCGAGGCCACTTGAATAGGTACAAAGCATTATTTACTGATTTTTTTTTGGTCATGCTTCGCCTATTTGCTATTGTTAATACTCTGGTGATTTTTCGCATATTAATTTGGAATTTGTCGACAATAAATCATACGCAGATCACTGATTACTCTCTGATATATATGTATGTTCTTGGATTTACTTGGTTACTTGGGGCTTTTTCTTATATCTTGGATTCCTAAACCTCAAAAATATTCCCCATTGGCACTTATGTATGTATGGTATGATCTTGGGTGATTTCCCTCGTAATTGAATTGTTCTTGAACGCCAGAGGCGTTCTATAAACTTTTCGTTTATCAATTCTCCTGGGGCTTTTGTAATTTGTGTTATCTACTTTCGAGTCGATCAATTCTTGATTCACACTTGGAGGCACTTTATTGGTTTTGTCACTTCTGTCGGCTGCTGAATGTACATACATACAAATTATGATATCATCGATGATATCTATCTGCGAACTCTCTTGTATCGCGCAATTTATGAGAGATTTATGTTGATATTTTCTTCTTTTTTTGGCGTGCAATTGCCTGGCATTTGTTATAATTAAAATGGAACGCCCCAAAAAGTTGGGGGAGCTGGTAGGAATCAGCAGTATATACTCGTATACAAATTTGTGCGTTCCAAGTGGATAAATACATACATATGCATATATGTACCTATAAATTTATGCGTTTTTGTGCGGCAGAGTGTGTGTGTGTTGGATATATATTGATATCATCGCCGCGATCTGTATCTTTTTCGAAGCTCTACCATGTGGACGGACTTCTCGGATCTCATTTTTAGTCTTTTCATCTCTTGAACAGCTGGCTGCTGGCGATTGCGTCATTTTCATTCGACATTTCTGCCGCTCTGCGACCAGTTTTTAATCCAATTCCGACCGTTGGCCACGAAAGAAATCCTTTTATGATGTCATTTCAAATGTTGCATGTCGCATGTCGCAGGCCTCAGGCCAAAAAAAAAAAAAGAAAAAAAAAAATCCTTTTTCGTTCACAAAATCAATAGTAAAAGCCAGGAAATACAGCTTTTTTTCACTTCGCTACTCCGCAAACAAACAGAAAACACAAAAACGGCGTGGTGATGTCATCAATTCATTGCCTTCGAGAATTGGCCTGTTTCTTGGTTAGTTTGCCCACATTTTTTTTTTCCTATTTCAACAAACTGCCACTACACTATATATTTCATATCCGATTTGCTGTTTGCATGGCATACCATGCTCTCTGGTAAATAAATCAACATTTTGTTATAAGAAACGCTTATCAAGATTACCCATCGAGTGTATGAAATTCTTATAAAAATGTTCGCAAATTTATTATTACTTTAGTTGATAACATATTTGTAGCGTTTGCTTATATAAGCATACAAATTTTAGAGCGGATGTGCTTTGATTTCATCAAGGATAATCACCAAAACAACTGCATAGAATTCCCAATCAATCATCTCAACTTTCTTTCTAGCTAAACTCTAGTTGAAAGCATAAGGGTTAAGGCGGCAAAGTGTGCCTGTGCTCTTGTGGGTTAAGGGGATTCGATGCCGGTTTGCGGTTTTCGCGGTTGTCGCGCTTAGATGTCTGTTGTTTTACTTTTATTTATCATTTTTCGTTGCCAAGCTTTTTCCGAAACTGAAAAAAAATGTGCTCGTTTGAAAAATGAAACTAAAGTTATACAAATTGTAGGCAATTATTGATTATATAGCTTGTAGTTTGATTTTTTTTTCATATTAACTTCAGCTGATATACCAATTATAACATACTACACTACTAAACATGTGACAATATCATAATTTATAGCATTTAAACAATAAGTGCTTGTAGTATTAGGATGAATTTTTGAATTGCTGATTACACCTTTTTTTCGCCACGTGCATTTGTTAGTTTCGCTTGTTTTATCAGCCGTTTTTGCGGCTGCTCTAGGTGCCAGTACCGCTGCTCTGCCGGCGTCTAAAAGTGCATTGCACTTTTAAGTGTTTTCGGCCTGGTAAATCGGGTGGAAAGCGGGGAAAAGACGCCAGAGAAAAGCCCCATGTGGCACAGTTGCAAATAGACGAAAAAATGTAGAAAAAAAATATGGGAAAATAGGGAGACAGACAGGAGTGGCGAGTGCAATTTGCATTAGCTTTTCGCTATGTTTTAGTTCTTGTGCACTCACCGCCAACTTCTTGTTCGCATTTTCCTCATTTTCCATGCCCAATGGGGCTACTTGGGACCCTCTTGTCATTTGGGTTAAATGCGAGCAGGCGTAGAAAAAGGGGCATGGCACTTTTTTTTTTTTTTTTTTTTTTTTTTTTTTTTTTTGTTAATTAAACTGAAAGAAACGCAGAGTTTGAAAGGCAAATGAATGGTATTTAAAAAAAAAAAAATATTTCAATTTCAGACGATCATTGCAAACTACTTTTAAGTGGGTTAACTGCTTCTCTTACTGCATTTCCAATACGTAATGTACGATTATTGAGCGATTAAAGATTATTGAACTTTTGTTGACAATCTCCGCCTGCGTTTTAATTGATCAATCAACAAGTCAACTCAATAAAGTTATATATCTAGATAACTTTATCTTTATTTATTTGTATCTTTGCGATCTACAGACGATCGCGTTTCATTTTCCGCATATGCAAACAGTTCTTTGTCGGCATTTACTCGTATATTTGATCGAATTTGTCATTTAGTTTGTTTCCAGCCTTAAACAAACAACAAATAAAGCTTCGTCGTTTTATGGAGCTTTTTCCAGACTCAAATGGTGACTCAAAGTCAATTCAAGCTTATATCTTTCCCGATTTGTGTGTTTGTTCACATTTTTTTTTCAGGTATTTTTTTCATTATATGTATTATCGGACACACCCAGTGAGAAAAAATTTGTATGACAAGCTGTTAATTTTTTTTTTTTGTGAGCTTCTCTCTTTGGCTCTCTTATTTTGTTTATTCTTCAGATTTGGTGGGAAATGGAATTGTACAATTGATCTTTGCCAGTTATTTCAGTTTGAATCATACATACATATGTATTTATGTATGTAGTTTAGGCGTGGCTAACTGCTAAGTGTAGAACTATCTACATAATTATGGCAATTAACATACGTCTGACCCACATAATGAGGACTTATGTAAGCTGAAAAGTTACTGGAATATTTTGCTGTAATATTTATTTTTGCTGTTCCTTGACCTTTGGGAATTCCAAAGAAATCCATTAGTTTGATGAATATCTTATTCTTATTTTATTTTTTCGGTCGTGTTGTGGGGCCACTAAACTTCCGTTTAGTGCGTTAGTTGGCCCGCTTTAAATGTGGTTAAGCTGAGGATACTAGCGTATGGTGGGGATATAGTGGGGCTTGGTGGGGCGACGAGCTCCCGTTTCATAAATTGCATTATGTTGCCGGCGAATGGAGCGAAGTTGCCACCGCCAGCGGAGCATTGAACTTCTCGTCTGTGGTCCGGAAACCTGACAGCAACTCCCAGTGGAAAATGCCACCCCAACCCACTTTCCTGCCAGCCTTTTGGTTAAAAGTTTTGCGTCTGCTTTGCTCACTTCCTTTGAATTTTCCGCACGCGGTGGAAAACTCGACGAGGGGAGAGGTGCGGGGAAATTTGTGTTTGCGTGATTGATTGATTGCGGAAAAGTTTACTTTTTTTAGTGGGTTAAAAAGCGGTTTAATTAAGTGATCAAGTTGGTGCAAATATAGATTTTTGTTTTACGTTGATAAAAGGTAGTTAACTCGATAGATAAATTTAATGTTAATGTTTAATGTTAATAATGAGATAACTTTATAGTGTTACGAATGTTTTATTTAAATTCGAAACTTATGGATAGAAAAATGAGATAATGTGTGGTCAGCCGTCCGTCTATCAGTCACTCACTCATTCATTCACTCATTTTCCATGCTGACCGCACAAAAAAAAAAAAAAAAGAGTAAGGGAAAGAGACAAAAGCGTTGCGGATTTCATTTCATTCACATTGATTGGGGTGGCTCTGAATTTCTGGATCACATCAGGGGTTAACGGCGTGTGTATCCGTATCTCTGCGACTTTGTAGATACTTTTGGATGGCTGCATATTGGTGTTTGGTCGCGTGTCAAATAACTGTGCTTGCAGCTGTTTTCCCGAGGGTTGCAAAACACAAATACTTCCATATATAGGATATGCGATCAGGATGTGTGGGATATTAAGGATATATGCACATATAGTAGTGTCCTGTTATTGTTTGCCAGCTACCTAAAATCGTCAGCAATTTTGCACTTACTATTTACTTTGCGGCCCATGGCCCCCGGAGAATTTCCACTTTCCATTCTTAATTGCCCAACGAAAGTCAACAGTTTTCCCGATTGAGTTATGTGGAAATGCTGGTAGCAATGCCCATTCTTAATTTATAGAATTTATTGGCATTTAATGCGTTGGCATGAGGGCGAGAAATTACACTGCTATGCTCCGTCGCATTTGCAGCATAAATGCGCCAATAAAAAAATGAGTTTTCCACGGCGCGGGGGAATTAGTCACCACAAGCAGAGTTTAATTAATCAAACGGGGCGGATGGTGTGCTTATTAATTTGCTCTGATTAAAGGCCCAAAATGACCCCACAAGAGTCATTCAATCGCTCACTCGGATGGGTGAAAAGTGGGAAAGGAGAAAGGGCTTTCTAAGCCGCCTAATGAATCAGCCCGCCGGAAAATGACTAAGCTGTGAAAATGAAAGGGCAATCGGTTGGGGAAAAGTGGGGGCTTGTTTTGAACTCAACATACATACACACTATATGGCACTGCATTGCAGTCGAATCAAAGGGCCAAGGCCACCAAAAAACCCGAGCCAGAAAGCCAAACGAAATGTGAAATGGCTGCCAGAATATTGGGAAAAACTAAAGAAAATCCTACAAGAAACTACACTAATTTAAACAACAGATGTTGCAAGTATTGGCGGCATGATCCTTCGCAGTTTACGCCAATTAAAGATAGCCGGGCATTATCCTTATAGCCGCCATATGTTGCGTTCTAAATAAAAAAAAAAAAACTATAATGCGCGTCTGCATCCAAGTTCCACCCTCCACCAAATTAATTAATTAGCATAAATTATCAATTAAAATGCGCTCAGTCAGCGATTCGAGTCAGTTGCCGACAGCGGGCGATAGGGGAAGTAAATTCCGGTTTCAGGATCGCTGCAACCACCCCTACCTATATATATATATATATATATATGGATTATGTACATATATGGCGGTGAATTCGAGTGTCAGCTGGCACCTATATCAGCCTATATCCCCTCCCCGTTGCATTTTAGCGCTATTAATCAACTTCCATCCCCGAAACATATAAAACGTGCTGGATTTTATCTGCTTCCAAATGGAATTAACTTTTGAATAACTTGCGCAAAAAGCTACCATTATCTGTTTTTATGTTATGTTTATGTTTATTTTCTTTAAAGTTATACAACTTGTACTTGTACTCTTTACTGGATAAAAGCTTAGGCTAGACAAAAAAAATTCTTCAAGTTGACTTGAATAAATAGTGTTAGTAAATAGCATATTGAAGTAGTGTTGGAAAATTTATATTTGGGCATTCAAAAAACGCGAGTTGGTTACTGAAACTACAATTTTGAAAATACAAAAAAAAAAGCATTACAATTATTTAGAATTGGTTTAGAATTAATACACGCTGATACTTTTTTTTTTTTTTTTTTGGTTTATGTTTGTGTTAGAAGCACTATAGAGTTCGCTGATCCTCCTCCTCTATACATAATCCTTATCGCTCAGATCTCCACCACATAGCGACTGCTGCCCGAGGGACTTATGGAGTAGTAGCTGTTCTCTGAAAGGAATTTATAGAGTTTTATAAACTTCATTCAGGAAAATATCTATAAGATAACTTACCTTCGTCGCTATCGAAGCTATAGAAGTTGTCATCATCGCGGGTCATGGATCGTCGGCTACGTCGTTGATGCTGCAGAATTTGCGAGGGATTCTGGTTGGGATTGATACTGGGATTCGGATTGGGATTCGAGTTGGCATTGAGGTTGGTGGGCGTGGAACTGCGCCGACTGCTGGGAAAGGACAGTGGCGAACCGTACTCGGATCTGCTGCAATTGGAGTTCTGTCGATCCAGGGCCAGTTCCATGGACTTCTTCTTCCTGGTGTCGGTAATCTCCTGATGATCAGATTGATCCAATTGCTCCAATTGCCGCTCATTGTTATTGTTGACAGTTATTTGGGGTATGACCACAGCGCGATTCGTGGGTGTCACCGAGTCGACGGCTCGTCTTTCGATTATCTGCAGCTCCAGGATTTGCTCCATCTCCGGTTCCTCATCGTCGGCCTGGGCACTTCGCTCGTACTCCTCGCTGTGCATCCGCCGGGGGCAAAGTCGTGGTCTGCCGCCCTCGAAGCGGGATATCAGCTTATTGACCTTGCCCACATCGCCTGGTCGCACCTGTTCGTTGTAGGTGAGGCGCAGGGAACTGGTTTTTACCAGCGGCTTGGCCGGTCTCGACATGGAGGCGCTCCTCTGCGGGATTGCCCGGGTGACGGGAGCCGGCGAGGGAACCGGTGCCACCGATGGAATGGTTTCGGCTGAAGGAGGCGGCGGTGGTTTGCTGACGGGCAGCGGCGGAGGCACTGCATCGTAAATGGGAGGCGTGGGTGGGCGTTTCGGAGGCGGACGTCGCTGTGGAAGTGGCGGCGGTGGCGGCGATTCCGATGGCGGACGCTCCGAGGGATCTCTCTCCTCCTCCGCCTGCTCCTCCTCCGAATCCCTCTCCGCTTCTTCGTCCTCCTCCTCCTGCGCCATCAGGCTCTCCCTGCTGTTCCCGATCTGTGGACTCTGCACTCGTATCCTTGTGACCCGGGAACAACTGTCGTCCGCCTCCTCGCCACTGGTATCAATGCTACTCCCAGCACTGATCCTCAAAACGGGTGCATTTCGCAGGGCCTCATCGAAATCAGCAAAGGCAGCTGATCCTCCGGCCGATGCCTCGAATATATCGATGCTCTTGGGCTTGTACAGAGCTGGAGCTGGCCACGATGTCTGCTCCTTGAAGCCGGCGATGATCTGTTCGTTGGGCAACCAGGCGCTGGCCTCAGATGGCGGGTTTTTGGTGCCCCCAGCTGGGGTTTTGAATTCCGGCGATGGTGATCTCTTGGTCACAGGCTCACCACCGGGATTGCCTGGAGAGTACGACATGGTTTGTGGTCCAGAGGCTGAAATTCTGATCTCCGGATGGGGCGAGGTTTTTGGCCCAGCTGCTGGAGAACTTTTAAGTCCGGAACTTCGGATGAGCGGAGATACTGAGCTCCCCTTTGACGCCACCGCTATGATTAGCGTGGATTCGTAGGCATCGGAGTGCTCCTGATGGATGAGCACTCTGGGATAGTCCTCGTCGGCGATCTCCTCCAGCGATTCGCTGCTCCAGGCAGCCGCTCCCCTCTTCGACGCCGCCTGAATCTCAGCCAGCTTCGCCATCTGGCGAGCAGCGTGGGCGGTCGCAACTCCCGATACGGATGAGTGGCCCCGCTTCGCCTGATCCTGGCTGTGATCCTCCTCGTCGTCCTCCTCCTGGATCTGGCCAAATGCCTCCTCAGCGGATATATCCTCACCGCTGTCATCGTTCTCGTTCCCGTTCTCATCCTCGAGGCTATCGCTGCGATGGTAGGTGGCCTCCAGGTCATCATCATCGATCTCGACTGGTTCGTGACCCACTGTATTGGGTTTCGGTTGCTGGGACGTTGTCGCGGTTTGGTTGTTGGCGTTACGCTGAAAAAACTTGAGCTGATGCACCTTCTCGTTCAGCTTGGCCAGGGTCTTCTCCAGCTGACTTCCCACGAGCAGCCCGCCCAGAACTCCCGATGCACCAGCAGCTGCAGCACCACCAGTAGCACTACCCTCCGCTTTGGTTTCCAGCTCTTTGGGTTCCTTGGCACCCTTGAAACTCTTTCGCCAGCGCTGCTGCAGTTGCTCCGTGGATGCAAATCGACTAAGACGAGCCCTCAGATTTGCAGTGGAGCTTCTGGTGGGTGCATCTTTCGTTTTTTGACCCTCCGGCGTTGCCTCATCCCCCTGTTCCTCTTCGTCTGAATCTGAAGCTGGAGCCGCAGCCTTGGGCTTGATCTTGCTCGGTCGTTTGATGGACTTTCTGAGTCTCTTGATATTCTGCCTTATGCTCAGCTTGCTGCTGTCATTGTTTTCGTCAGCATTTTCTCCAGTTTTTGTGGGCTCCTCTTTGCTCCTGGAAAACTGGGGTAGATTGGGCAGACTGGGCAGATGGGGCAACTTGTTGAGCAATTGCTTATAGCTACTGGAACGTGGTGGTGGTGGATTAGCTCGTGGAGAATCCTCCGCCGCTGCCCCATCGCCTGTTGCCTGCTGCTGCTCCTCCATTTCCAGTGGTGGCTTCCTGACCTTGGCGAATCTGGTGGCAGCTATGCCGGGCTTACGGTGACTTGGCAATGGTGGTGTGGACTCCATGCCGCTCTCATCCGTTTCGTGGCTCATCTTGCCCCTCTCGAACTGCTCGTGCTCCACGTCGTCGTCATCGAAGGTGTTTTGTCGTGTGCCCGCCAAGGTTTTGATCTTGATGTCATAGTTCTCGGCTATCTCGCGATCCCTGCGCTCCCTGGCCAGCTTCTCCGATTTCAGTTCCCGCTCGTACTGCTCCACATAGCGATCCACCTCGATGTTGTCCCTTCGCACCGTCGTTTGCTTGGCAAAGATGTGCTTGATCCTCAGTTCGCTGAGGCTCTTGTAGCCCCTCTGCAGGCGTTGGGTCAACGTGGTGCGTGCATTCCCATTCCCACTAGGCGAGCTGTCATCCGCACCAACGACTGGAATTTTAATGGGACTAATGGGTCGCGAGGCTCTGTCGCCGCTGCCAGGCGCATAGTAGTCGTCATCCAGACTACCAGCACTTCGATAAGTTCCCGGCTGTGATCGTCCCAGATTAGCCCGTATCTCCTCCTGCTCACCCTCGTACATCAGCGAACTGATGGTGGAGATCCTCTGTGGCGTCCTGTTGATGAACTGCTGCGATTGGCCTGCCACCTGGAGGTGCGATTGCTGCGCTGCTCCGGCGCCATCTTTCGAGGATCCACCCGCTGTTCCTCCTGCAGCATTTGATCCGCTCTTGGAGCTGCGAAATATCTTGCGACCACGCAACTTGGGCAGCGATTTGGGCAACTTCAGTTGTGGCAATTTGGCTATGGAAAAGATTATAATGAAAATCAAATATAAGGAATCTAGCCTATATGGGGGAATAGGTATTTTACTTTATAGACTAGACCTTGGTCTAAAAATTAAGAATCCCTCAAGTTCATCCTACCACCTCCTACCTTTCAAACCGTCCACATCGATGCGTTGGCATAGATTTCGAAAATCCATGGAGGAACCGATGCGATCCGTATTCCTACTGCGATTTGGCTCCAAGTCGGAGCTGCGTTGCTCCAACTGCGATTCCGATTGCACCTGGTGGATGTGATGCTGATGATGATGGTAGTGCTGGAACTGCTGCTGCTGGTGGCTCATGGCACCACGCAAGCCAAGATCTATTCACTTTCCACTAGATCAGCAAGGCGATTGGAGATCAAAACCAAAACCGATACGGAAATAAAACCAGAAACGGAAACTGAACGGAATTCGTGGGACGTCCGATGCAGTTCAGCATTTTCGTCGGTTTGAAGAGGCTCCGGCGGAGAATAGCGCAGAAAAATACGGACTATGGCTGCGCCACTGGCACCTGTCAATGGAAAATCGCTAATTCAATTAGCACGCGGGGGATTTTCCAACCCTTTGTTTTGGTCGAAATAAGAGGTAGCTCCAGGGCGTTTCACTTTAACGCAAAGAAGTGCCAAAAAAAAAATCCACGCAAAGATAGAAAACCACAGTTTTTAGATTGATATGTAATCATTTCAAAAACATTCATTTCGAAAACAGTTTCTACTTTGTAATACTAAAGTGCATCTTGTGCTTTGCATTGCATTATTCGAATTAAAGGGTATTTCGCTGTCGACACCCTTTGCACTATCGTTTTAACTTGTTTTCCATCTCCTTTCGAACTATTTTTATGCTAACTGCCCTGGCACAATTTTCTAACCAGGTCTATGACGTTACCTCGCATAGCCCCCAATGTACATATGTACTTATTGATTCATTGACGGTTGTGCGTCTGGTTTTCTGGTTTTCTGGTCCTTCGCTGCATTTCGTTTACCAATTGCCACAGTTCTCTTGGCCATTTCCTCGGCGTCTGTTTTCACTGTCCCAAGGCAAATATCGTCGCAAAAGTAATAAATTCGCAATAATCGATTTTCGGTTCCCTCTGCGTTTGTTTTCTTCGCATTTTAGCTTTTTGTTTGCCTTTGTGTGGTTAATGATTCGAAATGGTAAAACGCATTCGATATCGAAATTGTGGGGTCTCTTTGCTCAAAATCAAAAGGAATTTCGAAATAGAAAATAATCAGTATTTTGATCACAACATTTGAGCTTGTTATTAAAATTCTAATCGATTTGAATTCAAATTTTGGAATTTAATTTTTTTTGCCATTTTTAGCAAATTTTGATGATGTTACCCCTTACAAAAAATGCGAAAATTTGGTCGAAAATTAATTTTTCAAAGTCCTTCCAAAAGTGATAGGGATGGTTAGTATTGGTAATTGGGAGCACAAAACGGTAATTCTTTTGGCAGTGTGGCCATTTTTAGTCTAGTTATAGTCAAAAAAGCCAACATGAAAATTGAGTTTTTTGCCAAAAATCGTTTCCCTGATTTTTTGTTAAATAAATAATCGGTATTTTGACCATAACATTAAAAATTACGGCCCAAATATGGAATGTCATATCTCGTTGAATTCGTAACGAAATTCCCTAGCGAACTGTGTCCAAACTTCGAAATTGTAATTTTTTGCCATTTTTCGCAAATTTTGATGATTTGCCATTTTTACAAAAAATGCGAAAATTTGGCCAAAAATAAATTTTGTAAAGTCCGTCAAAAAGTGATAGGAATGGTTAGTGTTGGTAATTGGGAGTAAAAAACGGTAATAATTTTAGTTGTGTGACCATTTTCGGCCAAGTTATGCTGAAAAAACGAATGGGGTATATTGAACTATGCGCCTTCTTTGATTTTTCGCATAAAAAGAAGTGAACCTTTGTAGCGAAGTTTTAGTGAAATGGTCGTTGAAAATTTTTTAATTTTTTCCATATGTTTTAATCGTTAAGAATCTAACCAGATTGTATTGCGTGCTTCTGAAAGTGAGAAATAAAACATTAGTGGGGAAAATTCGCGCGAACAAAGGAGAGTTTCGGATGAGACATCTGGTAGTCATTAGGCGAACACTTTTCTCGTTGAAATCAAGTTAAATAATCGCATTACTCACGGCTCTTTTTCCACTCTTTCCACTTTCTTTGCAGACATGAGAGACGTGCCACATAAGCTTATACCGCCCACACCACCCACCAGCCATAACGCCATTTCGCTCGCACTCACACGCTTGGCGCGACGCGATTTTCGCAATTTTCGCAATTGAAAAGTGTAAAGTTCTAGACACCATTATCAGCGTTGTCATAATCTTATTTTCGCAGTGCAACAGCAGAAAGTAATAAAAGCTCGGCTCGCATGCAATTTTCATTAGTGGGAAAATTGTTTGATATTTAAGAGGCAACCGAGGAATAAACAGAATCAACAGCAGCAGACACACACACACACATTCCAAGCCAAATTAATAATAGAAAGTGAAAAAAACAGCAAGCAGAAAACCAATAAAAGTTTAAACCAAAACGAAACACACTCGAGGGGGCGAGCGGAGAGCCAAACGACCAAAATGTGGCGGCAGTCAACGATACTGGCCGCGTTACTAGTGGCTCTTTTGTGTGCGGGCAGAGCAGAAAGCAAAGGTAAGCGATAAAAATCATATATATATTTAAAGAAAATAATCTATAATTAATTAATAACTCACTTGGGCTTCATTTGTATCTATATTGAGTGCAATTTATGGAACTGCTTTTAAGTACAGATCATAGATCACTTGGAGATTTCCACCAAAACCTAATGCTTCGAATTCCCCAAGTCCCAAAAATTAGTCACTGCTATAAATACGAGAAGCATTTAATGGGGTGGAAATCTTCAATTTATGCGATCAATTAGTAGACTGGAACCACCAGCACCCAATGCTCATCGATCTTGCCTCTCCTTTCCCGCATTCTTCCAGGCAATCGCCCGCCAAGAATCACCAAGCAACCGGCACCCGGAGAACTGCTCTTCAAAGTAGCGCAACAGAACAAGGAAAGTGACAATCCATTCATAATCGAGTGCGAAGCCGATGGACAACCCGAGCCAGAGTAAGTCAACTGAAGATCTGGAAGATCAACAAAATCTCAATAGAAGAGCAGAGCTCTTGGGGAATTGGATCGTTTAGTTTGGATCTATTTTATATCAGCTCGTTGTCTATATATTTATGTGTACCCTGCTCATCATGCCCTCTATTTTAATTCACATAAATCAAATTTAAGCAGTCGCGTCTACAAAGTTTTCCAAATCCAAAGAGTGCGTGTAAGAAATCGCATTTTTTGTTTATTTCATTTTAGCCTTGTTGTTCTAGACGGGTTGTTTTTTTTTACGAAATATTTGGCGTCGTCACGAGTATTTTTAACTCATATGAGTTAGAGCAGGAAGAAGCACATTCTAAGGCAACTTGATATAGTTTGCCCTAAAAAACAGTTTTCATATCCAAAAGAGCGAAACTAATTGATGGAAAATAAAACATAGTTTATGTTATACGGCTGTGCCAAGATTTAGCAAGAATTTTAATTTTAATAGATTTTTTCGTTTACCACGGCTGTGAAATGAACTAAAAAATAAGGCACCAAATAACATTGAAATATAAAATTTTCTGCTCAAATTGCACTTTACAGGGTATTAAATACTTCGTATATCAAACACATGGCTTTGTTCATGTGGCTGCGCTATTTCTGTCGCCAAAATGTCCAAAAATACATCTTTCTAAATGTGTTTAGAAGTTTTTAGAAGATTGGACGCCCCTCTCGTTTTACTTGTTGTTTTATTTTCGTCACGATGCAGGTCTCGTTGAGGAAGTGAAGTGATATTCGTTACTCTGAGTAATACACATAGACCTGCTCCATAAATACGATTTGAACCTGTTTCCGAAACACGTTTCGTTTCGGTTGTTTTATTCATAAACAGTTTAGATCACATTTTTATTAGTAGAGCATGTACTTGGTGACCATTGCAGTGGAATTGAGTCATTCCCTTGGAAAGTGCGGAATTTGAAGTTATCATTTTTGTGCACAAAGGGCATACAGTGGCTGATGATGATGATGACTACTACTACCACGATGATGATGATGATGGCATGACCTCATTGCCCGAGAACTGTGTGGGTGGGGGTGGTGTGGTCAAAAGTTGCGAAGACAAGCAGGGTGCCATCGTGAAATTCCATATTGTCTGGAAAATAGGACTGTGTTGTAAAATAGTTTGGTCCTCATTCTCAGTTTGCAGTTGAAAATGTCTTAATATAGTAATATTACCATAAACAGCAAAAAAAAAAGAAACGAAACATGCATATTGCATTAAATACAGAGGCTATTGGCTTTAAGAAAAAGTTACGGCATACAAAATTCAGCTTCAATATTTGTTTATAAAAATCTTTTTGCAAATGCAGCTATTTCGCTGTATTATAAATTTTGCAGATTTGGTAGCTCATTAGTTGATGTTTACTGTATGGCAATAAAAAATTGGCAACAAGTGCAAGCAGCGCAGCAGCAGCGCAGTCGACGTTGGCAGAATAGCAACAGATGGCCGAATGCCAGACAGACACACACACACACACACACAGATATGAAACACACACACACAAGTGCAGAACGTGAGAAATGTGCGAGAATACTAAGAATAAAAAGCAAGAAGAAGCATAAGGAATGGGAAAATTGTGTGTTGTTTATTTTTACACGTACGAAACTAAAATGGGTTAATAGTGGGAAATGTGTGCGCTTTTCCTTTGGCCCTCTCTCTCTCCCCCTCCCTCCCTCTCTTTACCCATACATCACTATCACTATCCCGCTCTGTCACAGCAAGTGGTTCAGGTACAGTGTTAGAAAATAAAAAAAATATCAGAGTCAAAAAGCTGTAATATCACAGAAAACCAGTTTGACCGGACGGCCAAGCACGTTGAGAATATTAACCAAAACGAAATGCAAACAAATTGTTGAAGAGAAAAAAAAAGAAATTTACTCAACTATGCCGGCTGGGCATTACGTAATTTTACCGGACAATTTTTAACAGTTTTTTCATAGAATTTTAAGAAAACTTGTTAGTGCCCCCACTTCGGGCGCCATCTACAGGCGAAAATTGTTACTACCATTGGTTTATTTTCAGTTTTTCAGTTGCCAGTTATTACATCTAGTTTTAATGCTTAGTACTTAAATTGGTAATTGGGAAAAACTAACTATTTAACTACAATCGATTAAAAAATGCTACAAAGATTTCGATTTAATAATTCGAAAGTCTATGGGCATTTTGCAGTTACGAAAGATATTTATTACAATGCAAACAGCGTGGGCATAAAACGGAAATTGCTGTCCAATTTTCATATTTTATCTTAGGCATGTAATAAGCTGAAATTACTAGCATTTTTTCTTTCCATTTTTAATTCATAATAATTTTGTTATGCTAGCTGGTTTGTGTTGGTTTCCATGCACAGAGAAAAAGTGTTGGCACTTGGGATTTGCAGATTGGTTTATTTGATTGTTACCTTAACAAAGAAACCCTTAGATATTTGAATAGAAATAGATATGATATTCAAGGGAATATAATTTATTTGACTTCCTATTTGTTTAATACCACTGTATTTTATTTGAAGTGTATAAACTCCAAATTCAGGCCGCATAAATTATATTCATATTAGACTTTTTTTTTATCTCTGTTTGCATTACATCAGACGTGCGCCCGATTTTCTATTACTTTTTTCGTAGCTGGGCTTATTTTTTGTGTGTGTGCTGCATTCTATCTATATATCCACATCTATATCTATCTATACGCCTCCGTGATTCAGCATGACACACTTTTATTGTTGTCATTGGCCGTCTGATGTCGCATTTTCTGCGTTTTATGTCGCTACTTTGTGGCTGTTGCTGTTGCAGTGGCAAATGCATAACGCGTATATTTTTAGAAATTACAATAATTTAATGATTCAATGATTGAGGCAACAAACGACCCTCAATGACCAAACCACGATTGATTAAAGATAGTGTTATAGTTTTGATTCATGTTTATATTCACAGTTACAGTTTCATAAATACTTTGGTTTTTCGACGGATTTTCATTTCTCTATTTCTACTGCCTAAGACTCTATAATAATGAGTCAGAATTTCGCCAGGCATATTTCAATTGATTGTATTTAATAATATGTATAAGTTGCAAACACATCTGCACAAAGAATCTGACGCATCGAAAGATGATTAATCCATGTGAAATGAAAACAAAAAAAAAAAAAAAAAACTGAAGTCAAGAAACGTGTTTTCTAATCATTTATCAATTCATTAGTGTTACAAAGTTTCCCCTGAGGGAAATATACGATTATCCGCATATTACTTTCCCTTTTTTCATTGTCTTTTTCTTGCCTCTTACAAATGAAACTATTTCCATATTGTTTGTGCCTCGCCTATTCTTCATTTTTTTTTCTGGCACTCTGGGGTTAAGCAGTTCAATTGAATCGGGTTAAAGCGCAGTTATTTAAACCTCTCAATTCCCCTTTGTCAACAGTTTAAACTTGTGTAAAAAGTGTAGAGCATTCTTTAAACTGCCCTTGAATTTGTAGGGTTTTAGGCTCGTCAGTATAGGACAAAAAAAAAAAGAAAAAAACTTACGCTGTTTGGTTTTGAAAAGTTGTTTGCTTAAACTTTGAAGAAAAACTAGTTTCGTCAGTTTTTTTTTTCTTTATGTTTATGCATGTGTGGGAGCCATGGCAGTCGTATTAACTATAAGGCAGACAAATACTTTGCTTTTATTTTGTTTGAAAAATGCCACGAAACTGAAGCAGAGCTTTTCGATTGCTTCATGTGCCATGGAAAATGTTTGTAAATGCATGTTTAAACCATTGCTATTTAATGCTTCAGCTTAAAGCAGCCAATTAGAATATTATCGCTTATCCTTGTAACCCAGAATATATTCCACATACGCAGTGTGTGTCAGCTGCTGGAAGATAAATAGAGATAAAAATATGGAGAAGTGAGTGGAGTTGAAGGCTCATTGATTTTTCACACCACGCTGCACAAAGTCCTTCAAAAGCTGTCGCTACTAGTTCATGTCCTTGAATGTTATTTTCCTTCATTCCTCCGCTTGGCCCACCCTCCCGTTTCCCAACTCCCCCTCGTTAATTTTGTTATTTTAGCTTCATGTTTCCCTAATGATTTTGTCTCGTCAGTTTGGCGCCAGCTTTGCCGCGACCACCCCCAAAAAATTCAAAATCAAGGGAAAAGGCAAACAAAATGTAGGGAAAAACTGCAACTGAACAATTCAGTCTTAAGTAGTCCGATTAAAATCCGGAAATTGCAACCCCAAAGTGATGGAGTCATCAAATGAAAAATGACTTGGTGAAAGATTGAGTACAGTGAAACCTAGCTAAGAGGAAGACATACAATATTATCTAAATATACGCACCCCTATGTTTAAAGCATGATGAATTTCTTAAAAGCATGGTCACACTGTTCGTGTTCTGAAAAGCAACTCTGCCTCGAATGGCGTAGCATAGCACAGTTCGACTGTACTTCCCTTTTGGTCTTTCTCGTCTCCCTTCCAGAGCATGATTCATGCGTATCAATCAAACTTTTTGGGCAAAGGGCGCAAAGTGGGAGAGGGGTGAAAGGTTATAGTTAGCGGTGGGAGTCAACTGATGACGACACGTTCCATTGTTGTTGTCTCGACTTGCCATTTTGTCATTTATTCGGCTTCTTCGGCTCATTCTTCCGACTTATTTTGGCTATTGCGCATATGAAGAATTAACGAAGAATTGTGGAAAGGGAAGTGCAGGGTGTGGAAATCGAAGGGAATCTTATCATATTTAATGCAGCCAAATTGAAGAAAATCGATGAACTGCGACAGCAGAAATAAGAGTAATAAGAGTAGGGCTTCCTATATAATTTGTTGTATTTTTTGGGAGGGTGGAAAGTAAATGGAGATATTACTTATTTATTTACCGAACCCAATGTGACTCATTGTTCGAGGGTAATAAATGCTGTACTTAGAAGATTGATTATTAAATCCTCCTAAAGCTCTTAATTGTATTACCAAAGTGAAGACGTGAAGAACCATGAAGAACGCTTGAGTTGCAGCAATTAAACTTCAACTTCATGAAAGTACTTGTCCACTTAAATAACCCAGAAGATCTCGGTATGTGCTCCATTTCGACATTATTCTGCAGTTGAAATTCTCCGCACGATGAAATAAATCATAAAGGTCTGCACTCAGATCTCTGGCTCAAGATTAAAGTCAGGAAAAAACCAACCTGTGCTCATAATCCGAAACCCCAAAACTGAAAAAGTTGAGAACTTTGTGTGTTGTAGCTTTTCCCAAAGTTTTCTCACGTTGCGTAGTGCATTCACGATCGTGATTCCTCGATTTCCCCTTTCGTACTTCTCAACTACCTTTCTTCTTTCGCCGACGACTTCGTCTAACGGTGGCTCGAGCACTCTTTTAACCCTTTTATGGTTTTATATGTTACAGTAGAGCCCAAGTTGGGGGCACAAGAAACATTACGCACATAACAATTACCAACGGAATGAGTGGTTTCTGCATTTCTTTCTCCTGCTTCTCGTTCAAGTTTCGTGACTTTAATGACGTTGCATAACTTTGAGAATTTAAATATAGCCAAACCCAAAAATGATATCAACATATTTTTGGAACTCGCCACTTCCGGTCCAGGTGTGTCCACAGGTGTCTTCTGCGGCCCATCTACTCGGCCCGGTTTTGTTTTTCTTTTTGCCCAGGAATTCCTTCCGTTCTTCAAGCCACCAAATGTTTTTTGATTCGGCTGTCAAGAACAGAAGCATCGTCTAAAACGATATCTAAACAAAAGCCACACTGGAAGAAAAGGATGTGGCATATAACATATTATTTCTGATTTAAATAATGTGTCTACTGTTCAATAGAAATTAACGTTTAGCAAAAAGTTCTTGATTATTTCATAATTTTGATTAACAATGGTTTGCAATTTTAATTTGTAGATGCATCCGCAATCTCTCAGTGTATATTTCCTTCGCCATCGATTTGTGTGCAAGCGAGATGGCAAGCGTTAATTTGGGGGATGCCCCTTGGGCGGAAAACGTTGTTGCTATCGAAATTGGGGGCTAATATGGTAGTTAACTGGCCAACATGCATACACATATGCTGCGCAAAAGGCCAACAAATTGAGCCAGTATTGGACACACACAAAGTTCTGAGTTATCGATAATAATTTGGAATATTTGAAATGAAATGCAAGTTACTTGTTCTTAATATTCTAATTAAACATTTCAATTATTTTGTTTTTGCTAATGCAAAGCCTAAAACCTCTGCTCACTCAACTTGCCACTGGGACAACTTCTCTCTTAAGTCTGAACTCCTAAGCCTTTTCCTAAATTCCCATACAATCCGCATCATCGTCATCATCTTTCATAGCTCGTAAAACCGAAAACGACTTTTTAAATATGTACAACACACACAGACAATATTTGCAAGTCGTTAGACGTCTACTCAAAACCCATTCCCTTGCACGATGCTGCGGCATCCTGTTGCAACATAAAGCGGAAAAAAAGTTCAACTCCAGGAGAAAGGAACTCCATTCATTCGATTCAAGTGTGTGTGGGTGTGTGTGAGTGTGTGTATTGGAATGCGGGTGCAACCCCTCAGGAGAATTCCCCTTTTCCATTCACCCAGCACAGTGGAATCAATATTTTAGGTACGTCAATTGCAGGTGATGTTTGGAAAACATTTGAATTGACTTAAGTATCGACTGGTTATAACAAACAAAATCATTCTACAATCTTAAAGAAACAACTTGATTTAGGTTCTAGTTATATTTTTTCATCTAGTATTTGTCTAATTATTCCACAGTAACTAGAGCTCGGAGTCCCATGTTGTTTTTCATGTCAGATGTTAAGTACAAACTTCGGTGTGCCGCCATTCCTCTTTACATTGCCCCTTAGGTGGCTGCGTTTTCATTCAATTCAGTCAGTGGAGTTATGCCTGGCTGGATGAGTCATCGTCCTGCCCCTTTTTGCCCATTCGCCCAGTTCTGGCCATCAAGTTCCTCCCTTTTGTGCCCCTCTCGCTGAAACCGGCACGTGGCAACTCCTTTGCTGTTTGTTTTAGCTAAAAGCGTTTGTTGCTCCCGTCTAATCCTTTCCCATCTGGTTTTTGCCTCCCTTCGCTTCTCTCATTCGCTTCGCAAATCAATAGAATAGAGCTTGCTCCTATTCACTCAGCGAATAATCATATGATATCTATATATGATATATATGATATCTAACTTTAAATATGTTGCTAGCTAAAACTCTATGGAGTTTGATTTTTGGTATGTGTGCATATTTAAACATTAACTGCTAACATACCAAAATTCATAACGATTAAAGGTTGCAATCCATTAAAAATTTCTCTCTCTGCACATCTGAGCTCTTAATGTGCTGTAATTGCAATTGAAAACGCATTGAAAGGCACATAACTGACATTTGACATCGTTGATATGATGAGTCGATTCAAAAGCCACTGGATAAGTGAGCGGAAGCCATATGGGGAGTCCACTTGAACTTGAGCAACCTCGATGAAAGAAAACAGAACTGAAAAATTACTACCGATCGCCACAAGCTAATTTCGTCGGACTCTCGGTGACTTGATGATTGCCCAAATGTTCCGGTGATTCAGACGTTTCCCCCCAAAATGCTCCAACGTTCATCTTCAATGCTACTGCGTGTCTGTTGTAATTTTACTTTATTTCACTTGATGTTGTCATTTTCGGCAGATGGACGAACAGATTGGGCAACCAACAGAAGGGCACGACAATGTCAATTGTTTTTTTTTTTTTTTTTTTACGCTGTTCTCTTATTTTGCTCGATCAGAAAGCACAAGAAAAGCACAATAATCATGAAAACAAAATGTATAAAACTTATTTTGTATGCTCTACTTAAGTTGGTACAAGATTACAATGATGCTAAAGAATTCGCTTTTTTGAACAAATAATGGGTAAAAGTATGACTGTTCTACTTGGCCAACTTACAAATATATGCATATATGTAAGTAATTTGTTCGTGGAATTACCAAATTGGTCACACAAAGGCGGAATGATTTAGTTAACTTTATTAGACTGGCCAGCTGAGGGTGGGACAGGACCCATGAGATTTTCCAGTTAGTAGTGTTACCATTTTTTTTTTTTTTTTTTTTTTTTTTTTTTTTTTTTTTTTTTTTTTTTTTTTTTGTATTTTGCGTTCCCTCGGGTCGTTGTCACACCTAATTTGCGTACTCGCTCGCTCCTTTGGGGCCATCCATCAACTGTTGCCATGCCAGGGTTCGCAGGTCACACAGGTCGGGTGTCACCTGCTCCTGCAAGGACCACCCCCCCTTCCTCTCCCTTCTGCATTTTCCTGCTGCTCCCTTTTTCGGGCCTTCCATCGAACTATAAAAAAAACATTGTTGTTTGCATGTTTGTTGGCCATTAATGAGCGCTGTTTCCCCCATTTCATTCGGCCCAATGTCCAATGTCCTATTTTCGTGTTTCGTATTGTTGTTATAGTGTTGTATAGTATAGTTGATACCTTGGAGACGCTTCCGCTTTCCCCACTTTCGCTGTGCGATATCCCGCCTGCTTTTTTATTACGAAATACAGGCAATGCACGACATTATGTCAGTTTCCTTTGAAAGTAATTCCTGGCAAGCAGAGACAGCAGAAGAGTTGTTTGTTCAAGTTGTTGAAGCTCCACTGTAGTGCTATTCGGTGTCATTGCTCGTTTGACATGCACAAAATGTCAACAAAACTGACGAAGCTGAGGCAAAATCACGCCCATTTTCTTGCGAATTTCAATTCCATTTCCTGTTTAGCTGGATTTCCCGATTTGGTATTAGCCGAAAGAGCTTTCTGCTGTTTTCCAGCATCCCAAGCAAAAAAAATGGACTGCGGGCCAACCCTTGTCGGCATTTCCTCGATTTTCACCCCCTCTAAAAAAAAAAAAGTAAAATACAAAAATACAACAAATGAACCCGCGGGCCATTTAAAGTTTTTTGCCATTTGGAGGCCGACAAAATTCACGAAATTAATTCGAAAAGAAGTCCAAGCCAAAAGGCAATGTACCCTAAAGTCTCACGGGAATGTGGAAAACGTGACTAATTTGGGTAATGAAATACAAGGAACGAGCTCTAATTAATTTAAATGTTCTAGGGAGAGTCATAAACTGGTATAAATTAAATAAAGTCAGTAGTTGTATGTATGTAATATAATAATTACAAGTTATATACACAAAAATAAAACGTGATCTTAATGTAATATATTCGCTGTGAGATCAATATTTATGAAATTATTAAATCAATATTTTTGGATGGCTAATAAAAAATGTCTCCACTTTTTTTCCACCTGTTGATCAGGGTATCATAATTTGCGGCTGAGTGCAGGATGCGGCATTCTTAGACCTAATACACATTTTGCTCCTTTTGTTTAACTTCGGTCTGAGGCCCCGCCCCCAACCACGCCCCCCTGCGCCGCTCAGTCCACTGTCTCGCCGACTGCCCACTTTTCCACCCCTCGCCCTCCCTTCTGCCAGTGGTTCTCCCCTCCTTGAGAGGAAATTTGCCTTTGGCTAAAAGCGGTTTTGGCCTGGCTCCTTTCCTTTTACTTCTAGCCCTGGCAGAGTGGCCACAATTGCGGTCACAATAATAGAGGCACAAGTGCTTAAACAGATGGATTTTCTTCTTTAAATTATATATTTATTTTGTTGTTATGAGCTTTATATATACATACATAGCTATTTATTGCATTGCATACCAAATTTCCAAAAATCCTAATTAAATGCTTGTGTTTGTATGTCTGCTATGGAAATGTATCTAGGCTTATGTATGTCTGTATGTTTGCATATAACTGGGTTACATACGTATGTATACTGACCACTTCCTTTCTTCTTTTTTTTTGTCAGTGAGCGCGCAAAAAAGTATGCTACGGTATTTTGTTATTTTGCAACCCCAAAAAGTAATGTACAAATGGAGCCCAACCGCTAAAACCCCTCAGCTATCACCCTCACACACACACACACACCCATCCACACTTATGCAAAGCAGCTTGTGTGTGTGTGTGTTTGTTTGTTTGTGTGTTTTAGCCGGGCTGATGAGTCATCAGCAGCCATATCCTGGCACTTCTTGGCGCATTTTCCATACAGATTTCTATCGCCATGAAAGGCTGGCAAATGCAAATGCGAGGGGGAAAGGAAAAGGAAAAGTCAGCTAAAGGAAAATCCGCTGAGGGGGCTGAGTTCGCTTGGCGGCGAAAAGGGGGCGGGCCAGTTAAGTGAAGCCAAGTCAACCCTAAAACTATCAGCGCACTTTGGGGTTAAGTGGTGTCGAGCTGGGACAAGAAGTAACATAAAGGAGCTGTCTACTAACCAGTAGCTCTTCAATATATGCCCGAATACATATACCCTGGATTTTTAACGAAAGTGTACAAGATAAAGGTTTACTTTACTTTCTTTTGCACTGTTTTGTGTTTTGCAGACATTCAGTTACATAACTTGCTGTTGTGCAAGTAGTGAGCATACCCTACCAGCTATATGATACCCTCTAGAAAACAAGTCATAAGAATGAATGTGCAAATGGGCGAATTCCTGCCGGCGTGGGCGTGACTGTGAGTGGGCGGGGGGCGTGGCGAGCAGCTGTTGTCTGGCCATTTAGCTGTTGTCTTTGGCAACCGTTTCAGGTGACCGCCTCGTCGTTGGCGGAACGCTAAGCGGTAAAAGGTATAGCCAGCCAAAGTTTCGATGGTGTCGAGCGATGGCGACAGGCGTCGTGCTTTACCGCTTGACTGCCCTTTTCTTTTTCCATTTCCATTTCCATTCCTGGCATCCTGGCGGTGGTATCCTTGCCTGGCTTTCCTGCCACTTGGCCAACAATTTATTGACCCGCCGACCAGTTTGTTTGGGCGCATAGTTTGGTTTAGTGTTTGCCGTTTGTCGGGGTTGAACAACTGCGCTTAATGTGTCATTGCCAACGGTTTACGGACTGTTTTTACCAACACGGGGGTTAAGTTTCTATACATTGATCCACGTGGCCTGATGGCAATATCCTGGCATTTCGCTGTCTCATTGCTTGACTCTTTGACCCACGCGACGAGGGCTCACAAATTCACTTTTCATTGACACAAATTAACACTTAGGGCCAAATTCAATTAACATTTGAAAAGTATCTACGCAAGACTGATCTTAAAACTATGAAAGTGTTAACTAGAATATCTAATTGGAGTACGGCACCAATTAAATTGTAATTTTTTAATCTGCATACTTGCCAGCACAACTCGTAAAATCAGTTGAGTCACTTGACTGACTGCAGTTCAACAAACTGACCGATCGCCCCTCGCCAATGCATAAATGCCCCAGAGTTCTCTTCACAGTTCAACTTACAACACTTAAAAACAATTCAAATGATTGACCTATTGCATGACCCGTCGTCAAGACCGAACCCAAAAAGATCCCAGATGAAAAGAGCTGAAAAAAAAAACCAGCTCAAGTATGGCAAACAAAAAAAGAAATAAATAAAAAAAAAAATGCTTAACAAGCTCAAGCAGCGCGGCTTGTTCACATAATTGACTCGAGCTTTTCAGTTTCATATAGATATATATGTATATAACAAGTCTACAACTATTCACAATTGCGGTGAAAATAATAGTGGGATTATATTTTATAAAAATTAATTTTATATATTTTTATATATAAAGTTACCATAAACATGAAGTTAGTAATCGCTAATAGGTTTTGTCATTTGGTTCAAGATAAAAACTAAAATGCAAGTATATAATATATCTCTAATATGCATAAATGTCTGGCATAGTTACAGTTACAAGAAAATTACAAGATGATGCACAAAGTTATGAAATGAACCAGCAAAAACTGGGCTCAGCTTGTTGACTTCCTTTTTGCCGCTTAATTGCAATTACTTGAGACATGAAACAAGCAAAAAAATAAAAAGAAAAAAAAAAACCATCATCCCCACGCACACTTCAATCAACATTTTTCGCAATTGGAAATTAAGCAAGTTGTCATAATTTGTGCATAAAAAGTGTCTTAATTTTCTTCTTAGCGCGCCGCCTGTAGAAATGTTGATTAAGCCAAATTAAATGCGGTAATTAACTTGTTAGAGAGTCTCGAACTTAATGAGTCGATTGGCAAGTGAGGAAATGCGGAAAACTGCGTCCAAATTGATGTTGAAATAAACAATTAAAGGTGCAATTAAAAGATATATAACAAATAATATTAAATAGTTAGTGTGGCAGATATGTATTAGTATAGGTAATAGGTTATTAGTTTTATTAGTAAAGTACCTCTATTTTCAATAACGAGTAATACATCGACTTACACCCCACCACTTCCACTTTTAACCCACAGATATAGTTGGATCAAGAACGGCAAGAAGTTCGACTGGCAGGCGTACGATAACCGCATGCTGCGGCAGCCAGGACGCGGCACCCTGGTGATCACCATACCCAAGGACGAGGATCGCGGCCACTACCAGTGCTTCGCGTCCAACGAATTTGGAACGGCCACCTCGAACTCGGTGTATGTGCGTAAGGCCGAGCTGAATGCCTTCAAGGATGAGGCGGCCAAGACTCTTGAGGCCGTGGAGGGTGAGCCCTTCATGCTGAAATGTGCCGCACCCGACGGCTTTCCCAGTCCGACGGTCAACTGGATGATCCAGGAGTCCATCGATGGCAGCATCAAGTCGATCAACAACTCTCGCATGACCCTCGATCCCGAGGGTAATCTCTGGTTCTCGAATGTTACCCGCGAGGATGCCAGCTCCGATTTCTACTACGCCTGCTCGGCCACCTCGGTGTTCCGCAGTGAATACAAGATCGGCAACAAGGTGCTCCTGGATGTCAAGCAGATGGGCGTTAGTGCCTCGCAGAACAAGCATCCGCCCGTGCGTCAGTATGTGTCCCGTCGCCAGTCCTTGGCGCTGCGCGGCAAGCGAATGGAACTGTTTTGCATCTACGGTGGAACTCCGCTGCCGCAGACCGTGTGGAGCAAGGATGGCCAGCGGATACAGTGGAGCGATCGAATAACGCAAGGACACTATGGCAAATCACTGGTCATTCGGCAGACAAACTTCGATGATGCCGGCACATACACCTGCGATGTGTCCAACGGTGTGGGCAATGCCCAATCCTTCTCCATCATCCTGAATGTTAACTCCGTGCCGTACTTTACCAAAGAACCTGAAATCGCCACCGCCGCCGAGGACGAAGAGGTGGTCTTCGAGTGTCGCGCTGCGGGTGTACCAGAGCCCAAGATCAGTTGGATTCACAATGGTAAGCCCATCGAGCAGAGCACCCCGAATCCCCGACGAACGGTTACGGACAACACAATCCGCATTATCAATCTGGTTAAGGGCGATACTGGCAACTATGGTTGCAACGCCACCAATTCGCTGGGATATGTGTACAAGGATGTCTACCTAAATGTCCAGGCTGAGCCGCCAACGATCTCCGAAGCTCCAGCAGCTGTGTCCACTGTGGATGGAAGGAATGTGACCATTAAGTGCAGGGTTAACGGATCCCCCAAGCCTCTGGTTAAATGGCTGAGGGCCAGCAACTGGCTGACCGGAGGTCGTTACAATGTCCAAGCTAACGGCGATCTGGAGATCCAAGACGTTACATTCTCGGATGCCGGCAAATACACATGCTATGCGCAGAACAAGTTTGGTGAAATTCAAGCCGATGGTTCGCTGGTGGTCAAGGAGCACACGAGAATTACCCAAGAGCCGCAGAACTACGAGGTGGCCGCCGGACAATCGGCCACGTTCCGCTGTAACGAAGCCCACGACGATACTCTGGAGATTGAGATCGATTGGTGGAAGGATGGCCAGTCCATTGACTTTGAGGCCCAGCCGCGATTCGTGAAGACCAATGATAATTCCCTGACGATTGCCAAGACCATGGAGCTGGATTCCGGCGAGTATACGTGCGTGGCCAGGACGCGTTTGGATGAGGCCACGGCCAGGGCGAATTTGATTGTCCAGGATGTGCCGAATGCGCCAAAACTCACCGGCATCACCTGCCAGGCCGACAAGGCCGAGATCCACTGGGAACAACAGGGAGACAATCGTTCGCCCATTCTGCACTACACCATCCAGTTCAATACATCGTTCACGCCCGCCTCCTGGGATGCCGCCTACGAGAAGGTGCCCAACACGGACTCCTCGTTCGTCGTCCAGATGTCACCGTGGGCCAACTACACGTTCCGTGTGATTGCCTTCAACAAGATCGGAGCCTCGCCGCCGTCGGCGCACAGCGATAGTTGCACCACGCAGCCGGATGTGCCCTTCAAGAATCCCGATAATGTCGTTGGCCAGGGCACCGAGCCGAACAATCTGGTCATCTCCTGGACTCCCATGCCCGAAATCGAGCACAATGCCCCCAATTTCCACTATTATGTGAGCTGGAAACGCGATATCCCTGCTGCTGCTTGGGAAAATAATAACATATTCGACTGGCGACAGAACAACATTGTGATTGCCGATCAACCGACGTTCGTGAAGTATCTGATCAAGGTGGTGGCCATCAACGATAGGGGTGAGTCCAATGTGGCCGCCGAGGAGGTGGTTGGCTACTCTGGCGAAGATCGTCCCCTGGATGCGCCCACCAACTTCACGATGAGGCAGATCACATCCTCGACCAGTGGCTACATGGCCTGGACGCCGGTAAGTGAGGAATCGGTGCGCGGACACTTCAAGGGCTACAAAATCCAAACGTGGACGGAGAACGAGGGCGAGGAGGGTCTGCGGGAGATCCATGTGAAGGGTGATACCCACAACGCTCTGGTCACACAATTCAAGCCCGATTCAAAGAACTATGCCCGCATTTTGGCTTACAATGGACGCTTCAATGGCCCACCCAGTGCCGTCATCGACTTCGATACTCCGGAGGGTGTACCATCGCCGGTTCAGGGACTGGATGCCTATCCCCTGGGCTCCTCTGCCTTCATGCTCCACTGGAAGAAGCCGCTGTATCCCAATGGCAAGCTCACTGGCTACAAGATCTACTACGAGGAGGTTAAGGAGAGCTATGTGGGCGAGCGACGCGAATACGATCCCCACATCACCGATCCCAGGGTCACACGCATGAAGATGGCCGGCCTGAAGCCCAACTCCAAGTACCGCATCTCCATCACTGCCACCACGAAAATGGGCGAGGGATCTGAGTAAGTATATTTTTACTCAATATGTATGTCTGTCTGTATTTAACTAATTGTACGTTCTGCTTTCTATAGACACTATATCGAGAAGACCACGCTCAAGGATGCCGTCAATGTGGCCCCTGCCACGCCCTCCTTCTCCTGGGAGCAACTGCCATCCGACAATGGACTAGCCAAGTTCCGCATCAACTGGCTGCCAAGTACCGAGGATCATCCGGGCACTCACTTCTTTACGATGCACAGGTAAGATCAAAATACACATATATATTCTCGACTGACCACAAGTGATAATTGAATATATTTCCGTGTCCAGGATCAAGGGCGAAACCCAATGGATACGCGAGAATGAGGAAAAGAACTCCGATTACCAGGAGGTCGGCGGCTTAGATCCGGAGACCGCCTATGAGTTCCGCGTGGTCTCCGTGGATGGCCACTTCAACACGGAGAGTGCCACGCAGGAGATCGACACGAACACCGTTGAGGGACCAATAATGGTGGCCAACGAGACAGTGGCCAATGCCGGATGGTTCATTGGCATGATGCTGGCCCTGGCCTTCATCATCATCCTCTTCATCATCATCTGCATTATCCGACGCAATCGAGGCGGAAAGTACGATGTCCACGATCGGGAGCTGGCCAACGGCCGGCGGGATTATCCCGAAGAGGGCGGCTTCCACGAGTACTCGCAACCGTAAGTTCAAAATCGTATATCAATTCGATAGCAAATCGCTTAACAAATCGAAATACAACAGGTTGGATAACAAGAGCGCTGGTCGCCAATCCGTGAGTTCAGCGAACAAACCGGGCGTGGAAAGCGATACCGATTCGATGGCCGAATACGGTGATGGCGACACAGGTTAGAGTCCTTTTTATATGCCACCTCTCTCATATCATTTACGTATATATCATACGAGTGTGTCCTCCAGTGCTACTCACATGGAGTTTCCTACTATCCTCGAATGCGGTAATGCTGCGTTGGAATCTTTTTTATACACTTATAGCACTTAAGATCTAAATCCGTTTTTATTAGATTTTTGTGATCCTAACTTAAAAATGCAAATTTATTTTTTTAGTCGCATGTTTTGTCTGTATACAGTTTAGATAATGATATATTAAAACGCTGCATTACCGTTATGGAAGTACTAGATAGAGTTGTCCATCTAGAGTCACATCTAGCACACCACCTTCAACTGCTCATTACATTTTTGTTGTCTCTCTTTGGTTGTTTTTTCACTCTCTTGATTTTCTTTGCCACATTTGTTTTTGTTTTATTTCGCGCATTGATGACGATTGTGTTTGGGGATATAAAAATGATGATCAGCTGTGGCCACAGCCGCTGCTCGTGCAGCTGCCGCAGCACGCAGCAAGTCAACGTCGCTGCCAACGTCTACCCAACAACAACAACAAGAGCACCAACAACCTCTGTCGACGACGGCGTCAACTGTTCCATTGCTCACCTTGGCCCCACCCTCACCCTCTTCCACCTCCAACTCCCCCACTGCTGCCCCGCCCTCCTACGAACTGTGCGTGGCGGATGCTGAGCACCGCAAGGCCTAAGAGAGAGTGTGGTGAAAAGGGGGAGCGATCCTTTCGCTCTCCCAGTCAATGTTGTTGTTGTTATCCAATTAGCCAGGTAGCTCTCTCTCTCTCTCTCTTAATTCGTACCGCTGCCTGTTCTGTTTCCCTTGCGGCTCAATTCCTTGCGCTTCAAAGAGAGCTTAGTGCCAAATACATTAGTGGAAGCACACATAAAAATGAAAATAGTACGAAAATACTAATGTAAAGTAGATACTATGAAGATTATGCATTAAATTAATGTTGCTGTCCCAAAAATGTTGACCCCTGCTATACATTTGACTGCTGCTGCAAGTGTCGTGCTTCCTCTCTCTTATGTCGCTTCCAAGATGCTGCATGAAGTTCAAGGCTCTGCCGAACCCTTCAGGCAACCGAAGAGAGCCACTTGCCGTTATAAGGCCGCTCCTGCGCTTTTGCTTTCCCCGATTGATTTATTGATCTCTGCACGAAGTTGCTTTCCTTTCCAGTTTGTTGTTCGTTCTCTTCTAATACTAACCATGCTCATGAAAGAGAATATTCATTCATTTGCTGTCCACCAGTGGACCAATATCGATTTTCCACCAGTGGAAAATATCGATGGAAATTGATCATCAAATCATTTCGAGCAACTTGCATATTTTGTGTTCCTTGTTATGTGTTCTTTGTTTATACGTTCCATATTGTTTATTACTTTTAATTGCACTATATTTTATTTATATTATATTTGTATAATTTTTTTCTTTTTCCTAAACACGTAAAATAAACACAATCACAATCAATATTAAATCGACACCGACAACCAATATCCAGGCATGAATGAAGATGGATCCTTTATTGGCCAATATGGACGCAAAGGACTTTGATTTAATTAGTAAGCAGCGCACCGCAACAGCAACTCAAAAATAATATCGAAACCGAGCCCTTAACCCCAAAAATCAAAAAATCAACAAGACCAAACACCATCACAGCAGAAAAATGAGAAATGATTGGAAATAATAAATAATAGTAGCCTACATTTTATTCGACTAAGTGCAAACACCACGACTAATTTAAAGTATATATAAAAATGGAGGTTTTATATATAACTATTAAAATCTAAAAAAGTGTAAAAAAAAAAAACAAAACGAATGCAAATCAATACTGCCAACAACAAGCAACACAACAGCAAAAACAACAACAACGAGAATGCAGCAAAAAGGCTATTATCAAAATAAAAGTCTTCATATCGGAAGAAGTAGTTATCGAAAAAGAATGCATGCGAATCAAACCGAATTATGAAAAAAATCATATAATTTTCTGGACGTTATGGAGATGATGAGTGTAATTTTTTTGTTAAGAAATTTAAGAAACTATGTATGAGGAAAATAATGAAGCTCGCTTATAAAATCTCTATATTGCGCACATGTCTACCTGTCCCACTCTGTCCCCGGTACTCTGTATATCTCTGTCCCGCTCTCTCCCTTCTCTACTTGTAATGCATATATATTTATAAATATAAAGCGTAAATAAGTTATAATTTAGTAATTTTTTTATAAAGCAACAGCACTTGAATGTCAAATCTCCGTTTTGGATTGGTCGTAAATCGAAATGAAACTCTCTTTTAGCTTACATGTTTACTACTTTATTTAAGCCTATTGTGTGTATTTTGTTTTTATTTCATTATCTTATGTTTTTAGTTTGTGTAATAACTTTGAATTTTTTTGCTTTGAAATCGAAACAATGTTTTAGTATAGCCTCCCGTTTGTTTTCCGGGAAGAGCAACAAAAATGAAGTGTATTTTTTCAGTGTATTTAATATTAAAGAATGAATGAAGAAAACATCATAATTATATGAAAATATAATTTTTTTTACATATGTTGATCTACGTTCGCATATTAATTTAGAAAGAAAACAAACAAAATAAAGAAAACCGAATAATAAACAATTACAATTGTGTAGACTTGGGAATTATTTGTTAATTAATTTAAATTAAACAAAAATGCATGCCAGAGTAGGCTTGTTATTGATATTTGGTTAAACCGAATTCATTTAAGTTCCTTTTTTGGCTTCTCTTCATTTTGAACTGACTCATTTGCCAGGTAAAGTTGAGTATAATTTCAAGTATTATTATTATTATTATATCTTTTAAGTTATTATTTGTATCTGTAGTTTGCCTGACAAAGTAGTTGTAGTTTAACCCAAAATCCCCGAAGTTTTCATCCTTAAATAAGCGGATTACGAATTATAACAAAACTAACATACTCTATAATTATATTAAATCGCGATTACGAAATCTCACTGGTGTTCGTTGTGGTTAACCTAAACTATAAACATTAATCGTAACACAAAGAAAACACAATTTAACATATCATTTTGCACCGGCTAAGTTATTAATTAAATGTTAACGAAATTGCAATAAACAACAATCACAATTGCAATGGGGTTGTAATAGAATGAATCGGGAATTGTATGTAGAATGAAAACTAATATTGTATATATCTTTCTAATCCCAGGACAATTTACCGAGGATGGCTCCTTCATTGGCCAATATGTTCCTGGAAAGCTCCAACCGCCGGTTAGCCCACAGCCACTGAACAATTCCGCTGCGGCGCATCAGGCGGCGCCAACTGCCGGAGGATCGGGAGCAGCCGGATCGGCAGCAGCTGCCGGAGCTTCGGGCGGAGCATCATCCGCCGGTGGAGCAGCTGCCGGAGGAGCATCTGCCAGCAATGGAGGAGCTGCAGCCGGAGCCGTGGCCACCTACGTCTAAGAGGCGTGGCTGGGATTCACATGCCCCATTGTTCTCCTGATTTTCTACCAAACGATTCAAACGCCTCTTAAACAAAAAGAAACTGTGTAATTCTATGTGTAAAACGAAAACTGCTTTAAGTGTCTGCAAAAAAAAAGAAAGAAGAAAACATTATAATTAACTCAAATCGAGAAACAATTGTAAAGTGAAGGAAAACTCGCATGAATTTAAAGCATATAATTTTGCTTCTTTTGGCTTATGAAATTATTATAGCAAACAGTTAAACGCCTTTTCAAAAACAAAAAACAAAAACAAAGAAACTTTTGTATAAGCTTAAAAAAAAAAAAACAAAACACAAAAAATGAATGTAAACGTTGACAAATGTATGGAGAAGTAGAAGGACGATTAATGATAATGCCTGTTTTGTGTAATAATTTTTTTTTTTACAAAAATACCTTTAAGTTATGAGTGGCACAAGGATCATTGTCTACATGGAAACCGCGTCGAGTTTGTAAGCCAAAGAGCCGGCGAACCAAGGAGTCGAGTGAGGGAACGGAGGCAATAGCGACAGATATATGCGTTTATATCGATTCCGGTCTCAGCTAAACTAGGAACTGTTCAAAATGTACAAAAACCAAGGCTTAAATGAGAACCATCGGGCAGCTTCGACCAATGATCAATGACTGAATTGCGAAGGAAATGCCCGGACTATTTTGCAATCAACTACACAGCACAGCGCGTGTCTGCTCCTCAATGTCCAATGACTAACCAAAATATCGATGTGTTCAACTAGCAGCAAGTCAAATACTCAACTTGACCTCGATCACTGTTCGCCACAATCAAAGACTTAAGGGCAGAGCAGATTTTCCAGCGCCAGTTCAAGATATCCAGGAGAAGCTGAGGCAGCAGCTTTCCTTCGTCGGCAATTCGCATATATTTGTGAATATGTGTATCGTATAAGTTCCGATTTTCGTCCATAGTCTAATGCAATTTTTCGCGTCTAGTATTTAAACAGAATCCCTTCAGTTTGTCCATTAATGATTTAAGTAAAGCAAATTAGTTAATTAACAAATTAGTTGGCCCACTCGCACGAGTTCGTCATTGTAACCTATATTATTATACGATTAATACGCAGCTGACAAACCTATAATGGTTCCACATAGTACTCCCTCTTATTTGAATAAAAAATGTTAAAAAGCCTCGAGATGCCAGTTGCGTCTCTGGTTTCCACTTAATCCAAATATCTGTAATAATAACAATGTATTCATAATTTTTTTTAAACTAAAAAACACACACAAAGTGGCACTAGAGTCTAATGAAATAAAAACACAATAAAACAAATGAAGTAAAAAATACAATTTTAGTTTTTGAAAATCTTCTCTGCCGCTTTGAGAGAAGAAACGCTTTGAACTTGAACTAAGAAACTCGATCAAAATATATATATAGTAATATATATTTTTTAGTGTACACACTGCGCTTTAATCGACACCCGAAGAACATAAAAAACAAAAGACGCAATCCCATAACTGACTAGATTTTTGAGACGTTAATTCGAATTGGTTCGGCTTTATTTGCGAATTAGGCAGTATATTAAGTATATACCTTAGGTGGATAAATAAGCTTATGATAATTTGATCTTTAACGAACATACAGGGTTGCTTAGTCAAATTTTTGCATAGATTTACGGATTACGAAAAACATAATGGCGGAGTAGGCGTGTAATTTGATGACTCATATTTTGTGCACTGCGTTCTGTTTGTTGTTATTTCAATTAGCTACCTATGTATGTATAATGAACTATAATCCCCGGCTTCAGCATAGTTTTCAATCGAATACCCAATACCCAGCCTCCCCAAAAACCGAGCCCACACTAAAAACTGGGAGACAACCGAACGATCCACAAACATAATTCACCTGCACCACGCATATCCCAACGATTGATATAGCAGATATACGAGGAGGAAGTAGAGCGGAGGGAAAACTAGGAAACTAGATCGGAAAAAGGACATGCAAGGACAACAAGACAAAAGAACTACATAAAACAATACAAACAAAACTTGCTATACAAACGTATATATGGATATATGATATATATTTACAGTATAGAGGACAACGATCTAAATCTAATGTTCATGACAAAGCGATATATATATATATATATATACATACAAAACATATAGAGAGATGTATAAGATTTTGCATAGATATTGTGATTTCCCAAAATAAAAACTCAAAATAGTCAATAACAATGTGGAAACTGAAAAACCAAACGTAAACCAATTAACTAAACTAATATTTCCTCTTTTGTCGTATGAAATTAAAAACTAACTAAAGTGTTCATCAGTGGAATTTTCGAAATAATCGCTCGTCTTCGATGACGGAGCTTAAGATTTCGATAGCGATAGAACCACAACAACAACAACAACAACTGCACTGCCTGTGTCGGGTTCTATTTTACATTTACATCTACATTTACAGAATCATAAGAATTTACACACTCTAATAAGCGCCGGTCGAGAAATTCAGAATTGAAAACTCAGAATGCCGAAAGCTAAACAACATCCCAAGCAAACATTTTGGAAACTAATAATGGTTATTTGCACAATACTGTGATTCCTAGCAAGAAACAAGAAGACACGATGAACAATGAACGATAAACGCTATTAATTATCGACTTTTGTGTGTTTGTGTGGTTTGGAAATCGATGTGTTTGTATTGTACGTATATTTTTCACAGCATGCTGAAAATGTTTGCAACAAGAACTACTTATCTAACCACTCAGTAATATCCAACTTGATCAATTTACTTGCATATGATTATTACGATTATTATTGCTAACCAAAGGCCTAACAACAACTTAAATATTACGCCGAACGAAATCGAAAACAAATGATAAAACACAAGAATACAAAGTACTTTTTTAAAATGAGTTTTTAGCGAATCAAATATAAACTTAAGATTAACAAATTCGTATACAACAAACAAGCATAAATGAAAGCAGCGTCTACAAAATCCACAACCAGATCAGAAAAAGCAGGAGAATAATCAAAACGAGAAAATGAAGAAAAGGCTATCCAGAAAAATGATCAGAAAACGTGTAAGCTGTAAAACCTATAATGAGAAATAAACTATAGAAACTATATAAAATGATCAAGTCTTCGGCGTTTCATTCCCCCCATAGTAAGTATTTGAAATGATGTACATTTTCTCAAAGATTTATGGTACACACTTTATTTAAAATGAATTCTTCTTAAACATGTGATTATGATATAAGCTACACACAACTGATGCTCTAAACATTCGGCTCTTTCGATTTAGAAAGAACTTTGCTAAGCAACTGCTATGGTATCTTAAACAATCACATACCATACATATATTTAACTAACAGTTGCTCGTTGCCCCGCTTCCCTGGGTCCTCCTGCTCTTACAGCGGCTGTGAGGCCTTGTCAGCTTCTCGCTCCGCGTCTCACGGCCAGAAAGCACCTAGTCCATTGCCTGGGAGTCAGGCTAAATTCCCCGCCTGACTGGTTTGGGTGCGAACAACACCTTGGCCGGCTTGCAGAGCTCCAGTTCGCTGCCGGGACGCACGGCCAGGCACAGCTGGATCTCCACCAGCGACGACTCCGTCCAAACGCTGTGCGACAGCAGGATTGTGGTGCGCAGGCGCACGTTGGTCTTGTGCTCGCCCTGCTCCGTCATAATGGGCTTGAAGTCACTCTGCTTCGGCACCACGGTGTGCATGTGCTGGTCCGGATACTTGATCTTGATCCTCATGTCCGCCTTCTGGGACTCCAGCAGATTGTCGATTTCCGCCACAAAAGGAACGGCTGCTATCAGGCCAGCCGTGACCTTAATTACATTATCCTGCGATTGCAGCGGACATGGCTCGAGGATGTTGGCCACGCAGCGGCGTATTTTGTCATTGGCGGGTGGCAATGCAAGCGGAGGAGCCTGCTGGACCAGCGGCAGTATTTCGCGAAAGACGCGACCCGGCTTGGGATCCGATATGCCATCCAGTTTGCTTAGCAGCTGGCGGGTGAAGCTATCGGGCTGGGCATCCCTACTAACCCCCGCTTTCATGGGCATATCGGGCTCTATCACCGGTGGCTTCTCCTCCTCATCCTTCGTAATCGCCTTGATGAACTCACTTATATCGCCGGCGGTTTGCAATAGCATCTGGCACGGGCCCAAGGCACTCTGTGAGCGATCCCTGACCACGAGGACCAAGTGAAGCGCGCAAGCCCTCAGGCGCAGCTGCTTCACCTGCAAGATATCGCCGTAATTGAGGCCGGAGAACGTGTGCTGCAGCTTGAGACAGTTTCGGATGAGCGCTGCCAGTGATTCCTTCAAGGGCACCCTGCTGCGTTGCGTGCTGGCGCAGCGCTGCATCTGCTCGATCTGGATCTGGGCCGCCAAGAAGGTCTCTAAAAAGTTTGAGGTGCCGTACATGCCCGCATCAATGGATCCCAGGCGCTAAAGTTTATAAAACAAACATAGTAAACATTAGTAATCAGTTGTAATAATCCCGGCGGGCGTACAAACCTGCAGATTAGACTGGGCAGTCTGGAGCAGCTCCAAGCGCTCGTCAGTCATTGTGAAGATCTCTTCGATGTGACTGAGAATCATCTGCAAGTACTCCGCCGAACTGCCAGCTTGGTGCACAGCCGAATCGATCCTGTGCGTCGCACTCGCCGAGGACGCACCCTCGATGGGCAACTGGGGCACCAGATTCGGCATCGAGTCTCTCAGATAGGCGTAATGGCGATGGGTGGCCGTGGGCAGCAAACTGATAATGGGCACCAGGTGTTCTGCAGCATTGAAGACAAGTATCAGAACGCACAGATACGCTGGATCCTCGACATCACGTTCGGGCGTCTCGAAGAAGGGATGCACATAAAGCAGGTGGACGGCGACAGCCATCACCAAATGCGGATGCTTCTGGCCAATCTTGCGCATGCAGGCGTAGGTGGAGTGCCGATCCTGTGGATACTTGGCCAGCACATCTAGCAGCTTCTGCACCACCATTAGCAGGCACGTTTGTGTGGACACTCTGCAGGCGCCCAGCATGAGATGTAGTCCCTCGCGCACGTCCACGGAGTAATCCTCAAGCGATCCAAGCATTATCTCCAGCTGATCCTCGCGCAGCACTATGTGCCTGGCAATGGCCGTTAAACTATAGATGGCCTTCAGCCGCACATCCTCGATCTCGTCGTTGAACATATCCACAAGGAAGTCCAGGCTGGTCACCGCGAAATCCGGTCGAGATAGAGCAAGCTTGCACATGGAGGCCACTGCCGCAGTACGCACCTCCAGGAACTCATCTTCTAGACCATGTATAAGGGCGCCACAGGCGCCGCTGGCTATAATTGAGATGCTCTGAGCATCGAGGTGCTCTTGCGGAGCATCGTCTGCCCACCGTTTACCCGATGACCACTCTCCGCTGGCCACCAGGCGAGCACCTCTCTCGTGCGCCGTCCGCTTTCGGCGCAGATTGCTCATCAGCTTTTTGTCGAGTGTCTGGTGTAGGAACTCCCTGCTTACGGCGGTCATCCCACCCAGCAGTTCCGCTGCGAGCACGCGAATTTGCAGCGATAGATCGCACAGGGCTTCGCAGACCTTGCTGAACGCAGCGTCTATCATGCGCAGCTCCTCCTGCTGACGGTCCGAGGGTAAAATATAGTCCGGATGCCGATTGCCCAGCATGAAGACCAGCTGCAGTGCCTCTTTGCGCACGCACTCGTAGTCATCCTTCATGGCCTCGACGGCACGCTTGTAGAGCACCGCCGGCAGCTGGGATCCCCGTTCGCCGAGGGTCAGCAGGGCGTGCAGAGCCTGGGCACGAACGCTCGAGTCCTGCGAGTCGATGTAGAAGGCTAACTTCCATACGTAATGACGCTCACCCTCCATTTTGGTGGCAAAACGACCGATCACCAGCATGGCGTTCTTCTGCGTATGCGTGGAACCGGAGCGGAGCTGCTCCTTGGCCAGGTGGGCCACCTGGGTTTTGTACGATATGGGCAACATGTGCTTCCTACGCTCCCCGATTCGAAACAGGCACATCATGCCCTGGGCGAGCACTTTCTGGGACACCTCCTTCCTCAACAAGAAGATAAAGTAGTCGATGATCATGGTAAGCGCCTGCTCGGTGGCACACTCGCAACCCAATCCGGACAGCAGTTCGAGCAGCTTCACCCGGATGGAGGTGTCGCTATCGCGTTCCTGTAGCTGATAAAGTTGGAAGATCTTGCTGGCCACCTCCTTAAGCTCGCCCATTTCCACGTCCTCGTAGGATATCTCATCGGTGATCTTGACCAAGAGCTCCAGCAGTTCTCTGCTATTAGCGGCTGTCATTGGAGGAGCTCCAGTCGCCGCAGCCGGCGGATTTCCGATGACACCTATTGACGGAGCTCCCGTTGAAGCAACTGGTGTCCCAGTGGGCAGGACCAACGCGCCGGAGGGCAGGTTGCCCACATAGGCGTCCAGTTGGTTGAGCGCCGTCAGCTTGCGCTCCACATTGCCCGCTTTTCCGGATTTCCCGCCCTTGGCATCAGCGGCCAGTGTTTGCAAACGCAGCTTCTTCACCGGCGGCGACCCGTCCACCGTTTCCACATAGGTGCCTAAGCGCTTCTTAATGGCCAGCGCCATGATTTCCTTTTCGTTTGCGCGAGTCAACCAATGAAGACCGGAATTTCACTCTTTCACTTGGTTAAGGTAAACCGCAAATTAGAGATGGCACACCACCGATGCCAACCACCCGCCCCTAGCGATGGCATCGAGACCGCGCAAATAAACTTCTTGCTGGTGGACAACACATCAATAAATGAATTGCTTTCACAAGAGTGATAATGGTAATATCACTAGGCATTTAATAATTATATTATATAAAAAAAAAATGTGGCATTTAGTAATCATATAAAGACAACTAGGCAACCTTGAAGACCTGAAACATCGATAGCATAGTGAGAAATCGATGTTTTCTTTTCGTCTTTTGTTGTGCTCTCGGTCTTCTTCCTAAAGTGAAAACTCAACAAAGTGATGATGATTCATCAACCACTATTTGGGTATTCATCCTCAACTCGGGTTGATTCGCCCGTAAATCATTACTTATAATTAAATTGATCCTTGTTTCTACTATGTCATCTCACATGGGCATAGTTAAGATTTCTGTACGCCGTTCATCTCCACGTTCAAAAAGGACAAGGGGTCTTCATCTACCTTGCCCTTCTTTTTAGCTGCGCAATTCTTTACGCATCTCATGGCTTTGGATAAGACTTTTTCCGAGGGTAGCGTCGGTTCCACCTGACCGATGGCATCTGTAGTTGGGAACAATTATTAAGTGGACCACTAAAAGTTCGATATCGAGCACTAAACTTACTCATAAGCGAACGAAACAGATGTTCGTGATCTTTAAGCCTTTTCTTCTTCTGATTCCCATCAATATTGTAGTTCAGGAGGATATCCTCGGAGAAAATGAGTCTTATGGTTCGACTTAATCTTCCCTGGCGCAGGAATTTCCGGATGGAATTCGTCTGATCAGGGATCATATGAGTAAAACTATATACATATATATTCTAGTGAGGGAAAAGCATAAGGAAGAGGAAACTTACATAGATCCCCCTGGAGTCCTGGCTTACCTTGTGATCCACTTCGACCAGATCTCTCTCACACAGAATTGGAAAATCATCGTCCGGATTTCCCTTCGCCTTCGGCTTGGTCGTTTTCATCGACTGCTTAACGAATTCCGTGAGTGTCTTAACCGCCCTTGTCAAGTTTTCGATTTCCGCGCTCTGCGACAGGACTCGTGAATTGAGTTCTAGGTGGGTTAGGTAGTGGGTGATATGATCCGGTGTTATAAGATATGCCACAAACATACCATCTATCTTTGTCAGCAGCATGGCATTGGCTGCGATATGACTATGCTCGGTGGCGAGGCAAAGCCTCTTGATTTCAGGAGTTGTTTCGCTAATTTTCAGCATTGAAGTGAATATATTGAGTTTACGAATGGAGGAAAATCCCTAATGGAAGCGATTCGCTTCGCTACACAGTTAAGCTCCGAATGGAATTCCTCGCTGTTTCATCATTGCCTTCGCCAGCCGACGAATGGGAATGCAAGACACAGACAAAAACTCCCTCTTGCTCACCACGTATGAGTAGCTGGTGAATCAGTGATGACGACGTCTGATTAGCGGCGGAACTGTACATCAGTACAGATCACATGGTGAAAGCCCGAATATCGCATGACCCCACCAATCGCATAAGCCACAGGATAAATAATACTTATTGTTTATAATAATCACACGGTTTTTTACGAACGAAGTTGGTAGTGCGTCCTGTCAGTTGAGTATGTGGAAATATCATGGACAGCCCCCCAATAACAAATGCTAAACTGAGTTTTTAATATAATAATGTTTTAATATATTTTTTTATGTTACAGTTAAATTTGAAACCATAATTAACAAAATATTTGGATGTCATCGATATCTTGTAATAGGACCGTTCACTTAGCGAAGTTGGCAGCCTTGGCGGATCTAGTGAGCACATCCACCTTTCGCTTATCAGGTCTATCGATAACGTCACTAACGTCACATCAATCGATTCGTGAACCAGCTCTATCGCGAAACGGTCGCGTGTTCGCACGCAAATTGCAATATAAATCAACAGAAATTGACAGGGAACGCTGCAAAAAGGCGACGATTGAGGCCTGCGATCTGCACAGGAAATGCACAATTGTGAAGCGCTATTTAATAAATTCGGTAATGTTCGATTCTCGAAAGAACCAGTCGTGTGCGTCTGTATGTGCTGCGAATGTCTCTCTGTGTGCGGGTGTGTGGGGTGTGCATAAAAGGCATAGAGGCAGCAAGGAGTGAAAGAGAGAGCCCCATCGTCAGCGCAACGAAAGTGAGCGAGAAGCAGAAATTGTTAGTGCTTATAAGGATATATAATGCGGAGGGAGAGAGAGACAGTAAGAAAGAGCGGAAGAAGCAGTTGCGACGCCGACCGACAACAACTGTAATTTTCCATTAATTTTTGGGCGGGTTTTGTGCTGCACAATAATATAACTTGGATTATTTTGTATAACCACCATGTGTATTTTGTTCACGTTTTGCTGCGTGTGTAGGTGTGAGTATATGTATGTGTGATAAACTTGAAATACAACGCAATCGCAACGAGAACCAAAACTTGTCAAGGTAAAACGGCTAAAAAAAAAAAGAAGAAACGAATTGTGTGTGAAAAATTCCAACTGAATTACGCGAGAAATCATGTGAAGAGCAGTTCGATACGCATGTGTGTGCGTGCAATAGAATACGGGGGGAGAGCGGGCGTGCGTTTGGAGTAGTCTCCTTAATTGATTTTCGCTTAATTACTGCAGCGGTTGCATAAATTAAATGTTTACATTTGCCCCGGACAGTGCTGTAAAGAGAGAGAGCCCTTAGCAGTCAGGTGGCAACACCGCTGCCCGTCTATCGATATCCACTGCAATTAATTACTCCGACTAATTTGAGCCTTTGCATGTTTTTTGCCGGTTAAAACAATAAATCGCTCTCACTGCCTTTCTTCAATATCACTTCGCCGCACTCTCTCGCTTGCTTTCCTTGTGACGTTAGCCAATACTGGCCAACATTAAGAAAGTGTTAATTTGCCTAAAATGTACAAGTCCATGTGCGCGATGGCCTGCTGTAAATATGTGTGGGTGTACGGGAGTTTTCCTCTGCCAAATGCAACTAAGTTTTTTACCGAAAATTCAGCCAGCAAATGAAAATCGTATCGGGTAAAATATGCATTAGGTGTAGGTGTGTGTGCACTTAGTGGTTTCTCTGCCTTTCTTTCGATATTTCTTTTCCTTTTTTTTTTTTACTATATATTTTTTTTTTTTGCATAATCGAAGCCGCCTTTCGGTACATGTGCATGTGTGCTGTCCCGCTCCCACTCCCACCCCCTTACTACGGCCACCTGTACGCCCTTGCACACTCACACACAAACGCACACACCCAACAGAGTCACACGCACACTGCACAAAACTAGAGTAGCTATCAGTGTATTGGTGCGAGATATAATATCACTTTGGAAGTCATTTATTTGCTGGTCTCGGAGTCTCGTGAGCTGTTTTTCCTTCTATTTTTTTTTTCGTATTGCTTGTTGTTTTTATTGCATTTTGATTTGCTTTTCGTATGTGAAAAGCCATTTTGTTGTGGCCCATTTTTGTTTTTTTTTTTCTAGCGCGTGTGTGTATGTGTGATTTTTGCGCTCTGAAAAACAATTTTCGACTGGCGCCTTTAAACGCTTCAGCTGCAGTTGGTTTGCAAAAAGGAGTGAACAAGAGCGTTCACTTGAAAGGGTTAGGGGGGTGGGGGTTTTGAGAGAGAGCGGGGCATTTCTATTTGTAGAAAAAGAGCGCATAATTTGCAATAGTTTGCCATTTACGCTTTCCATTTTGTGTAAAATGCATGCAAACCCCTTTTAAAGAGCAACAATAACAAGAGCAGCAACAACAACTACTGTTACTATTGTTTCCTTTTCTCCAATCTCCACCCCATTCCTTTGTTTATTTATCCCCCGAGGTAACATAAAACCTCTACATCGATAACAGTATTTTGATATCAGTATTTATTTGATTTTTCAAATTACTTGAATGTTACTTGGGATTATCATAAACAATGAGTCTGGTTAAAGCGTCGAAATATAACTGTAGATTATATGGAAATGTGCAAAGTTGTACTTGGTGAACAAATGTAGGCTGTTGGTTCTTCCAGAACTTTCCTAATATAAGCCAATCTCTCAATAGTTTTTTTTTTTTAATTGTGCTAACAATGATCGCAAAACTGCAACACTGGCATATTTATTGAGTGATGAGTTAATAATATTATTCAACCTACGAGTTCAGCCTTGTTTCACATTAATTGTTAACAAATAAGATCGAAAAGTCCACTATACCAGAATATACCTGAATTAAAATGGCAATGACTTTAGTGTAAAATTGTCATAATAATAAACTGTTGACAGTTCTAGTGTTTGAGCCGTTGAACGTAGCGTATGTGTAGCTATAGATACGCGTAACTCCGACTCCGGTAACTAATTAACATTTCTTGTGACACTCTTTGCAGCACTTGACCGCATTCAAAGAGGTGTAGTCCCGGCAGCAGGAGACTATAGCTAATTTTTCCCTGTGGAGCACAAATATCACATCGGATCTATATAGAGACACGTCTATATATTCAGACCACCAGGACGCAGAGAATAGAGGAGAAAGGACGTAGCGAAGGAGAGACGCGCGCCCCTCTCGTTTCCCGCCCAGCCAACAGCCGTGTGAACCCGTCTTGAATGGATCCATTTGTTGGCTGGTTTCAGAAGGAACAGGAGGGACCATCGTTGTGCACATGGTTAAAGATTTGGGAGACGAATGCCCAGGAGATGGGCGCATTGCTTAATCAACAGCTACAGCAGACGACGGCGATCAACGGGAGCACGAGCAGCAACAGCAGCAGCAGCAATAGTGGTAACAACAACAACAACAACAACAATAATAATAACATCAATAACACTATCACCAACACGACCAATAACACTGGTAACAATTCATCGGCCAAACCCTACTTATCGCGACCCTACAGCTCGCTAAATCGGGTGCTCAATTTACGAGCGGATTCCCTGGAGATCCTGCAGCAGCAACAACAACAGCAGCAGCTCAACGGGACCACTCAGCGCAATAGCGCTAACATCAACCCCACCAGCGGCGGCAGCACTAGCTCGTCGGCAGATTCCACCACGAATCGGGACAATAACTCACCCGCCAACAGCAGTTCAACCAACGGACCAGGAGCAGGAACGGGAACGTCAACAGGAGCAGGAGGTACCGGTACAAATAGTCCGGTGACCACAGCGTCAAGCACAGCTGCGACCACGACTGGTCCAGCCACTAGTATGAGCGATACCAGCAACAACCCGCCACAGTCAACGACCACGCCCGCCAGCCGAACGAACAGCATCTACTACAATCCGTCGCGGAAGAAACGGCCGGAGAACAAGGCTGGCGGAGCCCACTACTATATGAACAACCATATGGAGATGATCGCCAAGTACAAGGGTGAACCGTGGCGCAAGCCGGACTATCCGTATGGCGAGGGCGTTATCGGGCTGCACGAGGAGATCGAGCATTTCTATCAGTACGTCCTGCCCACGCCCTGCGAACACGCCATCCGCAACGAGGTGGTCAAGCGCATCGAGGCCGTTGTCCATTCCATCTGGCCACAGGCGGTAGTCGAGATCTTTGGCTCCTTTCGCACTGGCCTTTTTTTGCCCACCTCCGACATAGATCTCGTTGTGTTAGGTGAGTGAAGGGACGGGACTAGCTTTTTAAGTGGCCCCCACATGCATTGACATTTTATTGATGGGCTTTATTAACTTATCCTATTTTTTCTTCAATTTACTTTCAGGTTTGTGGGAGAAGCTGCCGCTGAGAACGCTAGAGTTCGAGCTAGTGAGCCGCGGTATCGCCGAGGCTTGTACGGTGCGTGTTCTGGACAAGGCATCAGTGCCCATCATCAAGTTAACGGACCGGGAAACGCAAGTGAAGGTAGACATATCGTTCAACATGCAGAGTGGTGTTCAGTCGGCGGAGCTGATTAAGAAGTTTAAGCGCGACTATCCAGTGCTGGAGAAGCTAGTGCTTGTGCTGAAGCAGTTCCTACTGCTCCGCGATCTCAACGAGGTGTTCACGGGGGGCATCTCCTCCTACTCGCTGATCCTTATGTGCATCAGCTTCCTGCAGATGCATCCGCGCGGTATCTACCACGATACAGCCAATCTGGGGGTGCTTCTCCTCGAGTTCTTCGAGCTTTACGGACGTCGCTTCAACTACATGAAGATCGGGATCTCCATAAAGAACGGTGGCCGCTACATGCCCAAGGATGAGCTGCAGCGTGACATGGTCGATGGCCATCGTCCCTCGCTCCTGTGCATCGAGGATCCGCTGACGCCGGGCAATGATATCGGTCGAAGCAGCTACGGCGTCTTCCAGGTGCAACAGGCATTCAAGTGCGCCTACCGCGTGCTCGCCCTCGCCGTCAGTCCGCTCAACCTTCTCGGCATTGATCCGCGCGTCAACTCGATACTGGGTAAGTGATAGTCACGCTTCATTAGCTAATTAAACTAAAAAATACAAATATTTTAATGCAATCCAACAGTTCACAGTACAAAATTGCATATAGCTAAGCAATTTTTACTGCTGACACGTTGATAACAACAATTTTGTTATATGCGCGTATATACCAATAGTTTCGTGGAATTGATGTGGATTTGTAATGGTTTTGGTTTCCCTTGTTCGCCAATGCAGGTCGAATCATCCACATCACCGACGACGTGATCGATTATCGCGAATGGATCCGCGAGAACTTCGAACATCTGGTGGTGGTGGATCGCATCTCGCCGCTGCCCACTGCCGCTCCCACTGCGTACGCCACCGCCAATGGGGCGCCAAAATATGTGATTATGCCCTCGGGCGCCGTTGTCCAGCAGCTGTACCATCATCCGGTGCAGGTGCCCACCGCTCACGGGCACAGCCATGCGCACAGTCACGGGCACGCGCATCCTGGCGCCCATCTGTGCCAGCCGTATGTGACCGGGACCACTGTATCTGCTGTAACGACGACTACAACGATGGCGGTGGTGACCGTGGGCGTTTCAGCCGGCGGAGTCCAACAGCAGCAACAGCAACAGAATGCAACGGCGCATACCCACGCGCAGCAGCAGTCACAGAACCAATCGCAGTCGCGCCATAGACGCGGCAGCACCTCGTCGGGCGATGACTCCGAGGATAGCAAGGACGGTGATGTTGTCGAGACGACGTCGGGTGCTCAGGAAGTCGTTGACATCACGCTATCGCCGCCAAATGGCCTGTCCAACATGTCCATGCCCATGCCAGTGCACGCGGTCGGAATGCCAGCGTCGAACAGTTGGAGCGGTAATGGCAATGGAAACGGAAACAGCAGCTCATCCACAGGCTCGTCGGTAATGCACACAATCCCCCGCCTTGACACATGATGATTGGTGGTGGCCGGCTGCCTAATGCCCAGGCATCAGGTGGTCGGCTATGCTCCCATGCTGGCCGCAGTTGAGTCCCGGTTGTATCTGAAACCGAAAGCCCAAACAAAATTTCATCCAAAGACCATGGGAGCAACTGCAGCCAGCATGACTAGAAGCAACAGCAGCAGCAAGCACACATATATAACCTCTTCACCACCAAAACAGCCGGAAATCGCACACATCGCTGCCCAGGAAATGGACCCCGAGCTTGAGGATCAACAGCAAAATCAGCAGCAACAAGAAACTTCTGGAGGCAATGGCTTCATACGACCGGGTGACGGCGGCACCGGTTCCAGCAGGGGAGGCGGTGACGGCAGTGGCGGACGCAATTACAACCAGCGGAGCAACCACAACTCCAGCGGCTACTACCACCAGCAGTACTACGTGCCACCGCCGATGCAACAGCAGCTGAGCAAGTCCAACTCCTCCTCCAACTATCACCAGCAACACCATCACAGTCACAGCCATGGCAATCATAGTCACCGACAACAACATCATCATCAGCAGCAGCACCACCACCAGCAGCGGCCGCAGCATCTGCGGGTGGGCGGCGGCAGTCGATACCAGAAATCGTTGGGCGGATCGCCCATCACCAGTGCTGGCAATGCGTCGAACAGCAGCAGCAATTGCAGCAACAGCAGCAGCAGCAGCGGCAGCAACAACAGCCGACTGCCGCCGCTGAGGGGAACACTGGTGAATTCGTCGTCAGCAATATCAATCATTTCCATATCCTCAGAATCATCCATTGCTAGCAGCAGCTCCAGTTCGTCACGGTCCGGACAGGATCAGCAGCGTGACGAGCGATAGGATTAGGATGTAGGAGGATATTGTGTATGTCTATGACAGAGAGAGAAAGAGAGCGCGAGAGAGAAAGAGAGTTAGCAATATTTATGGATTACATTTCTTTCTCAGGTTAATTGTAAACTATGCTGCATTTTTCTAATAAATATCACGGACCCCTCGCCTCTGCCTAATCCTAAACCATCTCCTCAAGCAAGCTTCCCTTCGCAGTTCCAATGTAACTGCGATTACTTTCTTTTACGCTGCAGCGACGCAGACCTACTAAGCCTAGAGTTAGGAACTTTGCCTCTGATCGCGCTAAATGTATTTCAGTTTGTTTCTAAAATAAACATGAAAGCAAACAATATATATATATATATATTTATATATATATGTATTTATATATATATGTATTTATATATATAGATATATATTAAAGTTAATTGTACCATAACTGTTAGCTCATAAGTAGATTGTAAGGGTTTAAAAGATCGATAAACTGAAGTATGAAATTATGCTAATCTCTCTTCCCATAAAAAGTTTGTGAGCCTACTTAACTTGTTCGAACACATTGTCCAACCCCAAAGCAATTGTGTTTTTAAGCTTAAACAAAAAAAAAAAACAAAAAAACAAAACAAAGAAACAACAAAACAACAAAAAAAAAAGCAAAAAACCTACAACGCATCTTTTGTTTATACTTATTTACTATTAATTGATTATTATGATTATGCAATGTTGTGCATTTTGCATAGATTCCTGCCATTTGTTTGTATAGTTGTTCACAAATCTTTGTAAATACTTAGTTACCGCCCCCTGTGACACGCCTCCCGCCCCACCAACCACGCCCCCTCTAAACGCACTGCCATTTTGAGAAAGGTTTGTAAAAAACACGTCGAAAAGGAGCTAGCAGAAGAGTAGAAAAGAAGATTTAGACTTTGTACATGTATAACATTTTAGCCTGTTCTTCTTTCCATTTGTAAGAGACAAAGAAACAAAGAAAGCAAAACAACAACAAAAAACACAAACCAGAAACATAAACCCAACTAATTGTAAAGTCACCTTAATAGTCTACGAATATGTTTGTCAATCGAGTCGCGAACGTAGAGCTCTGTAATACTAGGCGGCAATATTTAAAATTTCATTCTGAAAGCGCAACATTTCTGATTCTTGGAGATTGTAAATGACATACAAAAAAAAATTGTACATCAAAACATATTTGAATATGGATTTCTCTGTTGTATTGTAATATCTGTTTGTGTTTTGTAATATCTAATATTTTAATATTTAACTTCTATTTTACTTTCTCATAAAGCTTTCCTTTCGAACGTATTTGTGAACGGTTGCGACATATTAAGCTAGTTGGTGAATCGTGAGCTAAGAGTTCATAGTATTGAATCTGAAATATCGACCTTGAGTGGTTCAAAACCTAAAGTTTCAAAAATCGAGTTTAGGTTCAATATCTTTTTTTTTCTGTTGCCTAGTGTGAATAAAGCGATTTTCCATGTTGACAAAGGCCGAAGGTGCGCTCTCCCTTTCGCACGACGACTCCTAGAAGCTGGCAGCTTTGAAGCCCACCTTACACATACACTTGCTCACTCACATCACAAACACACACAAGCGCAAAGGCTCCCCCACACAGATACCCGAACAGAGAGGGACACTTAACGGTAAAGTTAGCATAGAAAGTTGGGGAAGACGGGGCAATGAGCCGTTAGTAAGAATGAGAAGGCGGTTGCGATAGAGCGAGATAAAGTAATAAGGAACGAGAGATAGAGAGAGCGAGCGAGAGTAACATATAAGAATTATTAAATTTATGCACTCGTCTGTTGAATATTTATATGAATTATATGTATGTAGTTACTAATATTAACTAATTGGTAAATATACAATATTTATATGCATAACTTGTGGATTAATGTGGACAAACAAATGTTTAGAATTAGCAATCTAGCCACGTAAGACTCGTAAATGGTAAATCGTAAATCGACAACTACTTAGACTACATAACTGTGTACCAGAGCATATGTAAGCACATAAGCACTCCCACACACACACACACACGAAGACACCACTACATGCGCATACTCGCTAGAATGTAGAGGTTATGTCGTAGATTTTTTCAGTATCGATCACGATTTCGCCTAGCCTAGCAAGTAAGCCGCAGAACTAACTGTAAAACTAACCCATTTCCCTACTGGATTCCATGCGTTCGAACTCGTTTCATCCTTTGCCCATCATTGCCCATTGTCCTTCGTTTCGTTTCCTTTGCGTTCCGTTCGCAGTTCCCAACTTTCATAATACGTGTGCATATACTCGAAACACACACACAGTTTTTTGTCGTCGCGATATTAGTGGGTATTAATAAATTAAATTAAATTTAATTAACTACATTTAACGCAACTAAATTCAATTCAAGTGAATCAAATGAATCGATCGATACTTGTATATGATAGAGTTCAATAGCTGTGTAAGAATTGGAATCGTAACAATTTAGTATGCAAAAATCGTAAATCTAACTGATTGTATAATTAGCGAAAAGAGAAAAACGGAAGCGATAAGCAAAACGATGCGACAAATAAAAGCCGGCAAAAACTACAACTTTTGTTTTTTTGAATATATAGTATAATATTCGTAAAACATGTCGGTTTTGACCCATCTCCGACTAAACTTATGGTTTCTGCACTGGAAGACGATCAATATTTCGATATTAAGCAGCTTTTATTTAGAACCAATCGAAAACTACCACTTAATGTAGGTGAACTTGAAGGTTTTGGGCTCCGTTGCCTCGCAGACGTACAGCATCTGGATCTTGCAGTTGGCATCGTTGATCATCTCCCGGGTGGCGAACATGTGGACGCAGTTCTCGTTGCCGCCGTAGTTATCCGGCATTTGCTTGGGCCCGTTCCAAGGGGCGTAGGTCATCGGACGGCCGTTGGACATCCAATAGAAGGCGCCCTCGGTGCCCAGGTCGTTGCCCGATATCCAAAAGTAGTCATTGTTCTTGAACCCCTTGGCCTTCATGTACTTGATCAGCGCCTCCATTTCCGGCTTATCCTCGATGGAGGCCAAGTGGGCGTTCATCATGCGACAGGCGCCGGCCGCCTGGAACCAATTCACCTTGTTCATGGGCTCGATGTAATAGTAGTTATCCCCGATCCGCACGAACGGTGTGGTATCAATCTCCGATGGAATGCCTAGCGATATTGCAGGATTACTTGATTAGTCCGCCACACTTGACCACCAATACCAATACACACATACCATTATAGACCTCGGTGCGGTAGTTGGTGAAGATGTTCACGTCGGGCAGATAGGCCAGTGACGGTATCCCGACGCTCGTCAGGATTAACAGCAGCGTCTCGGTGCGGTACATCTTGCAGGTGGTCGGTGGTCGGCGGTTCGTGCTCAAGTAACCGTCTCCTGTGGTTCTGGCCACTTATATATCCATGCTGCGCAGCTGTTTATCCAATGGGTATCGGCTGAAAAAGCAACATGATTCCCCAAACAAGAAACCCAATCCAACAAACGTACATGGATTGCTATAAATATTGTTCTGTTTATTTAAATCTCAATTGTTGATTCGATATGCGCTGATATGCAGTTGGCTTTCGCTTACGGGTAAGTTTAAATAAAGTTTTAAACACTAAACGAGCTCATAAATAAATATTTCCCATGCGTCATCTTGAAATTGGTTGATTTGCCTAATATATGTGTATGTAAATATTCAAATAATTTCTTGCTGGATCATCTTGTAGATCTATTCCTGTATATATGAAGTTGTCAAAAGCAAAACTCAGATCGTCGCCCGCAGATCGAATTCGGGACTGGTCGCCATCTGGATGGGCTTCGGTGTGTTCGTCACCTGCTGCACTGGCCACACAATGCCCTCGATCCAGTCGACGAAGCTGGAGACCCTGGTGTAGACCGATGGCGGTCCACTGGCACATCCCTGTCCCAGCGATGTGATGCCCACCACATAGCCGAGCAGGCCGTCCTGCATGAGCAGCGGTCCGCCGGAGTCGCCCTGGCAGGTGTCCCGCTCGCCGGTTATGTCGCCGGCGCACATCTGCGTGCCCAGCACGCCCTGGGCCAGCTGATCCTTCTGGTAGTGCGGCTGGCACTCCTCGTTGCTCACGCTCTTCAGCGGCACCTTCAGCAGCTGGGCGGAGGATAGGCCGGCGAAGCTGGTCTGCCCATAACCAATGGCCGTGACCAGCGTGTTGGCCACCTCCTTCTGCGTCCAGATGCAGGTGGGCTTCAGTTCCGGCTTGGCCGCCGTCTCCAGTTCCAGCAGCGCAATATCGTTGTACGCCGTGCTGGCACTGTAATCCGGATGGATGATCACGCGCCGAATGCTTATATCTTCGCCCTCGGTCAGGGTTAGATTGTCGCCACCGAGGCGCACCTGACTGGGTGGCTCACTGGAGGAGAGGAGGCGATATTATTAGGAGCTCAACATCCCGTCCGATTAGCGGATCCAACTTACCCGCCCAAGTCGGCACAGTGGGCTGCGGTCAGCACAAAGTTGTTGGCGATCAGGGCGCCGCCGCATCGATAGTATATCCGCTGATCGAAGTTCGAGCGCCAGCCCAGTGCCGCCATGAAGGGGAACTCCCGCGGACGGGTGGGCTTGCCGCCCACCACCGACACGAAGAACTCGTCGCTCTCTTTGACCTTTGACACCTTGTTCAGTTCGTTGCAGGCTGGGGGAAATGGAAACGCCAGGGGGATACCCTGTGCTTAGTCATGGATGAAACTTATTTACAAGATTTCGTAATTAACTCATTATCACTTGCGGCATTTGAACAAAAACCTGTTCTTGTACATATTTAAATTAAATATTAATGAGTAATAGCTTATACTAATTGGCTACTATCAAAACTATAAGCTATATACTATCTTAAGCCAGTTTATATAGAAATAAGATTTGCATGCCGCTAGTGCCATTTCATATTGATACATATACTTGCAATAATACAATATGATTGCTATTGGTGGACATGGATATGTTGTGTATGTGGGACATCTTACCCTGCTGGCTGGATCGGGTGACAATTGGAGCTGCAGCTGGGGCGCAGCACACGTAGTGGTCGAACCTCACAAAGTAGCAGGTCTTGGGCGATTCGCGACGCTCCAGCCAGCCGTTCAGGGCACTGGGACAGTACTCCATGCGCCGGCAGGTGCCCTTCGTCCGCGCCACGTCGTCCAGTTGGCACTCATCGAAGGTTTCCTTGGGGAAGATGATGCCGCGCAGCGACTGCGGACTTATGGCGGGCGTGGCGTGAACTGCGACGAAAAAGTACCATTGGATGGATGTGTGTATTTCCTGTGAGTCACTGTCACTCAACGCGACTGAGCTGGGAAAACCCCTGATCGATCAGGTATTCGTGTACTCACCTGCCAAAAGTGGCAGCCACACCATCAGAAGGTGCAGATACACACGGGTGGGTGTGGAACGGGCAGACCGAATGCGCATCCTCCGTTCTTGATCAGCGCCAGGTGCGGACTGCAGTGGGGTCAGCTCGACAAGTGGCGATCCCAGATCGGAAAGCAGAAACCAGCCGGGCAACTTCCAACTTCCAAGTGCCAATTAACCGAAAGCCAACGGACACACAGTGAAAAAAGCGACACAATATACCATAGATGGGCAGTACAAAAGTTTTATTTTTGAATTCTATAAACGTGAATGTGTAGAGAGCAAACAGAGTGCATTTTTTTCAAACATAGATTCCTAAAAGCGTTACAATATATTTGCACTTTCTGTTTGAAATACAATAAAGGTTATTCGCGTACATTATACATTTTGATTATTGTCGCTTTTGCGCACGTGCCGAATTGAATTTATTAATTTCAAACGAAAAAATACGCTTTTGTTTAATTCCCGAGCTGTATTATCAGCTCGGATGCTTCTTGACTTTTGTGACACGAGTTTTGGGCTTTTCTGATAGCAGCCAGAATCGAAACGAAAGCAATATAAGCAGGAGCAACCGGTTTTGTTGCTAAATTCATTTGTTTACTTGGATTTGGCTCATTGAACTTGGCTTATATGCATTGTTTACATTCGCTGACTTCAGCCACTCGTGTGATTTCCGCCGATATTGATCGCTGGTGTTTATGCTTTGCGTATCCGCTTACTTGTTCACAATCAGTGAGGCTGCGCGAATGGCGCCATAGTAGAAGGTATCAGATTTTCGGAAGCTCAGCTGGAAAGGCGACTAAAATCTGGTCACATGTCGTGGAAAGCTTGACTAATGATCAAACAATCGCATAGTGACGATCGAGCTGTGTACAAACATATTAAAATGCTATGCTATCTAGATGGAGTTAAAAAAAAAACGCTTAATCTATGTTTGAAATGCGATTCCCTTGAATTCAGGCATCTTTGTAATTAGGGAAGGCTAAACTCTCAAAGTATTTAATTATTGGCATCGGATATGCTTGTCGTATGTCGCTAAGCAGCACCGCGTCCATCGTGGGGTGTCCCACCCAGGTGACGAACATGAAGAGCTGCCTGCGAACAAAGTAGCAGTGGTGCACCATTTCCAGCTCCAGGCCACGCGCCAAACCGAAGGACTCCCTGTACGGCTCCATTTTCCAGTCCGGTACCTGCGCGGATGTGCCGCGTGAAGGGCTCGTATGCTGCACGCCCTCGATCCTTGGCTGCTCCACAGCCAGCGGATCGACACGCTTGCGCTCATGCGCGCGACCAACTCCTCGAGCTACCACCGAACTCCCTGATGATTGCTCCTTACTGCCGATCAATGAGCCGCGTTCCCCATTTGCTCCTTGGCCCGCTGCGGCCGAGCCCGATGTAGCCGATGTTACTGCTTGAGCACTGGGCACGTGGCGCGATTGGCGTCGGCGGGCGGCGCCCTTAGCCTTGCTTTTGGCTCGCGATTTGGGGCCCTTTGCCGCCTTGGCCAGCTTCTTCCGGAAGCGCTTGTACTGCCTCGCCTCATAATCGGCCAGCAAGCGCGAGAGGTGGCCCAATGCTTCCACTGGCTCCCATGTGCTCGCTTTCATCGGATAGTTCATCCACTTGACTCGAAACTGCAGACGACCTCTTACGATGCGCTTTCCAACGATCTTCTCCACCACATACTTCTGGCTGTCCACCGTGTTTCTCCGCTGTGGGCCGGTCATTTTACTTGATTTTTTCGTTGCCGAATCAAAAGAAATGAGGAAACTCCTGCGACCGTAATGGCGTTGCCAACACGAATGAATGTGGCGCACGTGCTTGTTCCACTACTATTCCAAAATTAGGCAATTTTCACAAAAGTTTGTGTTTTTTGGAATGGAGTGAGAATCATGATTTTATTTTAAAACTTTTAACGTTCTTTTCGCTTTTTCCGCATAAAGAAATAGCCTAATTAGTAAGATGCGCATGATTAAATAAGATTTCACTAAATATTTAATGAAATGATTTTTCCAGTAAAGGTGAAATTTAAGAATATAGCTGAATATTTGAAGAAAGAAGTCTTTTCTTATTTCTTCCTTCCTTCTGCGAATTTGATGTTTCTTTTTCAAACTGACGATCGGGCTGTATCTGCGTGGAAATCGAAAAAAAAATGCCTCGGAAACCCATCTTCATCCATTGGAGCGCCGAAGGGTCTTAATGTTTTGCCCAAGTCCATTTCAAATATAGTCTGCCTATGTGCTGCATGTAAACCAAGGTTGCATTGTAATGCGACAATTATTTATTTTTCAATAAATGCTTAACATATTAAATAAAGATTTTGTTCACTGCGTTTTAAAAAGCCGTTAGCCTCGATTTTTACCAAAAGCTTTTGTTGTAGTGTAACCGAAGCATCCGCGCGTGAGCTTTTTGGTATTTACGCCTCACTGGCGGATGGTCACACTGTGCGCGGCATTTGGCATTTTTGGCCGCGCAACCGAAAGCCGAGTCTGGTCAGTCGAAAAGCGAACTTTGAACAAAACGGACGTTGGAAAGGGTTTCCATCTATCAACATATATCCCCGTGTTTTCGTTTTGTTTTTGCCGGCATTTTGGCGTAAGTGTACGTGCGCTGCTTCGCCGCGCCCTTTCCTTTTCACTTCCGCCCTCCTTCGTAAGCGACGCGCGCACTAACGGTGAAAATGCGAACAGTGTGCCATTTATTAATATAAATAGCGCGTAATTCAATATACACTTTGTGTAGCGAACGTGGGCTTCTCTACTCTTCGCATTAATGTATTTTTTTTGTTTTGCCAGTGCTTCTTGCTTGCCTGTTGGTTCTTGCAAGTGTAGAACAAAATGAACAGAATGAGAATTGTAATTGTTTGAAGTTTGAATGGGGAGTGTGGGAGGGAGATGGCAGTACCCGCTGATCAGCTGAAGGTGAACCAGTGTTGTTGTTGTTATTGTTTCGCTAATTTCAAGTGCAACCCGTTTATCGCCATCTCTTTCTGCTATTGTCAGTTGACGTTATGACGTCACTAAAACCGTTTTACCGATCAGATGACTCAGGTGCACTGAACGAAAAGAGATTACTTAATGAAAGTTACGTATTGAAGCCAAACAAACGATTATATGCCAGATGACAAGCAGTCTCCCAAACAATTGATGTTAATAATGTCATTGAAAGTGTAAAGTATGTGCCTCGTAATCGATCCGCTAGTTTTTCGCAGTGCATTGAGAAGATCGCACACCTTTTGAAGCTCTGACGTCAGCTGGATATATTTAGAAATGTTAAACAATTGGTGACTATTACTTGCAGAGCAGCGAGAAAACAACAAGCAAAAGGGCAAACAGCAAACCGAGCAAATATCGATGTGTACGCACTATCAGTTGATAATGAAAAATTGCCCAACTCCCCCTTTTCCAGCCACTCGCTGATAAGATAAGATATAAGCATTCTTCGCTCCGCGTGTTTCGCATTCTTTTTTTTTTACATTTTTTTATGCGCTGTGCATCAATCAGAATTCGCTGAAAAGTTGTTAACACACACGTTTGTTGGCGTTTAATTTTTATTACTTTTTTTTTTGATGTTTTTTAGAAGTAGTGAAATAAACGAAGCAAACCAGCAAGGAAAACATAAAACAAATTAAGCAAATAGAAGTGACCGAAAAGGGAGAAGCGGTTGCAAATCAAGTGGCAAATAAAACACGTCATTTGTTCGTTTGTCGATCCAGCAGCAACAGGTGAGTCTAAAAAGCGGGCAAATGCGGGTGGTAATAGTATTGTTTGTGGCACTTTCACCATTTTTTTGGTGGCCATAATGAGAGCTATTTACGAGTATAAAAAGACTTGTTTCCTTTGTCACTTTTGGTCAGTTGGTGTACAATTTGACTGGTTGCTTTAATCGCCTGATTAGATAATGTTTACCAGCTTAATGAGCCACAAATGAATCTAGTAAATTCTTTTTACTTAAGAGCAGATATTGCAAACAATTGTACCTAGCTTCCCAAAAGTTGATATGCCCTAAAAAAATTAGCTGTGCCCAAGAACGTGACTTTCATATTAGAATTTGCAGTGCGAGGGCATCATAAACAAACAATTTGATGTCGTGCTGCATTTGAATTTCAATTTCAATTCAAATTCAAGCAATTTGAGCCGCAAGGCCAAGTGAGAATAACGATACTGACCCCCACTAAACTAACCGAATGATTGCCGTTTATGAGTCTGGGGATTTGTTATTGTTATTACTTGAATATATGTATATTTCGTATTTTGTATTTGGTACATTTGGCACTGGCTTTGATAACATTATTTGCGCTCTTCGTTGTTTACTGAGTTTATCTAAATCCATTTCCGTTTCGTTGTTGCAGTTTCTTGCCATTGCTTTGTTTCTAATTCATTTGTCTGACCTGCATTTACCCCTCAACGTTATCCGCACTTTGTTTTTTTTTGTATACTTCCGCTCTTCCAGTCGGTGGAAATTCCAACAATTTCTACGATGTTAAAAACATTTGGTTAACAATATGTATACAACGGCGAGCAGAGCGAGAAGAATCAACTGGAAAGAAAAAGAGGTGAGAGAAGTCCAAAAATGATCTCATTCTCGTATTTATTGTTGCTTACTTGGCACAGTTTTTGGTCAATTTTTTTCTCCAGTTTTTGTGCCTAGGCAATTTTGTTGCACATTCTAAAAGATTCAGAAGAATCAGACAATCTTCGATGCCACATCTATTTCCACTCATTGTCTAGAATTTTCGACAGCTATGAATCATGAAAAACAAGGTAATAGCGCAAATAACATCTAATAACTATTCTATGCGATTTCTTCACTTTGAACTTAGAAAACATATATGAGTTTATCAATTTCAAATATATTTGATTAGTTTACCAATTCGGCAGAGTTTTGGCCAAATCACCTTTTCTTCACGGGAAAATATACATATGTACATACATATTTACTACGTAGAATTCAGACCGAAGAGGCGAGACCATCTCCTCTCATTATAATTATCTATTCGATATATATGTATAAGCATGTACATATATTCGGCGCCGGTGTGTTGTGGGTCATTCAACTAGGAGTCCCAACCACTGCCGCTCCGCCGGATTCCCGGTTGCCCGGTTCCCCGGTCTTTCGGTCAATCGTCCGGCTCGGCATTTAAAAATAATCTCCACTCTATCTTCTCTTGACTTCAGTTCCGCTGCCATTTGTGGCCCGATCTCGATTGTGGCCACTTTTACATGGATGAAATGAGGCGTGAGGCTGCCGCTGCTGCAACTGCAACTGGTGTAAAATGATATGTGGATGATTTGTCAGCGGGACGATGGGGAATTCAACCTCATTTCGCTTGTCGATAAACAAATGCAATTCGAGATGAGCCGCGAATTTCACCCGCATTTCTGTGCGTTTGGCGGCTCATTTGAAAGTTGTTTTGTAATATTAGAGCTGGGGGAAATATGCTCATATTTATGTGGGTGTGACCTGAATCCGAAGGGCCTTGCAACTTTATATACCCATTATTGTATTCCTTCAAAGCAAATTCGTACCCATATCAACATAACTTGGCAGCGTTTTTTGACAAAAATAATGCACAAAAAATGGGGTGGCCCATATCGGTATGCATCTTGTACCTTGGTGGTCTTGTAATTCAATTTTCATACTTTCGCCGATCAGATTTTAGACTTTAAATTTTGTCATTTAATTACCAAAAATTCGAAAAAATCTGTATTTTGAGCAAAACATTGAAAATAATGGCCCAAATATGGAATGTCATACCTCGTTGAGTTTGTTTCTTAAATCCCAATCGATTTGCATTCAAGTTTGGGAATTCTGGGATTTTTCAATTTTTCGCAAATTTTGATAATGGTACCCCTTACAAAAAATGCGAAAATTTGGCCAAAAATTAATTTTACAAAATCAGTTTAAAAGTGAAAGGGGTTGTTAGTATTGGTTGTAAGGAGTACAAAATGGTACTCCTTTTTGCTCTGTGACCATTTTTAGTCAAGTTATAGCCAAAACAGCCAATTTGAAATTTCATTTTTTTGCCAAAAAAAATTTCCCAGATTTGTTGAGAAAAAAATATTAGGTATTTTGATCAAAACATTCGAAATAATTACCCAAATATAGAATGTCATACCTCGTTGAGTTTGTTTCTTAAATCCCAATCGATTTGCATTCAAGTTTGGGAATTCTGGGATTTTTCAATTTTTCGCAAATTTTGATGATGGTACCCCTTACAAAAAATGCGAAAATTTGGCCAAAAATTAATTTTACAAAATCAGTTTAAAAGTGAAAGGGGTTGTTAGTATTGGTTGTAAGGAGTACAAAATGGTACTCCTTTTTGCTCTGTGACCATTTTTAGTCAAGTTATAGCCAAAACAGCCAATTTGAAATTTCATTTTTTTGCCAAAAAAATTTTCCCAGATTTGTTGAGAAAAAAATATTAGGTATTTTGATCAAAACATTCGAAATAATTACCCAAATATAGAATGTCATACCTCGTTGAGTTTGTTTCTTAAATCCCAATCGATTTGCATTCAAGTTTGGGAATTCTGGGATTTTTCAATTTTTCGCAAATTTTGATGATGGTACCCCTTACAAAAAATGCGAAAATTTGGCCAAAAATTAATTTTACAAAATCAGTTTAAAAGTGAAAGGGGTTGTTAGTATTGGTTGTAAGGAGTACAAAATGGTACTCCTTTTTGCTCTGTGACCATTTTTAGTCAAGTTATAGCCAAAACAGCCAATTTGAAATTTCATTTTTTTGCCAAAAAAATTTTCCCAGATTTGTTGAGAAAAAAATATTAGGTATTTTGATCAAAACATTCGAAATAATTACCCAAATATAGAATGTCATACCTCGTTGAGTTTGTTTCTTAAATCCCAATCGATTTGCATTCAAGTTTGGGAATTCTGGGATTTTTCAATTTTTCGCAAATTTTACAAAAAATGCGAAAATTTGGCCAAACATTTATTTTACAAAATATGTTAGTATTGGTAATAAGGATTAAAAAACGGTACTTCTTTAAGTTGTGTGACCACTGTTGGTCAATTGACGTCGAAAATCGCGTTTTAAACATGGCATTTTGACCAAATTGGCATTATTTTTTCAAATTCAGTGAACCACTCTCGATCTCAATTATTAATCGCTATGTGGGTCACCTAATGACGCCTTAATCAGCCTTTAATCGGTGCTCCTTCAACAAGAAAAGCAGCAAACAAAAGCGAAAACCGCCCACTGGCACACTAAAGAACTTTGCCCCCAAAAAGGATAAGGGGTTTTCTTTGAAATCTAAGGGGTGGGTCTTTCAGCATTTGTAAACTGCATTTTCGATGTGTGTTCTATGTTCCGTGGCCATAAAACTGTCAGACTGGCTGATCATATTGCCAAGTTGCTCTAATTTATGGAGCACCACCAAATCCACCCAAACCCACCAACCATTACGGGTTTTTTCTTTACTTTTTTTTTTTTTGTGTGTGAAGAGGGTGGTGCTCTGAACTTTGCCTCGCTAATTCCCAGAATATTGCCTTGTGTATTGTGTAAGCAAAGGAAAGCCGACTTTTCTTTTCTCGCGTGTTCGAATGAACTTATTAACGAATGCACTTCCAGCACGTCACTTGAGGGTTTTTGCTTAAGAATTAATGGCAATTGTCCATATGACGCATTCTGTAATTGCTTTCGTTCGATTTTCCGAGCTATATGTGGTCAGGAAATTATTGTGCTGCCCGCAAAGGGTTTATTATTAGACACGTTCAGGTAATCTGATTAGAAAGATTAGTATATATATTTGAACGAGTAAGCAAATCAAGTTATTAGACGATTGGTAATGATATAAACATCTTTATTAATATATATTTTAAGAAACGTATTACAAGTAAACCCGACTGCTTGCTTGTTTCCGATTTAAGGCACTTTCAAATGATTGCGTAGGGCATCCGCTTGTCCCACATGCTGCGTATTAATAATCCAATTTCTATTCCGTGCACAAAGGGCATAAGAGTCAGCGGCATGGAAATGGGGAAGTTGAGGCCATGATGGGGTTTGGTCATTTCGAGGACTGAGGGGATTCATTTGAGCCCACGCACTGCATGAAGTATTGATCAGCGGCTAATTGATCGAGTGATCCACTCGTATAACTCCAAATTGATGAAGATGATGTTGGGTAGGGGTAATGCCGCATGCCACATGCCACAGCGATGTCGCAAACTGTGCCCAAAAACAACAGAACGGAACAGCCCCAAAGTATTGCATCAAACCGATCCGCGCGAGAACTTTATTATTATTATTATTAGGCTTCTCCCCTTCGCCCACACATAAGACTCGATGAATAGTTTTTGGTGAGCCATCTGACGAGAGATTGGGCAAAGACAAATAAATCTTGCTATCTGGGCATTAATACTTTTCCAATTTGCGCAACATGATTCACTCTGCGATTCAAGGGTCCAGACAAACTGACGACAGGAAGGAGCTTAATTTGATGATCTTCTTGGTAACAAGTCAGCGAAACATATAGTACATAGAATAACATGTGAGTAATACGCCGATATGCGAGCGATTGAGCTCAAGATAAACACTCACTTACATTAACATTGATGGGTTTTTCCTAGTTCTTTCCCAAGCTCAGATTGTTTGCTTTCAAGGTCAGCGCTCAGATGGCAACTTGTTTGTCGATTTCAATAGTCGCAAAATATTGCGTCACGGGCGATAAAAGTCATCATAATGAAATACAATACTATACACTCATTATATATATGTATGTATATAATATATATTTGAGGGGCTGACGTCATCCCAGATTTGGTTGGACTCGTCGAGAAATCCCAACCTAGCCTAGCCAATTCAAAATCAAACAGAACGAGCGAACGAACTCAATTAACCGAAATGGAAAAACATTTTCAGCCGACTAAACGTAATTCAGAGATATGCAAATTCTGATTGAGTTTGTATTCAAATTCGATTGGCAGTTAATGTTCAGGGCAAGAATGAGGCATTCCATTCGCTAGTAAGATGTCTGATTTAAATTTCATATCATGCGCAGCAACTATTAGATCAAATATGATTTTATTAAGATCACACTATGTACTTCTAATGAACACTTGCCGCTATTTGCGTTACCGAATTCCCAGCCAAATTTGTTGTTTGTTTGTTTTTTTCTTGGGGGGGCGCCCAATAAATTGCCTAGTTTTTGCAGCCACAAGAAGCTGCTTCAAAAAGAATTTCCAAATTGTTTCATAAACAATCTCATGAAGGCAGCAGGGTGATTTTTTCGAAAAACCTTGACTCGCTGGACGAGACTATGAAAATGTCCAGAGATTCGATTTGACTGTAGATACGGTTTATTTACAGCTCGATGGGGCAAGGCATAGCTATATCTTTTCCATTGCCCAATCAATCGGTGAGAACAGATGTATGAATATATAGCGACTATATCGTCTCTTATCGCCGGATAAGTCAAGTCAACGCAATTGATAGTCAATTAACCATCGAATCAACAATGTTCGATCGAATCACGTTTGCCGCCGTGAGTGAGTCACTAAGTACACTAGTTTACTTTGCAGTTTATTGCGTTTGTTTGTGGAGCGACGCGGTTCGGGAAACTTTGACTTTGAGTCACGTTCTCGCCCCTTTTGCTAATTGCGACAAAGGGAGAATTAACTGAAATCAACTGAAATTATGCGGTAATTAGCGCTTGTTACACTGCCGTAGCCGAAACAAATCCACCAATTGTCTCGATTTTGGGCCGCTTACTATGCAACTTCTTTGGGGCAAGTACATACAGGAGGGAGCTCCATGCAACAAAAAAAAAAAAAAAAAAATATAATAAATGTGGCAAACAGGAAATTGCTGGCGAAAAGTGTCTACATATGACAGTTTCATGTGTGGGCCCACGGACAACCCACTTTCTGGCTGAGTTTGCCCGGCTTGGTCCACGCCTCACTTAAGCGGTACACTGAGAGAAAATAGAGCAGTCAAATGCAGCTTGATTCTTGTTAACACTTAAAGCACAGTAGCTGAAGTCAATCAACAAAGTATATGAGTCAATCATCAAGTGTTTCGATCTATTAAAGATGAGCACACAGAGCAAATAAAAAAAAAATTAAAAAAATAATAATAAAAAAAATATATTTTAAATATTTTCCCTTATTTCTAAAGTGGAAAAGTGGGCCTGTGAAAAGAGTGATTTTTTCTGTGGGTTGTGGAAGGAAAGCACTAACGGAAATTGCCGCCAATGTAAAATGTGTGCGTTGTTTTTTATGCAGCCATATATAGTTATGGTATGAAATTTAATTTCGTAGTATCTGCACAATGTCTGGCTACTAGCTGCATATTTGTATGTATTTTGTTCGTCACAAGACACGTGACTGGGATGCTGTCAAGCGTGAAGGGTTTTCGCCGGGGAGCCAAGCCCTTTGGCTTTGCCTTAGCCCCTTTCGGGATTTGCTGGAGTTGTGGGAGTTACGCATCGCCAGGCACTTGCGATAGGAATTTCCATATCGGACGTCGCCCCAAAAAAACACGTTGGCCAGCGGAAGTGAAGCAATGCACTTCCAAGCGGGTGTGTACTGTACTGTACTCTGCTGCAGTTGATCCGAGATCCGATCATCTCATATTTATTGTTTTGCCAGTGTTTTTAATTGAAATTGCAGACGACGAATAATTTCCGGTCGTGAAATTTGAGTGCTCTGCACCCTTTGGCGATGAAAATTGAAGAGGGCCGAAGTGCTTTTAATCTAATTAAGTGAACGGGATGAATGGATAATAATGTCGCATTCAGCACAAAGTACAGAGCCAAAAAAATTTTACATTTTCAAGTTATGTGCCTACAATTGAATAATAATAAATAACAACTTTCTGTCTCATCGGCAAGTAAACCAAAGCCGAATTAATTAACTTGACAACTTCCGTTGTTTTGGAACCCAAACTTATATGAACATACGTATGTATGTACATAACTCATTAGCCGAAAGTTTAGTTGCCGTAATGTCCTTTTGGGAGCACCGAGAATTCCACGAACTGGCATTTGGAAAATGTAAATTTTCACATCCTCTGCATTTTCCGCTTTCCATGCCCAGTTCATTCGCCCCTCGTTTTCCCGCGGGGAAGGAATGCTCCTGTTGTTTGTCCTATGCAAATTTAGCGGCAGCTCAACCCCCAAAGGAAAACACCACCACCCCCCATTTTCTTAACAATTTTCCATCTCGGTCGCCAGTTCCCTGGGCGAGTTCAAAAACCTTTTTGTGGCTCTTTGGTGACATTTGGCCGGAAGTTTCTGCCTTTATGCCTTTAATTGCTGGGGGTGGCAGGTGGTTGACCCAAGGCTCTCTTTTTTTACCCATTCGGAGCTCTAATTTTTATGGTTGTCATGCACATGGCGTTACCACGTTTCCTATTGATTTTCTTCCGCTGGCGTTCTGTTTTGGTTTCTTTTAGTGCTATTATCGAAGTCACTGGGTCGCAGTAAGCCGCCAAAGGGGGGGATGGTGAAGGGGTTTCGTATTTATGACACCAATTATTTATGAATTCTAAATTTGTTTGGCCCACTGCCAGGCAGACAGACAAACAGACAGACAGGCAGGCAGCACAAGAAGCCCCGAGTTCCAAAGGCGTCGAAGGGTACAGGTAACATTTGATATGACCAATGGTTTCGGGTGGGGGAAATTATGGAAATGCGAGTACTGGGCTAAAAATACAGCTGGCACAGGGCAGAGTCCCTACAAGCGATATTTTAACTGCCACGTGTGGCAAATGGGTTACATTGCTTAAAAAAGAAACTATAGAACCAGATATTCAGATATTCTTTATTTCTCATACATGTACATATTGTGGATTTAATGAACTGTTTATTTTGCATCATACTTAATTATTGAATAAGTGTCCACGGTAGGCGAAGTTCCCTGTTTGTCAGCCACTAATGACAGTCGACTTTTGGTTTCTTTCGGCAGCACCAGCAGCAAGTTTGGGCTCAAGGACGTCGCCGGAGCAGCGGTATCGTATCGGATCGAAGGAGCAGCAGTTCCAGCAGCAGGGAGCAGGAGAAGCAGGAGGAGCAACGCGGAGCAACCAGCACCAGAACCATGTCGGAGCGCAGGAGTCACATACAGATGGCGCCGCCACCGCCGCCCCCCAAGCCAAACAAATCGCAGACAGCCAATGGAAATGGAAATGGGAACGGCACAGGCATTGGCACTGGCACTGGCAACGGAACCCTGCCGAATGGCAATAAAAACTATAACAAAATTGTCGCAGGCCAAGACCAGGAGCCGCTGGCTCAGAACTCGAGCGGCGTTCGAAGGAGCCAGTCGCCACCACGCACAGAACAGGTCGTGATGACGCCACGCGGTAAAACGGCCAACAGCACGGTGATCCTCATCGAGCGCAAGCTGGTCGATGAGATCAATGATCGCGTCCATGTCGCCGGCGGCGATCACACGGGCATCATCATCAACAAGGACACGGTCGCCGGGCAGAAGAGCGCCAGCAAGGCGGCAGCGCTCTCGCTGGAGTTCCGCGTCTTCCTGGTCAGCGCCAATACGGGCAAGCATTCGCAGGAGTCGCGCACCCTGCGCTTCTGGTTCCGCGACTGGCTGACCAACGAGGAGAAGCAGGCCCACATCGCCCAGGACTTCTTCAAGGAGCTGGTCAGTCCGCAGGACTTTCCCAGAGGTGGGTCTGAATTGCTCTACTGATTTGAAACCAGCTGTGGTTTGATAAATGAACCATTTTTTTAATGGTTTCAAGACTCTGTTAAATATATATACATACAATCCTTTATGGTTTGTTTACTTGTATTAAATTTGATAAGAAAACCCAGAACTTCTTATCAAAGTAAAGATAGAAGGCAGTGTGAGAAGTTTTAGGTTTGCTTGATTCGCTTTTTATTTCTCTTTACAGACTACGTGGGCTTCATCAAGAAGATAATGAAGCTCCTGCAGCACGGATACACGGAGATCCAGTCGATCGAGATTGAACTGCGCATCCTGGAGGAGACCTCCGCACCTCCCTCGCGACCACGTGAGTATTCCCTGTTCCTTTCTATGGGGATGTAATAAGAGGGAACTTGATATTCGAGATCTTGTAAATCAAGAGCTTAAATTAAGAGCTTAGTAGCCTATTTTTATGCATTTTTGCTCGTTGAATATCAAGTTCCATGTCTTACTTATGTTTCCGAGTCGACTTTACCATGCGAAATTGACTTCTCATCTGAACTACATGGCTCCATCTATCCTCTGGGCTGTGCGGGTGGTTTGTTTTTGTGGAGATCAGCCCGGGATGGGTACATCATCTACTGCTACGGCGACTGCAACCGAAAGTTCGAGGAGGCGCTGATGGCGCAGCGGAAGACAGGTGACGGCGACAACCTGATGAAGGCCATTTGGCTGGACATGTACACCGAGCAGCTGAGCGCCCGACGGAAATGAATCCCGATTCCAATGCTGCTCCACTGCTCCAGTGCTCCCAGAACTAATCATCATCTAATCCAATCCGCTCAACGAACTTCGTTTTGTATCCGCTTCGTTGCACATTTCCTCGCCGCCTTCCTTGTTGTTCGTTTTTGTTTCGTTTCGTTTCTCCTTTTCGTACTAATGCACGCACTAAAAACTCACTAAAAACAAGAAGAACGCATTAAATTTATACACAAAAAGTGTTGTGCACTTCAGAGTATTGAAAAACCAAGAACGGATATGTAAAAAAGCGAAATAAAATAAATAACCAGCTAAAGAGCTGGAAAATTGCTAGTCAAATGCTCTGCAGTTACTGCTCCTAATCCACAAGGATCCCACCTGAGTTTCCATTGATAATTCAGCTAGGTGGTAAATCTACTTGGAAATCTGTCGGATGTTTCGAAAATACCCTGCATTTGTGGTCTCTTAACAGCTAGTTACCTTGTGCTGTTGTCTAGCGCATCCTGTGCTGGCTTGGAACCCCCGAAAGCATTCCCTGCCCCTTCAGTTGTCCTCGAAATCCAGTTGACACCTCGAGTGTCCAATTTGTCTGCTGTCTGCAATTAAAATGCGCTGCTTGAGCACTTAATTGACCGCCCTGCCAGCCGTTTGACTGTGTGTGTGTGCTCATGCCTGTGCGTTTCCTTTACTAACAGACACCGCCTAACCAGCCACGCTCACCGCTCAGAGTAGATGTCATTGCTCGCTAACAGAAGAGTCCTCGCTAAATGAATAACCCATTGGTAGCGGGAATCGCCAGACATGTGCTTTAATCGTGTATGTTGTTTCCTTTGCTCTCATCCCCGTAGTTTCCCTCGAGGAATCGCAGTTCGAATCTCCGCCGTTGACCCAGGAGAAGGTGCTGGAGCTCATCGAGCAGGCATACCCCAATCCCGTGTCTCCCGAGGATCTGGCCAAGTGAGTACATCAAGATCCGGTTGAAGTCTGGATACCAGAGTAATTAATTCATTTTGTTTAATGCAGGGACTATGGCTGGAGCGAGCAGGATGTGCTGCTGGTGATCAAGTCGCTGCAGGAGCGCGGTCTGATCAAGTCGATGGAGTACAACGCGTACACCCGCATCCACCACGAGGACAAGGAGATTAAGGTGGTCAAGCAGATGCCCACGATCGCCTCCAACAAGCAGCCCACCATTGCCATCATCACGGCGCAGTATTGCGAGAAGCTCGCCGTGGACGCGATGCTCGAGAACAAGGAGACATTCGTCCGATACACCACAGTCGGTAGGTTCAGTTCAGTTCAGTTCAGTTCGATAGCGAGTCGACTTTCCCTCAACTCTTACTAATCAAACTCTCGCCTAACCGTCTTTTCTCTGTTTCTCTCTTTCCCCTCCTGTACCCCAATTCCTCGACTTTGGTGGAAACAAAAAAAAATATATACAAATCCTTATCACCACGAAATTTCGCCATAAACGAATGAATTTGCATACGAATTTGCTGATGTTTACTTGCCTGCAATGATATTAATTAAAAACAAACCTTTCACCTTCGCCCGAATCGAAAAATACCAAACCATGTAACAGATTCCGATCCCAATCTAACGAACTCACTCAGAAAGTCCAAAAAGAAACGAAGATTCGGTAAGCTAAATGTCCAGAACCCACTCCTCAATTGAGAAGCACCCATATATCTAAGGTCAAGTTCATGAGTTTTATATGATTAATGCTCTAAAGAATCAACTTTGAATCAAAAATAGCAATAGTAATGCGAACATTAAGCAATCGATGGGTGTGGGAACATGGAGCGTTCGCATCTATCGAGTGTGCACTGTACGCGACAGAGTTACCATAAACTTGGATAGAAAGTTATGAACTTGGCCTAGAATAATTTGATTTGTTGTAACTTTCGTGTCCTTTGTGTGTCTGTGCTGTATTGTCGGTGCTTTGTTTTGTTTCATTTGTTTTGTTGTTATGGTAAAGGATTGCCCCAGGATACATGACCTTCCATTGTACATATGCACATGTAACTACGTCATAAAACGGATTGATTAGATCCGTCACGCACTCGGTTCATTAATTGGTTTACCATCAACATTATGTTTTGTATTTTGGTCGCAAAAGAATATTGGATGTATGGAATTTATAATGGTGTTTCTTTTTTTGAAATAATATGTACATTTCGTATGATTTGATCCTCTTTCCTGTTCTTTTGAGGCCGTTTTGTATAATTTGGCATATATCTATCAATGTCCTGAACGTAAACCGCTTTCTGTAAGCCAATCAACTGATCCAAACTTTCTCTCTTCTCCACAGGCGAATCGAATGTGTATACCCTGGGCAATATCGGAGCGCACAGGATCGTGAGCACCAAGCTCCCGTCGGTGGGCAGCAATCGGGAGGCGATGACGGCGACGGGTAATACCACCACCCGTCTGCTGGGCACATTCCAGAAGGTCGACTTTGTCTTCATCGTGGGCGTGGCCGGTGGCGTTCCCCACTACACGGACTACAAGAAGCACGTGCGACTGGGGGATGTCGTCATCTCGTATGTGGACAAGCAGCGGGCACTGATCAGCAATAGGTAAGTTTCTCGAATATAACATCTTCAATCTATCAATCGTAATCATGTATGCTTCTTACAGCAAGGAGAAGCCGTACGTGTACTTGTACAAGAGCGGCGAGGACGTGAAGACCTACTTCCCGGTGAACGATTCGCTGCAGCAGATCGCCGAGAGCCTGCAGGCCAACATGCAGGTGAAGCGGCCGTGGGAGGACTACCTGAACCAGGCCCAGCAGGCGCTGGCCCAGAAGACGGATGCCGACTTCAACCGGCCGGACGCGCGGACGGACAAGCTGTTCATGAACATTGGAAACAACGAGGTGATCGAGGTGGCCCATCCCATTGCCGCCGACGAGGTGGACGGTGTGAATCGGCTGCGACTCCATCTGGGTCCCATTGGATCCGGTAGGGATCTGGTGAGAAGCGACGAGCTGCGCACCCAGTTCGCCAGGAAGTACGGCCTACTAGCCACCGATGTGGAGATGAGCAGCGTGCTGGACAGCATCATTGGCAACTGCAGAGAGAGCTTTATACTGGTGAAGGGCATCGCTGACTACAAGGACGGCACGTCCACCAGGAAGTGGCAGAACTTCGCTGCCATTTCGGCGGCGTCGGTGGTCAAGTCGGTTATCTGCGGCATGGACGCGCCCACGAATGTATAGGAGGCGGGGCTTCGAATCCCCAATTACCTCCATTCCCTCCCCCTCCCCTCCCCCAGCAGTCCTAGCATTTGATTTGCCTCAAATTTTCGTACCGATCCCGCTGCGGCGTCCCACTATTCGTAAACCAAAATGTGCATAGATTGCATCATATATAATGTATGTTCGCGTAATATTGTATTAAATGATTTCTTGTTATTTATTTTGTTATAACTTTTGTACTACAATCAATCTAATTTACACACAAACACTTGACGTATATAAACACATATATACAGCAGTAAATAAATATCGCAACTAAGCTTGCAAACACTAAGAATATTTAGTGAGAATTTGTGATTGGGTGAAAAGTTCAGGTAACTTAACCAAAGATATTAGAATAGTATAATCTCTTTGACATTATTCATTGTTTGGAGCTTCATCTTAAAAATAAATCTAGTGTAAAAGCAACTATTTCGCAAAAATAGATAGATATTTAAAGCAACTGCATTGGATTTTCGAAATTGTAATTTTTGAAATGCAATTGTCAGTCTGAAATCGATACTATCGATATCGATAACAGCACGACCCAGTGGAGCCCTGCTATTTCGTGCGTCCGCTCACGCAAGCAACTCTGTGTGTTTGTGCTCTTCAAAATCCGATCCGTTTCGTTTCGTTTCAACATCTGGCAAAACTGGCAGAGCGGAGCGCAGCTAGTGTTTGGTATCAGCGTTTACACCTGTGTGGCCTTCAATCGCTCGCAGCTGCGCCCGGACCTCCCCGCCCCGCGCCCAAAAGGAGCGACAACTGCGGCGCACTTGCTTTCCTTTGTGTGTTTTGGCTGCTTCGGCTGCTCGGGCTGCTTGGGCCCAAATCAAAGATCTCCGTCTCCTCGCACAGCACACTGGTGCTACACGGCCCGCAGCCCACAGCGCACAGCTCATCCAGTTGGCCAAAACATGCTGTGGACGGTGCACCTGGACGGCGGGCCACAGCGGGTCAATCACGCAGCGGTGGGCGTGGGCGACTTCATCTACAGCTTTGGTGGGTACTGCACTGGATACGATTATCGCTACAATGAGCCCATCGATGTGCACGCCCTGAATGCGCACACAATGCGCTGGACTCTGGTGCCCCAGCAGCTGGACGCCGCGGGTGTGCCACTCAAGTATCCGCTGGTGCCCTTCCAGCGCTACGGACACACGGTGGTGGCCTACAAGGACCGCATCTACATTTGGGGCGGCCGCAACGACGAGAATCTCTGCAATACCCTCTACTGCTTCGATCCGAAGACAGCGCAGTGGTCGAGGCCCCAGGTCACTGGCTGTCTACCCGGAGCGCGGGATGGCCACTCGGCCTGTGTCATTGGCAATAGTATGTACATCTTCGGTGGATTCGTCGATGAGATCAACGAGTTCAGCAGCGATGTGCATTCCCTTAATCTGGACACCATGGAGTGGCGCTATGTTCAGACATTTGGCGTGCCGCCCAGCTACAGAGATTTTCATGCGTCGGTGGCCTACGAGCAGGAGCGCATGTACATCTTTGGCGGGCGTGGCGACAAGCACAGTCCGTACCACAGCCAGGAGGAGACCTACTGTCACGAGATCGTCTACCTGGACATGAAGACCAAGGTGTGGCATCGACCGTTCACGGCCGGCAAGGTGCCCGTTGGTCGGCGCAGCCACAGCATGTTCGTCTACAACAAGCTGATATATGTCTTCGGTGGCTATAATGGCCTGCTGGATCAGCATTTCAACGATCTGTACACCTTCGATCCGCGCACCAAGCTGTGGAACCTGATACGGGCCAACGGCAAGGCGCCGACGGCGCGACGGAGACAGTGCGCCATTGTGATCGGCACTAGGATGTTTCTGTTTGGCGGCACCAGTCCGAGAAGCGGCTCCTCCAGCTCACCGGCAGCTGTTTCACCCACTCAAGAGGCGGGCGGAGCCGCAGCGGTTGTTGGAGTTCTACCGCCCGGTGTGGCGCTTATCGACTACAGCGATCTGCATGTGCTCGACTTTGAGCCCACTCTGAAAACCCTGGCCACCATGGTGGTGCTCAAGCACCAGCTGGACATCTCGGGGCTGCCAAGGAGCTTCCGCTCGGACCTGCAGATGCTGACACAGCCGAACAGTATTAGTCGGCCCATCAACCAAGCCGGCTAGCGTCCAAAGCCATAAGGAATAAGCCGAAGTCGACTGCCACAAAATGGAATGAGGTGGAAAAGGGTCTAGCATCGCGGAGCCACTAGTCCGGCTCTTTGTATTTGAGCTCAAATAACATTTACGGGAGGGATGACGAATGGAGGACCTGAGCGAACGAGGAAGAAGCCCCAGTAATTACAAAAGTTTTAGAAACTTGCTTTTGGCAATACACAATAATTATGACTATTTGAATATAGAATATAGTTCATGAAACATTTATAAATCGTCCTTAAATGATACACAATAATTATGACTATGCGATTATAGAATATAGTTCATGAAACATTTATAAATCGTCCTTTCGCCAAAAGGCCCGATAAGAAAATGAATATAATATCTTAAAATCATTTGTTCACACTATAAACTTGTGCGTACACTTAATGAGTTCAATTTGGGTGTTTGACCGCGTGGTCATATCTCTTGACACTTCGGCAATAGGCCGCTGCAATCGTACTTATCTGTAGTTGCCACTTATGCTGTCCTGTGACATGTTTACTGCAGCCCATAAATAGAACATATTTATAGTTTGCCTACTTACACATATTTAGACACATTAATCATATTATTCACTTTTGTTTACTGTGCCTTCTTGCTGAATTTTGTATAGCTGGTTAACTTAACACTATATTAATCTGTGGGCCTTTCATTGCGAACTCCAAACTTGCACGAGTCGGCTGTATAAATATTTGCTTTTCGCATTAGGATCTATGTGGCAGCCGTTTTGTCAATTTAAACAATTTCAAACCACCAAGGTATTCATCTCACCTTGGAATTACCTAATCTATTGTTGCGGTCAAACTAGTGACAAATCTCTATAGCCAATTTACAGAGATCATCTCCTTTTAGGCAGCGAATGCATATATATGGTAATTGTGGATGCAACTCCCCTTGAACGCGGTGTTCCAGCCAGGAAACAGTCATCGAATCACTTGAAAGCAACAGCCTCGCACGCAATGCCAGTAAGAGTAAGGTCAGCAGCGCTCTAATTGCCTATTATGAGTGGTAGTTGGATCGCAAGGTCTCCAGGGGCGGAACACAGCGAGTACATGGGATGTATGCACCATATGGATCGAACGAACTATCCCACAGCGCTCGTATAGCCTCGCACCATGAGATAGCCATTGACGATGTCCGAGGGCATGTGCTGCATGGACGCGTACTCGTCGGCGCTGGCGAACCTTAGTTTCGTGTGCGGATCGGCATAAGGAGCGGGCAGACCGCTGATATCCGAGTACTTCTTGGCCGGAACCAACGAGGGCGGTGCATTGAGCGTGAAGTCTGCAATGTGAAGTACACATATGGATGCCGTTGCGAATCCACATTCATTGCTTACTCACAGGTTGGTTGTTCGGCGGACAGCTTTTGGCTACGCTCCATGTTGCTTATCTGCCGTAGAGGGCGGTAAACACAGTTCTTTGGAAAGGTAAACAAACGCTTAAAAGATCGTTTAGGCTTCGCGTTTTGTTCCATATTTCACACGTTTCAAGCTCGCAATTGAGATGGCCAGAAATCTAGAGATGGCAACTTATGCCACGGCAAGTCTATCGAGAGTAGCAGGCATCCAAAGGCATTGTTATCGATTTGATAAGCATTGAATATATCGAACAGAAATAAAGAAACAGCTGTCTAAATTAACAAATAAAGAATTAATTAATACGCATCCATGAAAGTGGGCTCTGTAATTACTCCGTTCAAATTGTTTAAAAGTAGTCTTTGAGAATTAGAATTCAACCAGGCGGGAAAAGTTTGCAATTGGCGTTGACATTCTTTCAAAGTAATCGGCAGTTAGGTCTATCGATAGACCAAAAGCTATTGTCATCTGGCAACGCTGAAAAAGGCCTGAAGCAAAGGCCAAATAGTTATTAATAATAGTAAATCCGATAATAATAGTCGCGTGTTTCGTATTGCATGTTAATTATATAGTTCGCCAAGCAGCGCATACAGGCGATTGGCACATTCCGCCAGTCACACCGAGCCGCGTACACGGCTGGCAGGCCAGTTAAACGAACATTATTCCTTACTTTTCTGTCCACTGCACTCCACACGTATTTGCGTAGCTTTTAAAGTGGCTAAATTAGTGGATTTCAACGCACTTGGCGCGTCTTAGTCAAAGTTAGTGGCCCAGTTAAGCAGTCCAATTGGAAAACTGTGAAAATGATGTAAAGGAAAACTCTCAAGTAGTCCAACTGTGTGTGCGTGTGTGTGTGTGTGCGTGCGGTGAGTGTTGGTGAGTGGAAATTAACGTAGTGTGAAGAAAAGCGAAGGAAAAGCGACAATTGCAGTCCAAGGCGAACAGCAAAAACAACTGAAGGTTGCCCACGCCCCCTTCGTCCCCGCGCCCCCTTGGAGGACAACTAACGGGAGTGCAGTAAGTTCACCAGCCAGCCCCTCTTCCCCTCCCTGCGCCCATGCCCTACGTCTTCCACTCACACCTGCCAATTGGACTCCTGTAAACAAAAACAACGCATCAGCAATCAACACAAACAAAATGCGTTGGTGCTATTGTGCTGTAAAACGGAAGCGGAGGAAGTTGAATCATCAAGCGGAACTTGTTTTCCCCAGCTCCATTTGTTCTTGCTGTCGCTGTTGTTGCTGTTGCTTTTGTTGCTGCTGCCGCGCGAAGCATAAAAAGTCGCCAGCATACAAAGTCCAATCAGAGTATCAGTTAATGCATGCAATTCCAATCGGACGACGACTTTATCGGTATATGTAAACAAAAGCATTTTGCGCCCTGCGGGCAGAGATATACAGTGAAGCCTGCGCTTGGGGTCACCAACCAGTACTCCAGTGGGTCACCCACAACATAACCATATAATCTTGCGGTTCTTCTTTGTGGGTAATGCGATCGGATGTGATGAAATAATGAAGATATCAGTTCAGCTCTTTTACCATTCGGTTTTTAAGAGATAACATCATTTTCACTTCGTTCGAAAAACCGCAAAGTAAACATGTTTCTCTTCATGAAATCTTAAAAACATAAAGATTTATATATGTTTTCTCATATCCGTTGCAAGAACCAAGGGAATCACTTGTGTCGCTTATCTGAATCTTTCCCTCGGAAGAAGAACCATTGACTTTGCCCCCAGGTGATGATAACTCAACAAAATATTAATAAATGTGGGATTGGGAGCCACCCCAACTAGTAGAACTGGTGTTCCCTGTCAACCTTATCTTATCTGGTCTGCCAGTCCCGCCATGCCCAGAAATTAACCACTCAAACCGGGGTCTTTTGCTGTCTCTTGCAGAGGAAACGGCGCCGCCATGGAGGAGAAGCGCATCGCCGACTACTTTGTGGTGGCCGGAATGCCGGAGCATCCGCAGCTGTTGCAGGAGAACATCTTCAATGACTCGGGAAGATTGAGGGCGGCCACTACCATCGAACCGATCACGGACATCGGCGTCTATTTCCCGCTGCTGGGCGAGGAGGTGCCCGAGGGATACGAAATCCTCTCGCACACGCCCACGGGTCTACAGGCGAACCTCAATCACGGATCGGTGCGCACCACCGACTGCTACATATACTTCCGGCGTGGCAAGGATCGCCCGCCTCTCGTGGACATAGGTGGGTGCATTTCTACCAGGAGACCATTAGTGTTTAGCTTTGTATTTGAAAGTTTGCCTATCAAAGTTCTGACTTACTTCCGGTTGTGTTTTTTTTTCGGAGAACTCCAAGTTGTTTTTGGTAGATTTAAGAAACCAAAATGAAAGACTGGGTTGTATTTATTGATAACGAAAGTAAATTTAAATATTATAATCTCTTTTAATTAAATATTAAAAACTCGTGATAAAGCCAACAAATTGTTGCTTATTTAAATCAAATATCGTTCACAGTCAAAACTAAAATATGCAATATAAAATGTAGAGTTATAGGTGATTAAATGCTTGCGCCGTCATTTCTATGTAATAAAACTCGACTTTTATATTAATCTTTTCCACCTTTGCAGGAGTCCTGTATGATGGCCACGAGCGGATCATGTCGGATGCGGAAATCGTGGCGGAGACGCCCGGCGGCAGGGTGGCCAATGTGAACAACTCGTCCGCGAAGACGTTTCTCACGTACCGACGCGCCCGGGCGGACATGCCCTGCAACGAGCTGGTGGTCACCGAACTGTGCGTCATTGTCCAGAGCAAGGGTGAGCGGGCTCCGCACGCCTTCTGCCTAATCTACAAGACTCTGAACAAGGGCTATGTGGGCAGCGATGTCTATCTGTGCTACAAGAAGTCCATGTACCGGCCCAAGCACATCAGCTACAAGCCGGAGATCCTGCTGCGTTACCCCACCGTCGACCACACCGACTTCCCGCTGAATCTGTGTCCGAGCGTGCCGCTCTTCTGCCTGCCAATGGGCGCTTCACTGGAGGCCTGGCCACACGTCAACGGCACGGAGAAGCGGAAACCCATCAGTCCGGTGTTCAGCACTTTTGTGCTCACCGTGAGCGATGGCACCTACAAAGTGTACGGATCGGCGTTGACTTTCTACGAGGATTACGAGTAAGTTGCAATTGAATATATTTTTAAAGTATATACACTTAGGATTTACACTTTCAGCGAGTCAAAATTGTCGGCTGAGCAGAAGGAGCAGCTCGGTTGGGACGAGGACTTCGGCGCCCAGCACTCGCTGCACATGATCAAGGCTATATGTCTGCTGTCGCATCATCCCTTTGGTGACACCTTCGACAAATGGCTGAAGTACCTCCATGTGAGGTTACACTCCCATTAACTTCGATTCCATCTAATCCTTATCTGGTGTTTTCGTTACAGCGAATGGTGCTGTATGACGTTAATATACCCATTCCCGTGGAGCGCTACATCACCCAGCTGCTGGACGAAGTGCCGTTTCCGGCGCCCAGCATTCACCTGCAGCTGTCCAGCGAGTCCAACGATCGCATCCTGCTCACACAGCCGGAGGATTCCCCGCTGCCGCGAAGTGGCGCCGGTTTCCACATACTGCTCCAGAATCTGGGCACCGACAACTGTCTGCATGTGCTGCTGCTGGCTCTCACCGAACAGAAGATACTCATCCACTCACTCAGGTATGTGCATCACACGTACCAAATACCCTTACCGTATCCTACATATCGATTTATTCGCCGCAGACCTGCCACGTTGACTGCTGTGGCCGAAGCCATTGTCTCCCTGCTGTTTCCGTTCAAGTGGCAGTGTCCGTACATCCCACTTTGTCCGCTGGGTTTGGCGGAGGTGCTCCATGCCCCATTGCCTTATCTCATTGGCGTGGACTCGCGCTTCTTCGATTTGTACGAGCCGCCCACGGATGTCACCTGCATCGATCTGGACACCAACAACATTAGCGTACGTTTGGGGCTAGTTTTCGGATTAGAAATGTGTTTCTAATGAATTAATATTGCACCTATTACCGTACTTGCAGCTATGTGAGTCGCAGCGCCACTTGTCACCCAAGCTGCTGCCGAAACGTGCAGCCCGCCTACTTCGCCAGACGCTCACCGAACTGGAGAATGCCAAGCCCATAAGCTATGACTCCACAAACAGTTTGGATCGCGACATTCGGAAGCGGAAGCGAGAGGTGGTGCTGGAGCAGCGCATCCAGGAGGCCTTTCTGCTCTTCATGGCCAGCATTCTGCGCGGCTACAGGGACTTTCTGGTCCCCATTTCCAAAGCACCCTCGGTGGGAGCCACCGATCCGAGTGCCCTCTTCCAGCTGAAGGCCTTTTTGAGATCGCGGGATAAGGTAAGAAAACTGTTTTAGCATTATTTGCTTAGTCAGTCAGACAAAACACTTTGATCTACCCACAAACAGTCGCACCAGAAGTTCTTCGAATTGATGATGAAGACCCAGATGTTCATCCGTTTCATTGAGGAGCGCTCCTTTGTCTCCGACGGCGATCATGGCCTCAGCTTTTTTGACGAGTGTGCGGAGAAGGTGGGCAACTACGATGAGACGCCCGCCCAGCTGCATTTGGTGGACTGGGACACGGGGCAGAACAGCGAGCGCACCAAGTACATCTTTCCACCGGACAGCGTGACTCCGGCGGGATCTCAGCCTGGCGGCGGAGGAGGAGGATTAGCCTACAACTACGAGAACTTTACGCTGCAACCGGAACTGTTGCAGAGCACGAAGAAGACAGCTTTATCGAAATTTCTGCAGCTGCAGCTGAACGCTTCCCTCTCGCCAGGATCACCCATTGCCCGGCGGACCAAACACGAGATTAAGCTGTCCCAGAAGATGGCCAGCCGTTGTCAGCAGCATCCGGAGGCGTGGTCCAAATACTTGTTGGCCACCTGCTACTCGCTCTACTTCCTCATCCTGCCATCCATGGTCTTGGATCCGCGGCACGCCGGCAAGGAGCCAGAGATACTGCGCGCCGCCTACGATGTCCTGGTGCGAGCCAGTCGCCTGAAGATCACCTGTGACGAGTTCTGCTACAGGATCATGATGCAGTTGTGCGGTATTCACAATCTGCCAGTGCTGGCCGTCCGTCTGCACTACCTGATGAAGCGCTCTGGCGTGCAGGCCAATGCGCTCACCTATGGCTTCTACAACCGCTGCGTCCTTGAGTCGCAGTGGCCCCAGGACAGTACCACGATCAGCCAGATCCGCTGGAATCGCATTAAGAACGTGGTGCTGGGAGCGGCGCAGTTCCGCAAGGCTGGCAAACAAAGGGCCGCCTCCAAGGTGAACAAGTCGCTCAGCGCATCCCAGGACCAGAACCTCAGCACCCTGGAAACGGTGGACGGACAGTCGCGCACCAGTTTGGCTTCCTCCTCCGGCGATGGCGGTGGCCATGGACTGCTCGATTTTGCCGCCTTCGATCGGCTTAGGAACAAGTTGGGCAGCATTGTACGCCAGACGGTGACGGGCGGTAACAACGAGACAATAGGGGATGCGGTCAACAACACTGGGTTGCTCATACCCGGCGAACTCAGCGCCCCGAACACGCCGACCTATGGCGGTGACACCGAAATCCTGGCCAAGGCACTTCAGCAGCAGCAGCCACGCAAACAGATCATGAGCATTGGCGGCGGCGACGACGATGATGAGGATGAGGACGAAGATGAATACACGGCCGGATCGCCGAGCACGCCACAAAAGCAACTGGAAGCGGGCGCCGATGACCTGGAATACGCCGGTGGAGGAGACTACGAGGCGGACGAGGAGGATGACGATGAAGTTGACGAGCATGTGGCCGCACAGCGGGCACGTCAGCGAGTGCAGAGTCCAACCAAGTGAGTTTGGGAATACTTTCAAGCTTATCGAAATCGAATTAAAACGTTATATTTTAGAATCTCGCCACGCACGCCCGTGACCCAAAACGATCCACTGGGTGCTCTCAACGAGGAGGAGTCCGCTGCCAGTGCCACGCCCACGCAGCAGGCGCAGCAGGAGGAGCAGCACTCACAGTCGCAGATCGACAGCAGCATATACAGCGACAAGCCGATCCTGTTCCGGGGCCAGAGGAGCGCCACTTTCGACGAATCTACGCAGATCGGGAAGAGTATGCACCGTTCGGAAACGATGCCGGTGGCCAGCAGCGGTGTGACCAACAGCCTGGCCAACATCGGATCCTCGCTGAAGTTCACGTTCGGGTAACTCCGGCATTCCACAGCCTTTCCTCCCCCGATCCCTCATTCTGTGTCTCCCTTAAATCATCTGAACACACTATTCCACAAGCATTCCACCGTCCACTCACCAAAACAAGCGGATTAGTTTTCCCTTATTTTAGAATTTTCTTCCCTAACTACATGGCTTTTCCTGTTTTCACATCAGTTGCTTTGAGCTTAACCATTTGATAATGGTCTATATCTTTCAATTCAATCGAATGATGTGGAAAACTGGAGAAGCCATGTATTTCTACTACCTCTTTCTGAATCGAACCAGTTTCTGTGCCACATTTCGTTTATGATTTATTTACATATATATATATATATATAATTATATCTTAGACGTTATTCACCCGCACGATTGTCCCTTAAGAAAGACTTGAAATTGCCCGCCAATATTATAGAAAATATATCGAGCATAAGGTAAGTGGAGACCTTTCTTAGAGAACAACTAGACAAACATACCCGAAAACTACACCCACTTGTGTGTTGTGCTGCTTTCCACGCTATACACCTGGCATTCAAATTGTGCTCTCTCGGTGAAGGAGGTTTTTTTTTTTAAAATATTTCTTGGGTCGCAGTTAAGATAATCTCATTTCCCACTTTGATCTGTTCCTTGTGTTCAGATGTAAATCTTAAGTGTATGTTATATGTTTCAGTTTTTCAGGGATGTTCTATGTCTTGTCTTCTTAATATCTGAATACTTTATTGTACTTAAATTTGTTATATATTCTGTAAAACAGGCCAATACTAACTATTTGCAATGCACAAGTGGACAGCGGCAATTAACACACAGCGGCACAACAAAACACACACACACAACAGAGTCTTAACCTCTTGTTTTCGTTTTGTGTTCCACATAAGTTCCACACCCGAAATGCTGTTCCACAGAGTTTCGCCTTTGGTTCTGTTTACGGTTACAGTTACAGTTATGGTTACGGTTATGGTTTATAGTCCCCTTAAAAAACTTCGTTGGTGGCGGGCAATTCAAGGTTTGACTAAAGCCACGCAAAGCATCCACACTAACTCGATTAAATCGAACAAACTAACTAACTAACGGCCATTCACAAGCAACGCACCACCATGATATATAGCAGCACCACCAGCAGCTGATTTCCCCGATCTCATATATGTATTTAACTTTTGGATTAACTTAAGGGAGTTCCTAAAACTACTGTATGATTATTTTTTACTACGTGTAATTGATTAGTGTTTGATAACATTGGTGTATTAAAGCACAAGTTCATGGATTTAAGAATAATATGAACCAGTTAACCTGTTTATTATCGGGTAATAGACCAGATCTTAAGAGCAACCAATTATATTGCTAAGATAATAACAGAGAAATCAGCTGCTAATGACTTTACCTCATTCTCGTTTCGTTGTACATAGAAATATGATAATTCATTATTGTTCAGCCTTTAAGCAACCCAATTAATTCCCGACCTTTGTACCATCCAGTCCCAGCTTGACGGGCAAGAAGTCGAACGAGTTGATCCAGGGCAGTCTGAGCAGCATCAAATCGGCGGCCAACTCGCTGACCAAGAAGTTCGACGAGATCAAAGGCGTGATATCGGCCAATTCGACGCCGACGAAGACGAACAATGGACACCATCCCCATGGCCTGCATCATGGGCACCACCATCCGCACCACCACCATCATCATCATTCGCAGCACGGCAATGCGGAGCAGGAGGAGCACGATGCGGCCGTCCACGAGGAGGGCAAGCTGCGTCGCGTCTCCAGCGACCTGGATCCATGGGGCAGGCTCAGCGAGTCGCGCAAATCCAGCTACAATAACCTGGTGCCGCTCGGCGAGAACAGCTCCACAGGCGCCCTCCACATGCACGCCTTTCCCGCTGTGCCCGACAACCTCTATAGTCTCACAAGCGAGGTTAGTACAGATAGCCTGGAATCTGAATGTATCCTCACCCACTTATGCACTTTTAAATCCACAGAACGCCGCGGATCGTGACTGCGATGTGTTGATCCAGCTGACGACCTGTTCGCAGTGCCACAATTGCTCGGTGCTCGTCTACGACGAGGAGATCATGAGCGGCTGGACGGCGGAGGACTCCAACCTGAACACCACCTGCCACGCCTGCAACAAGCTCACGGTGCCTTTCCTCAGCGTACAGATCGAGCGGCAGGCGGAGGAGTCGGAACAGTCGGATCCGCTGCAGGACGGCAAGGAGCAAACAGCCAACGGCACTAGCCACAAGACCAGCCTAACCGTGCCGTATCTAAATCCGCTGGTGCTGCGCAAGGAGCTGGAGAATATACTAACGCAGGAGGGTGACATTGCGCTGATAAAACCGGAGTTCGTCGATGAGCACCCGATCATCTACTGGAACTTGCTCTGGCTAATGGAGCGCATCGAGAGCAAGACGCACCTGCCCGAGCTCTGTCTGCCCGTGCCGGTAGGTCATTCAATATGGCTCCTAATGATGATGTACCATTGATTAATGTTTGATTTCTCAACTGGTTAGAGCGACAAGGAGCACATCGATCCGCTGAGCAAGGTGAAGACGGTGCACATCCAGTGCCTATGGGATAATCTGAGTCTGCATACCGAGGCCAGTGGCCCACCCATGTACTTGCTGTACAGGGAGACCCAGCCGACGAGTCCGCTCATCAAGGCGCTGCTCACCGACCACGCGCAGCTCAACAAGAAGTAAGTAGATCCAGGCAAGAGAGCAGTTATTCCAATACCAATGATGTCTTTGTGTCCTTCAGTGTCATTCAGCAAATCATTTCGGCCATCCGGTGCAATGACTTCGCCACTCCCCTCAAGCGCTTGGCCAATGAGCGACACAAGCTGAAGAGCAACGGCGTGGAGCGATCGCACTCGTTCTACCGCGACATACTCTTCCTGGCCCTGACCGCCATCGGAAGGTCCAACGTGGACCTGGCCACATTCCATCGCGAGTATGCAACCGTGTTCGACAAGCTGACGGAGCGGGAGTGCAACATGTACTATCGCAACCAGGATCTGCCGCCCTCGGCATCGACGATCTTCTGTCGTGCTTACTTCCGCCCGCTCCTGCTGCCCTGACGCAGTGGCTCCCAGCTGGAGGCAGGAGCAGCTCCAAGAGATGCCGAAGTGGACACATGATGGAGCAGCCGAAGCCTAAAAGACAAAACGACCAAATAACTCGACAACAAAATGGAAACGAAGGGAGAGTTTGACGACAACGAAACGCTTATCACACACCTTAGGCTAGGTCGATTTTATAGATGGGACGAGTATGAATTAATTTTACTTAGATATCAGAGCTCTTATTTACGTTACGGAAAAGAAAAGGACGGTATTTTGGAACTATTCCTAGTAGGCTATAAAAATTTAATTGTTTTAAACGGAAACTACTTGATTCGAAGTGTTCTTAGGTTTTCAAACTAATAGTTTTTTTCCCAAGCGAGGAAGCGTTCTGGGCAAACTTCTTTAGAATTGTCCTCAATTTACTTGTACACAAGCCAGAATATTTATTTTTTTTAAACGAACTTTCCTAAGTGAAAGGCCCAACTTGACATGTGTTGGGATTGTGAAAACATGCAAATGATTTTGTAAATGACTTGATCTTAACATTTAAGTACTTAACGATTTTTCGCTGTTTAAAACTAATCAAAAATATACACACACACACGATTGACTGGTTTCTGTGACAATACATGAATGCGTTCAGGCAGTGCGTTTCATAGGTGTAATAGCAGCAATGGATTAGGATTAACGCCCCCTACTAATATTTTGTACTTACGACCAACTCACCTAGTCTAACGACTGCCTCTTCTGATGTCGCTAAATTTTGCATTACGGTTCAGCAAACAACGAGGCCTTACACGGCCGAAACGCACTGCACTTACCCTATCCATAAACACGAAAGGAAGCCACACTTTATGATTGCCCCTCGTCAGATTTGCCTTATTATATATAATATAACGATACATATTCGTGTACATACAAAGCTATATATGCGATCCTGTAAATCAGCATTGTTAGCGGAACCCCCCGACCTTTTCTCCCGAGCGGCTCCATCCTCTCCAGCATCCGGTTATTTCAAAAATAATCGCCTGTGTAAACGCACTTTTTTATCTTGAGATTTCCTCACAATGCTCGGCTCTTTTAGTTAGCATAGCGAACTTTTGGGAACGCGGGAAGGAGGATAAACGGGGGTCGGTTAAGTAATAGCGACGGCAGATAACAATTAAACAACGATTACAATAGCAATAATTAATGGATAATCGGATAATCGTATTTAAATGTAGATGGGATAACTCTTGCAGATCTAATGGTACGACACACGTTCACGTCCAAGTTTTTAAAGACAACACATCCCCCACACACACGACACACACGCACTTCTAAGATGCAGCCACAGTAATTTTTTTGTCGGGAATCTTAACTAAATGTATATTAAATAATTAATTTAATTGAAACGTAAAGCGTAACGAAAATGGCAAAAAGAATAAACAAACAAGTTTTAAAAATAACTTCAAGCGCTGTTTCCACTTATTCCGCACACTGATCCCCTCAAGAAAACCCCAACAATTTGGGACTGAAATGATAAATATGGCTTAAGATTTATGTATTGTGTCTATATATTTCCAATGCGAGCCCAAAATCGCCATCGAATGAAAGAACATCAGGTAGTTAGTGTATTTTTGCATATATACTATATATGTATAGCTGGCTCAACGAATATTGCAATCCGGCGAGCTTCTGTTGCTCAGCTTCTTAAAAACTTTGCGATCGAGTGGGTGGGGTGCTGGGTAGGACAGGGGTGACCCTGGTGGGGATGGGGTGGCTGAGAAGGACATATAAGTCGAACGTACATCGGAACATTTAAAATTAAATCAACTTACGAGTGAAACTACCGAGAAAAAAATTGTGTATTCTTAAAATACTCCCTAAGCAGGAAGCGAAATCGCGATCGCGATATTTCCTTAGGGGATCTAGCTTAAGCCTACTCCTAATCCGAGAGCATCACCACATCATCGACGACGGTGGGCGGCGGCTTCTCCTGCTTCTTCTCCTTGGGTTTGCTGGCATCGCTCTGGCGTTGCAGGAACTGGCTGATCAGCTTGTTCTTGGTGGCCGAGGGAATCGGCTGATCCCTGGGCACGGACATGATCAGGGTGGCCCGCTTCTTGGCGCCCTGACCCGCCTGCGCCTGTCCACTGATGGGCGTTGTGGGTGCCGAGTTGGCAGCGGGCGAGGCGGCTGGTTCTGCATCCGTTGGTGGACTTTGATCTTGCTGCGCTGCATCTGGTCCGTTGCTAACCTTGGGCGTCAACGTGTAATTCCACTGATTCTGCAGCTGGAGATCCGGCAGCTGGAACTTTTCCAGCATATCGCTGGCCACCACCCAGCAGAGGCGCTTCTTCGGTTTCCTGCTCTTCTTGGCGCTGTTGGCACTGGCGGGAGCGGCCTCGGGTGTGCCCAGCTCCACGGTCTTCCAGCTGGCCAGCTCGTCGAATTTCTCGCGCAGCACAGCCTTTGAGGGCAGCGTTGTTTGATTGGGCTCGGCGGTCGCTTGGGTTTTCAGGTACTCTAAATACTCGTTGATCAGGAACATCTTCGAGTTCCGATTGCCGTGGGTAAGGCGCACCAGCTGCTGCATGAGACGATCGTCCAGCTGCAGCGGCACCGGCTGCTCTGGCGTCTGATCCTGACGCTCCGGTTCCGGCGGAGGCTCCAGGCTGAGTGGCTCCATCTGCCAACAGGCGTACATGTCGATGGTGTGGGCAAAGATAGCTGGGAATAGCTCGGACTTGTTGCCGTTCTCGTCCAGCCAAACGGGACCCAGCAGGCGCGCCTTGATCTTTTTCGTCTGCTTCTTCATTTCCTGGGCGAACTCCTGCTGCAGCACCTGGAGTTTGGCCTTCTGCGCTTCCCGCGTGTGGCCGTCTTCCATTCCGTCGCCATCGTTTTGCAGTTCCTCGTCGCTGAGATGGCCGTGCGGCACGTACCACTCGTTGTACTCCTCCTCCGATTCCTCCTCTGACTCCTTCTCTTTCTCGTCCTCGCTGGCGCTCAGCGATTCCCCCGGTTCCTCCTCCTCCCACTCGCAATCGGAGTCCACTTCGTAGTCGAAGAGCACCTGCGATATATGATATTTGTGTTATGATATTTAAGCCAGAAGAAGTGATTCATACCTTATCTTGTGCCAGCGGGCGTCGGGCGGAGATGCTGCTGCTCTTTTTGCGCCAGGTGCCGTAGTACGGAGGCCTCCGGTTGTCGGCGAAATGCAGATACTTGGCCTTCATTCGGGTCAGCTGCTTGGGCTGTTCCACCTCGATAGGCAGTCCCGCCGGCGAAAGGTAATCTGATGATGTAGATGATGGTGAAGAAGATTGTTTAATATCTTGCAGCCACTTACCTATCACTTGAACATCGTCATCTTCCTCCTCGTCCTTGGTGCGTCTCTGGAGCTTCACATCGCGCTGCATCTTGAGCGGCTTGCGCCGTCCGCTGCTCAAATCGCTAAGATAGAGATTAGCCCGATTTGTTGGCTTTCGCCTGACGATGTCCTGCTCCTCCTCCTCCTCGTCGTCAACTTCCTCGTCCCGGTGTCGGAAAAGTTTATCTAGCTGGGAGCGCTGCTCCTGGCCGAGCGAGTTGCGCACGATCGGTGCTAGCAGCATGTCGTCCTTGATCTGAAATGGTCGAAAGGCCAGCGTTTGGCTGCTGGCCTTGGAGCTGTCGCAGCTGCTTTGCTCGTGCTCCAGGTAGAATGTGTTGTTGGATCCGCTGCCGCCCTTGGGCTGCTTGGGCACGAAGAACTTGGAGAAGGACTCGGCGGCGCGCTTCTTCTTTTGCTCGGCCTCCTCACGCTCCTGCTCCTTCTTGCGGCGCTCCTCGTCCTTTTTGCGCTGCACCTCCTCCTTGGCCTCGTTGCGTTTGCGCTTCTCCTCGTTCTTGGAGTCCATCTCCGCCTGCCGCTTGCGCTCCTTCTCCTCCTTTTCCATCTTCCTCTGCTGCTCCTTCTGATCCTTCTCCAGCTTCCGCTGCTGTTCCTTTTCATCGCGCTCCTGCTTCTTTTGCTGCTCGCGATGCTCCTTCTCCTGCTGCTTGAGGCGACGCTCCTCCGCCAGCTTTTGCTCCTTCTCCTCGCGAGCCTTTTTCCTTTGCTCCAAGAGTCGTTGCTGTTTGGGCGTAAGACCCTTTGGGGCACCGGTTTCCTCCGGCAGACTCTTCCTGTTCAGGCGAGTTTCCTTTTGGCCGGAGGCTCTGTCTGTGGCCGCGGTGTCCGTGTCCGCATCCATCTCGTGCTCGCTGCTGGAACTGTTGGCCTCGCTGGTCGAGAGGATCACCGAGATTTCCGCAGCTTCCGGAGATTCGTTGTCCGACTTAACTTGGGTAGATGGCTCGACTTTCTTGGAATCCTTCTTGGCCGTCGCCGATTTCTGTGAGTTCGACGCATCTTCAGAAGTCTTTTTCTTGGCTCCAATTTGATGATTTTTCACAGCAGCAAGTTGTTCTTTTAGATTATTTGCAGGTAAGTCTGCTTTCTCTTTCTTTGACTTTGTTGTTGTGCTGTCTTTGTTTGTTGTGCTGTCTTCCTTCTCTTCTTTCTTACTCTTTTCAGATGGCTTTGCTCCCTCCTTCTTGCCTTTTCCTACGGTTTTGCTTGTGTCCTTCTTTGGGACTTCTTTTGGCTTGGAATCCTCTGCAATCGGCGGATCTTTGTTGTCTTTAGCGGTGGTCTTGACCTCCGGTTTATCCTTCTTATTAGTTTCCACTTTCTTTCCCATAAAGAGATCTATTGTGGCCTGATCGTTCTTTTTATTTTGTTCTGCGTTCTTTGGCTCTTCCTTCTTCGACTCCTTGCCCGGCTTCTTGGACTCCTCCTGCTTCTTTGAGTCCTTCCCATGCTCCTGCCTGACCTCCTCCTCCTTCTGTTTGCCGCTTGCAGAGCTGTTTTCTGGGGATTTCTCACGCGCCGTTTGTACTTTTGGCCTCTTCTGGGGGTTCAGTTCTTCGGCCATGATCTCTATGTCATCGCTGGACTCGCTGTCCCCCTTGGCAACATCCGTGTTCGAAGTCTCCAACGGTTCCTCAGATTTCTTCAGGGATTTTCTGCGCTTTGATCGCTTGTTGACCAATGGCAGCTTGATTTGTATGGGAGCCGGAGAGCCTTTCTTGGCCTCCGCCTTCTTAGGCTTCGTCTTGACCACCTTGGACGACTTGGCCTCCACCACCTCATCCTGGCTCACCATCTCCTTGTCGGCCTCGTCCTCATCCAGTTCTATGACATCATCCGCTATCGAATCCGTGGTCTTGACCTTTTTGGTGGCAATGGAACTGGCCAGATTTAAGTTCTCCTTGCTGGTCGAACGTCGCAGTTGCCCCGTAGAGCAGCCAGTGCCCTCCGATGGCGACTCATCGTCGTACGAAAGCTTTCGCTTGCGGGGAGCGGGATCGTCCTCATCCAGGATCACAGTGACGGGGCCGGAGCCGGTGGTGGCGGGGGACGATGAGGAGGAGGAGGATGTGGGCCCCGCCCCACCGCCAGGCGTTATTAACTTAAAGGGCAAACGCGTCTGCACGAACTTCTTGCCACCGCTGGCCGTCTTTTCCGCTGATTTGGCCGGCACAGCCGCATCTTTTTTCCTGCCGCTGAGAGGCGTCTTCACAACGCCAGCGGGCATTTTGCTGTACTCTCTGTCTGCCTATTTCCTGTTGCCTGCGGCTTCTGTTTCCCGCAGCAAATCTTCACTTGTTTTTCGCTTAATAAAAAAGGCGGTGAAAACACACTAGCGATGGCAGTTGCGGGTGCGGATTGCCGCCAATAGATCCGATCGGGCTTTCGATAGATCGATATGATGTGCATCAGTGTTGGCAAGCGATCGAGTGGTGGAAAACTATGATAAGAGTGATCCTGTGATATGTGTGATATGTGGATCTTTTTACCCACAAATCCTTTGATCATTTCAGTGGAGAATTTAGTCTTGGTTACTATGGCAAAGTAAAGAATCAAATTATGACAAATTGGAGAATTAAGCTGTGATCTAGAAGGGTGGGAACTTAGATAAGAAAGAGGAATATCCTTGTGTTCTTTTTATTTAAGGATCTTTTGATTAGCTTACTTTAATTTTGGAGACTTTAAAACTTGAATACTGAAGTGGAGAAACTTAAAAATGTCTGTTTAAGATAGGATTGACATAAAATAAACTATTGATTTAAATAGTTTATACTTTGCAAGTTTCTTTCAATATATCTCAAATAATTTTTATTTTTAATTCCATAATGTGTTATAAGAATATTATTATTCATATTTTTCCAGAACAGTGAGCACTTTGACATAGGCAATAAAATTGAAATAGACATTGAAAATTACTCATGCAAGCGAAAGTACAATGCTGCTAATTGTTGTGCACCCTGGGCCAGCTTTATGTGAATAATTAAATACAATTAAAATACTGTCGTCTTCCCAAGTTTTTCCATTTCTGCAAGCTATCAGGTTGATTGGGTACGTAGTTATTGTTACCTTTTGATGCAGCTGACAGATATCGCCCCACTGCCCGTAATTGTTTACTTAGTTTAATGTGGCATTTTTGCTAATCCCGGATAAGTGGAAAAATGCTTGCGGCCACAGTCACAGCCACTGTTGACCCCTTTCCACCTGGCGACCTGGTTGACATGGAGACCCGAGCCGAGGGAATGGGAGATCCTGCCTCCGGCTGCCTGCGTCGCAGCGTCCTGGAATACATTTCATTTAATTACAATTTGTTTCAATAGGCCAACACGTACACAAAGCACAAAGGGGGAAGGGGGGTGTGATTGCCAACTACTCTGTGATTATACATGCATATATACTATGTGTATAATTCTGATTGCAATTGCACTCCATGCACTGGATTTATTACCCCATGAAGTACTCCTAGCTTGTAAACTCAAAAGATAAGTAATGATTTGATTAATCTGGTGTAAGATAAGCAGACAATAATTATATGGAATTGATACATTTTTAAGTAATTTGTGTAATATAGTTAGTATTATTAATATAAACAAAACACTTGCAACGGCCCTAAACTGCAAATCTTGACGACTAATACTGACATGTGCAATCCCATTCACATGAGTTACAAATTGCGGTCGCCGCTTGTGGCTTCTTTGGAAAAATAAAATCTATATATATATTAAACAAAATCAGAGGGGGGTTCAGATGAAGTGGGTTGGACATGTGGCATATTATACGCATTGGCCGGGATTTGCCAACGCCACATATCGACTCCTTTAATAATGATAATAATAATAATGCCGCATCGATTCCGCTGGGACTTTTGGCCCACGACCGATGGCCCCGGAAGAGACGGGGCGTAAAATGGGAATTCGGTCATGCGTGTGAACGGGTGCGGTATACCGAGTACCCGGTAACCAGTGTTCCTGCAGCGTCCTTGCCTTCCCCTGGTAATAGAAAATCTATTAGCGCCCCCTCCCCCTCAGCCAGCACCCGGGGGGTGGTGGTGAATGACGTAGAAATGGCAGGGGCTGTCGCGGGGCGTGGCCATCAGGCATCAGTCGTCCCATTTTCCCTTTTGATGACGCGAAAAGAGGCCAAACACTTTGAACATTTTGCCAAAACAGACAGAGGCTTTGATTCGAAAACGGTTTTGGGTTACATAAGGAGGAGGAGGAGGTGGAGGAGGAGAAGGAGGAGGAGGATGAGCAGCAGCGTTTTTTATTTTCCAACTTGGCCACTATTGGTACGTGCTTTTATTTGCCATTTACAGAATGGACTCTTTTTGGTAGGAAAGGATGTATTATTAGTATCACTTGTTTATTTTGTTAGTTAACTGAATCAAGCTGGATCTCTTTTTTTTTTGAGTGTACCAAAACAAAGTGCACTTTTTGAAGGGGTGGAGAAAGAAAGCGCAGACAAGCGAGATGAAATTAGAGACCTGTTGGCGTGAAGCTTGCATAAGTGACACGACTGTCAGAGTCTGGAAAATAATGGAAAAGCGCGTTGGAAAAATGTCGGAAAAATCGTTGATCATTTTTACGATATTATTATTCGCTAGCCAAAACAACACTGCTGTTAGTAAATTTTAAGCATAAATAGTTAACAAATACGCTTTGAGTTTTTATTGTGTTTAAGCAATTGGAGGGTAAAATGTGTTTCCAATTTGTTGTAACTTTGCTAGCAGCATTTTCCCCCGTCATGTTCCCCCTCGTTGTTCTTACTTATCGAAACACTGAGAGAAATTGCTATTCCTAAAGTTCGTAGTATGAACGATGTAAAGTTTAAAGTAAGATTGGATTTTCAGCTATCCAAGTAAGTACTAAAGATTTTCTATTGCCAGAACTCACCTAGAGTTGTTCTCTGTGCAACGTGGCAAAAGTAACCGGCAACGGCAACAAGATTGAAAAAGTATTGAATTACATTCATACAACATTTGCTTGAATAGCCTTCGCCAGGGGGTGGTGGGCGGTGGGTGGTCGAGTGCTGCGGTTTGAGTTTCCTTTTGTTTGCCTAGTGGGTGGTTTCTGGGTGGGGTTGGACTATGTCTCTTTTTGTTTCCTTGAATGGGGTTCGGGTTTTGGCGATTAACGTGAATACCACCTCTGCAGCGCCCACTCTCCGCCTCATTTTCTTTCTCTGTATATTTGTGGCTTCTTTGAGTGGCAGCACAGAGTACACCGTAAACAAATGATAGTGCCTTCAAATATATTTCCAATTTTATTTCCAGCTACCATTGCTCAACTCAAATTACATTTGAAATGTTAGTTTGTTCTGTGATGTGAGGAGCATAATTTATGAGTATTTTTTTCAAAATGTTACACATATTTTTGCGCCGTGTACGAGGATGGAAGCGGGAAATATCGAAACGGAACAGAAGTGAAGTGGACCGAAGGTCGATTCCCGCAGGAATCGCTGTGAAAATTCATTAGTTGCCCATTTTTATGCTATTTTATTTCAATATAAAAGACGCACGCATGCATGCATTTAGTTTTCCATTCTCTAGCCACTGCCGGTGGACCCCTCCTCCTCCTCCATCCGCATCCTCATCCGCATCCTCATCCGCCGCCTCTGCTTTATTATGCCGTTTGACGCAGCGGACACGCATTAAAATTGTAGCAGTCCGAAAGGAAAGACATTGACAGTGGTCCATGGGCGGGGGCGTTGGTCCAAAAAGGGCGAAAAAGGCCTGGGAACGCGACAGGTAATGCTGTCCAATCTGAGCTGAAATTCTGAATAGATCGTTGTGAAAAATGGAATCGTAACTATATAATATTAATACATGTATTACTAAACAATTTTTTTTAATATTTTATAAGGAAAATAAGCCATAATATATACATAACTATTATATAAAATAGCCAGGTGGACAACACTGAATGGATAGTGTGCGACAGAGATACAGAATATAGCTGGAGAAAGGGACAGTTGCATTGACACACTTGCCTTGGGCAACTGCAACTTCCTTGGGAACAATGGGACTTTTGTTTACGACGGGTTCGGATATTTTCCGGACTTTGATTTCCAAGAACACGTATTTCCCACACTTTTCACTTTTCCCCTGGCTGCCCACGATTTCCCATTCCTACCATTCATTCGATTCCATTTCGAATCTTTTGTGATCGAACCTGTCGATCGGCGTCCATAAATAGCTGTCAGATTGAACTCCGTTTCCACTGCACAGGAAATAAAGCCAAGTTCATTCATTTCATTTCGGCTATACTTACTTTGCTATTTTTTCTATATTTTTCATGATGCCATGAGTATTATTTTCATTTTTGATTTTGAATTCTGTAAGCTTCATTGCAGCAAATTAGCTTGAAATTACGATCGCGATCGGACAAATCATCTGTCATTCTCCGGGCTTCCGATCTGTATCCACAATCTCTGACCATGACTTCCTTCAGTCATCCGCACAAATTGAGGAAAGCTGCCAGTCATCGACGTTCGGTGAGCAGAGTTTTCCATTTCTGTGGCTCTGCCTTGGGAGCAAAAGTCCAAAGATCGATGTGTACTTTCTCCATCTAAGCTGTGCATCACTACTTGGTTCTACTGTGGCTAAAGTGAATAAATAAGATCATAACCCATTGCCGATCTAATTATTCTAAAGATTTCCTAATGATCAAATGATTTTTCGTAGGATTTCAGATCCACATGCTGCATTAAAGGAATCCGAAAAGGATAAAGGATACCGCCCACTTCGGCTACTTCATTAAAGATCAACTCGCACAATTCAGAGACCTCGAAAATTGGCAATCGAGCAATTTGGCAATTGAACAATTGGAGTAAGGATAATTGAGCCAGAGTTCCGATGCCCTTTTTTTATTATTATTTTTGCACCATTGTCGGCTTCTTTCAAAACAAACTCCTGCCAAGCAAAACGACGAAGTGATGGGCATATCGAAATTGTTGTTTTGATTTCGATTTGAAATTTGTTTGGAGAGTGAAAATGTGGCAACAAAGGCGAACGGGAGCGTTCAATATGCGATACCATACATACATACCTATCTAGAAAATGTGGAACACATTTGGGATACGGCAAAAGGCCACAGGAAGTCAAAGTGTCAGAAGGGCTCAGGGGCACGGAGATTTTTCTATTTATTTGTTGCTGCCGCTGCTATTTGTCATCATTGTTGTCGTGTAGGATCGCCGGATCGAGGCGGAAACGCGGCTAATTTGCGCCCCTGCCCCGGATTTTCATTTCCATTTCCATTCCCAGTTTCCCTAACCATTTCCCTACTCCCTTTTCGCTGCCGCCTTTGCAAAATTATTAATTTACGAGCTGTCAACAGTTATTGTTCGGACAGCCCCGTGTTTACATCCACACAAAAAGCAACAACACAGCAGATTTTTAGAGAGAGATGGAGGGCTGCCGGGAAAGAGAGGGAAACGGCTTCCAGCGACAGAAGTACTACGCCTAGTACAGACTTTCAAAGCCTCATCTGAACTATAACATTTTTGCTGATTTACGCAAATTAAAATTTTCTAATTTTTTGCATTTTTTGTAAGGGGTACCATCATCAAAATTTGCAAAAAATGGCCAAAATCCAATATTTCCAGGCTTGAATGCAGTTCGATAGGAAATTTTGTTACGAATTCACCGAGATATGCCATTCCATATTTGATCCCTTACTTTTTGTATTGTAGAAAAAATACTCATTATGGTTTAGTAAAAATCTTACAAAAATGTGCGATAAATAAGTTTAGAAAAGTGTTGATTTCTACAACTTGAATTCAATTTGGCTGTATTCACCGTCGTTTTTGTAAGATCATGAGACAATTATTCTCGATTAGGCGGCGTGATATGATGATATTGATATCGTGCCCACCTGGTTCTAGGCAATTACCGCCGTGACTTAGCTGCTCGATTGCTTTTGAGTTGCGTTGGTAAAGGGTGATGACGGTCGGCGGTCATTAGGGCTAATTAAATCAAGTGCTCGACGGGTTTTCCTCGATTCAACTGCGTCATTGTTTGGACAATGGCTGAGCAATTAGCCACCGATTCCCCGATTTCCGACTTGGCTTAAGGGGCCAATGTACTGTCTTCAAAAAAAAAAAAAATCACAAATGTCGTTTAAATGAAAAACATTTTTCAACGCGTTTTTGTCGGGGGAACCACCAAATTTGCGCAATCGGTAAATAGTATTAGGATGATCGCACAAGATCCTTGGCCCATTACCACCGTCGCCATATCGCTATACCTTTGCCCCGATAAAAACAGGCCAAACTGGGAACTGCACTCGGCTGGGAGCACTAAGCTCTTGGGCAAACTGGGAAAGCTGGGAAAACGCAAGGGGTGGAGATTCGAGGAGCGGCACAAAGAAAATGCAAAGGAAAGTCATCGCTACCAACTGGCGAATGGCAAATGCCAAAGACAAATACTTGTGTGGGAGTGCCAGCGATGTAGGAAGCCAGGCACAGGTGCCACTTGCTCCCATTCACCCCAGCCACACTATGCATATACAATTATATATGTATATATATCTTAATGTATATATATCGTTATGTATGTACGTACGGTCCTTGTCAATTGTTTGGCATTGTTTTCCGACTCGGCGACCACTCGACACGGGGCACAATTGTCCTTGTTTCCGATACCCTGTCGCCGCTGGGCAAGTTTGCAGGGTATATCGTTGCTTTGATATGCTTTGAGTGCAAGCAAGCTAAGGAAGTTTCTACCTCCCAAAATAATGTTACAGTTATGATATACTTATGTTTCGTTTATTCAGATTATTCAGATTGTTGTTATAACTCTTATCTAAGACTATCTTCTAACAGACTGTTTGAATTATGGAGTAATATCGTCTCGCCTTAGATTACGGCTAAGAATTTCCTTTTTTCCAGGGTATTCCATTGTTCAGTCATCCCAGGACCTCTGCTAGTTTCTTCAGACGCGCACAAAGCTCGTCGCTCGGCACTCGGCACTCGAGCGTTCTTCGTTCGAGTGGCAGCTCTGGCAACTAAATGAGCAATTCATGAGTTTGTTGGCAACCCTACTTGAGGGTGGTCGCAGTGCCCTTTCCCGCCCCCCTCCAACCCCTTTTCGCGTTCCACATCCTTTTGCAACAGCTCCTCCTTGGCTGTTAAAAAAAGGGGTGTGGCGGGGGAGCAAGAGACTCAATGAGGATCTTTTTGCTTGCTTTTCGGGCATTATTTTGTGTCGCCGCCTTTTGTAGTGCTCGTTTGGTTATTGAGCTCGTCATTATGCTGCTTATTATTATTATATTTTTATTGTACTTGTGTTTTTTAATAATCAGGCGACTTGACTCGCTCCCACTCACCCAAAAGCCACTTGCCCACATGCGTGCAAAAAGTCATTCATTTTATTTACACACATCAAACACACACAGCCCACACTTCTTTTCACCCTTATGACGTACAGTGGTAAGTCGCCTGGCGAACTGATCGCTGAAATTTGAAGTAGACTCCTTTTTAGTACAAATAAATTGGCACACCATTTTATTGGCCAGATAAACTAAGATCGAAATGGAATTAAACGCATAATAATGACACCTATCATTGCACAAATCTTCGATTCATATGAGCATTCATCGGTAGATCTTTTGATGCAAAGTTCCAGGGTGAAAGAGCCACGATGGCCATCACCACCTATCATTTTCCCGCTGATGCATAAAACCCGGGTGCGGTTTTTACACTCCAAATATTCAATTACGCCGCGGGCGGTCTTTGCCGGGTCCGGTTTTACTTTTGCCAGTTCGCCCCTGTTGCCGATTATTGCCTGAATCAGAATCCGAAGCCGGATCGGAATAAAGAGGAGTGGGCACCAGATTCGCAGGCGGAGACGGAGTCGTAGAGTTCTGTTGACACTTGAGCTCAGGCGGTGGTATTTAATATGCGGCTCAACATTCTTTTCAATTCGCCGAGCATTTTTTCCCTCGCTCGCCAGCTCCTTTCATTTATTTTCTCTCCTTTTTTTGTATTTTGTAAACCCTCCTTCTACTTTGGCGACTGCTGTGAAAATGAAAATCGCCCGCCGACAAACGACAAACGTCAAGTGTCAGAAGGCAAACGGCAAAGGATGGAAAGATCACACACGATGATCGACGATGGGCATACCGTGGACACATTTAAATACACTTTCCTTTTGTTTTTAACGTTTACACTTTTGGCAACAAGTGGTCGTATGTTTCAAGGCATTAATAAAATGAAAAATATATTAAAACATTACATTTCAAAGTTATGTGGTGAATGTTAGTTAGTTAGTTGATCACTTGAAAAAAAAAACAATGAAAGTGCATCCCCTATTTCTTGTTCTAACTGGTATTCATACAACCCCATCTATATCATCTCGATCGAGGGTATCGTTTAAAAAAAGGCACAGGCTTTTGATGATGTGATTTTCTGATGCAATGAAGCGAGTTCCACGAGAAAGAGACGGCGACACGCGGCTAGAAAGAGAGCGAACGATGATAAGGCAAAGTGCGCAGCAAACTTCCTGCTGATTGCTTAATTGACAAAGAGCATATGGGATGCATGAATGAATATATGAATATACCCACACCGCCCATCACACATGTCATTGTTGGTGGCCATAAGCTGCTCCCATCGCCATCTCGCCATCTCTCCATCTCCACATCCACGTCCATCGTCATCGCATAGGCGTCCAAAAACGCTAAAAATGCATTAGCGAGGAGTCGAATTCTCTCGCTCACTGGATCCCCATCACCATCCCCGATCCCCATTCCCTGTTCTCCAATCCCCAATCCCCGATCCCCTTCCCCTCGACTGCCTGCTCCCAAGAGGCCAAAGATTAAAATCTAAAAACTGTCAATTAGAGCACACATTTTTCCTCATCAAAATGCGAGTAACAACAGGCAGATATCTTTCTGCATTCAAGTCGCACTCGTGATGCCCTGCAAAACCAAATAAATACGAAAATATAGTTTACTGTTGTTTAATTTAGTTATCAAGAAACAGCGTTATAGATTTGAGTTTCTGCAAAAAACCGAAGCCAACTTCTAATATTTAACAAAGAAATAAGTATAAATGGACTCGCTATATAAATAATTCCACTTTGAATTTGACTAAATAAATGTATTAAATTTTTTCATTGTTATGTGACTTGAATAAGTGGCCACACCCTTGCCATCGATATTAGGGTATCCCGAAAACCGGGGGCCACAGTCAGCGACAGACTTGGGTCCAGCTTAAGCCGCTGCCCCGCCCCCTCTGCGTCCATCGAACCACCCCGCCCACCCTCGAACAGCCCCCTGCCTTTGTCCCCCGCTCAGCTCCATTTCGCGTCCATCAATGTGACGGCGTCCCACGTCCA